>NW_026652286.1:46248079-46960817 GCF_009828535.3 Hylobates moloch | reverse complement strand
TCCCTCCCCCCTCCCCCCACCCCACAACAGTCCCCGGAGTGTGATGTTCCCCTTCCTGTGTCCATGAGTTCTCATTGTTCAATTCCCACCTATGAGTGAGAACATGCGGTGTTTGGTTTTTTGTCCTTGCGATAGTTTACTGAGAATGATGTTTTCCAGTTTCATCCATGTCCCTACAAAGGACACGGACTCATCATTTTTTATGGCTGCATAGTATTCCATGGTGTATATGTGCCACATTTTCTTAATCCAGTCTATCGTTGTTGGACATTTGGGTTGGTTCCAACTCTTTGCTATTGTGAATAGTGCTGCAATAAACATACGTGTGCATGTGTCTTTATAGCAGCATGATTTATAGTCCTTTGGGTATATACCCAGTAATGTGAGCCACCGTGCCCGGCCGCCCTAGTCACTTTTTATTTTATTTTTTATTTTTTGAGACGGAGTCTCACTCTGTCGCCCAGGCTGCAGTTCAGTGGTGGGATCTTGGCTCACTGCAACCTCTGCCTCCTGGGTTCAAGCAGTTCTTGTGCCTCAGCCTCCCAAGCTGTAGTCTTTGTAGCTGGGACTACAGGCACATGCCACCACGCCTGGCTAATTTTTATATTTTTAGTAGAGACAGGATTTCGCCATATCGGACAGCCTAGTCTTGAACTTATGACCTCAAGTGATCCATCTGCTTCGGCCTCCCAAAGTGCTGGGATTACAGGCATGAACCACCACACCAGGCCAACTTCTCATCTTTCAAGATCCAGCTCTAATGTCACCTACCCTGTGAAACTATCTCTGATACTTGCTTCTTCTTTCTTCACCCACTGCATGAAGTGCTCCTGTGGCATTTTGTTCATGGGTTGGGTTCAATTAACACTCATTGAGACTCTTCCTTCAGTAGGCCAGGTCCTGTGTGAGATGCAGGATAAAGAGATAAGTAGGCCGGGTGCGGTGGCTCACGCTTGTAATCCCAGCATGGATCACGACAGACAGGTCAGGAGACACGGTGAAACCCTCTCTACAAAAACAAAAAATACCGGGCTGGTGGCGGGCCTGTATCCCACCTTTGGGAGGCCGAGGCGGGCGGATCATGAGGTCAGGAGATTGAGACCATCCTGGCTGATACAGTGAAACCCCTTCTCTACTAAAAATACAAAAAAATTATCCAGGCATGGTGGTGGGCGCCTGTAGTCCCAGCTACTCGGGAGGCTGAGGCAGGAGAATGGCGTGAATCCGGGAGGCAGAGCTTGCAGTGAGCTGAGATGGCGACACTGCACTCCAGCCTGGGCGACAAAGCAAGACTCCGTCTCAAAAAAAAAAAAAAAAAAAGAGATAAGTAGGACCCAGGCCTGACCTGACCTTGCAGATACTCACAGCCTGTAGTGAGGTGGGGAACAAACAAGGAAGCAGGCATTATAATACAGTGTGGTATAGTGCCTGTATTAGTCCATTTTCACACTGCTGTAAAGAACTGCTCAAGACAGGGTAATTTATAAAGGAAAGAGGTTTAATTGACTCTGCATGGCTGGGGAGGCCTCAGGAAATTTACAATCATGGCAGAAAGAGAAGAGGCAAGTCTTACATGGCAGCAGGCAAGAGAGGGCAAGAGTGTGAAGGAGGAACTGTCAGACAGTTATAAAACCATCAGGTCTCGTGAGAGCTCACTCACTATCATGAGGATAGCATGGGGGACCACCTCCTTGATCCAATCACTTCCTACCAGGTCTCTCCCTCAACACATGGGGATTATGGGGATTACAATTCAAGATGAGATTTGGGTGGGGACACAAAGCCTAACCATGTTAGTGCCTCCATTAAGAAGTGGGCTTGATGGCTGGGCAAGGGGGTTCACGCCTGTAATCCCAACACTTTGAGAGGCTGAGTTGGGAGTTTGAGGCAGCCTGGGCATCATGGTGAAAACCCATCTCTATAAAAAATATAGAAATTTAGCTGGGCATGGTAGCACACGTCTGTGGTCCAGCTACTTGGGAGGCTAAGGTGGGAGGATTGCTTGAGTCTGGGAGGTGGAGGTTGCAGTGAGCTGAGATCATGCCACTACACTCCAGCCTGGGTAACAGAGTGAGACCTTGTCTCAAGAAAAAAAGAAAAAATAAATAAAAAAAGTGGGCTTGAGGAGGCCCAACCTAAGGAGAGGGAGATACAAGAAAGCTAATCTGTATGTAGCCGGGCAAGGAAGAGGGGCAGAAATGTGATAGGCCAAAGGAATGGAACAAGCAAAAATATGCATTACTTTGTGTGTGTGTGTGTGTGTGTGTGTGTGTGTGAGAGAGAGAGAGAGAGAGAGAGAAAGAGAGAATGTTTGTTTTGGAGGAAGCAGTCAGATTGGCATTAGCTGCATCAAGTTTGAGATAGAGACCAGAGGTAACTAAAGCTAACCAGGAAGTCAGCCTCCAAGTCTGGAACTTTGACTTTTTTTTCTACCATATAAAGTTCTTATTTGTCTTAGATAATGTAACCTAGGGGTTATGTGCCCTTCTTGGCCCATTAGTTGTAGATCCACACCTTCTCACCTAATATTCCTAATAGGGAACTGGAATTTCTGCGATAGTATCCAGGTCTGCATGCCTCCCACAAGCTTCAGTGTGAGTCATCTTTTGTATTACATGCATGGCAGGTATCTTTTCCCAGACTGTGTCTTATCTTTCAACTTTGACTTTGCTATTTTTGTCTGGCAGAAATTTATTTTGTGTGAATAATCATGTAAACGATCCCTTCCTTTCAGGTTTGTGCTTCGTGTGTCTGATTTAAGCACTCCAGCCATACCCCACTATCATAATTATATTCTCCTATACCACCTTCTCATCTGTCTTGTCTTTGTCTCCATCTCTGTATCTATATCTATCTATTTCTTGGATCTTTAGTCCTACGGGCAAGGACTAAAGGCAAGACAAATTTTGGAGTGGAAGGCTCACAGTAAAATATAATTAATGAGAAAGTTCAAGAACTCTGAATAGCAGGCTAAGAAGGAATATAATATTTATCTTACAGGCAAAGAAACAAGTGAAGAAACAACAAAAAAAGGAAGTTAAGGGGCCCTTGCCAAAGTCAAAGATCAAGTAAGTACTCTGGAGACCTGAAGCCAGGTCACCATATTCTGTAAGTTACTGAAGGCTTCTCCAACAGCCATCATATTTAACATTTTCCAGCCAGCAAATTACATCACATCTAACATTTTCCAGCCAGCAATTTACTCATTCATTCTTTGATTTACCTCTAGCAGATGTGTGTGATTGGTCATGAGAGAGAGTTCCTGAAAGACGTATTGACTGAATATAAATTTGTCCCCATCCATCCATCTATCCATTAATCTTCTCAACATATTTTTAGTGAGTTGTAGGCTCTATGCTACATGCTGGGATTACACAGGTGAATAAGGTAATTATAGGCCCCACAACAGGTGAGAAGTTGATGAGGGGAGCAAACAATTGTAATAAAGTCATAAGTACTAGGCGAAGTATGGAGTGTTGTAGGAATATATAAGAAGAGCCTCCATCCCTTTACAGGGAAGATCAGGGATCAGGAAACTCATAGTGCCCTGTGTTGGACCAAAGGAGGTACCAACATTCATTCATTTATTCCACAAATATTTATGGAATCTGTTATGTCATAACATCTGTTATGTCATAACATCTGTTATGTTAGGTGCTTTGTTAGGAATAAATTGATGACTACCATTGATATTGCCCTTTCTTACGAAGGTTTTAGAGTCTGAGGATATGTGTGTGTGTGTGTGTGTGCGCGCGTGTGTAGCAGATATATATATATCTTGGTCCTAGGAGTGCCATCATATCCTTCACTTGGCTCACACGTCTATTGTGTGCTTCCTATGAGCTAAGTCCCACACGTCTATTGTGTGCTTCCTATGAGCTAAGTCCCAAGGGTGGAAGAGAGACAGTGAATTAGATGTGTTTCCAGACTTGGAAATTCATAGTCCATTGAAGGTACCCCCTCATGATCGTTAGTAATCTTATGAGGTCGGGCCTCGAAAGAAATACTAATGAAAGACTTCACAGCTTAGCAAAAGCAGCAGTTATTTCCACTGGCCTTCCAGTAGGAGGCCAAGGTGGGTGGATGGCTTGAGCCCAGGAGTTTGAGACCAGTCCGGGCAATATGGCGAAACCCTGTCCCTGCAAAAAATACGAAAATTAGCCAGGCATGGTGCCATGTGCCTATAGTCCCAGCTACTCAGGAGGCTGAGGTAGGATAATTGTTTGAGCCCAGGAGGTTGAGGCTACAATGAGCCGTGATTGTGCCACTGTACTGTAGCCTAGGTGACAAAGTAAGACGCTGTCTCAAAAGAGAAAAAAAAAGATGAATCAGAAAAAACAAATGTAGCCTGGAGTTGAATCTGGTTCTCAGGTGTTTGGTTTGGCCTGCACATTGTTCTAAAATGGCAAATTAGTTGCCGACCCTCAAATAGGAGATTTCATGTATAAGGCAGACTTTCCTTGAAAAAATGTGAAGATCTGGCAACAGTGACTTAGGTTTCTGTGTGGCAGCAATTGGTAAGAGCTGACTAGTTGCTGCCTCTGTGAGCATGTGCACTCTCTCTCTCTGTGACACACACACACACACACACACACACACACACACACCCCTCCTACTCTCTTCCCCTCGCCTCCAGCTTTCTTCACTCACTCACATAGCCTGCCCAACTTCTGTAACCATTTGTGTTTGCAAGCCTTTGGTAAAATGTAGGTTTTTCCAAGGTTTGACATCAGACTGTGGTGAACAATCTGTGAATGACAAATGATAAGTGCAGTTGTGATTAGGGCTATCCATTCCTTTGAGGAATCGTTTTTATGCCTGTCTCTCTGAAGAGAATAATAATTTGAAGAAAAGACTGAGTCATACCCTAGAGTCAGAACTATATTCTTTTTCCAACTTTTTTGCATGTGTGTGCATGCATGGGCACACACACACACACACACACCCCTAAAGAATTTCTGACTCACTGTAAATTGGTATTGAAGAGCCTTGGAGCCACCCTATAGCAGATGGAGAATGGAAGGTTGTTTCTTTTGTGTTCTTTTTATTCTCTAGGTGTTAGGGAAATGGAACACTTGGGATATTTGAAGTCTCTCTCCCATCACAACTGTCCCTGAGGGAGCCTGCCCTCCCTCATCCTCAGTGAGGGAACCCCTCCCCTGGATGCTGGGTGCCCTTCTTCCTGCCTTCTCAGGGATGGCTCTGCGGGTCTGCCCATCTCTCTCCTGCATTGTTAGCCTTTCCTCCCCTACTGCCTCCTTCCTCTCAGTCTATAGATGTAGTGAAGCTTTTCTCATCCTGTTAATAGCATAGTAATGGAAAATCAGCAGCATGAGTTAGCCATGTGGCAGATACTAAGGCATTTTCTCCTGTAATCATCAAAACAGCCCTATGAAGTAGGTGCACTTACTGTCTACATTTCACAGAGGAAAAAGCCAAGGCATAGACAAGTAACTTGCTCAAGGCCACACAGCTAGTAAATGGCATAGCTAGGATCTGAACCCATGCAGTGAGCTTCCAGAATTTATTCTCAGTAGTGACTCTGTCTGCCAGGGCTGGGACTAGGGTGGAGGCCAAGTGCTAACACTGCATTTGCACAACTCTGAGAGAGAGGACATGTCCTCCTACGTGTTCCTCAGGCACCTTGCTCACCTTCCCCCAGTGCTGTCCCTGATATTCACCTGTCTCCCAATTTTACCTTCCATCTCACTGCTGTCTTGCTTTTCTCCCTTTCACAATCAAGCTTCTTGAAAAACTTGCTTATATTCACTTTTTGTATTCCCTCGCCTTCCATTCACTCTTTCATACATAAAGTCTGACTTTAACTCCACCGTTCTTCTGAAATTGACCTCCTACTTGCTCATGGCCTATTTTCAGTCCCCACCTTGCCTGACTTCCCTGCCTGTTTCATAAAGTTTTCTCTTCCTTTGGCTTACCTGGCAGCTCCCACTGTCCACCCCCCGGTTCTCCTACTTCTCTAAAATTATTTTCTTTTCTAAATCCTTCAGGGACTTCTCCTCCGTTCTCACAACATTTTTTTTTTAAATATGGGGTCTCATTGTCACCCAGGCATGATCACGGCTCACTGCAGCCTGGACATCCTGGGCTTAAGTGATCCTCCCACTTCAGCCTCCCGAGTAGCTGGGACCACAGGCATGTACCACCATGCTGGCTAATTTTTTAAACTTTTTGTAGAGACAGGGTCTCACTGTGTTGCCTAGGCTGTGTCCACACATGAAATGCTCATACTTCTAATTGGTCTTGCTCCTCTTTTTCTCTTCTGTCCCTCCCTTTCTCATTCCTTTTTTCTGTCCATCCTTCTTTTTTTAATTCTTTAGTTTATTAACATGAACTCTCATCAGCTATCCCTGGGTTGCTGCAATACTCCCCTAACTGCAATCCCAGTTGCCACTGGGTGCCACTTTCACCTACTGCTATTTTTGTCAGATCTCTGTTTGTAAAGTACAGCTTGGATTATGGCTCTGTCCAGCTCAGAAATTATCCATGGCTCTCAGTCACCTGCAAGATGAAGCCAGAGCTCCTAGCCTGGTACCTCAAACCCTTCAGGAGCAGGCACCATCTTTCCTGTCCAGCTTTATTGTTCAAGACTACCAAACATACATCCCTCTCCTTCTTGGGTCACATTGTTTCTTTACTGTGCGCAACTGCCCTCCTGTGACCCTTGCTGTTTGGAATGTTTATCCTTCTATCAGAAAACTCAATCCCTCAAATGCTATTTATCCAGTTCAAGTCTCGTTATTTGTACACTATTTTCTCTAAAATGTGAGCCCCTTCTTCTCTGAACTCTGTTAAAACAAAGAAAACATCTAGCACAGACTTAATATGTATTAGGCACTGTCTTTCTCACTTGATCCTCTTATTTGTCTTTTAAGGTAGGTATTATAACCCCCATTTTGCAGATGAGGAAACTGAAGGTCAGAGGAGTAGATTAACTTGCCCAGTCACAGAGCAACGAAAGACAGCCAGGATTCAAACCAAGTCTGAGCTGGAGGATCATGTTCTTTCTAGGGTTCCATTGGGTTAGGATTGATTTGAACTGAAAAACCCAGGGTCTTGTTTCCCTCTTCATATAAACAAGCCAGCCCATTTCTGAAGCAAGGGCAGTGGGACCTCCAGGGTGTCAGAGGCAGGGTGTGTGCGGGTGTGGTGGTCTTGGTGGGCTCATGAGCTGCACTGGAGTAAGAGTGCTCTGCTGTGCCTTTTCACTCTTCTGCTTCCTCACTTTCCTTGCTTGGCTCTCAGGGAAATGGCCTCCTCAGGAATCTACAAGCTGGATGATGGGAAGCCTTACCTGAACAACTGCTTTCCAGCCAGAAATCTGCTTCGCATGCCGGAGGAAGGTCAGGTGACTTCTCAAATTGATACCTTTTCCTCATACCTAGCTCCTGCTTTAGACCATCTCACATCTACTTGTTCTTCTCTAACCCCCTCACTACTGTTCCCTGCTCTACCCAATCCTTCCCACTCCAGTCCTAGTAGCCTCCATGGGACTTCTAAAGTGCACATTTAACCACAGTGCCCCTTCTGTTCAGTGACTTCTCATTGCTAACTCCTTTAACTGGCATTCTGTGTCATTCTGAGTTTAACCTGCTCTTATCCTCTGTGATAATCCATTTCTTTATTTATGGTCTATTCCATGGTACTCACTTTTCACATAGCTTTTTTATTTGCCCTGAATGTTCCATCCCTCATTCTTGTTAGCCAAACTCTTCCCATTCCACAAATCCCAGCTCTTCTTCTACTTCTTCCAGTAAAGCATGTCTGACTACCCTAGTCCTCAGGGCCCATCCTCTCGTGAGCTGTCTTCCTGTCTGTGTTTCTTATTTGATGAGTGATCATGGTCTGCCAAACTCCTAAATAAAATGGCTTAAATTCGACTCTGCCAGGTAGATTTTCAAGTATTTATCTAGTTAAAAACTTCCCTGGAGCAGGGAATTGTCATAATAAGAGCTCTATAGGTGGAACACTAAGTATGGGTTCTCTGGATTGGATTTGTTGCTTTGAAAGCGTAGGGCAAAGGAGAAGTAAACCTTGTTTACTCCAGATGTTGTAACTTGTTGGTCACTCTGTATATGGAATATTGGAAGAACCTTCTCTTCCTGCCTGTCCTCCCTGCTTCTCTAGAGTGATTTTGTTTTTCACACAGAGACTTTCCCTGGCCACCTACCTATCAGACACCTTCAAATGGAGCTATCAGTGTGAGCTCATAGTTTCTCTCTTTGTCTCTCTCTTGCTGTCACTCTCTCTCTCTCTCTCTCTCTGTCTCTCCCTCTCACACACAGACACACATAGATGGATAGCTACAGAAATAAATATAGTTGTATATAACTATGTTTTAGTGTACATATGAATATTTACCAGTCCACTGACAGCAATGACACCTCAGCAGCAAAAAGCATACCTAGTATCTACATCTTGGTTTCTAAATACCATTCTCCAGTGAAAAGAGCATGGGCTTCTTGGAGAAATAGTTGTTTGCAGGACTAGGGCAGAAAAAATACAATTTGAGTTGGAGTATCTTGTGGTGCCAGAAGTAAAGAAGTGCTCAGGAAAATAATGGGGGCATGTTGAAAGGACGCAGCCGACTTGAAGGTGCTCCGAGTCACCAAAGCTGGGACAGTTTGAGCAATGAAATAAATAATGGCAGAATTGGGTTGTACACCATGGAATAATAAATGAGCCTACGAATATAAATATTTGAATATGTAAATATGTGAGGGAAACAAAATAGCTCTTTCTTTTCTTTCTTTGAGATGGAGTCTGTCTCTGTTGCCCAGACTGGAGTGCAGCAGTACAATCTCGGCTCACTGCAACCTTCGCCTCCCAGGTTCAAGCGATTCTTCTGCCCCAGCCTCCTGAGTAGTTGGGATTACAGGCACTTGCCACCATGCCCAGCTAATTTTTCTATTTTTTATGGAGATGGGGTTTCACCATGATGGCCAGGCTGGTCTCGAACTCCTGACCTCAAGTGGTCCACCCGCCTCAGTCTCCCAAAGTGCTAGGATTACAGGCCTGAGCCACCACTCCTGGCCAGCTCTTTCTTATAGTAGAATTCCAACTAGAAAATGTAGAAGGAATGAGGGAAATAGAAAGTCAGTATTCAGACACTAGAGTAATAATTTTTGTAGGTAAGAACCATTATAGGATGTTGCATTAGAGTTCTTCAGAGAAACAGAACTGGTAGTAGATAAACAGGACTAGTAGGAGATAGGTAGGTAGGTGGGTAGACAGATTTTTTTTTTTTTTCAAGGAATTGACTTTATGTGATTGTGGGGGATGGCAAGTCCAAAATTTGTAGGGCAGGCTGGCAAGCTGGAAACCCCTGGGGAGGAGCTGAAGCTGTAGTGTTAAAGCAAAATTTCCTCTTCCTCTAGGAAACCTGTTTTGCTCTTAATGTCTTTCAGTTCACTGGGTGAGGGCACCCACATTATCAAGGATAATCTCTTTTACTTAACATTAACTTATTGTAAATACTAATTACATCTACAAAATACCATCACAGCAACACCTAGATTAGTGGTTGATTGAATAACTGCATATTATAGCTTTAGCAAAGTTGATGCATAAAATTAACCGTCACGGATACTACAATAAGTGGGTAAAAGTATGATGAGAAACAGGATATTTGCATAGTCTCTTTTCTTTCCTGTTGATCTCCTGACACACTCTGAACCTTCCTTTCTGGCCTTTTTGGGGGTTTTGGCACCAACTCAGACTGAGGTCCCCAGGAGTCAGGGATATGAAGATAGGATAAAGTGGAAGCAAAGTTCATGCAGCCCTGGGAAATGGGGTAACTGGAGTATCAGGCCCATAATGGAAATGGGAAATGGCTCATATGAGACACAGGGCAGGAACTGCATCCAAGAAGCAGGATTGTCAGCAGTGGTCTGTGAGCCAGGGCAAGCCCCTGAGGCAGGGATAGTGGGCTTTTCCAGAAGACAGCCAGTGGTTAGAGGCACAAAGCTGGTTCCCACAGCACCCCTTATATTATTATTATACTATTGTATATAATATAAGATGTTATATTATTATGACTCGTTTGAGTTAGGGCTTCCTTTTTATTCATTCTCATACTCCCAGTTCCCAGCATAAAGTAGATGCTCAGAAAAGATAGGAATGGATGACTGTGTGGGCAGGGGCTATAGGACAGAGTTCATTCAGTCATTTGTTCAGCAACAGTCACAATGCAGTGAGCTCTGTGCAGGCCTTGGGAATACTGAGATGAATGAGTCAGATAAAGTCCCTGCTCTTACAGAGTTTCCACTCTAGAGAGGGAGACAGACAATGACTAAGTGAACAAATAAAATAATTACAGATTGCAATGAATACCACGCAGCAAATAAACTGGCGGTGCGAGAAAGAACAGATTCCAAAATATGTTATGATTTTTGTTTGGTGGGCTTACTAGTAAACCTCATTCTTTTTGCTTATACACATTTTAAAATTCTTTCTGCAGTAGACATGTATTATTAGGTTTTTTTTTTTTTTAATGCCAACTGTCCTACATTTTCTTATTCTGAGTTTTTAACACCATCTTTTCTGTATACTGATAGAGGTCTGGGAAGACGGAACCTATTGAGTTGAGGTCACACATTGGGCCTTACTCAAGAGATGACCAATAAGAGAGTAACTGGCATGCATGAGAAAGAGTGATCAGCTCTACTGAGGGGCAAAAGGGAAGACTTCACAGAACAGGAAATACTTGATCTTAGTTTTTGAAGGAATAATAGAATCTGGAGATAAAAATGTGAAGGAAGGAATTCGGCAAGTCATTCCACCTCCTTTTGTCGCAGCCTTTTCATCTATAAAATAATGACAGTGACATGTTTTTCACTGGGTTTGGAGGCCAATTAAATGACATATATAGGTAGACATCTCCCCTACCCCCAGCTACAGTATTGTATCTGGTGCATGTTAGATAATCAGGAGCTATTTTTGATTTTAGTATGATAAAGAAAGTCTATAACTGCACTTGTTGTAGCTTTGGAGTTTTCCCCTTTTCACTGCTCTAATTTTCTCAACAGGCCAAGGACACTGGTTAGTGGTTCAGAAAGGTAACCTCAAGAAGAAGCCCAAGGGTTTGGTTGGAGCACAAGCTGAACGTCGCGAAAGCCTGAAAGTGACTTCTTTTGAGTTCAAGGGGAAGAAAGGGTCTCGGCGGGAAAATCAGGTGGACCTTCCTGGACGTATCCTGGACCAGGCTTTTCTGGTGAGAGTAAATGCATCCTGGAGTGGCCGGCACATCAGCTAGGGTGGGGAGGAAGTGGGGAAGGATTTGCACTGCTCTGGCACAACTATCCCCAATCTACTCCAACTATTAGAGTGATATTGGTAAATTGAGTACAGCCAGGATAATGAAGGGACCCAAAAGTTTCTTGACATGTAAAGCTTTCTTGACATCTACCTAGTGAGATAGGTATTGTCGTCCCTTTTGTGTTGTTGTCATTGGGCAGATGGGAAAACTGAGGCTCCAAGAAGTAATTTGCCTTGGCTGAGGTTCCACAGCTAGTAAATGGCTGATCCAGGATTAGAACTCTGGTGTACTGACTCCAAAGCCTGTACTTTTACATTATATGAGGTAAAAACTCTTATTGAGTTGGAGAGGCAAAGGAGGAGGTCAGGGGAAACAGTCAATTGAAAATTGCATTCCAGCACCTAGTAGGGTTGCGAGATTCCTGCTCTGCTCTTTGGGGCAATCTCTACAGATTTGAGTGCGACTGGGGAGGTTCTTCTCTCCCGCAGCCTTTGTCCTTTGACTTTAGTGTCTGGCTGAAAGCTAGGGGAGCTGACCAGGTATTACTTAGTGCTGGAGGCAGGCTTTACAAAGAGGACTGGGGTGGCTGTGATGGAGACCAGCCAGGTAGTTTCATGTCTGCTCTATGCAATGCCTCAATGGCTTTGCTAAGAAGGATGCATTTTGTAAATCAATATTAATGTGTAGTCCAGTTCTCATAGCTCCCTAAGAACTCCCTGGCTGCCTACTTGGTTTCCAGATTCTGCTGTGGTTCCCAAGAGATGGGTGTCTGCTTAGATCAGATGTTGAAAGAGAACTTTGTTGGTTTCATCTCACTTCAAGTGGGTAGTATAAGCTTTTTGCAGTCCTGTGGAATCAGTTTCATTATTAGGTCCCCTTCTCATTGGGAATGAGGAGGACTGAAATAATTATACTGAGGAGGGGCAGAAACACTTCCCATAGTGGCCTTTTTTTCTTCCCTTGTTTCCAAATACTTATACATTCCCACATTCAATAAATACGGCTTGTTACCCGTCTTGCCACTGTGGGAGACAGGAGCAACAAGGATGTTTTTCAGAATCATGGGGTATCCACTCTGCCTATTGGATAGTTCCACTTGAATGTTTCATTGACAGTTGAATTACAGCACCAATGCTGCTACTCCAAATCCCAAAACAGACCTCTTTTTCCAGTATCTACTTTACTCTCTCTGTTGGCACTACCATCTACCCAGTCGCCAAGCCAGTACCTGAGGTTATCCTTGACATTTGCCTGTCCCACACTGTCCCCACCCCAACTTTTACCAAGTCCTGGCACTTTTACAAGATAGTTGTCAAATCTGTCTCCTCATCTTGACTGCCATGACCATCATCTGGGCCACCATCATCTCTTACTGGACTAATTCAGAAACTTTCTGTATGTTGTGAACTAATTAGGATGCTTTTATTTCACATAAAAATAAGCCAGAGGCATTGTTTAGGGTAGATTAATTTACAGGCTTAATGACGTCTTGCAAGGCCTGTGTTCCTTCTGTTTTTGTGCTGTGCCACTTTACATGTTACCTTGTCCTCTTGGGCTGATTGCCTTCATGATCCTAAGATGGCTGCAGCAATTCTGGTCATCACATGCAGAAGATAACATCCTGAGGTAGAGAAGGGATTGTTACTGTCTAATGTCTTTTCAGAAGTAAGAAAATGCTTTCCAAAACCGGTTCCCTTACTCATCTCCAAGCAGCCAGTATCTCATTATCCAGACCTATATCACATGCCCGAACAGTCATGAGTTAGGGGAATGAGACCTCCATGATTGGTTTACACAGATCACGACTTATTGCTTGGAGCTGTGGCTTAAGAACATTCCATTTGGAGAAATGTGAATAACATTGGTGTTCTTTAACAAGGAGCAGTGGTTATTAGGAAAGTAATTAACCAATCTGGTACATTCGTCTTTCCCCTTCCTTTCTTGTCTTCTCATCTATGTGATGTACTCTGTCTGATAATGTCTATGTGTATCCGACATTACAATTTTTATAAAATTACTATCAGCCCCCTGCTAAAAATCTGCTTTCTATTTGTCGTAGGATAAAATCCACGCTCCTTTATAGAGCCAGCATGGACTCATATGATCTAATGGCCATCTCACTAACCTTATCTTGTTTTTCATCCTCCCAGAAGCACCTTGCTTTTTCCTGCCTTGGTAGACTTCATAATCCCTACTACCCACTTTCATGAGACCTATTTAGCTCTTAGGTCTCTGAAATATTACTTCCTCAAGTAAGTATTTCCTCATTCAGACTGAGGTTAGGACCTCCTGTTATATCTCTCATAGCATCTTAAATTTCTCCTTTAAAATATTTATCACATTTATAAATACATACTTGCTACTTGGCTTCCCATGACACTGTAAGCTCTATGAGGTTATGGAATGTCTCTGCTTTTTCTTCATTGTCTTCCCAATGCCTTTCAGTGCCTAAACATGGTGGGTACCATAAATAAATGATTAACAAAAAAAGAATGAGGTTTGATTAAACATAAATGGAAGCTCCAAAGCTAAAATTTACCTCTAACTTTTAAATTATGTCGGGTGACATATGGTAGTCAAAAGTGCGTAGAGTCTGGTGATTACAGATTTGGATTAGTAAGATCTGTCACTAACTGTGGGACCTTTGGCAAGGCACATTACCTCTCTTAACCTTGTTTTTCTCATTAAAAAGGGGAAATAATCTTACTTATGTCAAAGGGCTTAGTTGGGATTAGAAGAAAGTTTGTTAATGTATTCAACAGTGCATATGGCCCAATTTAGTGTTTGGTAAATATTTGGTGAATGAGTGGATGAATAATGAATAAATGAATGAATGAACAAGCAAACAAATTATGACAAGTATATAAGATTGCCTAACAAGCGAAGGCTGAACGATAATGGATTAATTAAACTTTGTAGGAGCCTTAAGAGCCAACTCTTTGTATTATGTTCCAGCTGAAGCACCACTGTGTGAGGAAGCCATCAGATCTGTGCACCATTAATGTGAGTGGCCTGAAGTTCTCCAAGGTGAGGTCAGCCAGCAAAGATGTGATTGGGGTGAGCCAGACTTGAGGTGGCGCACCTGGCTGTTGTGATTTGTCTCTTGCACCTCCAGAGTCCCTAGGGACTGGAAATCTGGTCACGAAGAAGAAGGGAGAGGAGGGTCAGACAAGGATTTATTGGGTTGAAACAATATTCAGACACAAACTTTTGCTACAAATTTTATATTGCCCTTGTCCCATTTGATATGAATTAAAGAAAATTGCCTTATGGGCCAGGCGTGGTGGCTCAGGTCTGTAATCCCAGCACTTTGGGAGGCCGAGGCAGGTGGATCACAAGGTCAGGAGATCAAGACCAGCCTGGCCAAGATGGTGAAACTCCATCTCTACTAAAAATACAAAAAATTAGCCGGGCATGGTGGCAGACGCCTGTAATCCCAGCTACTCGGGAGGCTGAGGCAGAGAATTGCTTGAACTCCGGAGGCAGAGGTTGCAGTGAGCCAAGATCGTGCCAGTGCACTCCATCCTGGGTGACAGCGAGACTCTGTTACAAAAAAAAAAAGAAAAAAGAAAATTGCCTTATGAAACTGGTTTTGAATTTGCCATGTGTTTTTGTGGGTATATAATTCATTGTGTGACACTGAGTTCCCATCACAAGAACCTACAAGAGATATTTCTTAAGTTTCAATGCCAGGAATTGTAATGGTTTTCCCAAGAAGCTGGTTCGTTCCTAACTTACAGGTGCTGTGACTCATGCAATGAATCATGTTTCTTTGTATTGGCTTATAGGCAGCTTGGAGCCATATTTGTGACCCATCATTAGCCAGTGTATATACAGGATATTATAACATACATCTTTGGTATGTCAGCTTTCATGGCATACCAAGAGAGATTACTTGTATAAACCATAGAGTAGAGGCTCTAACCCACAGGATGGCCAAGTTTGTGGTAAAGCAGACTGCTCCTTTAACAGGGTTCTGCTTCACTTCATTTAGCACTCATATTTTCAGAATTGAGTTACTTAGGGACAGGTTAACCATAGAAATATATTCATCTTGTGGCTGAGAGGCCCTCCATTCTAGGCCAGCACATGGTCCCAGATATTATAATATATAGTTCACATATAATGGTGGGACAAAGTCGTAGAAGAAGACTTCAGAGGTCTCTATCAATTCAGCTTTTGAGGTCTACAACATGGCTGGCCAAAGCTCAGTCCCCTCATTGGATACCGTCTGTTCTTCTTTTACTTATTCACTCACGTGCTCACCAAACATTACCGAGGCCTGGCGTGTCTCTGCTATTTGCTGGAGGGTACAGAGGTGGCTCAGACACTGCCTGCCCTCTGGAGCATATAGTCCAGTAGGGAGGGAGGAGGCTGGGCTTAGATGGATATGGAGTTAGACAGGACTAGCTAACACAGTCAATGAGGGAAACATGAGAGTGCTGAATATGACCTCAGAAGACAGGCCCCTGACTCAGCCTTAAACAGGAAACACACCCTGGAGAGGGTGGTAGCTTAGTTGAGACCCACGGGTTGAGTGGATGCTTGCTAGCTTTGTGGTTAAACCATAAAGGAAAATGTCTATGAAATTTAATTAAAAATATCTATCTAGGCCGGGCGCGGTGGCTCACGCTTGTAATCCCAGCACTTTGGGAGGCCGAGGCGGGCGGATCACGAGGTCAGGGGATCGAGACCACGGTGAAACCCCGTCTCTACTAAAAATACAAAAAATTAGCCGGGCGTGGTGGCGGGCGCCTGTAGTCCCAGCTACTTGGAGAGGCTGAGGCAGGAGAATGGCGTGAACCCGGGAGGCGGAGCTTGCAGTGAGCCGAGATCGCGCCACTGCACTCCAGCCTGGGCGACAGAGCAAGACTCCGTCTCAAAAAAAAAAAAAAAAAAAAAAAAAAATATCTATCTAACAAAAGTTACCACAAACAAAGGTAAAAGATAAGCTGAGACTGGGAGGGGATATTAGCAAGTAATATAACCAAAAAGTATTAGGATCCAGAATATGTCAAGAGCTCCTATAAAACAATAGGAAGAAAGAGAAACCCAGTAGAAAAATGGACAACAGATAAATATGTTAGTATACAGAAGAGGAACTTGAAAGGCCAATAAATATAGGAAAAGATATTCAGCCTCATAAGTAATCAGGAAAATGCAGTGCCATTTTACAATAATCAGACTGGCAAAAATTAGTTTTATAATGCCAATTGCAAGGATTTAAAGAAATAGGACTTCTCATACACTGCAGGTAGGACTGTAAATTGTTTTAACTACTTTGGAGAACAATGTGCTACCATCTCATAAAGCTGTGTATTCCCCACAGCTCAATAGGAGCATATCATTAAAGAAACTCTTTTTTTTTTTTTTTTTTTTTTTTTTTGAGATGGAGTCTTGCTCTGTAGCCCAGGCTGGAGTACAGTGGCGCAGTCTTGGCTCACTGCAAGCTCTGCCTCCTGGGTTCAGGCCATTCTCCTGCCTCAGCCTCCCGAGTGGCTGGGACTACAGGCGCCCGCTACCACGCCTGGCTCATTTTTTGTACTTTTAGTAGAAATGGGGTTTCACCGTGTTAGCCAGGATGGAAAAGAAACTCTTATCATGAGGAGGTGTGTATAAGAATATTAATTACATCATTGTTTGTAATAAAATTTGGAAACAGACTAACTGAGAATGAATAAACTTGCAATATGTTCAAACAATGGAATACTATACAGGAATTAAAATGGCTGAACTAGGGCTAGGCGTGTTGGCTCATGCCTGTAATCCTAGCACTTTGGGAGGCTGAGGTAGGAGGATCACTTGAGGTCAGGAGTTTGAGACCAGCCTGGCCAACACGGTGAAACCTTGTCCCTATTAGAAATACAAAAATTAGCTGGGCATGGTGGCAGATACCTGTAATCCCACCTACTCAGGAGGCTGAGCCAGGAGAATCGCTTGAACCCAGAAGGTGGAGGTTGCAGTGAGCCAAGATTGTGCCATTGCACTCCAGCCTGAGTGACAGAGCGAGAATTTGTCTCAAAAGAAAAAAAAAAGATCGAACTAGAACTACATCTGTCAACATATGTAAATTTCAAAAGCAGCGTATATCGACACAGGTAATTCTCAAAAACAGTGTTGAGTGAAAAGGCAGGTTGCAGAATGATACCTACAATATTATTGCATTTAACGTAAAGTTTTACTACCTGTATCTAGCATTATATATAGTTGATAGACACACACACACATACGGGCACACACACACATGTGTATAATACAAGTATAAAAGAAGATATGGGAGCTCGGTGCAGTGGCTCACGCCTGTAATCCTAGCACTTTGGGAGGCTGAGGCGGGCGGATCACTTGAGCCCAGCAGTTCGAGACCAGCCTGGGCACCATGGCAAAACCCCATCTCAGCCAAAAATACAAAAAAATTAGCCAGTCTTGGTGGCGTGTGCCTGCAGTCCTAGCTACTCAAGAGGCTGAGGTGGAAGGATTACCCGAGCTGGGGAAGTTGAGGCTGCAGTGAGCCAAGATTGTCACTGCACTCCAATCTGGGCAATGGAAGTGAGACCCTGTCTCAAAAACAAACAAACAAACAAACACTACCAAGTATGGGAATGATAGTCTCCAATTCAGGATAGCTGTTATGGGATTAGCAAGGGGTTACATGGACAGGGTTGGTAATGGTGGTGGTTCACTGTTCACCCTATATAATATTTTCTTTAAGGAAACTTATTTAAAGCAAAGACAGCAAAATATTCAGCTGTATTAAATACATACCTCTGGATAGTGGTTATATGGGTCTTCAGAGTGTCACTCAGTATACTTTTCTGTACATTTGAAATGTTTCATAGTGGGAAAAAAAGCAGGAAAACCCTTACAGCACTCAAGTGGCTGCTCCTGTGCTAAGGATGTCCCTTATTCCTTTAGGTCTTTGTTTCTTCTGACAGTGGCCCTGAAGCTTCAGCAAGGCTTCTAGGCAGGGAACTAATCTTGTGGATTTTTTTTTCTGAAATGCTTTCCTACAGGCTAAGGAAAATGACTTCAAGCATTTTCATTCTGTGATTTATATCAATGCCTCAGAAAACCTGCTGCCTCTAGGTAAGCTTTTTCTTTCTTGAAAGCTCTCTTCCTCCTCTTAGCCAGCACAGCCATTCACATGTGTTAGGATTTGTTTATCCATCCATCCATGATTGGCCACACATCTCTTTTGTGGAGTACAATAGGCTGGGTGCTGGAGAGCACAAAGACCTCGATTCCAGTCCTGCTCTGGCGCTACCTACTTAGAACATTTTTCTGTGATCTGCTACTTCTCTGTCAATGGAGATAATTCCCTTCTTTTTTTCCTCCCCTTGCAGGATACCTTGCAGGCTCATATGAGATGGGTGTATAAAAATGTTTCTAAGCCTGTAAAGTACTCATGTAGGAGCATAAAGCCTTCTGTTAGTCAGCAAATCCACAGCAACCCCTGCTGGGTATTAGGACTATGTGAACACTTGGCTTTTAGAAATGAGTGCATCCAGTTCTGCTCTGGTGAGCTCGTGGTTTGGTGAGAGAGATGGACTTACATACAGATAGTTAGAGCAGGATGAGGGGAGAGCAGTGAAAGAGAGAATCAGGAAATATTATGCAAGCATATACGTGGGACTTCAAGCCAGGCCAGAGTGTCAGGAGGAACTTCTGAGAAGAGGAGCACCTAAGCTGAGACCAGAAAAATGAATAGGAGTGATTCAGGAACTAGAAGGTAAGAAGGCATTTCCGGCTGCTGGAGCAGATGTGGAATGGCAGTGCCTGATCAGGAAGACTGAAGAGGTTTTGTATGTTTGCAAGGGAAGCATGTGGGGGACAATTGAAACTAGAGAGATTGGCAGCAACTGGATTATCAAGGACCAGGAGTGAATTGGACTTAGTGCTGCAGGCAAAAGAGAGCCTTGGAAGAGTTTTAAATAGAGAACCTCAGTGGCAGCTGTGAGGAGAGTGGATTATAAGAGAAGAAGAAGATGGAGGCCAGGAAACCTGGGAGATTATTTCAGGTTTTTAGGGGAGGGGAGATGAGGCCTGAGCCAGGATTGTGACAAGAAGGGTGCAGAAGAGAGAGAGAGAGAGAGAGGGAGGGAGGGAGGGAGGAAGGAAGGGAGAGAGATATTTAGGAGGAGTAGAAACCACAGGACTTGGTAGCTGACAGACTGATAGGGATGTAGGGAGAGGGAGGAATCAAGGGGCATTTCATTGAGACAGGGCACATTAGAGAAAAGCCAAGTCAGAGGGAAATAGGATAAGTTCAGTTTTGTTGCATTAAGTTTGAAGATTGTTTTCAAAGAAGCATATGATGAGGTCCCTGACCTTTAGGAGACAGGGTGGTCTGTCAGGAGCTTGGGCTGGAAATACAAAGGCCAATAAGTATATGAAAAGGTGTTCAACCTCACTAATAATTACAGTGGATCAAGATACTGTTTTCTGCCTGTCAAATATTGGCAGAAGTGAAGAGGGCTGATGACAGCCAGCATTGGTAGGGAAATGGATACTCTTGCATTGAACTGTGGAAGTATAGTCACTGGTGTAACATCTTGGAGGTAATTTGGTAATGTTTCTTAAAATTTAAAGTAGTCATTGCCTTTAATCTGGTTTTACTTCCGGGAAATTATTCTATAGAAACACACTCGTACAAGGCTGCATCCGGAAATATTCACAAAGCAGCCTTTATTAGGTTCTACTGAACATTCTGACTTACAAGACTACCATGGGCCATATTTAACATCAGGTTCACTTAGAAGGCTCTAAGTAATTCCACACAGCATGCCAGTACAACAGCATCAGGAGTTTCTCTTCAATGGAGTTCCCAAAGCCATCCATGAGGCATTCTTTGTGCCCCTCCATCCAGCCCCCCGTGTCAGCTCAGGTGCAAGACAGTGAGACTGTCATTGGGTGGATGCAAAAGCCATCCTAGCTTAGAAATCTCATTCCTCACGGAGCCAATATACGTTGTAACACTTATAGGCATAGCTCCTAGAGTTTCTGCAAAGGATATATCCAATTATAGGAATCACTACACACAGAGAAGCCCAAAATTATGGTGCCCCCTTCAGGTGTTTATCATTCACTTGCAGTTTCTCCTAGCCCAGACGTAATTTACCAACCTAGGGTGATTTTTACCACAAGTGATCCTGCCTGGAAATGCAGTTACTATACCATTGGTTTCAGGTTACCAGAGGAACAAGGCTAGAAAAAGTTCAGTACTCATTCAAAGAGAGAAACTTCTATTCATATAGTTTCTTACCTTTTATTCATATAGCCTAAAGGCTACCAATAGGGAGATGGATTAGTAAACTAGGATATATCTATACTGTAGAACATCAGAAGACATTAGGCATATCTATATGTTTTGACATGGAATAATCTTTAAGTTATATTGTTAAGGGAAAAAGCAAGTCAGTACAGTGTATACAGTATGACTTTTTTGTTAAAAGAGGTATGTGTGTATTTTGATATATACATGAGAAAAAGTTGAGTGCTATATATGAAACTTTTAATACTTGTCTCTGGATGTTGAGATTAAACAGAACTTTTTATTTTTCTGTGATGTTTGACTATTTTTCTTAGTTGTGTTTTAATTTTTGTAATCAGGATTAATTAAGATAATTTTTAAAATGGGCTTGCTGTTGAGCAGACTTAGATTCAATTCTTGGCTCTTCACTTACCAGCAATTCCATTCTGGCAAATCACTTAGCTTGGCTGAGCCTTAGTCAGCCATAGAATGGAAGTAGTAATCCCTGTTTTTCTGGGTTGTTAGAGATTTAGAGGCCATGTATGTAAAGTACCTTATACAGTGCCTGGCCTAACCCAGTAGGGACACAGTAAATGGTAATTATTAATATCTTTCTCTTAAGTCCTTTGCTAGCTGCAGACTCTCTCTTTCTCTTCCCCATGTAGAGGCATTTCACACGTTTCCAGCCCTAAAGGAACTGGATCTCGCATTTAATGGCATCAAAACTATCTACGTGAAATATGGAGACTTTAAGTTATTGGAAGTAAGTTGGAGGTAGGAAGTTTTTGGTGCCCACCAAGTTCCCCTGTAAGGAATGAGCATAGAGCTTTACTGATTATAACTGTTGGGAAGGGGCTTGCTGGGCCTGTACAGCCAGGCCCTTGCTTCATTGCTAGCCTCCAGGGAGGGTGGGGTTGGGGGTTGTAAAGGTAGTGATAGTGATGGAGATGGTGGTAATGGTAGAAGCGGCAGCAAATAGTTGACACCAAAGACTTAACTGTGGTGCATGGTCCTGGAAAATAAATGCCAAAAGTCATGTCCAAGGGAGTTCCCTGTGCAGAAAAGTGAGTTTTAAAACAGAGTATTGAAGGAGGGAGAGTTTTGAAGGGAGATCTGAATCTAGTGGGGGTTTAGGAGCCTTGGAGCTTAAGAGCTAGGTGCAGCAGATTGGATCGGCTGAACTAGAGACATTATAGACTGATTCCAGAGACTCATCCTGGTCTAAGTGAGCTGAATCAGTCTTGGTGGCTGGGATAGAGCAGGCTATAGGCCTAGTCCATAACCTCGGAGATGAGTAGGAATAGGGATCCTGTGGGATCAGCAGCAGAGTCTTGAACATTTGTACATTCACAGCTGTTCTTCAAACCCCAAATTAGAAAATACAGAAAATTTTGTTTGTATTCTTGGTTTTCTCCTAAATTTTCCCATAATCATGCATTTTCTGCACATGTCCTCATAGTTCAAGTTGATTACTTATTCAGCTTTCATGAAGATTTGTGGGCCACTTTTTACAAAGGAACAAAGCTTTTGTCACTACCTGAGAGTCACGGCACATGTGGAGAGTAAAGGACAACAGAGGTGGAGCCATGTGTGGGGCTGGGCATCTGACCACGCTCACTCACTGAGTAATAGACTCTTCTCCACATTCTGGAGTAGAAGTGTTTCAGAGTCAAATCTCAGTAAAATGTCTGCATGTCATGAACCTTGAGGTCGACCCCAAAGAGCTGTTAACTTAAATGATTTCATCTGCAAGCATCAAGGGTCAGCCATTCTTCACAAAAGCCTCACTTAACCTGGTCTTGTCAGTGAGGGGGACCTTCTACAAGAGTGAGTTTTTCAGAGTTGATGGCCTTCATATGCCAAAGCTTTAAAAGGTTTTAACCTCTTGGGATAGCCACCTTCCCAAATTGGATTATGTATCTTTGCATTTTTAAAGCATATTCTGCTGACTGTAATGGAACCTTCTCTCCATGGTCTCAAGTCATATTGAAGATAACAGTAATTTTCTATGATTTGGGACAAAAGTAGTCCTCACACTTGTCTAAGAAGCAAAGCTCTTGAAAGTTGAATAAAATAGAAAGTAAGTTTACAACAACTGATGCATTTTTTTTCTGTGTTAATAAATATTTAGTAGTAGATTTTGGAATAGACAGCAGGAAACAGGTTTCAGATGGTCTAGAGATACAGGGAGCCATGTCCCTGACCTTTGAGCCTGGGAGCTTCTTAAGAACTTCCATTTATTTGTTCTTTTACTTTTTCAGAGAGTAGTCATTGAGCTGCTGTGTTGTGCATTGTACCATGCATCTTGTCTTCTTCCCCTACCATTTCAAACCCCTGTTTCAAGTGCCAATGGGCTGAAGGGAGGAGGCATGACTATAGGCTCTGACCCCACAACTGACTAGCTTGGATCTAGTGATTGATCATGAGTGACTTTTTTGGAGGCCTTACTTTACTTTATAGTGTGATCGCATCTGATGAAGATGATTTATCCAGCAGACCTACCCTTACGAAAGTGTATTTACATAAGACAGCAGACCAAAGTTAAGATGCAGAATATAAATGAAAACAGGAAATCTCTTGCCCAGTCATCTGTTTTCATCTGTCTGTGATTTGCAGGGGCTCCCTAAGAAGAAGGATAAACCTGTCAAATATCCTGAATTTGCAGCTCACAGTAATGAATATTTTGATGTGTAATAAAACTTGATGTGACTCAGCAGATGTAGTAGCCAGGTTAGGAATCTTCTGTTCTTGTTTGCCAAAAAGGCTGCCCGAGGAGGAAAAGCCCAGAGTGGAATAATTCTTCAGGAGTCAATTTAGAAAAACTTAACTTTGCCATGGTTTGATTCTCGGATTACAGATCTGAAGAAGGTTCAGCTGGAGCCCTGCCCTGGCAATCCTTTTTCTTGGTTTTGCCGGTACTTTGCCATGCCTACCTGGCCAAACAATGTACCCTCTCTGGGACAACATTTCCCCTCTGTAAATTCTGGGTCAGCTCTGAAATTCTGTGGCCTGTGATTCTAAGGCTATTCATTTCTTTAAATTGCCCTTAATTCTATAGAAAGCAAATTTGGATCCTACATTAAATAGCCAAAGCAGCTAGAATGAGGTCAGCGAACTTTTTCTGTACAGCAGGCCTAATATTTTAGGCTTTATGGTTCATATGGTCATAACTAATCATAACTAGTCAGCTCTGCTGTTGTATAATGGAAAACAGCCATAGACAATATGTAAACAATTGAGAAATGAGCATGGCTGTGTTCCAATAAAACTTTATTTATTTATTTTAATGAATTTATTTTTTGAGACAGTCTCACTCTGTCACCCAGGCAGGAGTAAGTGGCACAATCTCAGCTTCCTGCAACCTCCACCTCCTGGATTCAAGCGATTCTCATGCCTCAGCCTCCCGAGTAGCTGGGACTACAAGTGTGCACCACCACACCCAGCTAATTTTTGTATTTTTGGTAGAGACGGGTTTCACCGTGTTGGCCAGGCTAGTCTCGAACTCCTGGCCTCAAGTGATCTGCCCACCTCAGACTCCCAAAGAGCTGGGATTACAGGCATGAGCCACCGCGCCCAGCCTAAAACTTCATGACACTGAAATCTGAACTTCACATAATTTGTACATGAAACACACTCTGATTCTTTTTTTTTTATTTTTTTCAACCATTTAAAAATGTAAAAATTGGCTGGGCAGGGTGGCTCGCACCTATAATCCCAGCACTTTGGGAGGCCAGGATGAGAGGATCGCTTGAGCCCAGAGGTTCAAGACCAGCCTGGGAACAAAATGAGACCATGTCTCTACAAAAATAAAAAAAAATAGCATGGTGGTGCGTGCCTGTGGACCCACAGGAGTCTGAGGCAGGAGGATCACTTGAGCCCAACAGCTTGAGGCTTCAGTGAGCCATGTTCACACCACTGCCCTCTAGCCATGTTCACACCAATGGGTGACAGAATGAGACCCTGTCTCAAAAAGAAAAAAGCAAAAATTATTCTTAGCTCATGGGTTATACAAAATAGCAGTAGGCCAGCTTCTGAGCTAGAACCCTAATGAAACAGCTCAGTATGGTTGGAATAGAGACTGAGACACAGTAGAGTGTAGCGATATGTGAACCTGGAGGGGTAGCAGAAAAGAGACTGAGGAGAACCTCGGAAACTTTGCTGAGGAGTTTAAACCTTAAGGAGAATAGGGATCCATTGAAGGGTTTTAAGCTAAGTGATATAGGGTCAGAACTGCATTTTAGAAAAACCATTCTGGCTTCCGTATAAAAAATAGATTGGAGAGAACAAGTATGAGAGATATTAAGGAGGTAGATAGAATAGATTGGAGGGAACAAGTATGAGAGATATTAAGGAGGTAGAATCCATAGGCTGACTGTTCACACATGAGTATGAGGGGAGAATGTTCCCTACTTTGCCCTGTGCTTATCTCAGGCACGTTTCCAGGTCTGCCTCCTGTAGGCTTCTCTGTTTGCTCCAGCCAAGTGGGATCGCCTCATTGTCTGAACCCTCAAACCTTGGAATTTGCTGATGGTGGCATGAACTTGGCGCTTCTGTAGTACTTGGCTAGTCTTATCAAGCCATTTCTTATACCAGGGACTTCAGTCATACCCAAACTATTCGTGGTTCTCAGAACAAGCAAGGCTGCCTCCTGCCTCCTGGCTTCTATACATGCCACTTGCTGCCCTGAATGTCTCTTTGCCCTTAACAATTTGGTGAATACCTACTGGTCTCTGAGGACAGCTCAGATGTTACCTACCATGTGAAGCCTGTCCTGATCTCCTGGTAGACCTGACCATTTCCTTCCTTTGTGCCCTGATTGGTCTGTCATCAGACATCTATCCCAGCAGCATTGCTACATAATGAACATATACATGTATTTAGCTGAGTAGGCTGGGAGCTCCTAAAGGGCAGGGACGGGTACAAAGTAAGCCTTATGCATAGAGTTGAGGAATGAAATGATAATGTGATGATGATGACAGCCAACATTAAGCATTTACTGTTACTCCAGGATAAAGGCTTTATCTACATAAGAACCACTTATTTCTACTTTACAGATAAGGAAACCCAGATTAAGTAATTTGCCTAATATCACATGGTTAGTCAGGACTTACACCCAGGTCTGCAGAGCTATCAATTATTACAGCAGAGTCAGACCAAACCCAGTCCTCTGAGGGTAACCTGTAGCGTTTATATGTCTGACTATGTAATACTGATGTGGCTGACCAAAGACTTGCTCCTGTACCAATTGAATAAGTTGCTGAAACTGACCCCATTCAGTAGACTTCAGTGTATGTTGAGGAGGGGGGCACAGGGAAGCACGTAAGAAATAGGGGTGATGGAAGGGAGCCAACTTGTATATATAGTGTCTACAGAGGCTTAGGAGAAGGAGAACAAATATTGGACAGATGTCATTTATCCTGATTGTCTCTGCAGAGAAACACAGTTTTCTGACTGACCCCTTGGCCCCTTGACCCCAGTCAACTATGTCATGAATCCAGAAGGCCAGTTAGAAGGTGGTTGACAATAGGGTGACAATTTGGGGTTATTGTCCTCATAAGCCAGTTTATTTATTTCTTTTTTTTTTTTTTTTTTTGAGACAGAGTCTTGCTTTGTCACCCAGGCTGGAGTGCAGTGGTGTGATCTCAGCTCACTGCAACCTCTGCCCCCCAGGTTCATGTGATTCTCCTGCCTCAGCCTCCTGAGTAGCTAGCACTACAGGCGCATGCCACCACGCTGGCTAATTTTTTGTATTTTTAGTAGAGACGGGGTTTCACCGTGTTAGCCAGGATAGTCTTAATCTCCTGACCTCATGATCTGCCCACCTCTGTCTCCCAAAGTGCTGGGATTACAGGCATGAGCCACTGAAGCCAGTTTATTCAGCTCATTTTTTATGTGCACCTACTTTGTGCCACGTCTTATGCTAACTTACAAGGATACAGTGTTACAGTGGCATGGCACTTGACCCCACAGTCTTCCAAGTACCAGTTTATGATCTAGTCCACCACTGTGTGCCAAGCACTATGCTAGGCATATCCATATGCCAGATACCTGGCCAACTTTGATAAGTACCCTGAGAGCAGTTTAGATAAAGCAGTCAAAGTTAGGGGAGGTAGAGATTCCATCTGTCTGGGGAATTGAGAAGGTTTTACAAGGAGGCAGCTTTTGAGCTGTCTTTTGGGGGCTTGGATTAGGATACATGGAAGAAGTGCATTCCCATTTAAACAAAAAGCACAAGCAAAGATCTATAGGTGGATGAGGCAAAGAGCGGGGAGGAGTCTATTTGCCCAGCACTACAGGATAAACAGATTTGTAGTGGCAACTAAGGCTAGAAAACCGGTTGGGTACTGACTCTAGTAGACCTTGAATGTTAATCTGGAGATCCAGGAGGGTTTTGTCCTGTGGGCGATGGGGCACTCTAGAAAGTTGCTCCCACATCATATATGAGCATTGTTGTCACACAGAGTGCTTACCTTCCCCATCTTTTATCTTTGCATGGCAGTTCTTGGACCTTTCCTTCAACAGCCTGACTGTGGAGGCCATCTGTGATTTGGGGATTCTGCCACACCTCCGTGTCCTGCTCCTCATAGGCAATGGCCTCACCTCCCTGCCGCCCAATTTGGCCATTGCAGAGCAGTAAGTTCTACCTCCTGGAGTCTGTGTTTTTGTGTACAAATATCCAAGGAAATAGCCCATAGCAGCTTGGAAGTGCCATAAAGATAGGTTGTAAGTGCTCAAAGCAGGGACAATGCCACCTACTGAAGCTCCCAGAAAGGCCTCAGACACGTGCCCCCAATTTCCTGTGTGCTGTTAGGAGAGATCCAGGTGTTTGGCAAACCACTTTCCCTGCCTCTGACTGGTCATCTGTAAACTGTCTTGCCAGACAATTCTTCATGAGCCCCCTGTGTCAGCTCAGTAAGTCTGTTCCCTGGTCTCTAGATAACCTTTGTACAGTCCCACTCTGTACCTTTGCTGAGGCCATTCCTTCTGGCTGGTCCTTCCTCTTTAATAGTAATAAAAACACATATGTAGTACTTACAATGTCCAGACACTGTTCTCGGCATTATGTACGTTAACTCATTAAATCCTCATAACAGCTCTGTGAGGTAGGTCTCCTATTATTATCCACATTTTTTAGATGAGGAAATAAGTACAGACATTTAAGTAACTTGCCCAAAGTTGCAAAGCTAGTCGGTAACAGACCCAGGATTTGAATCAAGTCTGTCAGACTCCAGAGACCATACTCATGACCGTTATATTATATTCTCATGTAGATTCTGTACATTTTCTAAGGCCCAGCTCAGACCTTCCTCCTTTCCCTACCAGGAGCCTTCTCTGACTGCTTTAGCCCATGCCTCTTAATCCCTTCTCTAAGGGTCAGTTTAATTTAGTGTTTCCACAGTTAATTTAATACTTAGCACATTCTATTATGGCTTATGCCTAATATATATATGTGTATATATGTAATAAGTTATGTAGATTTTATATAGTGATGATTGTGGTTGGCTAGTTGCTCAAGGGGGTTGAGATAATAGTAGTGATCATTTATTAGGGGTTTCATTAGTTAGGGTTGTTTTGTTTGCAAGTAACAGAAGTCCAATTCAAAGTAGCTTAAACAAAAAAGGGAATTTGTTGGTTCATGTATGTGAAAAATCGTGAGGTCAATCTGCTGTATGCTTTGGCTAGATATAGGTGCACAGGACGTTGTCAGGTCTCTGCGTGCATCTCTATTTCTTGAGCATGTGTGCAGCTTCTGTTAGTCTGTTACTTGTTCTGTCATACATATGAAGACATCTTTGTTTTCCTTGGTGTTGGCTTCATTCTTTTTTTTTTTTTTTTTTGCAGTTTTATAACTTTATTTGATATAGTTGACAATCAGTGATTAGTTCTCATCCACAATGACTATCTGTAGATTTTTGAAAGTGGTAACAGGTACATAGGTAACCAAAGTATAGAGCTTATTTGGTGAATCTTCATCTTCATTATGTTCTCTGGACAACTGCACATGGATTCGGCATGGGACATTCCTTATTCCTTTGGCCCAGACAGCCTTGTTGAGCCTGGTATCAGTTCCACACATCTAGAGTTCCCATCTCCTTCATGGCAAATTTCCAAATCTCTTTAAGTGCCCAAGGGGCACGCTTCTTGAAGCCCACTCCATGGATGCACTTGTGAATGTTGATGGTGTATTCTCGGGTCACCACCTCATTGATGGCAGAATGGCCCTTTTTCTTCTTGCCACCATTCACAGGAGCCATCTGCCGGGTCCCAGCTTCATTCTTAGGTAGGCTTTCTCCATGAGCCAGTCAGGCTGTAGACAGAAATATAAAACCCACTTAAGGTATTACAAATAAGTGGTATTAATTGGTTTATTTATTGATTTATTCGTTTATTCTTGGCAGGGAGAGGTAATTGGTATTTTGTTATGGAAAGTTTTTAAACGCATATAAAGTTAGAGTCAATCATAAAATTGACTCCAGGTACCTATCACCAAGAATTATCACCTGACAATTATCAAGTCATGGCCAATCTTGTTTCATCTATGCCCCCATCACACCCCCTCCTGGAATATTCTTAAGAAAAATCTCGGATATATACAGCCATAAATGTTTCATATTATTTCATCTATAAATATTCCAGTATGTAGCTCTAAAAGGTAAGCACTCTTAAAAATCATACCCAGAGAACCATTATTCCACCTAAAATATCACCAGTGATAAAGAGAGGGAATTGGTTACATGGCTGTTAGAAGGGATGGAAGAGCTAATTGGAGAAGAGGGGTACGGGAAGAACAAAAAGTAAGAAGCACTGATAACCAGAGATCAGAAGCTGCAGCACTGCTAAACTGAAGTGAACAAGGCTATATCCACTGCTGGGCTTTCAGGGAGGGTGTCACTGTAATTGTAGACCTGCTGAAGATGTGATGCCTTAACCAAGGCTGGAATCTCTGCCAATGCAGTTACCATGGTTAGTACTGCCATTGCTGTTGCACTATCACTGCTGCTGCTGACAGAAATGCTATCAGAAGCCAAACAAGAGAGTTGCTTCTCCCTGGCTCTGGCCTTCCAGTCTCTCATGAATCCCTTCTATTGGCAGTATCCAACTAGTTGGAAAGGCAGTCTGGGAAGTGTAGTTAAGGAGATGGCTCCAGCCCCTTACAATACATAGAAGAACACAGAAGGAAGGGGTGAAGGCTGAGAGCAAATAGGCAGATAACTGGTACCATTCAACCCTTGGAACCCCAATATCTACCCTCCTGCTTCCCTCCATATTTAATTTCCATACAACAATAGCAACTGCAACATGCTTTTACCTAACATGAAGGAACTCTTCCTCTTATACTGAAGACACTTTCACCATCTCCTCAAGGATGAGACACAGTGCCATCAGTTACTGTAGCCATCGCTGGATGATATTATTTTCTAAAGAAATTTATGGATATTTTATATCCTAAAAACGAAGTTGTAAAGTCAGTCACCACTAGCAGCTTAAGTGTGCATGCGAGTGCGCGCACACACACACTAAGGAAGGAAGAAAATGCACATGAAAATATGCATAGTTGCTACAGTGATCTTTTCTTAACTGGTCAGGAGGCCATAGTGGATATTTGTACATCCTTTTTTCCATCACCTATTTAATGTTCGTTTGTCCTCTTCCAGCACCTTGGCTGGTTGGGGTTCTTTAACTGATGTGGTCTTCTGAAACTTCGCTTCTGAAGGGTCTGAGTCCTTTAAGGTCCTGCTTTTACTGGATTGCCGTAGTCTTCATTAAAAGACTAAAAGACATGGAACTTCTTAGAGGAGCACCAGATAATACTCTAGTCCCAAAGATACTTTTTTTTTTTAACCTCAAGGTATAACAGCAATTATATTTATTTTTATAAACAGTATCAGTCACCTAGCCAGTAGAATGAACCCCTCTTTGTCTGACTGTTGGTTCAGTGAAATGAGAAATGCAAGTGGCTGGTAGCAGTCTCGATTTCCAGTTCAGTGGAACCATGATTGTGTCTCCTGGTACAAGTACCTCCTTAAGAACTAAGACCTGTAAATCAGAAGTGCCAAAAATTGTAGAATGAGAAGCAAAAATTCTGCAAGTGGACTATTAGATATAATTGTAAGAGGAGCTACTTTCATTTCTATTAATTCCTAGGCCCTTAGGTTGTGGTTATGAGAAAAACAGTATCAGTTTTGGTTTATGTGATATCCTATGCTGTTAAGTTAGGGTCCCAACTTCCCTAACTATATCTAATTGGTATAGTAGATAAATCATCAAAGACTATTTCACTAGAGGATTCTGGGAAGATGATGGAGTAGGAAGCACCAAGAATCTGTCTCCTCATCTAGACAACAATTTCATTGGCAGAATCAGTCTGATGTAACAATTTTGAAACTGTGGACACAAATAATCTTCACACTCTATTAAAAGTTTACGTCTTCCAGGGGAAGATTTAGATGACAAACTGCAGCTAATTTCAGTCAATTACAGCTTTAACCCGGTAGCAGCTACCCATCCCCTAACTCCCAATCTCGTGGTTCAAATTTTAAACCTGAAAATTAGAATAAGAAATATATTCATTGGGTAACTCACATGCAGCTTGCAGGAGCCAGGGTGGGCAAAAAGATCCCTGTCCTCCAAATTTTAGAGATCTGTGCTGTGATCACTGATTGCTACTTCTGATCATTGAGGTGCACACAGAGGCACACAACCATTGTTGCACACACACCCATCCACAACTGTTGTAAGCCCTTTCTGTTCCAGCTGAAAAGACTTCCAGGGAATTTAAAGGATTTCTTTTCTTAATCCCCATTCCTTTCCCCATCTTTTGGGAGCCAGACATTAAAGTCTAGGACATTCAAAAGCAGCTGCATTTACTGAGGAAATTAGAATGTCACCACATATACCCAGAGAAATGCACAGGCTTAGAAAAGACCTGAGAAGAACTTACATTTACATATCAGCCTGATCCTTGACACAGAGACAGCCTACAATAATCAAACACAAAACAAAAAAAATCCCAGCAAACCCTGGTAAAGGGGAGAATCTGATTTCTAGAGTTACCATATTAATAGATTCAAATATTCAGCTTTCAACAAAAAAAATCACAAGGCATACAAAGAAACAAAAATATGGCCCATCCAAAGGAAAAAATTAAGCAACAGAAACTATCCCTGAGAAAGGGAGTACTTACTAGATAAAGACTTTAAAACATCTGTCTTAAAGGTTTTCAAAGAACTAATGAAAGATATGAATAAAGTTAAGAAAATGATATATTAACAAAATGGAAATATCAACAAAGAGATAGACAACCTAAAAAGAAACCAAAAAGAAATTTTAAACCTGAAAATTAGAATAAGAAATGAAAAATTCACTGGAGAGTTTCAAAGGCAGATTCGAGCAGTCAGAAGAGAGAATCAGCAAACTTGAAGATAGAACAATTAAATGTATCAAGCCAGAGAAACAAAAGGAAAAAAAAAAAGATTGACTTGAACAAAGCCTAAGGGACCTGTGGGATTGGGATACCGTCAAGCAAACCAACCTATGTATTATGAAAGTCTCAGAAGGAGAAGAGAGAAAGCACGGAGAGATTATTCGAAGTAATAATAGCCTAAAACTTCCCAAGTTTGATGAATGACATGAATATAAACATACATGAGGCTCAGTGAACTCCAAGATAGGATAAACTCAAAGAGACCTCCACTGAGTCATATTATAATCAGACTGTTAAAAGACAGAGAGGATCTTGCAGTGAGAGAGAAGCAACTCATCACATACAAGGAATCTTCAATAAGATTATCAGTAGACTTCTTGTCAGAAACTTTTAAGGCCAGAAGGCAGTGGGCTGATATATTAAATATTTAAAGTGCTAAAAGAAACCTGTCCATCAGGAATCCTACATCCAGCAGAAGTGTTCTTCTAAAGTGTGGAAGAAATTAAGACATTCCCAGATAAACAAAAGGTAAAAAAAATTCATTACCACCAGTCCCACCCTGCGTAAATACTAGAGGGAGTTTTGCAGGTTGAAATGAAAGGATGCTAGACAGTAACTCAAAGCTGTAAGAAGGAATAAAGCTCTCATTAAAGGTAAATACATGGGCAATTACCAAAGCTAGTATTATTGTATCAACAGTTTCTAATTCCACTTGTAGAACATTGTGGGCAGGGAAGGCAAATCTATATCCAAAAATACATTTATAATCTAATAAAGAAAACTTGCTGCTGCTTTTTAAAGTCAAGTTGATACTAGATGGCTGTATAATCCCTCTAGAAACGGTGCCATATTAGGGGCTCAGCAGTGGCCTCTGCCATTGGCAGGTTGAGTACTCAGCAAGGGTCATAACCAGATTTGCTCTGGTGAAAGGAAGTGTGTAGCCTTCATCCCTGCCACCAAGGGAAAGAGGGCAACTGACATTCATGGAATGGGTTACCTTATCTTCCTGACCATTGAGAGTCTCTGCCGCAGGGGATAGTCTTGGGGAAACAGTCATATGAGACACAAATAATCTTCACACTCTATCCATTCTGAGAGGTTAAGTCACATAATTTTTCTCTATACTTTCAGCAACTTTCCCATATTTTTTCCAAGCTTTGACTGTTCAGCTAAACCATCAGCTACTGCCCATGAATCAGTATAGATCTGTATTTCTGGCTATCTCTCTGACCAAGCAAATGGCCAATCAGATATATTGCTCTAAGTTCTGCCTACTTAGAAGATTTCTCTTCCTCTGTCTTTTTGGTCACTCCTATGTGGGGCTATAATATTGTGATAGTCGACTTCGAGAAGGTATCAGCATATCGTGCTAAGTCATTTGTAAACCCAGCTAGAGGTTTTTCTTCCTATATTAGATGGCCACAGGACCTTAGTTAAGGGTTGATGGAGAGGTAGCAGTACAGCAGGAGTATGCACCATAGGAATCTGAGCCATATATTCCTGCAACTTTTCCAGATTTGCTGGAGCCTGCTTTCAAATATTGCTTTCACTTGATGGGGGAGTTCTGTTGCATGTTCAGTTCATGATGAGTGGCTCAGGTTGCATGATCACATAGTATCCTGTGGTCAGGTATTTGGCCTCTACCAACATGCACTAGTAAGTGAGAAATTGTTTTTCAAAAAAAAAAAAAGTTATCTGCAAAATAGGGCATAAGTTTGCTCAAAAATGAATCTGCTATGGGTACCTAGAAAAGGCTGTATTCATAGAATGACCATGTACTTTATCATCCAAACCAGGACATATATGAGAGGGAAAAGGGACAGTATTAATAATTATTTGGCGATAACAGGTGAAAACTCAGGCTATCATTGAAATCCAGGATGTATGGTACCCTATCTGTACAGCACACCTATTTGCCATAGTCCTTTAGAAGCCATTTGGATCTGCTGAGTCATATGCCCAATGGAAGAGCAACTTGCATTACAGTTGGGTCCTGTTGTAGAACCTTGCCTTGCTCTGGGCCTCACTCAAAACTAGCAGCCTTGTGGGATACTTAGTAAATGAGTTAGAACAGCACAAATGTTTTATATGTCACTTCTAAAATCAAAAAAGGGGATAGGCACGGTGGCTCATGCCTGTAATCCCAACACTTTGGGAGGCCGAGGCAGGTGGATCACTTGAGGTCAGGAGTTCGAGACCAGCTTGGCCAATGTGGCATAACCCTGTCTCTACTAAAAATACAAAAATTAGTCAGATGTGGTGGCAGGTGCCTGTAATCCCAGCTACTCTGGAGACTGAAGCAGGAGAATCGCTTGAACCTGGGAGGCAGTGGTTTCAGTGAGCCAAGATCACACCACTGCACTCCAACCCCGGGTGACAGAGTGAGACTCCATCTCAAAAAATAAGTAAATAAATAAAAATAAAGTCCAAAAAGGCCAGTGAAACTTTGTGATTTTTTTTCTTACAAGTAGTGTAAGATAAATAAGAAGCAAGGTACAGGATTATGTCTTTCACATTAGAAGTACATCACAACATGCTTCAGATACCTGGACAACAACAAAAAATTAATCCATACCATAGTACCCTGAATTTTGATGGGGGAGGGGGCTTACCTCCATCCTGTAACACACAGGTATCTTACTAAGGCATCTAGGGTGTTTGCAACTTTTCCTGCTTGCCAGGTCCAATCAGCATGATATTCTGTAGGATATCAAAATAACCAAGATCCCGGAGTTGATATGGCCCCAAGAGAAGAGGACAAAGGTGTACTGTTGTCCCTGTCAGGCGAAAGCAGACTGCTTCTGGTAGTTCTTGTTAACTGATAAAGAGAAAGAAACATTTGATAGGTCCTTAGCTATATCCACAGTGCCAGGGGCTTGGTAGATTTGCTCCAGTAAAAAGATTCCACATCTGGAATAGCAGCTGAAAGTTGGAGTCACCTCTTGATTAAGCTTACAGTAATCTACAGTCATTCTTCAAAACCTGTTTTCTGTACAAACTAAACAAAGGATATCTTCTTCACAATTTAAATAAACAAGAGATGTTAAACAGGGATGTCATAGGAATCATTATCCTTTCATCTTTTTAATCTTTAGTGATGGCAGTAATCTCTGCAATTACCTCAGGGATTCAGTATTGTTTTTAGTTTACTATTGGGAAGAAAAGTTCCTGGGGTTTCAATTGGACACTTCCACTATAATGGGCTATACTTTGTTGCTCAGTAAATAAATGTGGGTGTTCTGCCAGTTGTTTAGTATGTCTGTTTCAGTTACACATTCAAGGTAGATTTATGACTCCACTGGGTCCATTGTGAAACAGACTTTGGCTAAATTTTCATGCTTCCATCTGACCTTTATGATCCCCCACTTTTGAGTGATGGTCCACCATGCCTTTCAAATCCCCAGAGATTAGCACCAATTTGCAGACACTGTCTAGTAATCCTTACAAGGCCTAATTTAGCACTGTTCGGTAGAACTTACTACAATGTTGGAAATGTTCTATATCTGTGTTGTTCATAGTGTAGCTACTAGGCATATTAAGCTTTTGAGCACTTGAAATGTAGCTAGTGTGATATAGGAAATGAATGTTCAATTTTATTTAAGCTTAATTAGTTTTAAGTTAAATGTAAATAGTCAGGAACTGAATGAGAGGCCATGGCTTTTTCTTTGGACAACTCAAATCACTTTTTGCCCACCAGATCAAGGGTTTTCTGGTGATCTGCATCACTAATAATTTCAAATCATCTTAATTCAATTATAAAAATTGAAATTATTTGAAGCTAGTCTTCAGTCTCTGCAAGGTCCATACTATTTCTAGTGTATACGTCCTCCGAGGGTTTGGTTTTCTAATGACCTAACTTAGAGCATGAGTAGTCAGGCTTCTATTCTGTGGCATGCCTTGGATTCCAATTTTCGGCCCCTGGCCCAGCAGGGTTGTCAGAATCTCTGCTCAACTTCTCAGCCTCTCAGCCACTTCTGGAGTCAGCAGACAGTCCTAGGGGAAAAGTGCTGCATGAACCCCTTTGGATTTCCTTCTTTTTTCAAATCTTAGCGCCATAATTCTTCACAACTTGTTAGTTCCCAGGTATCTTAAGGCAGATTATTTTTAAATGTATATTTTGTCTGGGTTTTCTAGTTTTTTACCCAGGGAAGAGTTGGTCCCACATTATTTAGTTTGCAACACTATAAACCTTTCTATTTATTTTGGTACCTAGAGTCACTCAGTATGGAATCAGCTTAAGCTAAATTCCTGACTGGGTGTTTTCTGAACCACTCTGATGATACAGATTTGGGCTACAGTTTTGCAAGAGGACCAGTCTGCCCTTCCCCTTCTCCTTCTCTGTTCACTCCAAGACAGTTTTCTCCTGGCTATGGGATAAGGAGAATGGGTTTAGTTTTGGTTAATTTTACCCTGAGGGTGTATCCCTTTAGGATCCGAAATTCATATAAAGGGTCTCTGATTAAACTCCCCACCTTCGGGATACCCTGGGCTTTGATTCTCTAGCCCCATGATACTGTCAAACCATAGTTCAGTTTCAACAGGATTAGTAAATGCCCTCAAGGCTTGAGTGGCTTCCTATGTTAAGTTTCTCCCTCTGGGTTTTTAGATTGGCATACTGCTTCCTTACTCTCTTCACATCTCTTATACATATTAAAATGATGGATCCACCACCACGGGGAATTGTGGTGTGTGTTCCTGTAGTGCCAGCTACTTGGGAGGCCAAGGTGGGAAGATCGTTTTAGGCCAGGAGTTCAAGTCCAGCCTAGGCAACCATAGCAAGACCCCATCTCTACAAAAGAAAATAAATAAAATGATGGATCTTTTTTCTTTTTATATTTTATTCATCATTCTAGTTGTTTTCAGTGGAAAGCCTAGTTACATAAAATAAGGCAAGTCTCCCCCACCCTGCACTTCCATGTTCTTATATATGAGGGGGAGAATAAATGTATTCCTACCTGCATCAGAGTAGCAATTGAAATCAGCACGCTTTGAAAGCTGTGGGTTGGCCAGGCATGGTCACTCACACTTGTAATCCCATCACTTTGGGAGGCTGAGGCAGGAGGATTGTTTGAGCCCAGGAGTTCGAGGCCAGCCTGGGCAACGTAGTGAGACCTTATCTCTACAAAAATAAAAATAAAGCTGTGGGGCTCCAGACCAATACCATTGCCATTATTTTCTTCTCACTCATCTATCTAGATTCAATATGCTCTGTGTGTTCCTTTTCTGCCAGCCTCTTAAACGTTGGTGCTCCCCAGTCATCCACCCTTAACCTACAAGTTTTCTTAATCTATATGCTCTTTATTGGTGGCCTCCTCTCTTCGCAAGTCTTCTGAACTATAAGCCTGTTTAGCTTACTTATCAAACTCCTTACACACATCCCCATGCCAATAAGCCCTCCTTCTCGCTCTCTCCTCCTTTCTTTCCTTTCCTGGCCTCATTGACTGGCACTTCTTCCCATCTACTATGTAGTTGTCCAGGCTAGAACCTGAGCATTAGCCCAAATTTTGGCCTCCCTCATTCCACACATACGTTCAATCACCAGGTGCTGTGAATTGTACTTTCTAAATTCTTCTCAAACCTGCTCATTGCTGTTATCCTCCTGTTTGGTCCCAGTCTGCAGTTTCCTGCCTCCCAACCCATCCTCCTATCTGTCAGCCAGAGTGATCTTTCTGAAATGCACATGTGATTCTATCACTGCCCTGCTTAAAGTCCTTTAGCAGGTTCCCACTGTCCTAAAGATAAACTCCATTAACATCGCTCAAGGCTTTTCGTGGCCTGACTCTGCCTGCTTCTCCATCCTCCTTTCTCTTCACTTTTTCCATTCATCATCTACCTCATCTATTCTGAACTATTTGTGTCTCCATTTCTTGCTATTTTCTTTGTCTGGGTGAGTTAGGGGAATCATATTTGACCCATTCTATCTGTAGACTACTCTATTACTTGTTTTGAGCTGGAATCTGCTACTTTGGCTCTTTCATTAGGCCTACTCTCTTTCTGCTTCAGACCATACAAGTCGGTGTTCTCACGCATGACCAGCACAGAGCAGAGGATGAATTGTTACCTCCTTTCTTTTAGTCACTATATTCCAAATAACGCCACCTGAAAGAACACTAGCTTTTTAGTAGCCACATCATAATCCCCTTTTACACACACACAGTTTGTTAAGCCATGTCTCCCTTATTCTGTGTGTTTGCACAGTTGGTGTTCTGTATCTTAACACAGAAGCTGATCTGACATTTGTCCTAGTGTAAGTACTTGCTAAGTTTCATCTTGTTTGTTGCAGCCCTTGGTTCAGTCTTTTGAGCAATATTTTTAGCCTAATCCAAAGTCTTACAGTGTAAAGTAAAAGAAATCCACCTTTACCATATAGATAGAGGATCTAGGCCCAGAGATGCTCAACACCAGCTGGAAGTCACACAGCAAGCAAAGCAGCAGCAGCACCGGAGCCAGAGCTCAGGGATCCTGGCCACCCTTCCTATGCATCTTCTAATATGGTACACAAATTCCCATTGCTGAATCCAACCACTGCACATACCCTTAGCTTCTGAAAAAGTTTCATTAAATCTCTCAGATTTTAAGTAGTATTAATTCTGTTTGGCAAGAGAAGTGATAATAAAAATAGCACCACTCTGAACAGCTGGAAACCCCGGCTTCTCCACTGCTGACAGACTTTGCCACTTTGAAGAGCTTTTCTTCCAAAACTGCCACAGGAGGGGCTCGGTGGGAAAGCCTGCTACTTTCCTCTGAAGCTAGACATCTGTCTTCTCACCCATCTGATGGCTGCCCCTCTATTTTAAGATGTCTATTTTAGAGACAAAAAATGAAACTTTCCCATGCTATAATTAGGGTGGAACTTTAAAAAGACAAAGTAGTGTAACTTGTCACAAGAGACAAGACAGAGCCAGCTTCTGCATTATGGAGCTCAAGAGGAATTTTTTAAAGGCTTATTTCTTAGCTGTTTCATATTTCACTAGAGTAAAATAAAGATTGGCCAATCAATTATAAATCAACACAGCTGCTGTGCACTGTTCTGTAATAGCTCTCAGAGATTAAAAATTCAGTGTACGAAAGTTGGTCCTTCCAGAAAGAGGAAAGGGCACACCCGTGACCTTGAAATATTATGAACTATAAAAGCTTCTTGCCTTCTCTGTTAAGTGTCTCTGGTCTTTGGACTTCAAGCCTGTTCCCCACACTGCTGCCAGGTCTCTTTCTGAAAGTTTATCTGACCTGTCCCTTTTTCCAGTCAGAACTGTCATAATGTAGAAGTCAGTGTTAGGTTACAGAAAAAAAGGCAGGGGGAAATTGATTGTAAGAACATTGGGGAATCTCACAGCCATGCCTGAGGGTCATACTGAACATAGACCCTGAGCACTGTGGAGCAGCCTGGAAGTTCTGTCTCAGCTTTCACACCTCCTCCTCTCTGTGACTTGCCACATTTTTCTTTACAGGTGGGCTGCCTGTGTCTTTCTAGACCCCATGATGGGAAACATGGCTGCCTATAGCTTCTAATTATGTTACAGATCCAGCCACGAAGATATTTTTTTTCCCTGTTCTCTCTCTTTCACATTGGTTAAAAGGATGACAGTTCCTTCTCCATTCCTCATGGTTTTACTTAAACATTGCCTTTCCCGAATAGGCGCCTTCCCCACCTACTTCTTTTATAGTGTCACCGCAGGCTGTGTGTTCACCTACTCCACCTAGAGGGGAGGGATGTGTTCTTTTATTTGTATTCTCAGTACCTGGCCACATAAATATATGTTAAAGAAATTCATGAGTGTGAATGAACGAATTAATTAGTAATACATTCATTTAGAGTATACCCTCTCTAAATTCACCTGTGAAATATCCCTGACTTCAGGTATACATTACTGTCCTAGCTTTTGAACTCACTGCCAACCTTTGTTAAGCTCTCTCTAGCTCAGGCATCAGCTCCCCCTTCCATTTCCCCACCCTTTGATCCACATGGGGCTAGTAGAGGTGAATGTGAAAGGTGTGATTTGGCAGTGGAAAGGGCATGGGATTTGGAGTCAGGCAGACCCAGGTTCTAGTTTGAGTTGTCCCACTTTCTAGCTATGAGACTTCAGGCAAGTTGCTCTGAGCTTCATTTTCTTAATCTGTAAAGGAGATAAATAATACCTATCCTTGGATAACACATACAAAACACATCGCACAATGCCAGAAATGTAGTAGGTGCTAAAGAAATGTTTGTTTCCCTTCCTCTAGTTGTGTGTTTGTGGCTTATATAAGTGTATACTATATGCATTTGCGCCTCTGTGTACTATTTTGGTGTGTGGGTGGCATACAGTATGGAGGGAAGAATGAAAATGTTATTTGCGTCATCTGCCTGTGTGGAAGAGAGTTACCTAGGTCTCATCTACCTGGAGGACACAAATGAGGTCACATTAACGGCGGTACTTAAAATGCCACCACTTCCTGTAATTCAGGGCATCACCCCCATAAATCTCACTCTTAGGTATTTCTGGAAATCTTCAGAGAGTTTGAGTTTAAGAAGAAACTTCTCCACTCCTTACTTGTGTTCATTTTGTGAAGCCACTTGAGAAGAGAGCCTCACTGCAACCAGGGGTGGTGCCCTCAACCCACCCTACTTTACCCTACTAGGTGGCAAAGCTGTGGTCTATAACAAGGGCATTGTCTCCTGGTGCTCCCATAGTTACCAGTGTACTAGGTGACACAGCATAACAAGGAGTCTTCCTGAGTCAAAATTGTGCAGTGATCTGCAGAATGCTCCCTCCAGCTTGGTCATGCCTCTTTCACCCTGGCATTTTCTATAAGCACTACCTGTACAATCCCCCACCCTGCCCTAATCTGGTCTCACTGATGTGTGTAACCTTTCTCCATGCAAAAGACGATATGGTACGTATAATAGTGTTTGGGAAAGGAGAAGGTGGGGAAGGAATTATACTTTATGTGCATCCCTATGGGGACCTCTTTTGGGCACTAGAACAGTTCCTAAGCTGGTTAGTCCTCCTAATTGATTCCCTGTCCTCCATGGCTTCCTGGGAATGGTGGAGTTTGTCCCTCGACCTTGCTCATTACCCAAGGTCTTTGCACTCACAGGGAGGCATCTGTAACATCGCTGACAAGCAAGAGGTACATCCTGAGGTTCCCAGCGCTGGAGACACTGATGCTGGATGACAACAGACTCTCCAACCCCAGTTGCTTTGCCAGCCTGGCTGGGCTCAGGAGGTAAAGCCATAAGCCTTTCTCTGCTGGGCCTCCTCTAATCCCGGGGCATGCTCACACTCTGAGTGATGTTCTGGAAGCCAAAAGATTTGGGTTTAAAGCCTAGCTCCACAATTTATCTCTACTGTGTGGCCATGGGTAAGTCATTTCTCCCCTCTGAGCTTTGGCTCCTCCATAAAAATGGCCATGAGTGAGGACATTTCTGATCACATGACTGAATTAGAAGCAGCAAAGAGAAAGGAAAACAGGAGGCGATTTTACACAAGATAGAATTCGGACCCTGACAGTAGAGACAGGAAAATTTTTTAAAATAATGAGAATCAGAAAGATAAATTTAATTCTGAGTTCTAACCGAAGTAAAGAAAATAGTGGCATTTACATTGTTAAGCTTTACTTCTCTGGAAAATTTACTTTGGTTTCAACTACCATTTACTGAATACTACTTTGTGCCAGGCCATTTACATATTGCCTCATTTAATCTTCACAAGAACCCTGAAAGGTTAATAAATATTATCCCCATTTTAGAGACAGGGATATTGAATCCCAGAGAGAGTAAGTCACTGGCTCAACGTCACACAAGACGAATAAGTATCCAAGCCTGATTCCATGTTTTTTCCCTAAAGTTGCTTGGTAAACAATCCTGAGGTATCATTATTGCTATTATTCTATATTCACTTTCCTTAATTGAAGACTGAAGAAGTTAAGCCTGGACGAAAACAGGATTATCAGGATCCCATACCTGCAGCAAGTTCAGCTCTATGACGAGTCAGTGGACTGGAATGGAGGCAGGGGAAGTCCCCAAAAAGAGCCCCAATTCATGCTGCAGTCCAAGCCAAGGATGCCTGAGGACTCAGATGAGCAACTGGATTATACTGTACTGCCCATAAAAAAGGATGTTGACCGGACAGGTGAGTGACACCCCTTGTTCCAGAAATTCTAGCCTCATAGTGGAAATACACTTCTGAGAGTTTATTCTGAATGTCTCACTTGGTCATGGTGAATATCACAAATTGAATTTGCTGATTCTTTGTCAAGGATTTTTGCATCTATGTTTGGGAGATGTATTGGTGTATTGATTTCTTTTGTTACAGTATTCTTGTTAGGATTTATAATCAAGCTTATGCTTGCCTGATAAAATGTGTTTTGGAAGTTTTATTTCTGTTTCATAGGAAAGTTTATATACTATTATTATTTTATCCTTAAATTTTGGAAGAATTCACCATGAGACCACCTGAGCCTGGAGTTTTCTTTGTAGAATGAGGTTGAAATTATGCAACTTTACAAGCTTGGAAGAGGTGCTCCTGACACCTGAAATTTAGACCTCTGGGGAAGCGGTGCTGCTTGGCTGCTGGTGTCTCTGAGCTATGATGGGCTTCATGTAGCTGAGACCCAGATCTCTGAGAAGAGGATACTGGCCAGCTGGTGCTGGTGCCTGTGGAGGAGTCACAGTGAAGCTAGTTTATAAAAGTTGGAAAAACTGCAAACTAGATTCAGCTACTGCTGGGGAAAGACTTGCTAGACTACAGCAAAAACAAAACAAACCAAAAACCACATTATTCCAGTGGCATTCACAGGAAGCACAAGCAGTCAGTAAACCCATGGGAAGCAGATAGGAAGAGATAAGCCCCTTTTTCCTCTTCCAGCTTTGCAGTCTCCCTTTAGCACCACCCATATTGTCAGAGTCTAACAGGAAACCAGCGGTCAAAGCAGAAATATGGTTTTGAGAGCCTCAGCTCCAGCATTCCAAAGCAGAATAAAGAAAGATGGATTTCGAAGCTAAAAATAATACTAATAACTGGCCGGGCACAGTGGCAGTTATTTTGGGAGGCCAAGGCTGGAGAATTGTTTGAGGCCAGGAGTTTCAGGCGTGCAGTGAGCTGTGATCACGCCACTGCCCTCTGGCCTGGATGACAGAGCGAGACCCTATCTCTATCAAAAATTTAAAAATTAGCTGGGTGTGATGGCATGCACCTGTAGTCCTAGCTACTGGGGGCTGAGGCAGGAGGATCCCTTGAGCCTGTAGTGAGCTATGATCACACCACTGCTCTCCAGCCTGGGCAGCAGAGTGAGACCCTGTCTCTACAAATAATAATAGTAACAACTTAATAAAGGGCACAATTATGTTATTCAGATTCTCCCTAAAATAATTTTCTGTCTACTTGGTTTGTTAACTTTGGAAATAGGCATATTAAAGTCTGTCCACACTATTGTAGATTTGTCAGTATCTCCTTGCATTTCTGGCATTGTTTTTTTACTATGAAGTTGGTTTGGTTCTCTGTTACTAGGTTTGTGACTTTTATCTTGGTAGGTTGTGTATTTTAATCATTGTAAAATATCCCAGGTAGATAAATAATTTTGGTTTTGACTTGGGCCTCTATTTTGTTTGATATGAATATTTATTTTAGGATATCTTAAAAACAACATAGTACTGCATATTTTTCCTTATATGAGTCTTAATGAGTCTTTTTTTATAGAAGAATTTGACTCACATGGTGATTATTGATACATTTCACCTTGTTTCTACCATTAGTGTGTTTTCTATTTACCTATGCTTTTTCTTTTTTTTCTTCTTGTGAGCACTAAGTTTTCTTTCAATTCCAATCTTTTCACTAATTGTTTAAAGCAAGAAATCTCATGTCTATATCTCTAATGGTTACCCTAAAACTTTTTTTTTTCTTTTTAGAGACGGTCTCACCCTATCACCCCAGGCTGAAGTGCAGTTACATGATCGTGCTCAAACTGTATTGTTGAACTCTGGGGCTCAAGTGATCCTCCTGCCTCAGCCTCCCAAGTAGCTGGGACCACTGCACCTGGCTATTACCCTAACACTTTTAATTCACATTTTAAAACTCACTTTTGTCTATCAACACCTAGAATCAACCAAATACATGTCTTCTTTTTTAATAAGAAAATTTTAATATGCATCTATCTATGCCACCCTACTCCCATCACTTCCCATAATGTAATAAATTTTAACAATAATTTAGATTGGTTTTAATTTTTAAAATTATGTATCAATGATTCTTTAGACTGAAAGATTGAACCTCATTCTTAGGTTCTTTATCATGTGTACATATGTATAACTTAGGAGCAGAGACTTCTGTTTACAATACAACTCAGGTCCTAATACAGTATAATTTTTAATCTCTTCAAAGTTCTTCTTACCCTCTTATTTTTTTTCTTTCATCCTTAATTCCTACTCCCATTTCCTATTTTCATATAAATGTCTACTCTTATTTTGGGTATATTTTCCTGGATATATGTATTTATCTTTGTAAAGTATATATTATTTTGTGCGTAATGTGTTTGTAATTTACATAATGGTAATATGGTCTTGAGCTCTTTCTGTTACTTGATTTTTTCAGTCAACATTGTTTTTAAGAGTCCATCTAGTTATTGGCTTTTTATTTTATTTTATTTTATTTTATTGAGATGGAGTCTCGCTCTGTTACCCATGCTGGAGTGCAATGGCGTGATCTCCGCTCACTGCAAGCTCCGCCTCCTGAGTTCTTGCCATTCTCCTGCCTCAGCCTCCTGAGTTCCTGGAACTACAAGCGCCTGCCACCACACCCGGCTAATTTTTTGTATTTTTAGTGGAGACAGGGTTTCACCATGTTAGCCAGGATGGTCTTGATCTCCTGACCTCATGATCTGCCTGCCTCAGCCTCCCAAAGTGTTGGGATTACAGGCGTGAGCCACCGCGCCTGGCCTAGTTATTGACTTTTAACTAATGCATAGTATTCTACAATATATGCTCTAAACACATTTTACACATCTCTTCCCTTACTGATGAACACTTAGGCTGCTTATAACTCTCTTAGTATAAATGGTGCTACAGTGAACAACCTTGTGAACATCTTTTGCATATACCACTGTGCCAGGGTTTTCCTGGAGTATTTACCCAGAAGTGGGATTGATGGATGACAGAGTATATGTATATGTAGTTTTAAAAATTGCCACCTGATTGTTCTTCAAAATAGTTGCTTCAGTGTACACTCACACAAGTAGTACATAAGGGTTCTTGTCTTCCTACGTCCTTATCAATACTTGGTATTATCTTACTTTATAGTTTTTCTAAGTTTTATTATTCTGGTAGGTGTAAAGTGATACTTATCTTTAAAAACTTTTTAATTTATAATTTTTGTGGGTACACAGTAGATGTATATATTTATGGGGCACATGAGATATTTTGGTACAGGCATGTAATATACTCTTTTAGTTATTTGTAAATGTACAATTAAATTAAAGTATTTTTGACTATAGTCCCCCTGTTGTGCTACCAAATACTAGGTCTTATTCATTCTATTTTTTTTGTATCAATTAACCATCCCCACCTCTCCCCCAGGCCCCCACTATCCTTCCCAGCCTCTGGTAACCATCTTTCTACTCTCTGTGTCCATGAGTTCAATTGTTTTTTCAGATCCCACAAATAAGTGAGAATATGCAATTTTTGTCCTTCTGTGCCTGGCTTATTTCACTTAACATAGGGACCTCCTGTTCCATCCATGTTCTTGCAAATGATAGAATCTCATTCTTTTTAATGGCCGAATAGTACTCCATTGTATATATGTACCACATTTTTTTTATCCATTCATCTGTTGATGGATATGTAGGTTGCTTCCAAATCTCGGCTATTGTGAACACTGCTGCAACAAACATAAGAGTGCAGATATCTCTCTGATAAACCGATTTCCTTTCTTTTGGATATATACTCAGCATTGGGATTGCTGGATCATATGGTAGCTCTATTTTTAGTTTTTTGAGGAACTTCCAAACCGTTCTTCTTAGTGGTTGTGCTAATTTACATTCCCAGCAACAGTGTGTGAGGGTTCCCTTTTCTCCACATCCTCACCGTGTCTGACTTTTGGATAACAGCCATTTTAACTAGGGTGAGATGATATCTCATTGTAGTTTTGATTTGCATTTCTCTGATGGTCAGTGATGTTAAGAACCTTTTGATATGCCTGTTTTCCATTTGAATGACTTCTTTTGAAAAATATTTATTCAGATCTTTTGCCCATTTTTTAGTCAGATTATTAGATTTTTCCCTGTGGAATTGTTTGAGCTCCTTATATATTCTGATTAGTAATCCCTTGTCAGATGGGTAGTTTGCACATGTTTTCTCCCATTCTGTGGGTTGTCTCTTTGTTGATTGTTTCGTTTGTTGTATAGAAGCTTTTTAACTTGATGTGATCCCATTTGTCTATTTTTGCTTTGGTTGCCTGTGCTTGTCAGATGTTACTACTCAAGAAAATTTTGCCCAGACCAGTGTCCTGGAAGGTTTCCTCAATGTTTTCTTGTAGGTGTTTCACAGTTTGAGGTCTTATATTTAATTCAAATAAAAGGCAAGAGATGGAGTCAAGTTTAATTCTTCTGCATATGGATATCCTGTTATCCCAGAACCATTTATTGAAGAGACTGTCTTTTCCCCAATGTATGTTCTTGGCACCTTTGTCAAAAATGGGTTAACTGTAGGTGTGTGGATTTATTTCTAGGTTCTCTATTCTGTTCTATTGGTCTATGTGTCCATTTTTATGCCAGTACCATACTGTTTTGGTTACTATAGCTTTATAGTATAATTTGAAGTCAGGTAATGTGATTCCTCTAGTTTTGTTCTTTTTGCTCAGGATAGATTTGGCTATTCTGGGTCTTTTGTGGTTCCATATAAATTTTAAGATAGTTCTTTTCTATTTCTGTGAAGCATGTCATTGGTATTTTGATAGGGATTGTATTGAATCTCTACAATGCTTTCAGTACTATGGACATTTTAACAATATTGATTCCTCCAATCCATGAACATGGGATATCTTTCCATTTTTATGTGTCCTCTTCAATTTCTTTCATTGGTGTTTTATAGTTTTTATTGTAGAGATCTTTTACTCCTTTGGTTAATTCCTAGGTATTTAATGTTATTGGTGGCTATTGTAAATGGGATTCCTTTTTTATTTCTTTTTCAGATTGTTCACTGTTGGCATATAGAAATGCTACCAATTTGTATGTTGACTTCGAGTCCTGAAACTTTACTGAATTTGCTTATCAGTTCTAATCATTTTTTGGTGGAGTCTTTAGGTTTTTCCAATATAAATATAAGATCATATCATCTGCAAACAAGGATAATTCAGCTTCCTCCCTTCCAGTTTGGATCCTGTTTATTTCTTTCTCTTGTTTGATTGCTCTAGCTAAGACTTCCAGTAATCAGTTGAATAATGGTGGTAAAAGTGGGCATCCTTGTCATGTTCCAGATATAAGAGGAAAGGCTTTCAGTTTTTCCCCATTTAGTACAATACTAACTATGTGTCTGTCATATATAGCTTTTAATTTGTTGAGGTGTGGTTCTTCTATACCTAGTTTTTTGAGGGTTTTTATCATGAAGGGATGTTGAACTATAGCAAATGCTTTTTCAGCATCAATTGAAATGATCATATGGTTTTAGTCCTTCATTCTGTTGATGTCATGTATCACATTGATTGATTTGTGTGTGTTGAAACATCCTTGCCTCCCTGGGATAAATCCCACTTGGCCATAATTAATGATTTTTTTTTTTCTTGAGATGGAGTTTCACTCTTGTTGCCAAGGCTGGAGTGCAATGACATGATCTTGGCTCACTGCAACCTCCACCTCCTGGGTTCAAGTGATTCACCTGCCTCCGCCTCCCAAGTAGCTGGGATTACAGGCATGTGCCACCACACCTGGCTAATTTTGTATTTTCAGTAGACACGGGGTTTCTCCAGGTTGATCAGGCTGGTCTCGAACTCCCGACCTCAGGTGATCCGCCCACCTCGGCCTCCCAAAGTGCTGGGATTACAGGCATGAGCCACTGCGCCCAGCTGATGAATGATCTTCTTAATGTACTGTTGAATTTGTTTTGCTAGTATTTTTTGAGGATTTTTGCATCAATATTCATGAGATATATTGGCCTGTATTATTATTTTATTTATTTATTTTATTGATTTTTTTTTTTGAGACAGAGTTTCATTTTTATTGCCCAGGCTGGAGTGCAGTGGCGTTTTCTTGGCTCACTGCAATCTCTGCCTCCTGGGTTCAAGAGATTCTCCTGCCTCAGCCTGCCGAATAGCTGGGATTACAGGTGCCTGCCACCACGCCTGGCTAATTTTTTGTATTTTTAGTAGAGACAGGTTTCACCATGATGGCCAGTCTGGTCAGTATTATTATTATTTTTTAATGTGTCTTTGTCTGGTTTTGGTATCAGGGTAATGCTGGCCTCATAGAATGAGTTTGGAAGTATTCCCTCCTCCTTTATCTTTCCGAACAGTTTGAATAGGATTGGTATTAGTTCTTTAAATGTTTGGTAGAATTCAGCAGTGAAGCCATGATGTCTCAGTCTTTTCTTTACTGGGAGACTTTTTATTATGGCTTCAATCACATTACTTGTTATTGGTCTGTTTAGGTTTTGAATTTCCTCATGGTTCAATCTTGGTAGATTATATATGTCTAGAATTTATCCATTTCTTCTAGATTTTCCAATTTATTGGCATATAGCTGCTCATAGTAGCCACTTATGATCCTGTGAATTTCTTCAGTAACAGCTGTAATATCTCCTTTTTTATCTCTGATTTTATTTATTTGGGTCTTCTCTTTTTTTCTTAGTCTAACTAAAGGTTACTGAATTTTGTTTATCTTTTCAGAAAACCAACTTTTTGTTTCATTGGTCTTGCGTAATGTTTGCCTCATTTCAGATTCATTTATTTGTGCTCAGATATTTATTATCTCTTTTCTTCTACTACTTTTGGGTTTGGTTTGCTCTTGCTTCTCTAGTTCTTTAAGATGCATCATTAGGTTATTTGAAGTTTTTCTAGTTTTTTATGTAGGCACTTGGAGCTATAAATTTTCCTATTAGTACTGTTTTTGCTGTATCCTATATGTTTTGGTATGTTGTGTCCATTATCATTTGTTTCAAGAAATTTTTAAAATTTCCATCTTAATTTCTTCATTGATCCACCGGTCATTTAGTAGCATATTGTTTAATTTCTATGTGTTTGTATAGTTTCCAAAATTCCTCTTATCATTGATTTCTAATTTTATTCCATTATGGTCAGAGAAGATGTTTGATATTATTTCAAGATTTTTAAAAAATGTTTTAAGACTTGTTTTGTGACCTAACATATGGTCTATACTTGAAAATGATCCATGTGCTAAGGATAAAAATGTGCATTCTGAAGCCATTGGATGAAATGTTCTGTAAATATCTATTAAGTCCATTTTTTCTATGATGCAGATTAAGTCCAATGTTTCTTTGTTGATTTTCTGTCTGGGAGATCTGTCCAATGCTGAAAGTGGGGTGTTGAAGTCTCCAGCTATTACTGTGTTGGATTCTATCTCCAATAATACTTGCTTTATATATCTGGGTGCTCCAGTGTTGGGTGCATATATATTTGTAATCAGTATATCTTCTTGCTGAATTGACCCCTTTATCATTATATAATTATCTTCTTTGTTTTTTTAATTATCTTCTTAAAGTTTTTGTCTTGAAATCTATTTTGTCTGATATAAGTATAGCTATTCCTTCCCCTTTTTGGTTTCCACATGCATGGAATATCTTTTTCCACCCCTTTATTTTGTCTATGTGTATCTTTTTAGATGAGGTGTGTTTCTTGTAGGCAGCAAATTACTGGGTCTTGTTTTTACATCCATTTAGCTACTTTGTCTTTATTGGAGAGTTTAGTTATTTACATTCAATGTTATTATTAAGCAGGGACTTACTCCTGCCATTTTGTTGTATTTTCTTGTTTTGTGGTCTTCTCTTCCTTCTTTCCTTCTTCCTTTTACTGAAGGTGATTTTCTCTGGTAATATGTTTTAATTTCTTGCATTTTATTTTTTGTGTATCCATCATATATTTTTGATTTGAGGTTGCCATAAGGCTTGCAAATACTATCTTATAACCCATTATTTTAAACTGATGACAACTTAACACTGATTGCACAAACACACCAAAAGAAAACTAACAAAAACTCAACACTTTAACTTTGTCCCCCGACTTACTTTTTGTTGTTTCTATTTAAGTCTTATTATACTGTCTATGTCTTGAAAAGTTGTTGTAATTATTTTTTATTGGTTCATCATTTAGCCTTTCTACTTAAGTCAAGAGAAGTTTACACATGACCACTACAGAGCTATGCTATTTTGTGTTTTTCTGTGTGCTTAGTATTACCAGTGAGTTTTGGACCTTCAGATGATTTCTTCTTGCTCATTAACATCCTTTATTGAGACTGAATAACTTCCTTTTGCATTTCTTGTAGGACATATCTTGTGTTAATGAAATCCCTCAGCTTTTGTTTGTCTGGAAAGGTTTTTATTTCTCCTTCATGCTTAAAGAATATTTTTGCTGGATCTACTATTCTGGGGTTAAAAGTTTTTTTTTTTTTTTTTTCTTTTTTTTTTGTTTTTTTTTTTTTAGCAGTTTAAATATGTCATGCCACTCTCTCCTGGCCTGTAAGGTTTCCACTGAAAAGTCTCCTGCCAGATGTATTGGTGGTCTATTGTATGTTGTTTCTTATCTCTTACTGCTTTTAGGATCCTTGACCTTTGGGAATTTGATTATTAAATGCCTTGAAGTAGGCTTCTTAGGCTTAAATCTACTTGGTGTTCTATAACCTTCTTATGCTTGAATGTTGGTATCTGTCTCTAGGTTTGGGAAGTTCTCTGATATTATCCCTTTGAATAAACTTTCTATCCCTATCTCATGTTCTACCTCCTCTTTAAGGCCATTAGATTTGTGCTTTTTAAGGCTATTTTCTGGGTCTGGTGGGCATACTTCACTGTTTTTTTTATTCTTTTTTCTTTTGTCTTCTCTATTTTCAAATAGTCTGTCGAGCTCACTAATTTTTCTACTTGATCCTTTCTGCTCTCAAGAGACTGATGCATTCCTTAGTATATCAGTTACATTCTTCAGCTCTAGAATTTCTGCTTGATTCTTTTTAATTATTTCAATCTCTTTGTTAAATTTATCTGATAGGATTCTGAATTCCTTCTTTGTCTTATCTTGAATTTCTTTGAGTTTCCTCAAAATAGCTGTTTTGAATTCTCAGTCTGAAAGGTCATACATCTCTGTTTCTCCAGGATTGGTCCCTGGTGCCTTATTTAGTTCATTTGGTGAGGTCATGTTTTCCTGGATCATGTTGACACTCTTAAATGTCTTTGGTGATTTACGTTAGTCATCATAATCTGGGCTTATTTGTGCTTGTCGTTCTTGAGAAGGCTTTCCAGGTATTTGAAGGGACTTGGACCCCAAGCCCAATAATGCTGTGATTTTTGCAAACTTGTACAGCACCACCTTAGTTGTCTTAGGTAAGATCTGGAAGAATTCTCTGGATTACCAGGCAGAGACTCTTGTTCTTTTCCCTTACTTTCTCCCAAACATATGGAATCTCTCTCTGTTCCGAGCCATCTGAAACTGAGGGTGCGGTGATGCAAGCACCCCTGTGGCCCCCACCACTGGTGCTGTGCTGCGTCAGACCCGAAGCCAGCACAGCACTGGGCTTTGCCCAGAGCCCTTCCCTTCAGGTTGGCAAGTTTCCTCAGGCCCTGGGCATGTCCAGAGATGCTGTCTGGGAGCCAGGGAGTGGAGTCAAGCACCTTAGCAATTTACACGATATTCTATTCTACTGCACCTAAGCTGGCACTCAAACCATAGTACAAAGTCCTTCCCACGCTTCCCTCCCCTTTCCACAGGCAGAGGAGCCTCTCTGTGGCTACCACCACCAGTTCATGGGAGTTTCTGCCAGGCCACTGACAATATTTGCTTAAAGCCCAAGGGATCTTCCCTCAGCTTGTGGTAAATGCTACCAGGCCTGGGACTCATCCTTCAGAGCAGTGGACTCCCCTCTTGCACAGAGTGGGCCCAGAAATGCTGTCCAGGAACCTAGGCCTGGACTCGGAGACCTTAAGAGCCTGCTTGTTGCTTTACCTTACTGTGGCCGAGCCAGTGCCAATGGTGCAAGACAAAGTCTCTTTTACTTTTCCCTCTGCTTTTCTCAAACTTCTCTTTGAGTCTTTCACCATAGCCACTACATCTGGAAATGTGCTCCATCACCCCTGAAGCCAGGACATCTCAGGCCTTAAGGCCCATAGTGTACTCCCTCAGTATTGCTGCTGGTTATTCAGGGCCAAAGGGCTCTTTAGTCAACAGGTGATGAATCTTGCCAGGACTAGGTCCTTCCCTTCAAAGCAGCAGGTTCCCTTTTGGCCCAGGGTGTGTTTAGAAATGTTGTCAGGGAGCTAGGGTTATCAAGGGCCAGGTGATGAATCCTGCCAGGACTGAGTCCTTCCCTTGAAAGCAGTTTTCCCTTTTGGCCAAGAGTGTGTTTAGAAATGTCTAAGAACTAGGGCCTGGAATGGAGGCCTCACAAGTCTTCCCAGTGCCTTATCCTACTGCCTGGTGCCCTATCCTGTGCCTAAGCTGGCATCCAAGATATAAGACGAAATCTTCTTTACTCTCCTCTCCTTAAGTAGAAGGAAGGAGACACTTTTATTGCTGTGAACTGCACTGCCTGGGGTTAGGGGAGGGGTGGCACAAGCACTCCCTTGGCTGTGCCAGCTGGTGTCTCCCTAGGTCATGTGCCACCCTAGTTCACTGACTCTAAGCCCAGCCTAACACTAGGAGTTGCCTAAGAATTACAGCTCTTGTGTCCTAGATTGCCTTTCAAGTTATCTAGAACTCCAGAGCACTTCAGCCAATGGTGGCAAGGCTGGCCAAGAAGCTTCAGTTCCAACAGCTGAGATGGGTGATTCCCCTCTGGCTAGGAGCTAGTCCAAATTCTGCCTCTGTGCACCAGCACTACCTGAGCCCAGCATGGCTTTATACTCTGCTGTGACAGGGCAGCACGGAGTTCAATGTAAGATACCTCAGTTGCTGTGCTCTCCATCCCCAATATGCACAGATTCTGTCTCTGCACCACATGGCTTCTGCCAGGGGATGGAGGAGGGGTGGCATTGGTGATTTAAGTCTGTCTCTCCTGCCCTCCTCAATACCTCTTTCAGTGATGTGAAGTTAAAACCAGTTACTGTGATTGCTCACCAGAGTTTTTGTTCTTGTGATAGTGCTATTCAGTGTGTAGATAGTTGTTAAAATTTGGTGTTTAGGGGACGGGGGGACAAATGGTGTAGGCTTCTATTCTGCCATCTTGCTCTGCCCTCTTTGGTTACCAATACTTGTTTTAACGTGCACTTTTCTATCTGCTGTCAGTGTTAAGCATTCTCCATTTACTTAGCTATTTGGTTTTCTACTTCTATGAATTGGTATTTCATATCCCTGGACAGTTTTATATCCTCTTTTATTACTATGTTAATTTTGTTTTTTTTTTTTGAGACAGAGTCTTTCTCTGTCCCCCAGGCTGGAGTGCAGTGGCGCGATCTCGGCTCACTGCAAGCTACACCTCCTGGGTTCACACCATTCTCCTGCCTCAGCCTCCCGAGTAGCTGGGACTACAGGCACCTGCCAACACGCCCGGCTAATTTTTTGTATTTTTAGTAGAGACGGGGTTTCACCGTGTTAGCCAGGAACTATGTTAATTTTATCTATAATAGTATAGATGACATTTTTAAGAGAAAATCTTAATTTTTTAATCTTTTATTTTATTTTGGGTTCAAGGGTTGATATGGTTTGGCTGTGTCCCCACTCAAATCTCATCTTGAATTGTAATCCCCATAATCCCCACCCAGTGGGAAGTCATTGGATCATGGTGGCAGTTCTCCCCATGTTGTTCTCATGATAGTGAGTTCTCATTAGATCTGATAGTTTTGTAAGTGTTTGGCAAGTTTCTTCTCTCGCCTGCCACCTTGTGAAGAAGGTACCTGCCTCCCCCTCACTTTCTGCCATGATTGTAAGTTTCCTGAGGCCTCCTCAGCCATACAGAACTGTGAGTCAATTAAACCTCTTTTCTTTATAAATTACTCAGTCTCAGGCAGTTCTTATAGCAATGTGAGAATGGACTAACATGGGGTACATGTACAAGTTCATTATATAGGTAATGTCATGGGGGTTTGATGTACAGATTATCTCATCACCCAGGTAATAAGAATAGTACTGGACAGATAGTTCTTCAGTCCTCAACCTTTACCCACCCTCTACCCTCAAGTAGATCCTGGTGCCTGTTTTTCTTTTCTTTGTGTTAATATGTACTTGATGTTTAGCTCCCACTTATAAGTGAGAACATTCAGTACTTGGTTTTCTATTCCTGTGTTAATTTGCTTAGGATAATGGTCTCCACCTTATCCATGTTTCTGCAAAGGACATGATTTCATTCTTTTTTTATGGCTACATAGTATTCCATGGTGTATATGTATCACACCAAAATATGTACATTTTCTTCATCCAGTCTACCATTGATTGGTATTTAGGTTGATTCCATGTCTTTGTTATTTTGAATAGTGCTGCAGTGAACATACATGTGCATATATCTTTGTAATAGATTGATTTATATCCCTTTGGGTATATACCCAATAATGGTATTGCTGGATCAAATAGTAATTCTGTTTTTAAGTTCTTTCAGAAGTTGCAAAACTGCTTTCCACAATGGCTGAACTAATTTATATTTCCACCAGCAGTGTATAAGCCTTCCCTTTTCTCCACAACTTTGCCAGCATCTGTTGTTTTTTTGACATTTTCATAATAGACATTCTGACTGGCATACATAATATTAATATCTCATGGTTTTGGTTTGCATTTCTCTAATGACTAGTGATGTTGAGCATTTTTTCATATGCTTGTTGGCAGAATGTATGTCTTCTTTTTTTTTTCTTTTGAAGTCTTTATTTTTTTATTTTTCATTTTTTAATTTTTTATTATACTTTAAGTTTTAGAGTACATGTGCACAATGTGCAGGTTAGTTACATATGTATACATGTGCCATGTTGGTGTGCTGTGCCTATTAACTCGTCATTTAACGTTAGGTATATCTCCAAATGCTATCCCTCCCCCTCCCCCACCCCACAACAGGCCCCGGTGTGTGATGTTCCCCTTCCTGTGTTCATGTGTTCTCATTGTTCAATTCCCACCTATGAGTGAGAACATGCAGTGTTTGGTTTTCTGTCCTTGCGATGGTTTGCTGAGAATGAGGATTTCCAGCTTCATCCATGTCCCTACAAAGGAGATGAACTCATCATTTTTTATGGCTGCATAGTATTCCATGGTGTATATGTACCACATTTTCTTAATCCAGTCTATCATTGTTGGACATTTGGGTTGGTTCCAAGTCTTTGCTATCGTGAATAGTGCTGCAATAAACATACGTGTGCATGTGTCTTTATAGCAGCATGACTTACAATCCTTTGGGTATATACCCACTGATGGGATTGCTGGGTCAAATGGTATTTCTAGTTCTGGATCCCTGAGGAATCGCCACACTGACTTCCACAATGGTTGAACTAGTTTACAGTCCCACCAACAGTGTAAAAGTGTTCCTATTTCTCCACATCCTCTCCAGCACCTGTTGTTTCCTGACTTTTTAATGATCGCCATTCTAACTGGTGTGAGATGGTATCCCATTGTGGTTTTGCTTTGCATTTCTCTGATGGCCAGTGATGATGAGCATTTTTTCATGTGTCTTTTGGCTGCATAAATGTCTTCTTTTGAGAAGTGTCTGTTCATATCCTTCGCCCATTTTTTGATGTGGTTGTTTTTTTCTTGTAAATTTGTTTGAGTTCATTGTAGATTCTGGATATTAGCCCTTTGTCAGATGAGTAGATTGCAAAAATTTTCTCCCATTGTGTAGGTTGCCTGTTCACTCTGATGGTAGTTTCTTTTGTTGTGCAGAAGCTCTTTAGTTTAATTAGATCCCATTTGTCAATTTTGGCTTTTGTTGCCATTGCTTTTGGTGTTTTAGACACGAAGTCCTTGCCCATACCTATGATCTGAATGGTATTGCCTAGGTTTTCTTCTAGGGTTTTTATGGTTTTAGGTCTAACATTTAAGTCTTTAATCCATCTTGAATTAATTTTTGTATAAGGTGTAAGGAAGGGATCCAGTTTCAGCTTTCTACATATGGCTAGCCAGTTTTCCCAGCACCATTTATTAAATAGGGAATCGTTTCCCTGTTTCTTGTTTTTGTCAGGTTTGTCAAAGATCAGATGGTTGTAGATATGCAGCATTATTTCTGAGGGCTCTGTTCTGTTCCATTGGTCTATATCTCTGTTTTGGTACCAGTACCATGCTGTTTTGGTTACTGTAGCCTTGTAGTATAGTTTGAAGACTGGTAGCGTGATGCCTCCAGCTCTGTTCTTTTGGCTTAGGATTGACTTGGCAATGCGGGCTCTTTTTTGGTTCCATATGAACTTTAAAGTAGTTTTTTCCAATTCTGTGAAGAAAGTCATTGGTAGCTTGATGGGGATGGCATTGAATCTATAAATTACCTTGGGCAGTATGGCCATTTTTCACGATGTTGATTCTTCCTATCCATGAGCATGGAATGTTCTTCCATTTGTTTGTATCCTCTTTTATTTCATTGAGCAGTGGTTTGTAGTTCTCCTTGAAGAGGTCCTTCACGTCCCTTGTAAGTTGGATTCCTAGGTATTTTATTCTCTTTGAAGCAATTGTGAATGGGAGTTCACTCATGATTTGGCTCTGTTTGTCTGTTATTGGTGTATAAGAATGCTTGTGATTTTTGCACATTGATTTTGTATCCTGAGACTTTGCTGAAGTTGCCTATCAGCTTAAGGAGATTTGGGGCTGAGACAGTGGGGTTTTCTAGATATACAATCATGTCATCTGCAAACAGGGTCAGTTTGACTTCCTCTTTTCCTAATTGAATACCCTTTATTTCCTTCTCCTGCCTGATTGCCCTGGCCAGAACTTCCAACACCATGTTGAATAGGAGTGGTGAGAGAGGGCATCCCTGTCTTGTGCCAGTTTTCAAAGGGAATGCTTCCAGTTTTTGCCCATTCAGTATGATATTGGCTGTGGGTTTGTCATAGATAGCTCTTATTATTTTGAGATACGTCCAATCAATACCTAATTTATTGAGAGTTTTTGGCATGAAGGGTTGTTGAATTTTGTCAAAGGCCTTTTCTGCATCTATTGAGATAATCATATGGTTTTTGTCATTGGTTCTGTTTATATGCTGGATTATGTTTATTGATTTGCATATGTTGAACCAGCCTTGCATCCCAGGGATGAAGCCCACTTGATCATGGTGTATAAGCTTTTTGATGTGCTGCTGGATTCATTTTGCCAGTATTTTATTGAGGATTTGTGCATCGATGTTCATCAGGGATATTGGTCTAAAATTCTCTTTTTTTTGTTGTGTCTCTGCCAGCCTTTGGTATCAGGATGATGCTGGCCTCATAACATGAATTAGGGAGGATTCCCTCTTTTTCTATTGATTGGAATTGTTTCAGAAGGAATAGTACCAGCTCCTCCTTGTACCTCTGGTAGAATTCAGCTGTGAATCCATCTGGTCCTGGACTTTTTTTGGTTGGTAAGCTATTAATTATTGCCACAATTTCAGAGCCTGTTATTGGTCTATTCAGAGGTTCAACTTCTTCCTGGTTTAGTCTTGGGAGGGTGTATGTATCCAGGAATTTATCCATTTCTTCTAGATTTTCTAGTTTATTTGCATAGAGGTGTTTATAGTATTCTCTGATGGTAGTTTGTATTTCTGTGGGATCAGTGGTGATATCCCCTTTGTCACTTTTTATTGCGTCTATTTGATTCTTCTCTTTTTTCTTCTTTATTAGTCTTGCTAGCGGTCTATCAATTTTGTTGGTCTTTTCAAAAAACCAGTTCCTGGATTCATTGATTTTTTTGAAGGGTTTTTTCTGTCTCTATTTCCTTCAGTTCTGCTCTGATCTTAGTTATTTCTTGCCTTCTGCTAGCTTTTGAATGTGTTTGCTCTTGCTTCTCTAGTTCTTTTAATTGTGATGTTAGGGTGTCAATTTTAGATCTTTCCTGCCTTCTCTTGTGGGCATTTAGTACTGTAAATTTCCCTCTACGCACTGCTTTGAATGTGTCCCAGAGATTCTGGTATGTTGTGTCTTTGTTCTCGTTGGTTTCAAAGAACGTCTTTATTTCTGCCTTCATTTCGTTACGTACCCAGTAGTCATTCAGGAGCAGGTTGTTCAGTTTCCATGTAGTTGAGTGGTTTTGAGTGAGATTCTTAATGCTGAGTTCTAGTTTGATTGCACTGTGGTCTGAGAGACAGTTTGTTATAATTTCTGTTCTTTTACATTTGCTGAGGAGTGCTTTACTTTCAACTATGTGGTCAATTTTGAAATAAGTGCGGTGTGATGCTGAGAAGAATGTATATTCTGTGGACTTGGGGTGGAGAGTTCTGTAGATGTCTATTAGGTCCGCTTGATGCAGAGCTGAGTTCAATTCCTGGATATCCTTGTTAACATTCTGTCTCATTGATCTGTCTAATGTTGACAGTGGGGTGTTAAAGTCTCCCATTATTATTGTGTGGGAGTCTAAGTCTCTTTGTAGGTCTCTAAGGACTTTCTTTATGAATCCGGGTGCTCTTGTATTGGGTGCATATATATTTAGGACAGTTAGCTCTTCTTGTTGAATTGATCCCTTTACCATTATGTAATGGACTTCTCTGTCTCCTTTGATCTTTGTTGGTTTAAAGTCTGTTTTATCAGAGACTAGGATTGCAACCCCTGCCTTTTTTTGTTTTCCATTTGCTTGGTAGATCTTCCTCCATCCCTTTATTTTGGGCCTATGTGTGTCTCTGCACGTGAGATGGGTCTCCTGAATACAGCACACTGCTGGTTCTTGACTCTTTATCCAATTTGCTAGTCTGTGTCTTTTAATTGGAGCATTTAGCCCATTGACATTTAAGGTTAATACTGTTATGTGTGAATTTGATCCTGTCATTATGATGTTAGCTGGTTATTTTGCTCGTTAGTTGATGCAGTTTCTTCCTAGCATTAATGGTCTTTACAATTTGGCATGTTTTTGCAGTGGCTGGTACTGGTTGTTCCTTTCCATGTTTAGTGCTTCCTTCAGGAGCTCTTTTAGGGCAGGCCTGGTGGTGACAAAATCACTCAGCATTTGCTTGTCTGTAAAGTATTTTATTTCTCCTTCACTTATGAAGCTTAGTTTGTCTGGATATGAAATTCTGGGTTGAAAATTCTTTTTTTTAAGAATGTTGAATATTGGCCCCCACTCTCTTCTGGCTTGTAGAGTTTCTGCTGAGAGATCAGCTGTTAGTCTGATGGGCTTCCCTTTGTGGGTAACCGGACCTTTCTCTCTGGCTGCCCTTAACATTTTTTCCTTCATTTCAACTTTGGTGAATCTGACAATTGTGTGTCTTGGAGTTGCTCTTCTCGAGGAGTATCTTTGTGGCATTCTGTGTATTTCCTGAATTTGAATGTTGGCCTGCCTTGCTAGATTGGCGAAGTTCTCCTGGATAATACCCTGCAGAGTGTTTTCCAACTTGGTTCCATTCTCCCCGTCACTTTCAGGTACACCAATCAGACGTAGATTTGGTCTTTTCAAATAGTCCCATATTTCTTGGAGGCTTTGTTCGTTTCTTTTTATTCTTTTTTCTCTAAGTTTCTCTTCTCGCTTCATTTCATTCATTTGGTCTTCCATCACTGATACTCTTTCTTCCAGTTGATCAAATCGGCCACTGAGGCTTGTGCATTCGTCAAGTAGTTCTTGTGCCATGGTTTTCAGCTCCATCAGGTCCTTTAAGGACTTCTCTGCATTGGTTATTCTAGTTAGCCATTTGTCTAATTTTTTTTCAAGGTTTTTAACTTCTTTGCCATGGGTTCGAACTTCCTCCTTTATCTTGGAGTAGTTTGATCGTCTGAAGCCTTCTTCTCTCAACTTGTCATTCTCTGTCCAGCTTTGTTCCGTTGCTGGTGAGGAGCTGCATTCCTTTGGAGGAGGAGAGGCACTCTGATTTTTAGAGTTTCCAGTTTTTCTGCTCTGTTTTTTCCCAATCTTTGTGGTTTTATCTACCTTTGGGCCTTTGATGATGGTGACATACAGATGGAGTGTTGGTGTGGATGTCCTTTCTGTTTGTTAGTTTTCCTTCTGACAGGACCCTCAGCTGCAGGTCTGTTGGAGATTGCTGGAGGTCCACTCCAGACCCTGTTTGCCTGGGTATCAGCAGCGGAGGCTGCAGAACAGCGGATATTGGTGAACAGCAGATGTTGCTGCTTGATCGCTCCTCTGGAAGTTTTGTCTCAGAGGAGTACCAGGCCGTGTGAGGTGTCAGTCTGCCCCTACTGGGGAGTGCCTCCCAGTTAGGCTACTTGGGGGTCAGGGACCCACTTGAGGAGGCAGTCTGTCCGTTCTCATATCTCCAGCTGCGTGCTGGGAGAACCACCACTCTCTTCAAAGCTGTCAGACAGTGACATTTAAGTCTGCAGAGGATTCTGCTGCCTTTTGTTTGGCAATGTCCTGCCCTCAGAGGTGGAGTCTACAGAGGCAGGCAGGCCTCCTTGAGCTGCGATGGACTCTACCCAGTTCGAGTTTCCTGGCTGCTTTGTTTACCTACTCAAGTCTTGGCAATGGCAGGCGCCCCTCCCCAGCCTCACTGTCGCCTTGCAGTTTGATCTCAGACAGCTGTGCTAGCAATGAGCGAGGCTCCTTGGGCGTAGGACCCTCCAAGCCAGGTGCGGGATATAATCTCCTGATGTGCCGTTTGCTAAGACCGTTGGAAAAGCACAGTATTAGGGTGGGAGTGACCCGATTTTCCAGGTGCCATCTGCCACCCCTTTCTTTGACTAAGAAAGGGAATTTCCTGACCCCTTGCGCTACCCAGGGAGGCAATGCCTCACCCTGCTTTGGCTCACACTCGGTGCACTGTACCCACTGTCCTGCACCCACTTTCCAACACTCCCCAGTGAGATGAACCCGGTACCTCAGTTGGAAATGCAGAAATCACCTGTGTTCCGCGTCGGTCACGCTGGGAGCTGTAGACTGGAGCTGTTCCTATTTGGCCATCTTGGCTCCACCCCCGTATGTCTTCTTTTGAAAAGTATCTGTTCATGTCCTTTGCCTACTTTTTAATGGGGTTGTTTTTTGCTTATAATTTAAGTACCTTGTAGATTCTGGATAGTAGGCGTTTGTTGGATGCATAGTTTGAAAATATTTTCTCCGATTCTATACTTTATCTGTTTACTCTGTTGATAGTTTCCTTTGCTCTGCAGAAGCCCTTTAGTTTAACTGGGTCTCATTTGTCAATTACTGTTTCTGTCACATTTACTTTTGGCATCTTTGTCATGGACTCTTTGCCCAGTCCTATGTCCAGAAGTGTATTTCCTAGGTTATCTTCCAGAGTTTTTATAATTTTAGGTTTTACATTTAAGTCTTTAATGCATCCTGAGTTTGTTTTTATAGATGGTGTAAGGAAGGGGTTCAGTTTCAATCTTCTGCATATGGCTGGCCAGTTATCTCAGCATCATTGATTGAATAGGGAATCTTTTCCTGTTGTCTATTTTCATCAACTTTGTCAAAGATCAGATGGTTGTAGGTGTGTGGCATTATTTCTGGCCTCTCTAACCTGTTCCATTGGTCTGTGTGTCTGTTCTTGTGCCAGTACCATGCTGTTTTGGTTACTGTAGCCTTGTAGTATAGTTTTAAGTTGGGTAACGTAATGCCTCCAACTCTGTTCTTTTTGCTTAGGACTTCCTTGGCTATTCAGGCTTTTTTAAAAAGTTCTATATGAATTTTAAAATACTTTTTTTCTAATTTGGTGAAGAATGGCTTTGGTAGTTTGATAGGAATAGCATTGAATCTATAAATTGCTTTGGGCAATATGGCCAGTTTAACAGTATTGATTCCTCCTATCATGGGCATGGAATGTTTTTCCATTTGTTTGTGTCATTTCTGATTTTTTTTTAAGCCGTGTTTTGTAACTCTTATAGAGATCTTTCACCTTCCTCGTAGCTGTATTCCTAGGTATGTTATTCTTTTTGTGGCTATTGTGGACAGGATTGTGTTCTTGATTTGGCTTTCAGTTTGGAGGTTGTTGGTGTATAAAAATGCTATTGAATTTTGTACATTGATTTTGTATCCTGAAACTTTGCTGAAGTTGTTTATCAGATCTAGGAGCTTTTGGGCAGAGACTATGGAGTTTCCTAGATGTAGAATCACATTGTTTGCAAACAGAGATAGTCTGACTTCCTCTCTTCCTGTGTGGAGGCCTCTCATTTCTTTCTCCTGCCTGATTGCTCTGGCTAGGACTTGCAGTACTATATCGAATAGGAGTGGTGAGAGTGGGCATCCTGTCTTGTTCCAGTTCTCAAAGGGAATGCTTCTGGCTTTTGCCCATTCAGTATGATGTTGGCAAAGGGTTTCTCATAGATGGCTCTTATTATTTTAAGGTTTATTCCTTAAATGCCTAGTTTATTGAGAGTTTTAAACATGAATGATGTTGAATTTTATCAAAAGCATTTTCTGCATTTATTAAGATGATCATGTGGTTTTTGTTTTTAGTTCTGTTTATGTGATAAATCACATTTACTGACTTGCATATGTTGAACCAACCTTGCATCCCAGGAATAAAGCCTACTTGATCATGGTGGATAAGCTTTTTGATGTGCTGCTGGATTTGATTTGCCAGTATTTTTTTGAGGATTTTTGCATCTATGTTCATCAAGGATATTGGCCTGAAATTTTCTTGTTGTTGTTGTGTCTCTGGCGGGTTTTGGTATCAGGATGATGCTGGCCTCAAAGAATGAGTTAGGGAGGAGTCCTTCCTCAGTTTTTGGAATAGTTTCAGTAGGAATGGTACCAGTTCTTTGTACACCTGATAGAATTTGTCTATGACTCTGTCTCGTCCTGGGCTTTTTTTGGTTGGCAGGCTTTTTATTACTGATTCAGTTTCAGAACTTGTTTTTGGTCTATTCAGGGATTCAGTTTCTTCCTGGTTCAGTCTTGGGTGGTTGTATGTGTCCATGGATTTATCCATTTCTTCTAGGTTTTATACCTCATAGGTTCATAGTAGTCTCTGATGTTTTTTGTAATTCTATGGGGTCAGTGGTAACATCCCCTTTGTCATATCTAATTGTTTTTATTTGTATCTTCTGTCTTTTTTCTTTATTAATCTAGCTAGCAGTCTCTATCTTAATTAACTTTTTCAAAAAACCAACTCCTGTATTTGTTGATCTTTTTTCTTTTCTTTGAGACAGGGTCTCACTCTGTCACCCAGGCTGGAGTGCTGTTGCATGATCTCAGTTCACAGCAGCCTCAACCTCCCAGACTCAAACAATCCTCCCACCTCAGTCTCCCAGGTAGCTGGAACTATAGGTGCACTTCATCATACCCAGCTAATTTTTTGATATTTTGTAGAGACAAGGTCTCACTGTGTTGCCCAGGCTGGTCTCAAACTCCTGAGCTCAAGAAACCATCCCACCTCAGCCTCCCAAATTGCTGGGATTACAGGCATTAGCCACCATATCCAGGCTGTGGATCTTTTGAATAGTTTTTTGCATCTAAGTTTTCTTCAGTTCAGCTGTGATTTTGGTTATTTCTTGTCTTTTGCTTGCCTTGGGGTTGGTTTCCTCTTGTTTCTTTAGTTTCTCTTGTTGTGATATTAGGTTGTTAATTTGAGATCTTTCTAACTTTTTGATGTGGGTATTTAATGCTATAAATTTCCCTCTTAACACTACCTTAGCTGTGTCCCAGAGATTCTGGTATTGAAGCAGCCTTGTTGTCTAGGGTGATACCTGAGGTTCATTGTCTCATGGCCAAGGAAATAAAGGATATGGACACACAAAGAGTGAGTTTAAGAGCGTAAGTTTAATAGGTGAAAGAAAGAATAGCTCTCTGCTAGAGAGAGGGGTCCTAGAGAAATTAGTTGCTGGATCTGCAGTGAAATGCAGGGGTTTTTATAGGTGCCTGGTGAGGAGGCAGTTTCTGATTTACATAGGGTGCAAAAGATTGATTAGACCAGGTGTGCATAGGACACTAAAAACTGGTTAGGAATAGCTGTGCCATTTGCATAGGGTATGAAAAGCTGGTCGCCCCTACCCAAATTTTATTATGCAGGTGGGTCCTCTGCCTGGCCTGTGCCACATTGCCCATTCCTTTACTATACATGTGGTAACAAAAAAAAAGGGAAGATGGAGCCTCTATGTTGGACATGCCTGGCCCACAGGTAGCCCTTTTCTATTGACACAGCTGCTGACATTCCCCTGTGCAAGATTCCAGCTCGCTTATCTATGTTTGCAACTTGATTTTTCAGGCTTCTCTTTGTTGGAAAAAAATAATTTTTTTTTTTTGAGACAGAGTAATGCTTTGTCACCCAGGATGGAGTGCAGTGGGTTCAAGTGATTCTCCTGCCTCAGCCCCCTGAGTAGCTGGAATTACGGGTGTGCCCCAACACACCTAGCTAATTTTTGTATTTTTAGTAAAGATAGGGTTTCACCATGTTGGCTCAGGCTGGTCTCAAACTCCTGACCTCAAGTGATCTGCCTGCCTCAGCCTCCCAAAGTGCTGGGATTACAGGCATAAGCTACCGTGCCTGGCTGGAAAAAAATAATTTCTTGTACTGCATTTTGTTAAAAGGGAAGCTCTGCTGAGTACTCTTTTACCCTCACTATCTGCCTAAATAATTTCTTTCTACCTCCTGTATCATATTTCCCCCCTGAGGAGTGGAAACACTATAGCTGTTAGGGGTATTGGAGGACAACTCTTTCTGGCTACTTCCTTCTGAAGAGGGGCATCATGTGGGGAACAGCAGCTAAGGCTCCTCCTGGAGTTGATCTAAGGGTTCTTGGAAGAAAGGCATGTCCATGTGTGGTTCCATCTGCAGCACCATTTGGAGTTTAGTAGCTTCTAGGCAAGAAGAGATAAATTTTACAAGAAGGTTTAGAATATAGGGTTTGAATATGAATATTAAGAATCCCATTATTAGTGGGGATACTACGGGCTATAACCATGACAGTAGAGTTTGATACCTGATAGCCATTTGATGGGTTGTAATACTAGTTGCTTCCACCAGATGTTGCTGTACTTTACCAGAAGTGTAATATAAAAGCAACATTTTTCTTTGAAAAAAACATATATTCCCCCTTGACTTGCCATTAGAAGATAATTGTAGGCCTGGGCTATTTTTTATGACATGTGATGTGATTGGGAGGAACACATTATTGGGTGGCTAGAATAACTTTAGTGTTAACCTTGGCTAAATCTTTCCTGTAATTATTAATCCTGTTATAAAAATTAGGCAGAATATTACAGCAATTAGAATTTTCCATCCAGAATTCTACATTGCAGGTACCACAGTATATAGTCCTACTGCAAATAGCAGAGTAAGTATAACAATTTACACAAGGGTGGTGTAGTAGATAATTTCCATTTTAAATTTTACTCACCAAGATATAGAATTTCCCTTTAGAAGTCTATGAAGTTACAAGTGTCATCTCATGGATAATCAAAATCTTCCCACAAGTATGCGTCAGAAAGAAGTTCTAGTATCTGACAGCAAAGGAAAAGTAGAAATAACTGAAAGTATCTGATAAGGTAGAAGTGGGACTGAGTAGGACGAATAGCCCTTACTCATTTACTTATCTTTTATGATTTTCAGCTTAAGATCTTCTATTTCTTCACATGGATATCCAGAACATTCCTCTGGGCTGTCTGGGGTTGCTCTCTCTCTCAGGTTTCCAGGCTTTGACTTGAGTGATGCATCCAGGAGTCCATTCCTGTAACTTTTATCACTGAGGGGTTGAAAGAACAGTGTAGGGCCCTTCCTAACTTGGGCTTAGGTAGGGAGACAGAGGGCAGAGTCTTTATTAATACCACAACTGCTGGGTTAAATAATGATGGTTCTATTTTGGGGGGTTGGGCTTCTGCTAGTTGTGTTAATTTCTGTTGCAAGTGAGCTAGGGAGGTTACATGCTTAACCAATTTAGAGGTCTCTTGGTCTAATAGAAAATCACTTGTAAGGAAAGGCTGTTAATACAGCATTTAAAACGGGGTCAGACCTAACTTTGAAGGGGTATTTCTTACCCACAGTAAAGCCATGGGAAGAAGAGTGACCCCAGGAAGGTGAGTTTCTTGGAACAGTTTCCTGAGATGTCTTTTAATAATATCGTTTGTCTTCTCTACCTTTCCTGAGGACTGGGGTCTCCAAGCACAATGGAGATGATACTGTATGCCTAGTGCCTTTGTGACCCCTTATGTGACAGTTGTCTTAAGCAAGGGGCCATTGTCACCTTGAAGGTACTTAGGTAGACTAAAGTGGGGAGCTATTTCATTAACTAACAAACACTTTATTACCTCAGAGGCCTTTTCTGTACAGCATGGAAATGCTTCTATCCAGTTAGTGAAAGTATCTACCCGTACCAGGATGTATTGGATGTCCTTCTTCTTTGGCACGTGGGTGAAGTCTATCTGCCAGTGCTTCCCTGGATGGCTTCCCATCCTTTAGGTTTGAGGAGGGAAGATATGCCTGTTAAGGGGATTATTATTATTTTGAGACACAGTTTCACTCTGTTGCTCAGGCTGGAGTGCAGTGGCACGATCTCAGCTCACAGCAACCTCCACCTCCTGAGTTCAAGCAATTCTCGTGCCTCAGCCTCCCAAGTAACTGGGGTTACAGGCGTGCGCCACCAGATCTGGTTAATTTTGTTGTATTATTAGTAGAGATGGGGTTTTGCAATGTTGGCCAGGCTGGTCTCGAACTCCTGATGTCAAGTGATCCACCCACCAAAGTGCTGGGATTACAAGTGTGAGCCACCACGCCCGGCCAAGGGGATTATTTTTAAGACAGACTTCACAAGCACTAACAAGCTGCTTGACTGTTATTAAGTTCTCTCCTGAGAAATCTCTGGGCACACTGATAAGTTTTATCCTTTCCCAAGTGAAAAGCTTGGTGAAGGATCTTAAGGACTTTCCACTGGCGGGAGGCTGGCAAGTGGAGTTTGCCATCCTCTTACTGTAGCCATCCTGAGAGCTGAAAAGTGTACCCTGAGAAGTGGCCCATTCTGCCTCTGCAGGGGAGTACTGAGGCTTAATTTCTCTTATGGAGCCTTCCCAGATTAGAGGGGCTTCAAGTGCATTGAGGCCCTGAGGCTGACTTGCTGCTGACTTGGCTGCCTGACCAGCTAACTTGTTTCCTTAGCCTACTTCATCTGCTCCCTTCTGATGTCCCTTACAATGCATCACTGCTACCTCTTGTGGAAGGAAAACTGAGGATAATAACTTGTTAATTTCCTGATGGTATTGTATAGGTTATCTTTAGTAGTAGGAAAGTGTCTTTCCTCCCAAATGGCAACATGAGCATAAAGAACTAAGAAAGCATACTTGGAGTCTGTGTAAATGTTAGCTACCTTTCCCTTGCTTAATTCAAGTGTTCTTGTAAGAGCTGTCAGTTCAGCTAGTTGAATGCTTGTGCCTGGGGAGAGGGGTGCACTTTCAATGTCATTCAGAGGGTACATTGCATATCCCACCTTACAGACTCCTTGCTCCACAAAGGAACTTCCATTTGTGAAGAGGGTCCAGTCTGGATTTTCTAGGGAAGTTTCCCTGAGAGCTTTGCTGGCTGCATAGGTCTGTACCACAACTTGTTCACAGTCATGTTCAGGTTCCTCAGTTTCCTTGGGGAGGAAAGTGGCTGAGTTTAGGCAAGAGCAAGTTTTTAACTGGATTGTAGACCCTTCTAATATCAGAGCCTGATATTTAGGGAGTCAGCTTTCTGTTAGCCAAGGGCATCCCTTAGAGGACAGCAATTGTGCTACATTATGTGGGGTATAAACAGTTAAGCTATTTCCCAGGGTTAATTTGGTGGCCTCTGGTACCAGTAGGGCCACTGTGGCAATGGCTCAGAGGCATGATGGCCATTCTTTAGCCACCAAATCAAGTTCCTTACTTAGGGAGCCCACTGGCTGTTGAGCTGGTCCTTGGGCTTGAGTTAAAACTCCCAGGGCCATTCCCTTCCTTTCTGATACAAAAGATTGAAGACCCTCCCTATGGGAAGGCTGAGGACTGGTACCTTAAGTAAGGCTTGTTTTAACTGATTAAAGGCCTTTTGAGCTTCAGGTTCTCAGGTTAGGAGATGAGTTTTAGCCACTTGAGTTTCTTTCTTTTTTTTTTTTTTTGAGACAGAGTCTTGCTGTCACCCAGGCTGGAGCGCAGTAGCATGATCTCAGCTCACTGCAACCTCCACCTCCCGGGTTCATGCAGTTCTCCTGTCTCAGCCTCCCAGGTAGCTGGGAATACAGGCATGCACCACCATGCCCAGCTAATTTTTGTATTTTTAGTAGAGACGGGGTTTCACCATGTTGGCCAGGATGGTCTTGATCTCTTGACTTCATGATCTGCCTGCCTTGGCCTCCCAAAGTGCTGGGATTACAGGCGTGAGCCACCGTGCCCGGCCTTGAGTTTCTTTTATGAGGTGATATAAGGGGTAAACTATCTCACCATACCGAGATGAGTTTGCAGAATCCTATAATGCCCCCAAATCCTCTTAGTTGCTTGAAGGTTTTAGGGAGGGGGAAGGAGGAAATTGGCTTAATCCTTTCTTCCCCTATGTTCTGGTCCCTTCAGACAACACTACACCCAGGTACTTCACTGAGGTTTGGCAAAGCTTGACCTTAGATTTTGAAACCTTATATCCTCTGTTGGCTAAGAAATTAAGAAGAGCTTCACTGCCTTCCTGAGATGCTTCCTCAGCTGGGGCACAAAACAGTATGTCATCTACATATGGCAAGACCCTGACCTGAGGATGGGAAAACTCAGAGAGGTCCTTTGACAGTGCCTGTCCAAACAAGTGGGGACTGTCTCAAAATCCCTGAGGCAGCACTGTCCATGTTAACTGGGCATCTGGCCAGAGGGATCTTCGAAGGCAGACAGGTATCGAGAGTCAGGACGTAACGCTATATAGAAAAAGGCATCCTTAGATCTAGCACTGTGAACCATTTAGTTCCCTCAGGTATTTGGGTTAGCAAAGTATAGGGATTAGGGACCACTGGATGAGTTGGAACTATGGCCTTATTAATGATGTGGAGGATCTGATCTAGTCTCCATTCTCCATTGGGTTTTTGCACTCCTAATATTGGGGTGTTGCAGGGACTGCTACAAGGTTTGAGGAGGCCCTGCATTTTCAGGTTATTAATAATGGCTTCTAGCCCCTTTCTAGCTTTGGCTTTAGGGGATATTGTCTCTGGTTAAGAAAAGAAGTGGGATCCTTAAGGTGGATCTGAACTGGCCTATTTTTCCTTGAGTTGCTCACACTTCTGGATTAATAATAGCTTCCACCAGGGGGAGACAAAGAGTTTGTCTTGGGGCTATAAGGATGCTGACCCCCATGCAAGCTAAAATGTCTCTGCCTAATAAAGGAGTGGGACTTTCAGGCATGAGTAAGAAGGCATGTGTAAATAATAGGTCCTTTCAACTACAACTAAGGGGTTGAGAAAAATATCAGGTTAGAACTTTACCTGAGATGCCCATCATGGTCATGCTACGGGAAAAGGGGAGGCCTGGATTAGGGAGAAGAGGGATACTGGTTCCAATGTCTAGAAGAAGATCCACCTTCCTTCCTTCCTTCAATTTTCAGAATCACCTGAGGCTCCTGTGCAGTAATGACAGTTTGAGCTGCTGGAGCCAGGGGTCTGAAGCCCAGGACCCATCAGTCCTGTTAGACCGTCTGTGAGAGTGGTTCTAAACCCAGTGACCTCCATCTCCAGGGGCAGTCTGATCTCCAGTAGTCCCAACCACTGGCTGGACATGGTTGAGGTGGCTTCTACTTGCTGCCTGGGCACTCCTTCTTAAAGTGCCCTGACTTGCCACACTGGTAGCAACTAATGGATACACCTTGGGGATCCTGGACTTTGCAAGTTTGCAAAGCAGCTACTAGAGCCTCTGCCTTCTCTTGTGTTTCCTTTCTCCAGGGTCTCCTTCTGGTCCCTATTATGAAAGACCAAGGTAACCACCCTCAAGAAGTTTTTCAAGGTGCTATGTGGTCCTATAGCCTGCTTCTATAGTTTCCTTCTAATATTGGGAGCTGCCTGTGTAATAAACTTGTCCTTGAGGGTTAGCTGTCCTTTGACTGAGTGGGGGATAAGGAGGTGTGTTTTATTAGTGCTTCTCTCAGCCTTTCCGTAAAGGCTGCAGGATTCTCATCTGGCTTTTGGTTTATCTTGTACAGTTTAGAGTAATGAAGAGGTTTGGCTCTCCTAGTTCTTTGTAGGCCCTCCAATATGCACATTAATAAGTGTTTCCTTTTCCATTCATTTGTGGAGTCATCGGGGTTCCAAATCAGGGTTGTCAAGAGGTACTGCCTCTCTTCTCTACTGGGAATGATGGTTCCCCTATCTCTTCACCATCCCTATTTTCTGTTTTCCTTTTTGGCCTACTATAAGAGACATATTGCTTGTCTCCAAATTTCTCTGATGCATGCAGAGCTGCCTGTTTTTCAGCTGCGGTTAGGGTTTGGCTTAGGAGCAGCATTAACATCCCTCCATGAGAGGTCAAACACCTGAGTTAAATTTTGGAAAGCTTCTTCATACCTATTGGAGTCATCAGAAAATCAGCCTAAGTATCCCTTTATTTGCCTAAGGTCATGCAATGAGACAGGAACTTGAACCCTATTGGTCATTTCCTGTAGGGGTAAGAGTGAAGCTGGGGGAGTGGGGAATTTTGGAGATGGTGGAACTAGAGGAGCTGATGGCACAGTTGGAGGGGGCCCTAAATAAGGGGGACAGGAAGAGCCAGGACACTCAATAGCTGCCTGAAGTTGCTTTTTTAGTTTTGGGGAATCATTACCTTTTGGACTGCCTGATATGACTGCTAAAAGAGCTTGGTTGATTGTCCAGTGCTTGCAAAGGTCTAGTAAGAAGGCCATGCCCTTGTGCAAAAGCAGTTTCAGGATTAAAGGAGTCTCAGTGCTTCAGAATGCACTTGAGAGGGGCGCAGGCTAAAGATGGCTAGAAAGATAGGGGAGACCAGGAGTCCCTTATTCCCCTCCTTCCTTTGGAATGGCCCAAGGTAGAGAGGAAGACAATGGGAGCATCCCCCAACTGTTTCTCTTCTTGGTTCCCTGAGCCTCGGCATCTGTTAAAGGTGCTACTCTTGGATGCAGGCATGTCCTTCAGGCATGGATCTAGAGGAGCTAAGTGATGTATTTAGTCACACTCACCCGTGCAACTCTAATCGTCCACTGGTGATTTCCCTTTGACTTCCCAGACTTGTATGATCTATGTGGCTCCCTGATAGATGGCTCTTGGGAAAGAGTATGTAACAGTTGTATTTGCAAGGCCCCTTAATGGAGAGAGTGTACTGGGTTGACCTCTAGCTATTATGGCCTGGACTAAAATATTTATTGTTAGGCAGTGGTTCTGGTTAGCTTTAAGACATTACATCCCCTTACTATTTAAGTACCATTTTAATGGGAGGCAGAATAGGTGCCTTAAAAGAATGTAGGAACTGAAGGGTGGTTTTCCTGCTGATGGGACAGTATCAAAACTAAAATTTGGTTTTGGAGGACATTTTCCTCCTCATTGTTGAGTTTTCCCATTCACAGAAGGAGCATAAAGCCTGGTCTCTAGTAGAGGAGTACAAATGGGGAGGAGAATTGGGAAACTAGAGTGTTTAAGCAAAGGGCTGACAAGGTACCTCATGGAGAGGATTTCTATTCCACTAGGTGGTGCTGTAGACCTTGAAATACCATGTGATCTCCAGACCAAGGAGAGAGAGAGAGATGCTCACTGCCAGGGAAAGGGAGATCCTCTCTATTCCTAGAAAATCACAAAAATGGCAATCCTTTGCATTATATTCCTGGTTACTATGGCATTTGCTGATCCTATCTAACAGGATTATTTCCCTGAAGTGTAAAAATTCCCACAGCGTTTCATACATAGAGGGGATAGGAGACATGGCAGTCGAGAGGAAAGAAGGAAAAATGCAATAAGAAAAGCTTGGAGATCCTGTTACTGATGCTCAGTGGGCAGTCAGAGTCTGAGGTTAATCCAGAAGCCTTCGGGTAACACCTGGGTGTAGCCCTGGCCAGGAACTATCAGTTGCCTCTGGACCTCTTCCAGCCCCATGCAGTAGCCAGGCTCTCCATGAAAGGAAACTGGTTTGAAACAGTCAACATTCCCAGCACCCTGAGGTTACCGAGGGATTCACTAAGTTCTCCCCAGCAAGCCTGTCGTCTAAGTCTTGAGATGGGTAGCATTCCCTAAGGGCATCTAGGTGGCCGTCAGACACCAAGTGTTTTTGGTTTTATTTAAATATGGAGGGCAGAAGGCCCCAAAATGAAAGTAAAGATTTGGGGTCTGCTCCTATACTCACCCTTCTGATGAATCTACCTTGGATCCCAGATGGGCCCCACGATGAAGTGGCCTCATTGTTGGGGGTGATACCCAAGGTTCGTTGTCTCATGGCCGAGGAAATCCAGGACCTGGGCACACAGAGTGAGGTTAAGAGTGGAAGTTTAATAGGTGAAAGAGAGTAGCTTTCTGCTGGAGAGGGGGATCCCAGAGAAATGGTGTGTCAGATCTGTGGTTAAATGCAGGGGCTTTTATAGGTGCCTGATGAGGAGGCAGTATCTGATTTACATAGGGTGTGAAAGATTGGTTGGACCAGGTGTGCCATCTGCATAGGGTATGAAAAACTCATTAGAACTAGGTTTGTCATTTGCATAGGGCACAAAAAAATGGTTGCCCCCATACTAATCTTTTATTATGCAGGCAGGTCCTCTGCCTGGCCTGCACCATGTTGCCCATCCCTTTACTGTACACATATTAACAAAAAAAGAAAAGATGGAGCCTCCATGTTGGACATGCCTGGCTCCCAGGTAGCCCTTTTCTATGGCACAACTGCTGGCATTCCCCCGTGCACACTTCCAGCTTGCTTATCTATGTTTTCAGCTCAATTTTTCAGGCTGCTCTTTGTTAGAAAAAAATAATTTCTTGGGCTGCTTCTTGCTAAAAGGGAAGCTTTGCTGAGGACTCTTTTACCCTATCTACCTAAATAATTTCTTTCTACCTCCTGTATCAGTATGTTGCCTCTTTGTTCTCATTAGTTTCAAAGAATATCTTGATTTCTCACTTAATTTCATTATTTACCCAAAAGTCATTCAGGAGCAGGTTTATTTCAATGTAATTATATGGTTTTGAGCAATTTTCTTAGTATTTCTATTTTATTGTGCTGTGCTCCAAGAGTGTGGTTAGTATGATTTCATTTTTTAAAAAAATTATACTGAGGATTGTTCTATATCTGATTGTGTGGTTGACTAGAATATGTGCCACATGCAGCTGAGAAGAATGTATATTCTGTTGTTTTGGGGTGGAGTGTTCTGTAGATGTCAATTGGGTCCATATGGTCAAGTATTGAGTTCAGGTCATTAATATCTTTGTCAGTTTTCTGCCTCAATGATCTGTCTAATATTATTATTGGGGTATTCATGTCCTGCACAATTATTGTATGTTTATCCAAGTCTCTTTGTATGTCTCTAAAAGCAACTTGCTTTTTGAATCTGGGTCTTCTCTGTTGGATGCGTATATATTTAGGATAGTTACGTCGTCTTGTTGAATTGAGCCCTTTACCATTATATAATGTCCTTCTTTGTCTTTTTTTTTTTTATCTTTGTTGGTTTAATGTCTGTTTTGTCTGAGTTTAGAATAAATTCAACAACCCCTGCTTTTTTTCTGTTTTACATTTGCTTGGTAGATTTTTCTCCATCCCTTTGCTTTGAGCCTATGGGTGTCATCACATGTGAGATGGGTCTCTTGAAGACAGCATACCATCAAGTCTTGCTTCTTTATTCAACTGATCACTGTGTCATTTAACTCATTTACATTCAAAGTTAATATTGATATGTGAGGATTTCTTTATTATTATGCAGAGTTGTTCATGTGGTTGCTTTATAGTGTTAATGGTCTATTTACGTAAGACCGGTAACAGTAGTGGCCGGTAACAGTCTTTTCTTTCCAAGTTTAGCACTCCCTTCAAGACCTCTTGTAAGGCATGTCTAGTCTGATAGTAATGAAATCCCTTAGCATTTGCATGTCTGAAAAGGATCTTATTTCTCCTTCACTTACAAAGCTTAGCTTGGCTGGATATGAAATTCTTGGCTGGAAATTCTTTTCTTTAAGAATGTTGAGCCCGGCACAGTGGCTCACACCTGTAATCCCAGCACTTTGGGAAGCTGAGGCAGGTGGATCACTTGAGGCCAGAAGTTCAAGAGCAGCCTGGCCAATATGGTGAAACCCTGTCTCTACTAAAAATACAAAAAATTAGACAGACATGGTGGCGCATGCTTGTAATCCCAGTTACTTGGGAGACTGAGGCATGAGAATCACCTGAACCTGGGAGGCGGAGGTTGCAGTCAGCCAAGATCGCACCATTGTACTCCAGCCTGGATGACGGGACCGAGACTCTGTCTCAAAAAAAAAAAAAAAAAAAAAAAAAAAGATAAAAAAAAAAAAAAAAAAAAAAAAAAAAAAAGATTGACTATAGGCCCCCATTCTCTTCTGGTTTGTGCTGAAAGGTCTGCTGTTAGTTGATGGGATTTTTTTGTAGGTGACCTGCCCTTTCTCTTTAGCTGCCTTTAACATTTCTTCTATCATTTTGACCTTGGAGAATCCGATTACTATGTTTCTTGGGGATGGTCTTCTTGTGTAGTATTTCACAGGGGTTCTCTGCATTTCCTGAATTTGAATGTTGGCCTCTATAGCAAAGCTGGGGGAATTTTCATGCATGATAACCTGAAATGTGTTTTCCAAATTGCTTGGTTTCTCTCCTTGCGTTTCAGGAATACCAATGAGTCATATTTTTTGTCTCTTTACATAATCCCATATTTCTCAGAGGTTTTGCTCATCCTTCCTTACTATTTTTTTATTTTGGTCTGACTGAGTTATTTTGAAGAGCCAGTCTTTAAGCTCTGAGAGTCTTTCCTCAGCTTGGTTGATTCTGCTGTTAACACTTGCAGTTGTATTCTGAAATTCTTGAAGTGAGTTTTTCAGCTGTATCAGCTCACTTTGCTTCTTTCTTAACATGGCCATTTCATCTTTCATCTCCTGTATTATTTTATTTATTCCTTAGATTCCTTGTATTGGGTTTCAACTTCCTCCTGAATGTCAGTGATCTCCATTCCCATCCATATTCTGAATTCCATTTCTGTCATTTCAACCTGTTTAAGAACCATTGCCGGAGAACTAGTGTGGTCATTTGGAGGTAAAAAGACACTCTGGCTTTTTGATTTGCCAGAGTTCTTGGCTGGTTCTTTCTCATCTGTGTGGGCTGGTATTCCTTCAATCTTTGAAGGTGCCATCCTTTGGATGGGCCAGGGTGCAGGGCCACTGGTGTCCATGCTTAATGTTCATGCTGGCAGTGGGAGTGTGGTGGCAGTGGAAGTTGGTGTGCTTATGCTGGCAGTAATGGCATGGTGGGGTATGTGCACACCCACCCACTCTCCAGATTTGGAAAGTTTTCTGTTATTCTTTGAGTAAGCTTTCTACCCCCTTTGTCTTTCTCATATCCCTCTTTAACTTTAGCAACCCTAATATTTTCTTTTTTGATGTTGTCCCATAGATCCTGCAAGCTTTCTTCGTTCCTTTTCATTCTTCTTCCTTTTTTCTCCTCTGACTGTATATTTTCATATAGTCTTTGAGCTCACTGATTCTTTCCTCTGTTTGATTAATTCTGCTGTTGATACTCTCTACTGCCTTTTTCATTTCATTCATTATATTTTTCAATTCCAGGATTTCTTTGACCTTTTTTTTTTTTTAATTATTTCAATCTCTTTGTTAAATTTTTCTGGTAAATTTCTGAATTGATTCTCTGTGTTTTCTTGAAGTTCACTGTGCTTCCTTAAAACATCTGTTTTGGCTGGGCATAGTGACTCATGCCTATAACCCCAGAGCTTTGGGAGGCTGAGGTAGGAAGATTGCTTGAGCCCAGGAGTTAAAGACCAGCCTGGGCAACAAAGTGAGACTCCCATGTCTACAAAAAAATTAAAACATTAGCCAGGCATGGTGGTGCATGCCTGTGGTCCCAGCTACATGGGAGGCTGAGGTGGGAGGATTGCTTGAGCCCAGGAGGTTCAGGCTGCAGTAAGCCATGTTCGTGCCACTGTACTCCAACCTGGGTGACAGAATGAGAGCCTGTCTCCAAAAAAAGCACAAAACGAAACAAACAAAAAAAAACCCAAAAAAATGTTCTTTTGAATTCTTTGTCTGAGAGATCACACATCTCTATTACTTTATGTTTGATCTCTGGCATCTTATTTTGTCTGTTTCGTGACGTCATATTTCCCTGAATATTCTGATGTTTGTAGAAGTGTGATGATATCCATGCCTTGAAATATTAGTTATTTATTTTTGCCTTTGTAGTCTGGCTTTGTGTGTGCCTGTCCTTCTTCAGAGGGACTTCCAGGGATTCTAGGCAAACTGACTGTTACGTTTCCTGAGCCTGGGATCACTACTGGCATCTCAGCACTGAGGGATGGTCTAAACCCAGGCTTGCTGCAAGTCTTGCAAAGACTGAGATTGGTGTGGCTTTCTGGCCCAGATGGCTCTGGGAAGACCCAAAGACAGGACTGGGGCTATGTGGAAATGTTGGCCAAGGGGACCTGAGTCCAGAACACTGTCCCAGTGGCCCAGATATGTGTGCCTCCTAGCAGGTCTCTGCATGGGCAGGATGGGTCCCAGCTGTAGCCAGAGGGACTGAATTTAAGACTGGGGCATGTTGGGACCTGCTGTAGGAATGAAGCTGGTGGTCCATCTCATTGGCTTAGATAGGTGTATGTCACCTAGCAGGTCTCTGCACAAGTAGTTCTTTGACTACAACAAGAGGGGCCAGAACTGAGACTGGTCCCCCTTGGGATCTGCTGTGGGATGGAGGCTGGTGTGCCTGTCATGGTGGTTCAGACAGGCACACATCTGCCTGCATGTCTCTGCACAGATGGAATAATTCCCTGATTGTAGAGGGAGGGGCTGGAACTGACCATAGGCCCCCTTGGGATCTGCTGTGGAACAGAGGCTAGAGAGCCCTGTCTTGGTTTAGGGAGGTGCACATTGCCCAGCAAGTTCCTGCACAGATAGGATAGTTCCCTGACTGCAGCAGGTGGGACCAAATTGCAGACTGGGCCTCCTCAGGATCTGCTGTGAAGTAGAGGCTGGAAAGCCCAGTCTCATTGGCTCAGAGGGGCATGTGTCTCCTAGCAAGTCCCTATGCAGATGAGATAGTTACCTGATTGCAGCAGGAGGGGCCAGGGCTGACACTGGGCCCCGTTGGGATTTGCTACGGGAAGAAGCCCATCTTGTTGGCCCAGACAGGCATATGTCTCCCAGCAGGTCTCAGCACAGATAGGATAATTCTCCACTGTAGTGACAGGGGTCAGAGCTGAGACTGGACCCTCTCAGGATTTGCTGTAGGGTAAAGGCTAGAAAGCCCAGTCTCATTGGCTCAGAGGGGCATGTGTCTTCCAGCAAGTCCCTGCACAGTCTGGTTAGTTCTCTGATTGCAGCTGGAGGGACCAGGTCTCACACTGGGTCCCCTCAGAATTTGCTGTGGGACAGAGGTTGGTGAACTCATCTGGGAGCCTCAGGCTGCGAGATATAGATGAGTCTCCCTCTGGGTCCTTGTGCAAGAGGCTGTGAGCAAGGACCTCAGCTGAGAGGGGGTGGATCAGAAAAACAGGGCAACTTTCAGGCTTACTGCTAAGATCGATGTCAGCAGGCAGACAAGCCTTTCCACCAAGGCACTAGTGTGCACTACTCCTTCTGGACCTCTCTGCAGATGGTTTTGGTTGCAGGCCCAAGGCCAAATATGGCTGTAGCCCAGGACCTTGGAAGCCTGTGGTGTTTCTAGCCTTGAACTGGGGAGCAAGCTTGGTGGATCAGCCACTTGGGTGTTGGTCTGTACCCTTAAAACAATCCTTCAATGTCTTGGGATCCACCAGGGTTTCGCAAACTCCTACCCGAATCTTGATGCTCCTGCAGAGAGACTTTTGACTGTAGGCGGGTGTAGAATTTTTGTGGTTGTGAGGGGACATGAGTGGGTTACCTTCTATTCCACCATCTTCTCTCTGCCTTTTTGCATTCTGAGAGTCTCTCCACTCAGTCTTCCATTTTATGAATTAGTTCTTCAACTGGGTCCATTCTTCTATCCAGCATATGTATGAGTTATTTTCGTTATAAATTTACATCTTTGTTAGTAGCTTTGCTTCCATAACAATCAGCTTTTGTTTCAGGAGTGAAACTTTTGAATTTCTCAGAGGATACTAATTATTCTATTTTGAAGTTTTTATAACTTTTATTAAATAAACTGTTTTTATTCAGGTGATAATTCTTCCCTTTCTTATATTGTTAATTTTCCTCAAATAGTAGGATATTCTTGATTGTTCAGTCTTTTTGTATAACAATCCTCAATCAGAAGCTTAAAATGCAGTAATTCCTGTGATTTTGGGGAGAGCAGGTTGCGCGTTCAGTGTGCCCATCTTTCTAGAGGTGCTGTCGTTTTCTAGGGTTCATTGCTTAGCACTCACACTTGCAACCATGGCCCATCCCCCAGGGAATTCCTACTTTGTTCATTGCACAAAGCTTTCCCAAACTCCTTGCAGACCCTCATCACAGGAAAAGTTATTTATGCCATGTTCTTCCATCCCCTATTACTGTTTTCTTCATTTTCATGTGACTTATCTCATTATAATATCATTAACATGTTGAAGGTGTCGGTTAACTAGGGTAAAGGTGAGCAATGTCTGCACAGGATCTAGTCCCAGCAGATGCTGTGCTGTGTTAGGTTGAACTCAGCTGTTAGACTCATCTCATTCTGACAGTCCCAAGAATGAAATCACTCTGCAGCCACCTCCTTATGACTATGTGCTGGTTGTTCTTGGTATCTCTCCTGAATTCACTTGCTCAACACATTCTGTTTCTACTATTATAAGAAATATTTCCAAATCCTTTGACAGAATGTCTTCTGTATGCATTTTTCTCTTCTAAGACAGTTGGTTAGCTTTCTGCTCAATGTGGACTCCCCAGTAATTCTGAGGCTCGAAAGTGCTTATGTGTTTTAAAGTCAGATTGAAGGTCAGTGTGGCTGAAATAGTGAATGAGGGAGAGAGTATCATGAAATGAGACTGAAGAAGTAGGCAGGGGCCCGATCATGCAGGACATCAGAGGACTAGATAAGCAGTTTGTATTTTATCCTAAGTGCAAAGGGACTTATTACCTGATGCATGTCACAGCCAGCTCCTCTTCCTAGTTAGCTTTGGGGCCGAGGACCAATGAGAACTCCCTCTAGGAGGTGCCCTGCTGCACACAGTGGATGGCAGACCTATATCCTGGGTGCTCTAGGCATCAATCAGTGCTCTCACCAACCTTCATTCTGTTTCTCTTCTGTTTCAGAGGTTGTGTTTTCATCTTACCCTGGATTTTCAACCTCAGAGGTAGGAACTGACTACTTTATATTTGTGTTCCTGAGTTAGAACATTAATTTTAATAGACAAAATCAAAATAATGGAGCCATGAGAGTCATTTCTATAGATCAAACTGAGGAAGCCCATTCATTGAATAGGTAGTTGCCAAGTACCTACCATGTACCAGGTCCTGTGCTGGCCACAGACAGGCATGTCTTGACCTTACCTGCCTAGTCTAACTTTCATTGTTCTCACATGCTGTTTAGCATAATGTAATAATGGCAGCTGCCTCAAGTGATAACATTGGCATTGAAGTGGGGCTGCTACCAGCAGCTCCCTAACAAGAGTCCCCCAAAGCTGGAAAAGTCCTTGCCAGATACACCACTATCCAGGACCTAATCCTTGATGTCACAGGCTTAGACCCTTGATTTTCATCAGCACAGAAAATTGTTTTTTCTCTCACAGCAGATGCTTATGGAGACTGGTGCATGTAAACTAAATATTGATTTATTCATTTACAATAAATAGCATATCTCTTCATTTAGCCAACCTGCATCCTTGAGAGGCAGCTCGGTATACAACCTCCCCACAGATACAACTGTGTGAGAAATTCTATCAGTTAACTATAGCTGCTTACCAAACCAACCCAATAACAATTCATTATTTTTCACCACTCACATTGAGTTGACGAAGTGATTCCACTGGCTTCACCAAGGCTCACTTATACAGCTGCATTTAGCTGGCAGGGTAGCTGCAGGCTGGGCTCAGGTACACAGCTGGCATGGCTTGGCATCTTCTCTCTTTGTGGTCTTTTCCTCCTGGGCTACATTGCAGTATGGTTTCATTACAGCATCAGGGTTTCAAGAAAGCAAGGGCGAATTGAAAAGTTCTGAAATTGAAATAGTGTCACTTCTCCACATTCTGTTGGTCAAAGCAAGTCAAAAGCCCCATATTATACTGCTGTACAATTCTGACGCTGACCCCTGAGTTTGTGCAGACCCCACAAGTTAAGCACAAAGCCCACAAGTGAGGGTAGTTCCCAAAAAGATTTCCCTCACTTCAGAGGCCAGCCACAAGTTTGGGAGTCCCCAGGCTATCCACACTTTGACCAACTGGTGATAAATTCAAGAGTTTCCACAACCCACTCAGGTTCAGTAATTTTCTAGAACAACTCATAAAACTCAGGAAAGGGTTATACTTACAATCACAGTTTTACTATAATGCAGCAGTCCCCAACCTTTTTGGCCCCAGGGACCAGTTTTATGGAAGACAATTTTTCCATGGACTGGGGTGGGGTGGGTGGTTTCGGATGATTAAAGTGTATTACATTTATTATGTACTTTATTTCTGTTATTATTACATTGTAATATATAATGAAATAATTATACCACTCACTACAGTGTAGAATCAGTGGGAGCCTTGAGCTTGTTTTCGTGCAACTATATGGTCCCATCTTGGGGTGATGGGAGACAGTAACAGATCATCAGGCATTAGATTCTCATAACGAGCGCACAACCTAGATCCCTCGCATGCCCAGTTCACAATAGGGTTTGTGCTCCTATGAGAATCTAATGCCAGTGCTGATCTGACAGGAGGTGCAGCTCAGGCAGTAATTTGAGCAATGGGGTGCAGCTATAAATACAGATAGTGTTTTGCTCACTCACCCACTGCTCACTTCCTGCTGTGCGGCCCAGTTCCCAACAAGCCAGGGACTGGCACCGGTTTGTGGCCCTAGGGTTGGGGACCCCAGCTATAAGTGACATGAATCAGGACCAGCCAAATGAAAAGGCATATAAGGTGAGGTCTGAGAGCTTTCATGCCCTCTCCCTGTGGAATCAGGGCATGTCTCCCTCCCAGCACATTGATGTGCTCACCAACCAGGAAGCCCACCCACACCTCAGAGTCCAGAGCTTTTATTGGAGGCTCATTGGCCACCTCATTGAACTCAATTTCTAGTTCCTTATCCTCCCCAGGGGTCATGCTGGCGCAAAGCCCCAACTCACTAGTCACATGGTTAGTAGTCTTTGTGGCATGGCCAGCCTCCATCCTGAGTCATCTCATTACCCTAAACTCAGGTGTGACTCAAGGGGTCCTGCATAACAAAGATATTCCTATCACTCAGAAAATTCCAAGAGTTTTAGAAGCTCAGTGCCAGGAACCTGGGACAAAGACCAGACAAATTGTTTCTTATGTAACAGCCAGTCTAATTTCAGGAGGGTAGACACATGGTCTCCACCTCTGAATGGGAGGAGCAGCAAGGTCACACTGCAAAAGGGCATGTATGTGGGATGGAGGGGCTTGTGGCCATTAAACAGTCTGCCACACAAGTCAAAGATAATTTGTAGGATTGCTCAGTGCTCAGATCAGCTGACATCTGAAAATCTAGAAAGTGAGTTGGATAGTTGAGACTTTTAGTGGCCTTTCTCTATTAAAATCAGATGCATCTCCCTCTAAGACAGGGCCCTCTCTGCCCCCATCAGGGCCAGTTATGCCTTTGGGTCAGGATACACCTCATCTTGACTCTCTGGCTTTTCCTTTTCTGTACTGCAGTATGACTTAACCCCTTCAGTTCACACAGCCTTGCTCCAAGTAGGGAATTACATAGTGGAGGAGACTGCCTTATCAGACCACCACCATGTTCCACTCTTGCGTCTCAGAGATTGCCTTGGGATCACTGGGAGAGGCAAGTCATCTGAGTTCCCAAACACAGTCGCTGGTTTTTGTTTTATTCTCACCCATGACTGACCTGTCCACTCATGTGGTTTTACAAGTTGACCCAGAAGGGTACAAAATACTTGGCTCAAAGTAAGTGCCCCACAAATGTTCACTGGAATGAACAAGCAAAATTTAAGTGACTTGCTCAAGATTCCATAGTGATTAATTAATTCAGCTTAAGATAGAATCTAGTTCATCTGAACCTAACCATTAGCCCAGCATCTACCCTTATAATATCCTGTGGTCCCATCAAACTCAGGAATCAGTGAGTGTACTGAGTTATGTATAGTTAAACCAACAATTACCTTTTTCTGCTTGATCAAATATGTTGAACCTGGCAGTCTGGGTTGTATGAAAAGAACATGACTCTGCAAGGGATCCAGATGCAGCATGCCACATTCAGCCCCCACGGGCCGGCTGAAGTCATTTAGGACTGTTGTTTCAAACTCAAATGAAGACCCTCCACTCGAGGATGTGGGCTAGCCCATCAGAGCAGGTGCTCAAGGCTCAAGACACCTCCCTCTCCCTCTCCCCACTAGAAAAATTCCCCTTAAGAACACAAGCACCTTCCCCTTTGCCTTCTGGAGAAATTTTAGCCCAACTGTGTAGAAGGGCCAGTTCAGGTTAAGCTGCTGTAGGGCAGAGGGAGGGGGTGGGGACCAAGTACCTCTGATGTCTGCACCAGTGCTATATTATCCTGTGGCCTCAGAAAACTTGAAAATGGAACTTTGGGTGCTTGAGAATTAGCTCATCATGTAAGCTAATTCTCCTAAGAGAACTTGGAGCCAGAATTCTGGGCTGATGTGACATCTACCCTTATGACCCTACATGTCTCTTTTGGCCAAGTCTCTCTAGGAAGGTCATTCATTCCACCCTGTTCCATTGAAAGGGTCTGTTGGCCCTTAGTGGCCTTATTTATTATCGGGCACTTTGATTTTGACTTTTCCTTCTTTCTAAGACAACCAAGATATGTTCACTTCCTCCCATATTCGAGATCCTTCCTGTGAAGTCACTGAAGGCCAAGAACCAGACGCTGGCCCCACCCTTCCCAGAGCTGAGATACCTTAGCCTGGCCTACAACAAGGTGACTTTCTGCTCCTCTCCTGTTTACTCAGGGGCACAGATGGGAGGGTGGGAAGCAAGTTGCTCTGGGCTAAAAACCAACCCTCCGTTCAATTCCCTGCATTACAGGTACATGGGCTCAGGAATTCTCAGGGTGGGGAAAGTGGAAGGAGTTCAGGCCAAGGCAGGAGTCCATCTCTTCAGTCACAGATATTTATTTAGCACTTACCATGTGCCAGGCTCTGTGATGGCACTAGATATACAGCTGTGGAAAGAGACTTGGCCTCTGCCCTTTTGCAACTTATCACCTATAAGGAAGACAGGAAGACTGATATGGACAAATCCTCACAATACGAGCATGCTTAGTGTTATGAAGAAATTCACAGCGTTATGAAGTAAATGATGGAGGGGAGGTGTCTAACCTAATACTTGGGATCAAGGAAGGTTCTCAAGAAAGTGGTGTTTAAACTGAGATCTGAATCAGTGAGTTTAATCAGGTGAAGAGGGGTGAGTCAGGTGAGGGTAGAAATGTTGTAGCCTAAGGGGAACAGCAGATATAAAGTCTAAGGGACAGATTTAACATGTTTTTCCAATGTTCATGTCCTGTTTGGTTTTCTGTAAAATCCCACTAGTTGAGCCCTACTCAAGTCTGAAATGCAGGAAACTTGTAAGATACTCTGCTTACATTCCTCTACAGCAAGCAGCTGATACAGCTAAACTCCCCTAGTGTTTTCTTCTAAGAGTTTTATTGTTTTAGCTCTTACATTTAGGTCTTAATTTCAACTTAATCTTTATATATAGTGTGAGACAGGCATCAGCTTCATTCTTTTGCATGTGGATATCCAGCTTTCTCAATACCACTTATTGAAAAGACTATTCTTTCCCCCATTGTTACACCCTTGCCGAAAATCAGTGGACCATAGATGTATCACAGGTCCCTCTTCTTGAAATTGGTAATTTATGTCTTTTATTGATCCAAAATAGTTAGACATTACCTCTTTTATTGACTTTTTCTTATTAAACTAGCTGCTGGTTTCACTGGATTTCTGTTTTCCATTTCATTGATTTCTGCTCATAACTTTATTTCTCGTTCTTTTACTTAAAATGATTTTAATTTGCTCTTTTTCTCGCATCTTAGGCAGTATAATTTTAGTTAATTGATTTAGACCTTTTGTCTTTCTAATATAAGCATGTAAAGCTTTACATTTCTTCTCCAAGCACTGCTTTAGCTGAGTCCTAGAAATTGTAATATATTTTCTTTTTATTTTCATTCAATTAAAATATTTTCACTTTTTCCTGTGATTTCTTCTTTGATCCACAGGCTATTTATAAGTTAGTTAATTTCCAAATATATGGGGCTCTTCTAGGTGTCTTGTATTTATTTCTAATTTATTTTGTGTGCAGATAACATAATCTATAAGATGTCATTCTTCTGAAATCTATTTAAACTTGTTTTATGATTCACCCTATGGTCAGTCTGTCTTGGTGAACATTCCATGTGCATTTCAAAAACTATGTATATTCTGCAGTTTTGCGGGAAAGTGTTCTATAAATATTAAGGTAAGGTGGTTGGTTGTGTCACTCAGATCTTCTCTGTACTGTTATCTAGTTGTTTTATCAATCACTGAGAGCAGTGTGTTAAAATCTCCAGATGTGGTTGTGAATTTGCTTATTTCTCCCTTTAGTTCTATCAACTTTTACTCCATGTATTTTGAAGTCTGCCATTGATGCAGATACATTTAGAATTGTTATATCTACCTAATGTATGGATACTTTTATAAATTATGAGTTGCCTTTTTTTGCCTCTAATAATATTCCTTGTCTTGATGTCTATTTTGTTTGATTTAAATATAGCTACATAGCTTCCTTATACTTACTGTTTGCATGGTATATCTCTTTCTATCCATTTACTTGCAACCTGTTTATATCTTTGTAGTTAAGGTGTGTCTCTTTTAGACAGCATATAGCTGGTTTTTCCTAGGGTGCCAGAGTGTTTTTCTCAGTTTTCCTGCTTTGTCCTCAGCTTTCATCCTTCCCTGAGTGCCTGCACCTCAGAGGAGTTTATCTCCACATGCTTGTTCCTCCCCCTAGCAGTAGACTGCTTTTGCTTGCTACTTAGTGCTTGCTAAGTAACAAGTGGTGGTAGGGGCCAAAGGGAGGCTCTAGCCCCAGTCTTAGGCAGCCCTGAGACCAACCCTGTGTCTCAAGGATGGGCTTTTCTCAGTGGTCCTACCCCTCCCCAGCAGTAGGAGACCTCTAATGTACTAGGCCCAGGTTGGTTTCCTGCTCCAACCACAGGAGTAGTGGGTTTTAATTTTTTCCCTACCCAAGATGCAGTGCCCCAAGCTGACCGGGTTTGCTGATCTTCCTCAGCAACTGAAGGCTTTTGTTAACTATGGAGAAGGGTTGGTAAGGCCCCCTGCCTTTTTGTGGTGAGAGCTATCTCCTCTTCCAGGCTCACACCACTGAGGAAGGCTGTCATCAATCTCTCTCCTGCCTCCAATCTTTCTCACACTAGTGAGTGTGAACTCCCTGGATGTCTGCAGCTTAAAGGGGTTTACTCTAGGCCACGCTTGGTCTTTATAAATTCACTAAAATTTTTACCCGATTTCTTCTTAAGTGCCTGTGTGGCACTTGCATCTGCCACATTCTGCCACAGGCAGGCCAGTGTCTGTGTCCCATCTCTCCTTGGAGGTGCCAGTATTTCCTTAGATTTCAGGCTACATGATTGTCCTGGGATGTTAGCTCTCTATTGGACTCAAGAAAAGTTATGATTTTATAGATTATTCAGTATTTTTCTTAAGGTTGGAGCAGCACTCTTTCCATTTTTCTATGTTTGCACCTGAGTTTTTAAATGGTATTTTACTTTATGATAGTTACTACCTAACGTGTTATATCTTTTTGTCTATTGTCACATATCTGTTACCAGAATGTGCTTTTGTTTTTTAGCACTAGGACTTTGTTTTGTTTACATCTTATATGCTCATCTAGAATATTACCTGATACATGATAGGTGCTCAATAAGTTTGTTAGATGAATGAATGATTTTTGTTGTTGTTGTTATTGTTGTTCAGACGGAGTCTCGCTCTGTCGCCCAGGCTGGAGTGCAGTGGTGCGATCTTGGCTCACTGCAGCCTCCGCCTCCTGGGTTCAAGCAATTCTCCTGCCTCAGCCTCCCAAGTAGCTGGAATTACAGGCACCCGCTACCACGCCTGGCTAATTTTTGTTTTTTATCAGAGACAGGGTTTCACCATATTGGCCAGGCTGGTCTTGAACTCCTGACCTCGTGATCCACCTGCCTCAGCCTCCCAAAATGCTAGGATTATAGGCGTGAGCCACCACGCCCAGCCCCATGAATGATGTTTTAATCATGTCAGATAATACAGCTGTGTTGAAATTAATATTCAATTTATTAAAGTTACAAACTTCAAAATAAATTCTGCCTTTAAACAGAATTTATACATCTAGAATATTCATCAGAAAATCACTCAGAATATTCACTAGAAATTGTTGTGTCAAAAGTAAAATAATCACTTTCACTTGGTCTTTAATACTTAGTTCCTAAATGTGACAGATTGTTACACTCTCCTTAACTCAATGAGATTGAGAAGAAATTTAAAGTTATCATTAGAACCTGAATGCATCTCCAGAACATTCAGCTCACCCGAGAGGGAACAGGCTAGCCCCATGGCCAGATTTCCGCTTGCTGTGTCAGCCAGAATCCTAAGCCCATATCCTTTCAGCTGGGCTTAATTTCACAGAAAATATGACACACATGACCTGAGTATCATTCAATTTTTTATCAATTCTTTTTTTTTTTTTTTTTTTTTTTGAGACGGAGTCTCGCTTTGTCGCCCAGGCTGGAGTGCAGTGGCGCAATCTCGGCTCACTGCAAGCTCCGCCTCCCGGGTTCACGCCATTCTCCTGCCTCAGCCTCTCCGAGTAGCTGGGACTACAGGCGCCCGCCACCACGCCCGGCTAATTTTTTGTATTTTTAGTAGAGACGGGGTTCCACCGTGGTCTCGATCTCCTGACCTCGTGATCCGCCCGCCTCGGCCTCCCAAAGTGCTGGGATTACAAGCGTGAGCCACCGCGCCCGGCCTATCAATTCTTAATTGTAATTTTCTTCAACTTTTTAATCACCTGGTTTGGGTGAATGTAATTTTACATCCTGATAAGATTAAATTCTGCATCTCCCATTCTTTAGTGATTGTCTCTTGACCCCTTGATTTGCACACACGAGACTCTACACCCACTTTGACCACCATTATAGTCATTTATCAAAACATATTGGGCACCTTTTTAGGTTCGTCCTGTATCTCTGAAGTCTAGATAATGGCAGCAGAATTTTATATTTTACTCTGTTGCAACTACTTAACTCTGCCCTTGTAGGACAAAAGACAATATGGCAACAAATGAGAAAGGTAGTATTTTTTTTCTTTTTTCTTATTTTTGAGACAGAGTCTCTGTTGCCCAGGCTGGAGTGCAGTGGCATGATCTTGGCTCACTGCAATCTCCACCTCCTGGGTTCAAGTGATTCTTCTGCCTCAGCCTCCCGAGGAGCTGGGATTACAGGCACCCACCAGCACACTCGGCTAATTTTTGTGGGTTTTTGGTGGTGGTGGTGGTGGTGGTTGTTGTTGTTTTGTATTTTTTTTTTAGTAGAGATGGGGTTTCACCATATTGGCCAGGCTGGTCTCAAACTCTTGACCTTGTGATCCACTTGCCTCAGCCACCCAAAGCGTTGGGATTACAGGTGTGAGCCACCACGCCCTGCTAGAGAAAGGTAGTATTCTAATGAAACTTCAGTAAATGGATCATGGGCTAGATTTGGGCCATGGGCCCAATCCTGGTTTTGGTACAGCCTGTTTGCTAAGAGTGGTTTTTACATTTTTTAATGATTGAAAAAAATCAAAACAAGGATAAAATTTCATGACACGTTAAAATTATATGAAATTCAGATTTCAGGGTCCATAAATAAAATTGTATTGGAAAAAAGCCACCATACCTATTTACGAATTGTCTATGGCTGATTTTGCACAACAATAGTAAAACTGAATAGCTACAACAGAAACCATATGGTCTGCAAAGCCTGAAACACTTATTATATGGTCTTTGACAGAAAAGGTTTGCTGATCCCTGGTCTAGAAGATCAAATGTTAAAAGTCCCTCAAGGCCTACTCCTAGTTTCTTTTCTCTCACTCCCTACTGTCTCCCTAGGGATGACTTCAGATACCCATTGGCCCATGAACAGTGATTCACAAATTTCTAACTCTAATGCAGACCTCTCCTCTGTATTCCAGACCAGTGTATCCAACTGCCTATTTGACATTTCTACCTGGATGCCTCAAAGGTACCGCCAACATACACATACCCAAAGCAAACTGATAAATTTTTTCTTCAAATTGTATGTTCTTTCATTGTCCCCTTAGTGAATAGCTTCATCTTCCATCCAGTTACTCAAGGCAAAAACCAGTTGTCACCTTTGATACTTCTCTCTTTTGCACCTCCCCATCCTCCGCCCCCCCAATATCTACATCATCACCAAGTCTTGTCAAATTTAGGTCCTCATATTTCTAAAATCCATCTAATGAGTTCCCCAAGGACCCAAATCTTAAACTACCTTTTGTTTGGCCCCTACTTGCATTTCCAGCCCCATTTAGCAACAGGTGCCCTCTTTCTCTCTGCTTTTAGTCACACTAGCCTTCTTTAAACTCTTCCAGCAGGCTATGAGGCCTTTCACACATTTTTCTCTTTGTATAGAACACTTCCTTTCTGCATTAAAGACTAGCTACTGCAACAAACTTAAACATCTTAATCACTTAACACAATAAAAGTGTATTTGCTTTTACAAAGTCCATCTTGGATATTCCTGGTTGGCAGGTGGCCTTCCACATGATCATTCAGAGACCCAGATCCCCTCTGGCTATGTTCTGTCATCTCATAGGGTCTTAACACTACTCAACTGGATCCTATGTGTCCTGTTAGATGGTCAAGCAGGGGGACTGTGGTAAAGGGAGGAAAGTAGAGGAGGTACAGGAGGGTACAGACTGTGCATAGAAGTAGCATTTACTACTTCCACCCAAGTTGCATTGGCTAGAATTGGGTCATGTGACCACGTGTAGCTGCCTGGGAGGCTAGGAGATAAAATCCGTGTGCTAGAGGTAGAGAAATGGTTTTGGTTAATACAGAGGCTTCTCTACCACACACTCCATGCCTCACTGCATTCACTAATTGCCTCCTCCCCCTCCTTCAGACCTCAGAGACACCTCTTACCTCTCTGACTAGGTCAGATGACCCTGGTACTTCATGCACCTCTCTTGTGACACTTATCACATTGTAAATCTATTCTCCTGTGTTACTGTTTCTCCAATGCTTGTTTCCCACTAGACAGTGGCTCTGAGGGCAGAAATTGTGTCTGTTTTGCTCATTCCCAACAAAGTGCTTGGCACATGGTAGGTATTCAGTAAATATTTGTTGGTTGAATGAATAAAAATGAAAGAAGCTAGTTGCTCAGTGGAAATCTAGTGCTATCCAGTAAGGCTGCAGAGGAAGCTAAACTGAAGTGCCCTCCCTCTTCCAGCCCTTGGACTTTAGTACCTTCATGGGGTCCTACATCTGACCCAATACCTTTCAGTGTATCCAGGGGTCTGATTGGCCACTGCCCAACTCCTGACCCCTTCGATCCTGATGTCCCTGATACTTTTCCATTGCTAACAGATACTCTCGCCAAGATGGTCCAGCTTTTCCAGGCAGTCTGCTCAACAAAGCTTGTATATTTTTTGCCCTTCAGAGGCTGGCTTGGCCAATAAGCCACCACTTGCAGCCTGGCTTCACAGGGCATTCTCTGTGTCCCAGACAGCCATGAGGTCTCTCTTAACACTGGCTCTACTTATCCCTTAGATGTGTGGGTCCTCCTTTCCCCCTATCCATCCCCAAATAAGTGCCCAGGACTGGCCTCAGTGAAAGAGCCATCAGAAGCGTGTAGAGGTTTGTGTTGAGGAAGATGAAGTGTCAGATTGTATCCTGAAGTTAAAGTCAATGCCCTGCCAACCTTCCAGAATCTTTATGAGATAAAGAGTTTGTTCTTACGACAAATGTGTTTGCTCTTATTATTTTGCCACCAGCTTCCCTAATATTTGATATAGGCTACATATCCAGCATGGAAAAAAGAGGAAAAACTCTTAGCTCTTAAACACGCAACAGTGATGGTGGAATTTCAGACAGGAGGGGCAAGGTACTCTGTGCACGAGTAGGTATTATTGCAGGGTCAAGGCATCACCCAGCAGCGAGTCCCATCCACAGCAGCATGTCTTACCCAATACCACCCCCCATCCTAGCAAGCATTGTAGCCCTGCAGTGAGGGGCCTAGACATACCTAGGTAGAGGTGAGGGGTGGTGTCAACCTGAGAGTCTCTCCTGCATTCATTACAGATCGCAAAAGAGGATGCTGTCCTACCAGTAGCTCTCTTCCCATCTCTCTGCGAGTTCGTCTTTCATAACAACCCTCTGGTGGCCCATACACGAGGTATGGTGCCCACAAACCTGTCCCCTCTCAACCCAGTGCCCAAGGAGCAGTGTGGCACCCTCATCCCCACCTCATCAATGCCAAGCCCTGGGATCTACTCTGTGTCGGGGTGGACAAGTTTCATGGTACCTTGAGGAATGGAGGAAATAGCTCTGTACCAGCTCTTCCTGACAGTAACCCTGTGAGGCAGGCATTATTGTCCCCACGGACGGTGGTAGAGACTGAGGCTCAGGGAGGTTCATGATCTGCCCAAGGTCACACAGCAAGAAAGAGTCTGAGTTGGGAATGGAATATGGAATTCTTTAAATCCTCTATGAGCTCTTTTGAACCACACTCTGCTTTGTGGAACAGTTCTGTCATGACCTCATTTCCCAATTCCCAGTTGCAGAGGGGTGCAGCCCCAACTGCAGGAGCCTCTCTTCCCAGAGCACACTGAATGGGGTGGTCAGCAGTGGAGCCACTGTGTAAGATACAGGAGCGGGAGGCATTTTAGAGTCCTGGGCCCTGGAGTGACACCAGTGAAGTTCTGATCATCACTCCACACTATCTTTATTATCTTGGACAAATTCCTTAGCCTCTCTGTGCCTCAGTTTCCTTGCCTATTGAATGGGAATAATGAGGTACCTACCTCCTAGGGTTGAGAATAACTTTCATTAATACGTGTAAAGCAATTTGAATAGTGCCTGGCACATAGCCCCAGTACAAATTTTAGCTAATAGTAATCTTATTTTCCCATCATGGCACCAGGGGTCCCTCCACTGCTGAAGAGCTTCCTCCAGGAGCGACTGGGAATCCACTTAATTCGAAGGAAGATAGTAAAACCTAAGTATCATGTTTTGATGTCTCGGAAGGAATCACGGAAGGTAGGGCTTCCAAGGCAGGACTCTGACCCCCAGGAGGAGTGCAGCCTATTATAATGTATGCAAACCAACCTGGCTGTAGAGCTGCTCACTCCACAGTGCCTGGAATCTCTCCATTAGGTTCAGCATTGCCTTCTCCTTTCATTGCTTTGGGAAGAGCTTTCGATGAAACAACAGATATGAAAATATATTTTGAACTCCCAAAACTCTTACCAATGAAAGTTATAGTCACCTACAGTAATTGAGAATGGCTATGGGCCAGGCGTGGTGGCTCACGCCTCTAATCCCAGCACTTTGGAGGCCAAGGCGAGAGGATCGCTTGAGGGCAGGAGTTTGAGACCAGCCTGGGTGAGACCCTGTCTCTACAAAAAAAAAAAAAAAAAAAAAAAGAATAGGTAAGGCAGGACCAGAATACATCTCCTGCCTGAATCTTAAGGAAGTGTTTCCTTATGTTGAGAGAAGTCTGCTTCCTTTGCCATAGAGTAAGTGAAATCCCTCTTTCATCTGAAGAATTTCAGAAATTTCTGTGAAATGCTCCTGCCTCCTGAACTTTAGTCTTTCTACAGCCAAAAGGTGGGCTGAGCATTGCTGATCCCAAAAGTTAAATACAGATATTTCCTTGCCACCCCCTCTGCAGCCCGCCTCTGTCCAGCCAGGCTCTTGCCTGACGTCCTCAGAGGACTGGACAAGCATTTGAAGTCAGAAATGGAAATTCCAAGGTTTCCGTCATCTTCCTCCTTGTCTGTTACCTCCTCTTAAGGATCTGCCCCATCGTTTCCCATCAGCCAGCTAGGGAGGGGCAGAATCCTCTCTCTCCTTTACAGAGCCCCATGCCCAGGACTCTGCAGAGCTCTTGGGTATATGCTATCCCATAATCCTCACAGTAGATGAAGCAACAGACTCAGAGAGGTGAACTGACTTGTTAAAAGTTAGTGTGGGTCCTAGGGGACCCCTCACACCTCCTCCCATCAAAGGTTCTGACTAACCTTTGAGCTAAATGAGTTAAATAAACACAGATGCCAGTGGCCAAATGAGAAACAATCAATGCTTTGTTAATGTAGGCAAACACCCTCTATCCTGGACTGAAGAATGTGGCTTAGTCCTGATTCAGACTGGGGATGCCTGCATGTCCTCATTGTGCATACAGAGATGGGGCTAGAAATGCAGATTAGACCCCTGGGGTTACATGGACAAAGGCTGCAGTCCCTCCCCTCACACCTAGGCATGGACAGACAAGAGGAAAATGGAGAACCTGCCAGAGCAGGCCTGTAACCAAGAAGGTGTGTGAGCCCTTTGATGTGAGGACACAAATGGAAGATAAAATAGCCTGGTCTCATTGATGAGCAGTAATCCAGCCCACGACTGAAGCAGGGCCCAGTGACTCAACCTCTGGCCCGTTAGGTTACCCATTCCTCCCTTGGGAAGGGGTGGGGAAAGTAGTGGTGGGATAGAGAAAGAGCATTTCCTCTAGCACATCTCTCTCACAGAGCCATGAGAGGGAAGGGGAACTGTCCCTTCCCGCCAGCTGCCAAGTGATGGCACTTGGTGTTTTAGATGCTGAGGTGCGGTGCTGTGTCCGTGCCCTGTGCCTTGTGGCATGGATTCACACAAAGACTCTGGGTCCCTCAGAGTCTAAACACTGAGGTTCCACATATTTTCCAAAAGGAAATACACTTTTTTAAAGTAACATATTTTATAAAAGTCATCCTTCGCCCTCCTTAGTCCGTTAGGTACATTTGCACACACCATTTCATTTGGTGGAACTCTGTGAGAGAGGCACAAGGAGGAAATGGGAGCTCAAAGGATAGACCTGTATTCCAGCCTGTATTTTTCTAACTACAGTGCTTGGAATCTTTCCACTACACAACTTACATCTCTCAGTAAAAGTACAGGTATAAGTGAACCAAATACCTCTGACAGAGTGAAAACAATCCCCTATGTAAAGGGGGAGGGGGAAAGAACTAAGCCCAGCTGAGGGCACATGGACACCTGGCAGCTGAGGCTAAGGAGGAGGGGGAGAATGGTTACAGGCTTTTACTAATTAAGGGAATTATTTTCTTGGTCCTGAACCTTCAGAAAGATGTATCTTTAGGATCTTTATATAGGGTAGAGGGACCAGCATCCTGAAAGGGGCCTGGTGTTGCCATCTTCCAGAAAATACAGGACCACTCCCCAACACCCTCTCCTCGGAGTCCCCGGGGAAAGCCATAGGCACCATGTTAAACCCTCATCTGAAGAGTGAGACTACTGAGGGCCAGAGTGACATATGGTCAGGGATGCAGCATGAAGCCTGGAGCCCAGGGCTGGAATTACATCGTCCAGGCACTACCACCAAATCACTCTGGGACTTGGACAGGTCATTTTACCTCTCTAAGCCTCTGTTTCCTCATCTATAAAATTGGGGATGATGATTCATTGGGTAGTTTCAAGGTAGAAATAAAACAACTTACATCATGCATGAGGCACATCATAGATGCCCAACAAGTATGATTTCCCTTTCCACCTCCCCCTCAGTCCATACCCAGCACTCCGGCTGCTATACAAGTGGCCTTAGGCTGGTGAGGCCCAGGAGGAGAGAATCCTAATTAGGAAGCAAATTCATTCCGGCCCTTCTCCATGACAGGTGAAAACCGAAATCCCAAAGGTGCCAAAGCAGCCTCTGGTGCTCCATCACCCACGTGTGACCACAGTTAAGTCTCCCTCAAAGGATATGCTAGAGCCAGAGGCAGAGCTGGCTGAAGATCTGCCCACTACCAAAAGCACTTCTGTGGAGTCAGAGATGCCCACTGAGAGCCTGGAAGGCCTTTCCCTGTCTCGCCGGATCTTCGTGCCACTGCCTCCCATCTGCTCCGACTCCACTGTGCATAGTGTAGAGACCCTGTCCCACCTGAGTGACACAGCTGTCCACCTCAGCCCAGGGCGCCCATCAGATGAGGACTCCAAGAGCACAGAGTCCATCTTCCTGACCCAGGTACCTGTATCCAGCTGCCCCTGCCCACTTGTTGCTATCTCCCACAGGTTCCTGTGCAGCCCTTAGGCTCGACTGCTGTGGACAGCTAGGAGCAACAAGCACATGGCAGGTCTGGAAACAAGAAGTCAGCACCCTTGGCAGAGCTTGCAAGCCTCTTCTGGGATATCTCTGGTCTGAGGCCACTGATAGGGACACCCATGGGGACAAGTCATGGTTCTGTGGCACAGACAAGATCTGGGGTCTGACTGGGGTGTGATTCCAACTAGTTTTTCAGAGGGGTTTGCTGCTGCCTGTACCTCTCTGCTTCAGGTCTCCTCACTTTTGATGCTGCCTGTGGATCCTGGGAACATAGATCAGATGCAGGTCGTGCCCTTGAGGTGCTCTCAGTATAATGGGGAACAGAGACAGGAACAACTCATGCAATCAGTGCTGAGACTGAGGGAATCCTAGAGGCTAGGAGCCTGGAGGAAGGAGAGATGCCTCTGCCCCAGCCCAGGAGGGCTTCCTGGAAGAGGTTCAGCTGAGATTTACAGGCTGAGTAGGAATTAAAAAGGTGAAGATATAGCAGCAAGGGCATTCTGGACAGAGGAAACAGCATGAAACATGATAGAGGAAGGAAATTAAAATGGTACATGCAGAAACCACAAATGTTTAGTGTCAGTGCAGCAGAAGGGTGGCATGTGGCAAAGGGTAATATAAAACTAGAAGAGTTGGCAGGGCCCCCTTGAACTTTATTACTGTACCATCCCTCTCCCTGATCTCCCTGCCTCCAGTCTTGCCCTCCAATTTGCTCACTGCCAGATCTTTCCAGGATGTACATCCATCCATTCATGGAGGTCTAACTCTCCATCTATTTCTTTTTCCACAGATGACTTATAGTGACATATAAATTTATACAGTATAAAAGTATCTTAAAGAAATATCTCAGAACCTTTTTGGAGCAATGCAGAATATAAATAAGCATTTTAAAAGAAACAATTTGAGAGAGTTAGATGAAAAGAAAACATGGACAGGAAAGGAAATAGTACAAGGGTAATTCTGTCACTCAAAAAGGCACATCATGCACTACTGCTATTATAATAAAGATGTTTTGACAAAATGCAGTTCTGAGCTCCTAGCGGCCAAAGCAATACAATCAATTATGAGTCACCATGTTTTCAGGAAAAAAAAAAAAAAAATCTTTTTTTTTTCTGGCCTAATTGTCCTGGCTATAACCTTTAATACAATGATGAACAGAAGTGGTGAGAGCAGACTTCCTTGTCTTGTGCCTGTTCTTAAGGGGAAAGCATTCAGTCTTTCACCATTAATTATGATATTAGGTGAGGGTTTTCCATAGATGCTCTTTATCTGGTTGAGGAAGTTACTTTCTATTCCTAGTTTGAGTATTTTTTAATCATGACAGAGTGGGCTTTTCCTATGTCTATTGAGATGATCATATGGTTTTGATATATTACATTAATTGATTTCCAGATGTTAAACCAACCTTTCATTCCTAGGATAAATCTCACTTGGTCATAGTATATAATCCCTTTTACTTGTTGAATTCAGTTTGCTAATATTTTTTGAGAATGTTTGCATTTATATTTATAAGTGATACTGCTTTGTATTTTTCCTTTCTTGTGATGTCTTTCTCTAGTTTGGATTCCAGGGTAATACTAACCTCAGAGAATAAGCCTCTTTTAATTTTTGGAAGAGTTTGTGAAGTATTGGTGTTAATTCTTTTTTAAATGTTTGGTAGAATTCACCAGTGAAACCATCTGGTCCTTGGCTTTTCTTTGTGGGAAGTTTAAAAATTGCTAATTCAGCTTTTTTGCTTGTTATAGGTCATATATATGTATACACATACGTGTGTATATATAATATATACTCACAAATACACACACACACGTATATACATGATGGGGTCTCACTATATTGCCCAGGCTGTAGTGCAATGGCTGTTCACAGGTACCATCCCACTACTCATCAGGATGCGAGTTTTGACCTGCTCCATTTTCTACCTAGGCAAGTTCATCTCTCCTTAGGCAACCTGGTGGTCTCCCACTCCTGGGAGGTCACCATATTGATGCCAAACATAGTGTGGACACTCGAGCATAATGCACTACAGCCCAGAGCTCCCGAGCTCAAGGAGTCCTCCCATCTCAGCCTCCTGAGTAGCTAGGACTACAGGCATGTGCCACCCCACCTGGTGAGTAATTTTAATAAATACATCCCTACATGACATACAGATTTCTTATAAAGCCATTAGGATAGGCTAAAATCCTCCATGGTTTGCCATCAGAGTAAGGATAAAGAAAATACAAAATAAAATGCACCCTCAGCTCGGCGTATAATTGGTCCTTACTGATCTGGGTCCTGCTTACCACTGCAGTTACCTGTCTCTTCACTTTGTACTTAACTGTACCAATCTTTAGTTCCCCCAAAATGCACCTTGATGTTTCTTACCTCTGCATCTTTGCTCATGCTGTTCCTTGTTTGAAACAATCATTCTTTCTCATCATTTGCAGTCCACACCTCTCCCCATTGCTCCGTAGGGATGGCTCTCCTGGCTCTTCAAGACTTAGCTCAGGCTAAGGCATTCCTCCAAGGGAGCTTCTTGGCTAGGTTGGGGCTTCCTCTGGGATCACCCAAAACCACTGTATTCCCTCTGTTAAAGCATTTATCAATTGTCTATTTTTATGTCTGCCTCCTTCCATCCCAGTCTTGGTCTTACCCTTGCCCTTAACAGGGCCCAGCAGAGACCAGCACAGAGATGATGCTCCGAATGTTCATGGAATGAATGAATGAATGAATGAATGAATGGATGAATGAATGAATGACAAATGAATGCGTTTTCTTCCTGGGCACAGGTGAGTGAACTGCCTTCCTCCGTCATCCATAAGGATGATTTAGAGTTGAAGGAGAAAGACCAAAAGAAACCACCAACGGCACCCAGAGAGGTGAAAGGGACTCGGAGGAAGCTCCCAACTGCCTCCCTTCCCAGCAAGTACCACGGCTATGAAGAACTGCTGACAGCCAAGCCTGATCCAGCCTTCATTGAGCCAAAGGGTATGTGAGGGCATATCCTTGCTCTAGGGCAAGAGGCCATCTCCACAACCCAGAGCAAGTCAGGGTCAAGCCAAGGCTGGCACCAAGCTGCCTTTTCCCAACTAGGGTGCTGTCCTCTGTCTAAATACCTGTCAAAGGGCTTTTAGGGTGTCCTTTGAAGCCCCACATACTGGGACCCCTGTCCTGGCTTGGGCCTTCACTGGCTTATGGGGAGCCACAGTTTATTCAGAGATTCTAGTCAGTCTCGGCCTAGCTGCTCTGGATGATAAAGTCTCTCCTCAGGAGAAGTTTGATGAATGAACACCCAGAATGGCCAGATTCTTGAGCTTTTCCCAGCCCAGGTTAAGTTCCCAAACTGAACGTCCAAAATCCTTCCTATCTGGTTGGAGGCAAAGGAGGCAGCTTCATCTCTGTGTTACTCAGTACTTCCAAAGCAACTGGCATTCAGCTGGGCTGTTCTGGGTGTCAGCCCCTGCAATATAACCCCCTGAGGTTAATGGGGTCACACTGGAGCCATACTTTTCCCCCACTCCAATACTATTTACCCATTACAATCTGTGCTATTTTTCCGTTATAATATGGGACAAATACTCACTGAAGAATGATGGAACTTCAGGCACTGGAACAGATCCGGAAGAAACCTGGGAGCAGTGTTTTCTTTTGGGGACTCTCAAATCCTTTTACCTAGAGCTGCTGTGAGACTGAGGAATGAAGCAATCAGGGGAGGCATCTGGGAGGAGGAGGGGGAAGTGCCTTGACTCAGTCTTGCCTTCTTGCCCTAGGAATCCAGAAGAATGCACAAGCCCTCCAAGAAATGCTGAAGCACCCACTCCTGTGCCACTCCTCCAAGCCCAAGCTGGACACTCTTCAGAAACCCTATGTTCCCAAAAAATGGGTAAACATCCAGCTCACTGAATGTGTAAATGGCCCCTGAGTACCGCCCACAGGTACAGATGTGGCTGTCACCTTGGGACCCTCTGAGGGCCATGCTTTCCCAGCACCCCCAGATGCTCCCCAGCCTGTTGCTGTGACTGTATGAAGTTAGGCCAGGAAAGTCTGTGCATAAACCTGGGATAACACCCTCCTCCATGACCTTCTGCCAGGCCCAGAGAATCCCGATTCCACCCCCAAGGAAGACTAGAGCCCAGCTGCTGGATGACATCTTCATTCGCTTGCGGGATCCCCGGAACATTACAGAGGCTCCACTAGGTACGGCTCTGCCACGGCTGCCAGGATCCCAGATCCAGTTCACTCCTGCTGGCTAAAGGCAAAGAAAGGGCTTGTGTCAGTGCAGGAAAGGCCCTTAGAGAGCAACTGCCTACATCAGTCTCTATATGTAGATGGAGAAAAGGAGAGCCAGCATGAGGCAGGGAGTTGCCTAAAACCACACAGCATGTTAAGTTCCTAAACCAGGGCTTAAGATAGAGTCAATGCATAGGGGCAGTAGGAAGTCAGTGACTTCCTACTGCCCCAAGCTGGAAAGGCCATTTTTAGCCCCTTAGCATCCTCCTGCCACGACATCCCATTTTCCAAGGGTCTCTGGACCCAATCCTCTTGCTTCCAGCTGGGTGAGAACCAGGATGAGCTTGGTGCCTCTCCTGGCTTCTTTTCCTGCAGGTGCTGTCCTGCACCGGTGGACAGAACGGCGGCTGGTGAATCACAAGCAGTACCTGGAGGCCAAGAGGCTGTTGAAGGAGTTCCAGGCACGTTACCGGCAGCTGGTGAGTGGCTCTCTGCGGACAGTGTTCAGGACTACCCCGCTCCCCCCGGCCTGCCCAGCGCTGAGTGAGAGCCAGCCCAAGTTCGGCCGCTTCCTCGAGTTCATGGATGAGTTCTGCCAGGAGCCCACAGCCAGTGACTCACAAGGCTAGGGCTGTGCATGGGGGCTGTGTGCACCACCCGGCCTGTGCCCCAGCTCTCCCCGAGGGCTCTGTGCCCTGGACCGCACCTCAAGGTTGACCAGCTGGCCACAGGCCTCAGAGCTCAGCTGGGCCCCACTCGCTGGCCACAAGGTGGCATCCCCTTGTCAGGATCTCCCCTCCTTGGCCCAGGCATGACCTGGTGCCTGGCCCAGCGGCAATAAAGAGTGGGTGCACAGGGCAATAGACCGGGTGCCATATGCATTCTTTCTTGGAACCCAGGCCACAACAGCATTGTCATGCTTCCCTCTAAAAATGGTTTTCCGGTTCAGATGCAACAGGGATACATTTGTTCTCTGTTGTATGAGAAACTGACACCAAGGGGATCTTACCAAATTCCTGAACAATGGTTCCAAAAAGGGTATTTTTAAAAACCAGATCTTGTGAGTACAGCGCTAATGTGCAGGGACAGTGTCATCCTGTATATTCATTCTTTACTCAGACTTTCTTGGTTCCTTCATTAGGAGCATGAATGGTTGAACGTGAACATGATAGTAAATTGGAGCAAACTGTAAACTGGAGATAACTTATGCCAAAAGACATGGTTATACACCATGGAAACCCCATCCCTGCTCCTAATCTCTACTGCCATTCAGAATGCCAAAGCAAGACATCCAACATGGGGCATCTCCCAGAGCACATACAGCACCAAAAATCCACACACAGCCTAAGCTTAACCCATGTTTTTGTCTGAGATTGTTCTCCAGAGACAAGACTCTGACTAGAAACAGAACATCGACTTTCATGAGTTTCCTTTACTGTATTCTCAACTTGGGCCTCGCCTTAAGCAGGCAAACATACATTGAAGAATGCACTTTGGTACTGTTTAAATAACACATCAGCCCACTTGATTCCATGCCATGTCCTTGCTGACAGAAGCATCCCCAACAGGGCATGCCCTGGTCCAAGTCCTCTGTCTTTGTCAAAATGCTCTTCTGATGAGTTGGAGAGGAGGCAGCCAGCAGTGGCAGTCCACAAGGATCCAGGTACCTTCTCCAATCCTAAAGCAGACAGCAGGTTGAATAAAACCAATACACAACCTATTTTCTAGGCAGGAGGGGAAAAGGCCCTTTGGACAATATTTGTACAAAGAGTTGAGAGTAAACAGTATATCAGGCTCAAAAAAAAAAAAATCTATTCGTTGGCATTTAAATTGTTTTCCTTTGCATAGTATCTATTTTCTCACTAGGACTTTTAAGTGCTCTGCTGGAGGCTCAGCGTTGGTAATACCATGTTTGATGCAAACTTGAACCCAATGAGGAAGAACCCCTGCTGTCACTGGTGGCACAGCTTTAGAGGGTGGTGGCCCCAACAAGGGGCAATCTGCCTACTGCTATATTAATCTGGAACCAGGGCCAACAGCTACTCTTGAACTATGGTATTTGAAGAGCGAGTTCATGGCCTATTTTACCTTATATTAAATGATAGGAAAGGAAGATGAACAAACTTTGCTTTGCCTTGGCTTCAAACTAGTTCTTGATTTAAGACACCAGAAAGGAAGAGAGGGAGTCTGCTTAAGAGTTTGAGGTTGCCTCTCACAAGATGACAGTTAAAAGTTGCCACCTTACTTAAAAGGCATTAAGGAGGCATTTACTCACAAAGGAGAGAGTGTAAATTTTTTCCTTAAAAGGAAAAAACAAATACTGATAATACATAGAACAATCTGCACACCCAGTCTTGGCACTTTTTCCAATTTGACTAATCTCTAAACTGGTGACCCTTGCATTTATCTTAGTCTCTTTCCTACAATATCTTCAGAAAGCTACAGCGGGTAACAATCATGTATAAAGATGCATTTCCTAGATCATCTTCAGAAGAAAATCTCTTCAGCACTTTCCCTAGAATCTGCCCCCTGACCACCCCGCCCCAGACCTGCTTTCTCTTTTGAGAATTCATAACCAGGTATGTTTAGGTACCAGTTCAAAAGACCACTCAATGGGTTGATGAGGAAAAGTCTGGCTGAGAACAATTTAAGACCATAATGAGTTTCCAATTTTTAAAGAAAATTTGGCTAGCTGGCTTTTAATTCTTAATTAAAAACATTAAATTTAATTAAAATTATTCCAATCAAAATATATCACTTTCCAAGATTCCACATTCATCTTACTTTACTTACTTATACTATGGAGACTTTCTCTACCTGAGCATGTATTCAGGGGCTATAGGTACATTTAACTGAAAAAATCAGGAAGAAAAAGCTATTAAAATAAAAGAGCCTCCTAAGTCATTTGGGGGTATCCTCATCATTGGTGCATGTGTCTGCGTGTGTCAAACTTTAACGATTATTTATTCAGACCCTGGAAAACTACACTATAAAATAGGGTACTGGATCACAAGTTCCTCGTTTGGTTAAAAAAAAAAAAGGTGGGGGGGGGGGGGGGGGGCAGAGAAGAAGTTTAACTTACTTGGATGATTTCCATGCCCATTCCAGCTGTAACATTCTATCACTGTGACCCAGCCTTTGATTCTTCTCTTTTCCCACTCTCCTACTAGATATTTCAATGAAAAGTTAGGCAGGAAAAAGGAAAGGAATCCCAAGTTGCTGCCAGCTCAGAGAGATTAGGAGGTTACTAAATTGAGGTGTGGGCCTCCCCTGGCCATGTCAGTGATCCACAACCCACCTCACTTCTTGGGGCTTAAGCTAAAAGCAGCTTCTGAAGAGATGTTAATGTCCTGTAATCACTAGAGGAGAAAATTCATTCTCCTTCCATAACAGTACTTAGTAAAGGAAAAGCAATGGTGCAATCAAATTCACAAATACCGATGGGGTCTCTAAAATGTAGAATGCAGCTTGTTGGGTGCTGGTCAGTTTTCTAAATGGGACCAGAAATGGCTTTCCTAAGACCATAAACGAACTCTCCAGCCACACATACATTCAGATGCATTCCATTAGACATTGAGCTCCTCAAGAGTAGGAACTGCTTTATCTCCACAGTCCAGCCCAGGGTTGGCACAAGTTTGAAGCTCAGTAAATGTTTGTTTGTTTGTCAAATAGAAAAGAAAGGATGAGCCTTCGGTCATCAGCTGCATGAGTCAGGCACGGTAGCAGCTTCCCATTTTAGTCAGTTTGCCAGTTTGTCAGTTTGTAACCAGACAGTAATCAATTAAGAGCTTTAGTCTCTTAAGGACATTTTTCCTTTAGGGAAAATGAACAAAAAATAAAACATTTATTACCAGTGCTTCTTCCAAGCAAAAATTTAAAAATTAAATTAAAATTTAAAAAATAAGTGAAGCCACTTACTTACTTAGGAGTTTCCCCGGCAAGCCTCACCCAAGAAGACTTAACCTTTTTTAAAAACAGGCAATTAATTATATGAAAGGGGCCAGGGGCTGGATGCATAATCCCCTGATCTGATACCAACCCAACAGGCCCAGATGACTTCTTCCAGCAGATACAATCAATGGGTCACGAACATTTTCTCAAAGTATCTTTCCCTCTCTATGGAAAAGAGCTGACAGCCCCCTTCTAAGGGCACCACATTTCTTGGATTTCCCCTCAGACTGACCTTCACCCTCCCACCTCTCATAACTTCCCCTTTAATAAGAAAAAAGCCCAGACTGCATATATATACAAGGAACAGAGTAAGACATGGGTAATTTGTATGGTGAACTGGACTTCAATGATTCGTGAGGAATTTGTTTTGTGAAATCCTGCACCTCTTGTTCTAGCTCACAAACCCTTCCCATCGTTCTGTTTCCTTCCTTGTCCTTTTCTTTTCCCCCAAATAATCCATATCAACATATCGACTTTTAACCGACTTCACAATCATGGAAGGAGGGAGACTTTTCAGAAAGAAAAAGCATTCAGGTTTTAGTTATTAAGGATGGGAAGCATCTTAAAATACAGATAATACCTTAGTGGTTTTTCCTTCCTCTAAAGGCAACCTGATTAAAGATCAACCCTCCTCCCTCCTTAACCTAGACCACTCTACCTATATTGAAGGACTGTTGCTCAGCAGGAAGTTTAGAAAACAACTGTCAATACCATCCTAGGCATCACTGTAGGTACAAGGTGGGAAGGCAGTAAGCTGGACCTACAGTTTGGAATATTTGCTTAACAAGAATTTGTTCTTCATTCTGCACTTGTTGCGACTGCTGTGCAATTCTTGAAAGTATTAATTTGGGGAAATATTTAAAATATATATCTTTTATCTATTAAAAATATTTCTTTTTACCAAAGACAAAAATCAATTCCAACTGAAAAGTGTTTTTCAAATTACTGGAGATATAGAAAAAGATGGCAAGTGGAAAAATAAGTGTCTTTGCTCCTACCAACAAGACTAGCCTTCCAATAATATTTACTAAGATCAAAAAGGAAATGCGTGAAATGGCAGTAACTGATAAGTTTCCTCTAAGGGCATTTATAGTAAGGTCACCCTCCCTGTCTTCTGTAAACCAGAGCCAGCTCTTCTGTTTTGGGCACAAACACGCCCTTCAGCAGCCCTTGGAGGACATAAGTTGTTGGTAGGGCCTAGAACTGAAGTGGTGTGACTATAAAATCATGAGATTGATATATGTTTTTAAAACATACATCTGCACATGTGCATACACACGCACACAACACAGAATGCATACATTCAGATGAGTGATGTTCCCCACCAAAGTAGTCACCAAAGAGAGTCTACCTATCTCAGTGATGACCACAATGTTTAAGACATCTCTGGAACTTCTCTTTGGGAACTGGGAACTATGAGCTGCACAAGAAAATGGCTCTGCTTTACAGCAGCACTCATTACTGCAAACCCACTTGATAAGCCACCTTCTTTCCCAGAGGCTTCAACTAGCTGCTGGCTAGTCTCAGACTTTAAATTCTCTCTCCTAACCACAAACCACCACAAAACACTGAAGATTTGCCCTGAGAAAAGGCAAATCTGAGAACACTTAAAAGGAGTTATACTTTCTGCCTTGATCAATGGGTCACTGTTCTGGACTTTGGCTTCTAGGTCTAGAAGCTGAGGACTACCTTAGGAGGAGGCTGGAATAGATAACCATTAAGGTCCCTTCCAGTTCTAGCATTTTGGGAGTCGGTGTTTCTAGTCTTTGAAGACAGTTCCAGAAATACTTTCACCAATGGCACTGGAAAAACTAAGCAGTATCCTGCTGGGGCTACTCAAAGGAGACAACATATATTGGGATATATAAGCTCTGGAAGGTCTGTTAAAATGCCAGTCACATGACTTTATAGTAACAACTCATACATACACGAGGAATGCCAGCCCATCAGAAATTCCCTAAAATCACATCTTGATCCCTATTCTCAATGAGCCCAGATGGGCAGAAGCACCAAGCACCACCAGGGATGCAAAAGACACATGGTGTCAGCTGCTAAGGAAAATAAACCCCCAAAGGTCCATGGGACTGAATTTACCAGCTGCATCCAGCTAGATACCTTGTTTCCATAGTATGGAGTTTAAGTATTGTTCCTTGCCTGACTTCAGGGTGAATTTTTAGCATTTCAGATCAACACTGCAGATAACCCTTGGCCATGTGAAAAGTAATAATGAGGCCTGATTATAGTTTGTCTCATAGGCTGAAACCCCCCGAAAAGCAGAAGGCTCTAAACTGTGGGGGATGAGGATAATGCACAGTATATGTTTATCCACCCCATCAATCTTGTTTGCATGTGGATTCTGCACTATCAGTGTTCAATGCCCAGCCTAGCTTCCCCTAGGCTCCCCTGGCACACCCTTAGGTTGTGATCTATTTGGGAAACCTTTAGAAAATCCATGGGTTATGCCACTTAGTAGCTGAGAGAACCGGAACATCTGCGCTGCAGTTTCATCATCTAAAAATGGGGCTAATGCCAGTTACATGAGAGGTCTCTTGGAAAGACTAAATTAAATAATGTCTGTAAATGTGCTCTGTCAACTATATAGCATTCACCAAATACTATTCTTTAAACAGAGAATGTAAATTAACTTTTGTAAAGGCATAAGCTTAACTGATAAAGATAGGTATTTATTTTTGGCAAGGGACGGCAGAAAGAGTAACATAACCATCTATCATTTTGGATCTGCCAAGGAACTAAATTGTTCACTTCTTTGAAAAAGATGGAATTAATTTTTATCTGCAAGGCTGATTTAAAACAATACCCTGCTGAAAGAAGCCAGGAAGTTTATCAGTTTAAGAAGGTATCCCCTCTTTACCATTACTGTGGTCATTATGCTCCTGAATGAGGCTGTTCCAAATTTCATTCCCAGTGGGTGCTGCCAGGTTTGGCCCAAGAAGCCCTTAGGGATGGGTCACTCAGGCTTCTGGCCTGGGTCACAGAGAAACGGAGATGCTGTTCCCTTGGATATTGACTACAAAGGCCCTGGAACCTCTCAGAACCATATTAGACAGTGTTTTGCCATTAAAATAAAACCAAAGTGAGAACACTCAGCTCTTCAGGATAAATGATCAAGGCCTAAGACCTTTTAAAAACAGGTAACACTGTTCATTAGGTGCTACTTGGCCCCGGCCATGTTGCTGGACCGTAGGAGATACTGATCCACACTTCCTTTTCGCCGGCTCACAGTCCGCCTCTCGTTGTCAAACATGCGCTGCAACTGCAAAGCCAACTGTCGGTCCTCTTCCTCTTGCTGAAGTTTCTGCTCCATCTCTCGCAGGACTGGGTCTGTTGGGGCCAGACCCACCTCACCACTGGTTTGTCGCAGTTTTTTAAGGGAGCCATTTTGTTCTAAGTGCTTGGTCTTGCAGTGTCTTTTTCGGCCTCGACGCAAAGGAGGAAGTGGCTCTTCACTTAGGCTCTCGACTAGAACACCATTAGTCAGATCAAAATGATTTAATGTCTTCAATTGTTTCTTTGTTTTGAGGACTCCACCCAAAACACTGTTTTGGGGTAGCATTGAATTAACTGTGGTGATTTTCATGGCTCTGCTTATACAGGTTTTGTCTAACTTGGCATCTGGAGTTGACCCTAATCCCTCAAACTGCTCCCTCTCCAAAGAAGTCCCACTGCCTCCCCCTTTGAGTTCTGAGGAACAGCAGGTTTCCAGTGGGATCTCAGTGCTACTTTTATTATCACTGTCCTGTTCTGCTTTTGTTTGGCTAACAGAGGGGAAATAATCAAGATCAGCAGAGGTAGGTCCAGTATACTCAGAGAGGACCTGCCCACCAGACAATCTTGTATTTACAGCCACAAGCGGCTTCTCCTTGCTAGAATGGATACCTTCAGAGCCTAGTAACTCTTCCCCCATTTCAGGAGCCAGAGAGGTAAGAGTGGCTTTTGAAAGGGTCTTTTTGATCTGCCGCTCCTGAAAGATCTGTTCCCACTTTTTGAGGATCCGTGGACTGGCCTCATAAGATGTCTGCTTCTGCAGGCTTCTGTTTAGGTTGCGTGGAGTTGATTTGATGATGAGGGGACTTAGCACACGGCCATCAGGGAGTCTCTTGGGAGGGGTACACGGTGAGCAGACAATGGGCTTGAAATGGTTTAGTTCTTCTGAGATGCTGTCATTGCTCTCAGGGCTGATTGAACGCTCTGGCTTATGCAGGGAAGCCAAGGATGAAAGGGAGCTGAAGGGTAGACGCTTTTCGATGGTTAAGTCAGGGGCTGAGAGGCAGCGGTTGTTTTGAGTTGACAAGAGGACACCAATGATGGGGTTGGAGGCTGGAGTCATAGTTGTGACCTGAAAGAGATTAAAAAGATTATGCATTCATACACACATACATATACATTTTCATTCATCATTCCTTTATAATGGTGGAGGGACAGGGAAGGGGAGGACAAGAAAAGGGATGAAGGGTAAAGTGAGCCTAAGAAAGGGAGAAAATCCCTAACTTAGAAAGCATACCATTTAGCAGAAAATCCTATATACTTCAAACAATAAGACTGAAAATCTGTAGGGGAGAAAAAACACTTATCTAAAGCTTTAAAAAAGGTTTCTTATCCAGGCATGGTGGCTTATACCTCCCAAAGTGCTGTAATCCCAGCATTTTGGGAAGCTGAGACAGGTGTATCACTTTGAGACCAGCCTGGAAAACACAGCAAGATCCCATCTCTACAAAAAAATTTAAAAATTCCCCAGGTGTGGTGGCATGTGTCTGCAGTCCCAGCTACTTGGGAGGCTGAGGTGAGAAAGGCTACTTGAGCCCAGGAATCTGAGGCTTCAGTGAGCTATGGTTGCACCACTGCACACCAGCCTAGGTGACAGAGTGAGACTCTGTCTCTTAAAAAAAAAGGAAGGGGGGGATTCTCTAGTAGCCCTAATTCTACCCATCTGGCTACTAATTCAAACTTTCTTCCTTCACATCTGTTTGTGAACTTCTCCAATATAACTAGTATGCCTGAAGCTCAATCTGCTTCTTCTCTTCTGGAATAGTTTATTTCATGACCATGTGCAGAGGGGGTGATGGCGCAAGCCTCACAAGTCCCGGAGGTCTGTGGCTGAGGTGTACCTTGGCTTTGTTGCCTGGAGCTGCTCTGACTCTGCTCTTCACTCTTTCCTGGGCTGTGTCACTACAGCTCTGACTCCTTTCCACCTTGGAGTTTAGCTTCCTAAAAAAGAATAAATAAAAAACAAGTAGTCAAAAGTAGTCCATATATAGGTAAGGAAAAAGGATGACAATATCTTTTTGCTTTCTAAGCCACTCACCAAGAAAGAATTCCCTTGGGCAGCTACAATAGAAAATGAGTTAATTTATTAACAAAATACATTCTGAATAGAAATTCTGCCAAAAGAGAGTGCTCCAGAGAGGATATTTGGTTCAAAGTTTTGTTTCCAAACTAGACCCTGCCAAAAGGAGGCAGAACCAGTGGCTATTTTGAACATGCTTAGAGAGATGTAGAGATATTTCACTATCCTTAATAGGGTGGATACAATGTTAAATCACCTTTACAAGCAACAGATTTTTTTTTAATTTTATTTTATTTATTTATTTATTTATTTTTTTTTTTAAATTATACTTTAGGTTTTAGGGTACATGTGCACAATGTGCAGGTTTGTTACATATGTATCCATGTGCCATGTTGATTTCCTGCATCCATTAGCTCGTCATTTAGCATTAGGTATATCTCCTAATGCTGTCCCCGCCCCCCCCACCCCCCACCCCACAACAGTACCCGGAATGTGATGTTCCCCTTCCTGTGTCCATGAGTTCTCATTGTTCAATTCCCACCTAGGAGTGAGAACATGCGGTGTTTGGTTTTTTGTCCTTGCGATAGTTTACTGAGAATGATGTTTTCCAGTTTCATCCATGTCCCTACAAAGGACACGAACTCATCAATTTTTATGGCTGCATAGTATTCCATGGTGTATATGTGCCACATTTTCTTAATCCAGTCTATTGTTGTTGGACATTTGGGTTGGTTCCAAGTCTTTGCTATTGTGAATAGTGCCGCAATAAACATACGTGTGCATGTGTCTTTATAGCAGCATGATTTATACTCCTTTGGGTATATACCCAGTAATGGGATGGCTGGGTCAAATGGTATTTCTAGTTCTAGATCCCTGAGGAATCGCCACACTGACTTCCACAATGGTTGAACTAGTTTACAGTCCCACCAACAGTGTAAAAGTGTTCCTATTTCTCCACATCCTCTCCAGCACCTGTTGTTTCCTGATTTTTTAATGATGGCCATTCTAACTGGTGTGAGATGGTGTCTCACTGTGATTTTGATTTGCATTTCTCTGATGGCCAGTGATGATGAGCATTTCTTCATGTGTTTTCTGGCTGCATAAATGTCTTCTTTTGAGAAGTGTCTGTTCATGTCCTTTGCCCACTTTTTGATGGGGTTGTTTGTTTTTTTCTTGTAAATTTGTTTGAGTTCATTGTAGATTCTGGATATTAGCCCTTTGTCAGATGAGTAGGTTGCAAAAATTTTCTCCCATTCTGTAGGTTGCCTGTTCACTCTGATGGTAGTTTCTTTTGCTGTGCAGAAGCTCTTTAGTTTAATGAGATCCCATTTGTCAATTTTGGCTTTTGTTGCCATTGCTTTTGGTGTTTTAGACATGAAGTCCTTGCCCATGCCTATGGCCTGAATGGTATTGCCTAGGTTTTCTTGTAGGATTTTAATGGTTTTAGGTCTAACATTTAAGTCTTTAATCCATCTTGAATTAATTTTTGTATAAGGTGTAAGGAAGGGATCCAGTTTCAGCTTTCTACATATGGCTAGCCAGTTTTCCCAGCACCATTTATTAAATAGGGAATCCTTTCCCCATTTCTTGTTTTTGTCAGGTTTGTCAAAGATCAAATAGTTGTAGATATGCGGCATCATTTCTGAGGGCTCTGTTCTGTTCCATTGATCTATATCTCTGTTGTGGTACCAGTACCATGCTGTTTTGGTTACTGTAGCCTTGTAGTATAGTTTGAAGTCAGGTAGCGTGATGCCTCCAGCTTTGTTCTTTTGGCTTAGGATTGACTTGGCAATGCGGGCTCTTTTTTGGTTCCATATGAACTTTAAAGTAGTTTTTTCCAATTCAAGCAACAGATTTTTCTTTTTATTAGACCCAAACCTCTCTTCAATCTAAATCAAGCACAAAACAAATATTGAAGTACTTACAAAAATGCACAGCAGTGCATTAGATCTCTATGTACAGAGTCAAAATTAAATGTAGTCTCTCCTTTAATCCATTACATTTGAGCTTTCAAAGGCCTAAATCCTAGTGATTTCAGACGTTTAAAGAACACATGATTTTTGTCTTTATGACATTGAGTTTATAACCCAAACCAAACTCCACAGTACTTGGATTCTATACTGAAGTCCACTGCACTATAGCTTAGTAAGTGCCATAAGACAGCAGTTAGTAGGCAACTAAACTTCCCAAGTGTTTTCTTCTAAGAGTTTTATCATTTTGACTCTTAAGTTAGGTCTTTGGTCCATTTTGAGTTAAATTTTATAACTCAAAATGGTGTGAAGTTGGAGTCCAACTTTATCCTTTTGTATGTGGATATCTATTAACAGTTGTCCCAGGATCATATGTGAATCTATGTTGGAATTATGTGCAGATGACTGTCACCTGCCCCAGAAACAAGTAGGGACACTTAATTTCTCACTCGCCTTTGTTTCCCTGTTCCTCAACTCTTGCCTAAATATATGTCTGTTCACCAAGCATGTATCATATACTTACTATATGTATGCCAGACACTGATGGCCATTATCCAGGCACTGAGAATACAGAGAAGAATGAGACACAGTCTAGATCTTCAAGGAATCAGAGTCCAGTGGGCAAATAAATACAATACAGTGAACGGGCACAACAAAAAGAAGTATGCATAGGAAGCAGAAATGGCATAAAGGAAAGAGTTCTTCATAACCTGGGATGAAGTGAGATCTGGGTTGGAAAAGTCTTCCTGTAGCATGTTCATTTCAAAGGATAAACAGGAATTTGCCATATGTCAAGGTGGACATATAGTTATGCAGATAATCTCAAACAGAAATTATTTCTTCAAATGATTCGATTTAGCTTTGGAATGGAATGCATCATATCTACTCTTTTGTAGCAAAAGACTTGTTTTCAGAGTTTTACAATGCCAGCATTAGCTTGGAGAAAACTTGTAAAGGAGGTAAGGTACCTTCCCCCACGGTGCCTCTCTTCTCCCTACATCTCTAGTAAGTAGAGTGGGTAGCATGTCCTACCCACTCATAAGGGCTTCTATTCCAGTATTTCTGTGTTATTCCTCCCATTTGAAACCCTCCCATCCTATGTCTTATGGCCACATAGTGTTAATAGAAGAAAGAGCTGGCCAGCCTGTATCACGTGCTTGCACTTTACCAAGAAATTCAACATTTAACCCAAATGAAAGATGTGAAAGTTGTACTGTCTAGTGGGAAATACATTTTGGAGCAAGTAGAAAATTTCAACATCCCCCTATAAAAGCAGCTGTGTAAAAGTCAGCTTGATTGGTAGTTTACTATTAAAAATATTGATATTCATTTGCATCCCTAGAAGTCACAGAAACTGTCAGTGGTGTAAGCCACCCAGAAGTATACTGTATAGCAGATTAAAATGCTGTGGTAAATAATATATACCTTGGGTTAGAAAAAAGGGATGTAAAGTTGAGAGAGACAGCATTGTTACTTCAAATATATCAATTGTTTGGTGTGATTCCATTGGCAAAACAAGTAGACACCAAGAGGAAAAGATTTTCTGATCAACCTGAGAAAGACTTTTGTAACTTTCAATAGAGCAGTTCACTGATAGTTGCCTGGGAAGACACTGAGCTCCATGCCGTTAGAGGTATTCAAACTGAGGCTGGATCTAGACCTTAAGTTCCAAATATTACATAATTAAGAAATAACTTACTTTTTAAAAACAGGCTATAAATCCATTTTGTCAGGTGTAAAACAGTCAAATTGAAAGTCACTGTTTTCAAGCCTACATTATCAGATACACAAATGACAACTACCTGTAGCTGGGGAGAACGTCTTCACATGCCCCATAAACTCCATTTTGGCAAAAGAAAAGGCCCAGGGAGGAAACACACTTGCAGTGACCAAGCACGCAATGAAGAAAAAAAAAATTCTGACAATCTAAAATCTTTTTGGTAAACTTTAGTATAGCTGAAATTGTCATTACCTCTCCCATTCATATTTGATCAACAGACTTTTTACTGGGCACCAACTCTGTGCAAAGCATTAGAGACAGATTGATCAAAAGACAACCTTCACTGAAAGGAGCGTCTAGCCACTGAAGTCCACCACCCTATAGCATAAGTGCTGTAAGAGATCAGTTATTACACAACTGAACTCCTCAAGTGTTTTCTTCTAAGAGTTTTATAGTTTAAGCACTTACATTTAGGTCTCTGATCCATCTGGAGTTCATTTTTGTATGTGGTATGAGGTTGGGGCCCAACTTCATTCTTTTGCATGTAGATACCCAGTTATACCAGCACCATATGTAAAGTGGCTGTTCTTTCCCCACTGAATGGTCTTGGCACCCTTGTTGGAAATCAGTTGACCATGGATGTATGGGTTTATTTCTGGACTCTCAACTCTATTCCATGGATTTACATGTCTGCCCTTATTCCAGTACCACATTGTTTTGATTGCTATACTTTGCAGTAAGTTTTGAAATCAGGAGTTGAGTCTTCCACCTTTGTTTTTTTTTTTTTCAAGATTGTTTTAACTATTTGGGATCCTCTGAAAATTCATATATGTGTTTTGGTATGTTTGTCCATTTCTGCAAAGAAGACCATTGGAATTTTAATAGGTGTTACACTAAATCTGTAAAACGACTTAAAGAGTATTGCCATCTTAACAATATTATGTCTTCTAATCCATAAGCACAGGAAGTCTTTTGCTTAGATCTTCTTTCTTTCAGCAACGTTTTGTAGTTTTCAGCATACAAGTCTTGCACTAGTGCGGTTAAATTTATTCATAAGTATTCTATTTTTTGATGCTATTGTAAACTGAATTGTTTTCATAGTTACCTTTTTGGGTTGTTCACTGCTAGTGTATAGAAATGCAACCGATTTTTGTGTGGTGAGCTTATATCTTGCAACTTTGCTAAAATTTGTCTATTAGCTTTAACAATTATTTCATGGATTCTTTAGGATTTTTTGTGAATAAAATGTCATGTGTAAACAGAAATAGTCTTACTTCTTCCTTTGCTATCTGGATGCCTTTTATTTCTCTTGCCCAATTTTTATGGCTAGAATTTCCAGTACAATGTTGAACAAAAGGCAACAGTAGACATCATTTATCTTGTTCCTGCTACTGGGAGGAAAGTTTTCTCTTTCACCACTGAGTATGATGTTGCTGTGGGTTTTTCATAGATTCCTTTTATAAGGCTGAAGTTCTCTTATTTTCCTACGTGTTCAGCATTTTTCTCATGAAAGGGTATAAGATTTTGTCACTTTTTGTGTGTGTCTACTGAGCTTTTTTCCCCTTCATTCTACTAAAATGGTACATTACATTGATCTTCGTATGCTGAAACACCTTTGCATTCTTGGAATAAATCCCACTTGGTCATGGTATATAATTCTTTTAAAAAAATGCTGCTGGATTTTGTTGGCTAGTATTTTTGCTGAAGAATTTTTATCTATATTCCTAAGAGATCTTGGCCTATAGTTTTCTTATGAAATATTTGTCTGACTTTGGTATCAGGGTAATGCTTACCTCATATAATATTTATTCTTCTAATTTTTGGGAGAGGGTGGGATTCATGTTAATTCTTTAGTTGTTTGGCAAAATCACCAGTGAAGCCATTGGCCCTCGGCTTTTATTGTTGGATTTTTTTTTTTATTATGGGTTCAACCTCTTTACTTGATATAGGTCAATTCAGATTTTCAACTTCCTCACGTACTTTACGAGTTTCTAGGAATTGGTATTTCATTACATTCACTCTAGAAACTGGTACATTTCATCTAAATTGTCTAATCTGCTGGCATTAAAATTGTTCATAGTATTTGTCTATAATCCTTCTTAATTCTATAGTAACAGTAATGTCGTCATTTTCTTCCTAATTTTGGTAATTTGAGTCTTCTCTTTTTTCTTGACCAGTCGTTAAAAATTTGTCAATTTTGTTGATCTTACCAAAGGACCCAGCTTTTGGGTTTCATTCATTCTACTGTTTTCCTATTCTCTGTTAATCTTAAATGTAATCTTTATTATTTCTTTCCTTTTGTTTTCTGTGTTTAGTCTGTTCTGTTTAGTCTTAGATCTTTTATAATGTAGGCTTTTACAACTATAAATTTCCCTCTGAGCACTGCTGTCATTACATTAAGTTTTGATGTACAGGTTTTAATTTTTACCTTTTTCTAACTTTTAAGTTCAGGGGTACATGTGCAGGATGTGCAGGTTTGTTACATAGCTAAACCTGTGTCATGGTGGTTTGCTGCACAGATCATCCCATCACCTAGGTATTAAGCCCAGCATCCATTAGCTATTTTTCCTGATGATCTCCCTCCTCCCACCCCCTTCCTCCTGCAGGCCCCAGTGTGTGTCGTTTCCCCAGTTTCCCCACGTGTCCATGAGTTCTCATCATTCGGCTCCCACTTTATAAATGAGAATATGTGATGTTTGGTTTTCTGTTCCTGCATTAGTTTGCTGAGAATGATGTCTTCCAGCTCCATCCATGCCCCTGCAAAGGACATAATCTTGTTCCTTTTAATGGCTGCATAGTATTCCATGGGGGTATACGTACCACATTTTCTTTATTCAGTCTATCACTGAATGGCATTTAGGTTGGTTCCATGTCTTTGCTATTGTGAACAATGCTGCAATGAACCTACATGTGTGTGTACTTTTATAAGGGAATGATATATATTCCTTTGGGTATATACCTAGTAATGAGATTGCTGGGTCAAATGGTATTTCTGCCTCTAGGTTTCTGAGGAATCGCCACACTGTCTTCCACAATGGTTGAACTAATTTACACTCCCACCAACAATGTAAAAGTGTTCCTTTTTCTCCATAACCTTGCCAGCATCTGTTGTTTTTTGACTTTTTAATAATAGCCATTCTGACTGGTGTGAGATGGTATCTCATTATGGTTTTGATTTGCATTTCTCTAATGATCAGTAATGTCAAGCTCTTTTTCATATGCTAGTTGGCCACATGTATGTCTTCTTTTGAGAAGTGTCTATTCATCCTTTGTCCACTTTTTACTGGGGTGGCTTTTTTTTTCTTGTAAATTTGTTTAAATTCCTTGTAGATGCTGAATGTTAGACCTTTGTCAGATGGATAGATTGCAAAATTTTCTCCCATTCCGTAGGTTGTCTGTTCACTCTGATGACAGTTTCTTTTGCTGTGCAGAAGCTCTTTAGTTTAATTAGATCCAATTCGTCAATTTTACTTTTGGTGCAATTGCTTTTGACATCTTCATCATGAAATCTTTGCCCATGCCTATGGTCCTGAATGGTATTGCCTAGATTTTCTTCTAGGGTTTTTATAGTTTTTGGTTTTACATTTAAGTCTTTAATTCATCTTGAGTTGATTTTTTTATTTTTTATATGGTGTAAGGAAGGGGTCCAGTTTCAGTTTTCTGCATATGGCTAACCAATTCTCCCAGCACCACTTACTAAATAGGGAATCCTTTCCCCATTGTTTTTGTCAGGTTTATCTAAGATCATATGGTTGCAGGTATGTGGTCTTATTTCTGGATTCTCTATTCTGTTCCATTGGTCTGTCTATTCTTGTACCAATATCAGGCTGTTTTGGTTACAGTAGCCTTGTAGTATAGTTTGAAGTCAGGTAGCGTGATGTCTCCAGCTTTTTTCTTTTTGCTTAGAATTGTCATGAATATTGAGGTTCCATATGAATTTTAAATGGTTTGGGTTCCATATGAATTTTAAAATAGTTTTTTCTAATTCTGTGAAGAATGTCAATGGTAGTTTAATGGGAATAAAGTTGAATCTATAAATTGCTTTGGGCAGTACAGCCATTTTAATGATATTCATTCTTCCTATCCATGAGCATGCAATGTTTTTCCATTTGTTTGGGTCATCTCTGATTTCTTTGAGCAGTGGTTTGTAGTTCTCCTTGAAGAGGTCCTGCCTTCCCTTGTTAGTCATATTCCTATTTTATTCTTTTTGTGTCACTTGTGAATGGGAGTTTATTCATGATTTGGCTCTCTGGTTACCTGCTACTGGTGTATAGGAATGCTAGTGAATTTTGTACAATGATTTTGTATCCTGAGATTTTGCTGAAGCTGCTTATCAGATTAATAAGCTTTTGGGCTGGGACAATGGTGTTTTCTAGATATAGAATCATGTCATCTGCAAACAAAGACAGTTTGACTTCCTCTCTTCCTATTTGAATATGCTTTATTTCTTTCTCTTGCCTGATTGCCCTGGCTAGAACCTCCAATACTATGCTGAATAGGAGTGGTGAGAGAGGGCATCCTTGTCTTGTGCCTATTTTCAAGGGGAATGCTTCCAGCGTTTGTCCATTCAGAATGGTATTGGCTGTGGGTCTGTCATATATGGCTCTTATTATTTTGAGGTATGTTCCTTCAATATCTAGTTTATTGAGAGTTTTCAACATGAAGGGATGCTGAATTTTATTGAAGGCCATTTCTGCACCTATTGAGATAATCACATAGTTTTTGTCTTTAGTTCTGTTTATGTGAAGAATCACATTTACTGATTTGTCTATGCTGAACCACCCTTGCATCCCGGGTGATATCATTAGGCTTTGTGTCCCCACCCAAATCTCATCTTGAATTATAATCCCCATAATTCACAAAGAGATGGTCTGGAATTGGAACTTATGTTTAAAAGGAAAGCACAACATAAACGTTTGGAAAATTTCCAGTCTGACGGAGCAATAGAAAACAAAACTCAGCTGCAGAAATTTGCATAAGTAATAAGGAGCCAAATGTCAATTGCCAAGACAATGGGGAAAATGTCTTCAGGGCATGTCAGAAGTCTTCACAGCAAGCCCTCCCACTGCAGGCCCAGAAAGCTAGGAGGAGAAAATGGTTTTGTGGGCCCAGGGCCTTGCTGCTTTGTGAAGTCTCTTGGTACCCACAACCCAGCCATGGCTAAAAGGGGCCAATGTACAGATCAGGCCATTGTTTCAGAGAGTACAAGCCCCAAGCCTTGGTGGCTTACATGTGGTATTGGGCCTGTAGGTGCACAGAAGTGAAGAAATGAGGTTTGGGAACCTTCACCTAGATTACACAGAATGTATGCAAATGCCAGGATGTCCAGGCAGAAGTCTGCTGCAGAGGTGGAGCCTGGAGCACCTCTGCTAGGGCAGTGTGGAAGGGAAATACCCACACCGAGTCCCCATTGGGGCACTGCCTAGAGGAGCTGTGATAAGAGGGCTACCTTCCTCCAGACCCCAGAATGGTAGATCCACTGACAGCTTACACCATGTACCTAAAAAAGCCATAGACACTCAATGCCAGCCTGTGAAATCAGCCAGGAAGGGAGCTGTACCCTGCAAAGCCACAGGGGCAGAGCTGCTCAAGGCCCTGGGAGCCCACCTCTTGCACTAGTGTGATCTGAATGTGAGACATGGAGTCAAAGGAGATCATTTCGGAGCTTTAAGATTTGGCTGCCCTGCTGGATTTCAGACTTGCATGGGGCCTGTAGCCCCTTCGTTTTGGCCAATTTCTCCCAATGGGAATGGGTGTATTTACCCAATGACTATACCCTTATTGCATCTATGAAATAACTAACTTGCTTTTGATTTTATAGGCTCATAGGCAGCAGGGACTTGCCTTGTCTCAGATGAGACTTTGGGGGGGGCTGTTGAAAGGCTTGATTGTGTTTTGAAAAGTGAGGACATGATATTTGGGAGGGGCCAGGGGTGGAATGGTTAGGCTTTGTGTTCCCACCCAAATTTCATCTTGAATTATAAACCTCATAATCCCCATGTGTCAAGGTAGAGTCCAGGTGGTGGTAACTGAATCATGGGGGTGGTTTCCCCAATGCTGTTCTTGTAATAGTGAGTTCTCATGAGATCTGACGATTTTATTTATTTACTTATTTATGAGGTGGGGTCTTGCTCTGTCACCCAGGCAGTAGTGCAGTGGCTCAATCTTGACTCGCTGTGACATCCACCTCCCAGGTTCAAGTGATTCTCATGTCTCAGCCTCTGGAGTAGCTGGGATTACAGGTGCATGTCACCACACCCAGCTAATTTTTGTATTTTTAGTACAGATGGGGTTTCACTATGTTGGCCAGGCTGGTCTCGAACTCTTGACTTCAAGTGATCCACCTGCCTCAGCCTCCCAATGTGCTGGGATTACAGGTGTGAGCCATTGCTTCTGGCCAAGATCTTATGGTTTTATAAGGGCCTCTTCCCCCTTCATTCATTCACTCCCTCCTGCCACCTTGTGAAGAAGGTGCCTGCTTTGACTTCCGCCATGATTGTAAGTTTCCTGAGGCCTCCCCCAGCCACATGGAACTGAGTCAATTAAACTTCTTTTCTTTATAAATTACCTAGTCTCAGGCAGTTCTTTATAGCAGTGTGAAAAAAGATTAACACACAGGGGATGGAGCCTACTTGGTCATGACAAATAAGCTTTTTGATGTGCTGGATTTGGTTTGCCAGTATTTTATTGAGGACTTTTGCATTGATGTTTATCAAGGATATTTGGCCTGAAGTTTTCTTTTTTTGTTGTATCTCTTCCAGGTTTTGGTATCAGGATGATGCAGGCCTTATAGAATGAGTTAGGGAGGAGTCCCTGCTTTTCAATTTTTTGGAATAGTTTCTGTAGAAATGGCACCAACTCATCATCGTACCTGTGGTAGAATTCAGCTGTGAATGTCTTGTCCTGGGCTTTTTTGGTTGGTAGGCTACTCCTCACTGCCTCAATTTCAGAACTCACTATTGGTCTATTGAGGGTTTCAATTTCTTCCTGGTTCAGTCTTAAGAGGGTGTATATATCCAGGAAGGTTTTTATTTTCATTCCTCTCAAAGTATTTTCTAATTTCTCTTGTGACTTCTTCTTTGGCTCACTGGTTTTAAAGAATGTGTTGTTTCATTTCCACATATTAATTTTCCAGTTTTCTTCCTATCAATTTCTAGTTTCATTCCATTGTGGTCAAAAATATAGTTATTATTTCAACCTTTTAAACTATATTGAGACTTGTTTTATGGTCTAACATACAGTCTATGTTGGAGAATGTTCCATGTGCACTTCAGAAGAATTCTTCTTGTTGAATTGATCTTTTTATCATTATATAATGTATTTGTCTTTTGTAACAATTTTTAACCTGAAGTCTATATTGTCTGATATTAGTATAGTTACTCCAGCTCTCTTGTTTACTGTTTGCATGAAATATCTTTCCATCCTTTCACTATCAACCTATTTCTGTCTTTGGATCTAAGGTGTGTCTCAGCATATATCTGAATCATTTCTTTTTTAAATCCATTCTCCCAATCTCTTCCTCTTAATTGCAGTTTAATCAATTTACATTTAATGTAATTGCTGATAAAGAAGGACTTCTGCTATTTTCTAGGTCTTATACAGGCATCCCTTTCTTTTTTGTCCTTTGCTTTATTGCACACTGCTGATATTGCATTTTTTACAAACTAAAGATTCGTGGCAACCCTGTATCAAGCAAGTCTATCAGCATCATTTTTCCAACAGCATGTGCTCACTTCCTGTCTCTGTGTCACGTTTTGGTAATTCTCACGATATTTCAAACTTTTTCATTATTATTATATCTGGTATAGTGATTTGTGATCTTTGCTATTTCCAGTATTCTGTTTGGCTTTCAACAGTTTGATTATAATATGTCTTGGTGTAGACGTCTTTATTCCTACTTTGGAGTCACAGAACTTCTTGGATGTGTAGACTTAATGTCTTTCATTAAATTTGGTTAGTGTTTGGTCATTATTACTTCAAATATTCTTTCTGCCCCTTTCTCATTCTGGGACTACCATTTTGTGTATATTGGTACACTTAATGGTGTCTCACAGATTTCTTAGGCTCTGTTCATTTTTCTTTATTCTTTTTTCTTTCTGTTTCTCAGATTGGATAATCTCAATTGACCTATATTCAAATTAGTTAATTATTCTGCCTGTTCAAATCTGTTCTGTCAATGTACTCTTCAGCTCCAGAATTTCTATTTGATTCCTTTTTTATAATTTTTATCTCTTTATTGATACTGTCTACTTAGGACATTGTTTTTCATGGTTTCCTTTAGTTCTTTGCCCATAGTTCCTTTAGCTCTTGAGCATATGATTTAAAGTCCACATTAAAAATGTCAAATGTCTTGGCTTCCTTTGGGACAGTTTCTATCGGTTTCTTTTTTCCTGTGTATGGGTCATAGTTTCTTGTTTCTTATGCCTCATATTTTTTGCATTTTGAATATTATAAGGTGGCAACTATGAAAATCAGATTCTCTCCCCACCCCTGGGTTTGTTGTTGCTGTCTGTTATAGCTGTTATTTGTTCAGTGACCTTTTTGAGCTGATTTTATAAAGTCTATTTTTTTGTCATATTTGGCCAATGAATTCTCTGTTCTGTTAGCTTAGTGGTCAGTTAGTACTGATCTGACAGAGTTCCTTAGATGCCAAGATTCCGGTGTTCTTTAAGCTTTTTTTTTTTTTTTTTTTTTTTTCCTGAGACAGGGTCTCACTCTATTGCCTAGGCTGGAGTACAATGAAGTGATCATGGCTAACTGAAGCCTCTATCTCCTGGGCTCAAGAGATCCTCCCACCTCAGCCTCCTGAGTAGCTGGAACTACAGGCATGTATCACTATGCTTGGCTGATTTTCAAAATTTTTAGTAGAAACAAGGTCTCGCTATGTTGTCCACGCTGGTCTCAAACTCCAGAGCTCAAGCAATCCTCCCACCTCAGCCTCCCAAAATGCTAGGATTACAGGCATGAGTCACCAAACTCAGCCACGTGCATTTTTTCTAGATTGAGACACTGCTTATTTGCTGTACACTTCTGATTAGTTTCCAGAGTTCCAATAAAGTTGATGTTGGCTGTTTTTGCCAATTATTACTGCTTTTATGGAAGGCTTTTGGAGTTCCCTGCTCTGCCAATTTTGCTCATGTCACCAGGCAAAGTATCTTTTAAGAAACAGTGAGATATATTTAAATTATAAAGCAAGAAAGGTGTTTTATTACCATGGCACTACTGAAAAGATCAAGCAGTACTTCTAGCAACATGCAGTATAAATCTGGACACTAACAGTCACTAAAATCATGAATGTAAAAATATTATATATAACATAAACATAATACCCAGATAATATTATTGTTGTTATTGTAGCATTTGGTCAGGGAAAGAGTCTTCAAAATGCTGGAGCAGAATAGTCAAGAGCAATAAACCTGATAATGTTCTTAGGATTTAAAGTGCCCAGACAATAATCTCACTAAAAAAAATGGAGGCGGTAACTATTCCTTCCTCTTTTGTACGGAGTCCATTTCTGTATTCCTAAACCCTAACACAGTGCCTGGCATATAGTGGATATATTAAAGAAATTTCTTATAAATACATAAAAATGTGTGCAGAAATAACCTCTTTCTATCCCTTAAGGAAAAGAAAAAAAACATCAACATTTATTAGAAACCCATTATCTGTCAGGCACTGTGCTCAGTGTTTGAAATATACTGTATCTCATTTAATCCACACAGAGACTCTATGACATAGGTATCATCATCCCCAATTCATAGACAGAGAAATGAGAGAAGTGATCTTTTCAAGTTCACACAGCTGAAGTGAATTATTTAAACCTACAGTATCTCTATAATTCTAAGGCCTGTACTCTTTGCACCACAGCATACTGATCTAACTTACTCTACTCTGCCACAGAACAGACTCAAAACATCTAGGGAAGCTCTATCTGAACACATAATGAAGGCATAAACAAGAGAAAGCAGCACTGTCTGAAAAGCAACTTGCTTAAAATGTCCACTGCCAAGAGACCAGATGGTTTCTGGGACGTCTAGTTAGGCTAAAAATACCCGCACCCACAATGAGTGTGATTTACAAACAAAGAAAAGCAGGGGTAGCCAGTATAAACATGCAGCTGGAAAGCTAGAAGATTTAATGCTTACAAAACACTGCTTAAAGGATTTCAAATGGCCATACAAGATATAAAACGTTAGATAGCTTATGCTCTCAATTGCTTGCTCATTACTCTCTCTGTCTCTTACATACCTACACCATACTTGTTTCTTAAGGGTAGCTTCAGGTCTGACAGAGCTGAGTCCCACCAAGAAATTAAGGTTGGAGAGGACCCTCCTGCCAGTCTCTGGCCTGAAAGACCCTTCCCACCCTCTCCATCCTGTCACACATACACACATCTCTCTCTCTCTCTCTCTCTCTCTCTCTCTCTCTCTCTCACTCACACACACCCTGGATTGAAACCCAGAAGCTTCTTTAGACCTTGGTGCAGCTGCTATCCACCCAGAAGTTGGTAATATTTTGTTACACTCTGGGTTATCTGCCTTGTCTATACTAGTATTTTCATTTTTTTAGGTGTACAATGTAATGGTTTTTAGTATAGTCAGTTATTTAACCATCACCACAATTAATTTTAGAACATTTCTGTCACCTCAAAAAGGAACCCCATACCCTTTAGCTATCACCTCAAACCCCACTTCCTCCAGCCCTAAGCAACTACTCATGTATTTTATGTCTCTACGTATTTGCCTATTCTGGACACACACTTGTATTCTTTTACTGATGGATAGGAACACTTGTTTCCATAGCTCTATTCCAAAAGGCCTAACATAATGCAGAAGGATCTGAGTTCTCTTAAATGAGAAATAACTGGACAGATTCTCACTTTTCTCTGTAGCAACCATGTATCTTTTTGGAACAATGGTGGGTATAAATTATTTTTTTTAAAAATGGAAGGAGAGCAGCCTTCTGTTGCAAAGATAGATAATTTCAAAACACATACTTAAGTGCAGGGCCTTTTGTCACAGAGCTCTGATAATGACAGAAAACGTAGATTTGGAGTAAAAAGAGAACTGGGTTCCAATTCCATCTGTGTACTCTACTGAGTTGAGAGATTGTTGGGTGAGTCACTTAACCTCTTTGAATTGCAGCTTCCTTTGCTGTAAAACAGTGATGTTACACATTTTGCAGGATGAATATGAGAATTAAATCACATGAGGTATGCTAAGAACTCAACATGGCAGAGAGCCCAAGGAAGCAACGGGAAAAGGCTAGCTCCTGACACTACCCCTCACCAAACTTCCAGGCCTTTCTGAAGACTATGAGAATATTTCTGTTCTAAAATGGCAGAGATAGTACTGACGCTTCTACCATCATTCTCCTTAAGCTCCACACTGCTTCTCCTTAAGCTATCTTCCTTTTCCAGCCATATTCCATTACTTTTAATAAGATTTGTCCTCTTAATAAACGGGCTGGTAAACACTTGACTTGTTCCAATTCCTTTATCTCTCCACAACACACACACACACGCGCGCGCGCGCGCGCGCACACACACACAGGCCATCATCAAGCCTTGCTATTTCAACTCACTGCTTCATCTTCTTCTCATAATCTCCTCTCCCTCAAGCCACTGTTTGACTATTCCCCACACACAATTTAAGTCTGATCTTTATTGTTACAACTTCCCAACGGCCCCCACCCCCTTTCTTTTCATGCCCTGGCCTCACTTCCTCCATCCTTCAAAACTCTCGTTTAAGCCACCTCTAGACATTTCCATTTTAGAGGAAGAATCTTAAGAAATCATAGAGTAAACCCCCATGCCCTAGCTTGGAGGTAAGGCATAACACTCTGCAATTTTACCTAAATGAGACTGAAGGAGAGCCAACTGATTTTACTCAAGGTCACAATGCTACTTCTTCCCTAAAACTCCACCCCTTAGTTCTCTGGATCTGCTTCTTTTCCTCAATCCTGAAGCTAGTATTCCAATATCACATCACTTATGCATCTGCTTGGCTTCTGTTACCTGAATGCTTCTGTATTTCATTTGTGAATTTTAAGGAAGGGTACCTATTTCCCAGAGGGTCTTCAGATTTCAATTCGCTCTAACACTGGCTGGACATGTGTTTAGTATCTCTGTCAGTAAGACTCTGTCTCTATCTGTCCTTATATATACACTGTATAGAAAGCACAGCCACTTTAAGTCCCCTGATGTGCCACACTCTGAGCCACCAGAGACTCAGGCTTAAAAGTATCTGCACGTTAGAAAACAAAACAATGTAGCTATGGTTAATTTCTACTAAGTAGAACACAGATCTTTCTTTTATAGCATCTATAAAAAGTATCAATATAAACTATTGCTAAAGCATTTGAAGGCTAAAAAGCAACTTCATAGCATAAAAATTTTATCAATGTGGTCACTAGACTTCCCCCTAAATCCCATATTAATCCTATGGAATCTAATCTAAAAAACAGCCATCAGCCAATCTAAGCTCCTAGAGCCCTCCCCCTCCTAGAGGCCCTCTGCTGCAAGTTTGAAAATCAGTTCTGACAAAGCCCTAGTTTAACCTACCAACAGGCACAAGGCCTGTCTTATTCAAACATTCCACAAATATTTACTGAGCCCTTACTAAGTGCCAGGCACTGTACTAAGTATTATAATGATGAACAAGATGCTATCCCTGCCTTTGATGAGTTTAAAGTCTAGAGGAGAAGGTGAACAGAGGCAGCATGAGGATCTACTAAGAAGGTATGGAGTACGGTAGAAAGAGCAGTAAACTCAGAGCCAAGAAGCCTCAGTTCTAACTCAGTTTCCTCCTGTTTTAGCAGTCTAAGATTTGGCAAGCCATGTTCTCTCTCTGGGCTTTAGTCTTCCATTTATAAAATAAATGGACTGAATAAGATGATATTTAAGGTCCTTTTCAGCTATAAGAGTCCACGTTCCAAGAGAAGATAAAAATCGCAGCAGCAGCAGCAGTAATATTCACTGAAGACTTAGCATGTGCCAGAAATCTTGCTAGGAACCATTTACTTAAGATTCCATTTTGTACGAAATGGCATTACCATCATTACTACATCACTTTAAAAAAAAAAACTGGAAAGAAGACTGGTTTGATTATGTTTCTTTGTATGGTTATACTCTATTTACAAGAAGAATCTGAAGTGATTTACAGTCAAAATACATAATGACAAATAAAGACTACATTAAGTAATACATGTAAGAAGGGTACAGCAGAAATTATTTTTTAAATAATTAGGCAACAGAGAGAGCTCCCGTCTCAAAACAAAACAAAAACAACAAACAAACAAACAAAAAAGCCCCAAAATGAAAGGGTCTGGTTGTGTATTCACAGGAGCAGCAAGAGAGAGAGATCTACTAAATAATACTGGTGGAAAGGAAGAGTTGAACCCTAGAGATAAGGGTGAGCAATATCAGCTTTAAACAAAACAGAAAATGAACTGGGGTGAAGATTGTTTCTTTGGCCAGACACAGTGGCTCACACCTATAATCCCAGCACTTTGGGAGGCTGAATCATGAGGACTGCTTGAGCCCAGGAGTTCAAGACCAGGTTGGGCAACACAAGGAGACCTCGTCTCTACAAAAAAAAGTTTTAAAAATTAGCCAGACATGGTGGCACACACCTATGGTCTCAGCTATTCAGGAGGCTGAGATGGGAGGATTGTTTGAGCTCAGGAGATTGAGGCTACAGTGAACCATGATTGCCCAATTATACTCCAGCCTGGACAACAGAGTGAGACACTGTCTAAAAAAAAAAAAAAAAGATTGTATCTTTACATCTGTATATTAAAACAGAGCAAGGCAGCTGTTCACAAAATGTCTGTTGAATGAATATGTATGAGTCTTCCTTCTTTCCTCCATTTCTTCTTTGCTTCCCTTCCTTCCTCCTATCTATTCATCTTTCCTTTCCTCCACCTAGCCCTTCATTATCCTTCTAGCACCCATCATCTATCCAATTCCCTCTTCCTTTCCTTCCCAGGGCCTACAAAGTCTAAAGGATCAAGAGATTCCTTGACAAAGGTCTTAAAAACTTTTCAGTTTGCTCTCTTGAAACCTATAAAGATATATTTTAGGTCTAGGCATTGAAAAGAAAATCAGTTCTGTCCTCGCTTCCTACTAAGTCCAGAAGGAGAGTCTGTGCATATTGTCAGACTGAAGAAGACTTTGTTGTTTCCTCCCAAGATAAAAGGGTCATACTTTGCAGCACAGCAATTAGCACAATCCTATCCTGAGGATGTCAGAAAAGGGGTGTTACTTTTCCTGAAAAATTCAGGTCAGCCCTTTTTCCCTAGTCCATATTTGAAAACCAATTGCCACCTCTTTTCTCCCCTTCCACCTCCCCACCGAAGTAGCCACAACAAATACCTTTGCTTCCCCAGTCCCTTTTATCTCATACCCCAAAACCAAAGAACCCTGACTGAATTCAGTATCAGTCTCTTACCCTGCCAGGAAAGCTAAGGAGTAGGAGTTGTTCTTGGAAACAAATGCCGAGCGATGTGTCTGTGTCATCTGGCCTCGAGAAGGTTCTTCATTCTCTGAATCTGAGAGACGTGCAGGACACTGGCAGGGAGACAAGGGAGACAACACTGTCCATTTGAAGTTCCCAAGGCATCTACTCTAACTATAGGTTCAAATCTCTTTCTCTATGTCGCTTCTCTGTGAGCTCCAACCTATGTTTCCAACTGCCTCCTGGAGATACCAATCTCAAATGTGGTTCAAATTCAATATATCCAAAATCAAACTCACTATATTTCTCTTCTGTAAGCCCCATCACCAACCCATCTAGAAAACTAAATGCCATCTATTTCTGTCCCTTACTTCTAATTCATAGTAACATTTGGATAGTGGCTTTAGGTACTCCAACGCTTCTAAATATTTTATTTCATTTACTGTTTATGTCACTCCCATTAAAAGCAGGGTGATTGTCTTTTACAGATAGCAAACTGAGGCTCAGAGTAGTTAATTTTCCTGGAATTACAGGGTTAATACGTGGATAAAACTAGTTCTTAAATTAAGAGCATTAGTCTCCAAATTGTCTCCATGCTATTTCCCTCTATTCTATTCTACTTCTAGAATGTCTCTCAGATCTAACTCTTCCCATTTATATTCATGGTCATTGCCTTACCTTAGATTCTTATCATCTTTTTCCTGGACTACTGCAACAGTCTACTTACTGGTCTCATTCTCTTCAGGCTTTCTTCTCTCTAATACTCTCCACACCACCAAGAATTATCTTTCCAGCAATCACTCCCCTGCTTAACTGCTGGTGACTTCAGGGTAAGGTCTAAATGCCTCAACCTGATACTACAACCTTCACAAACTAGACCTAACCTTCTTTCACAGCTTTTCCCCCACCAGTTCCCACACACGGAACTCCCTGAGCTCTAGTACAACCAAACTACTTTTTACTCTCCACATGTACCACAGTCTTTCAAAACCTCTATCTACCCATTTGGATATGCTACACCCTTTGCCTAAAATTCCGTCTGTGCTCTCTGCCTATAAAATACTAATTGGCCTTTCAGAGTCATCTAAAATATCACTTTTTCTGCAAAGGCTTCCAAATCATCCTAGAGTTAGTTTTTCCATCTTGTTTATATCCATTCATTTATCGTTGTTTTACTTTGGAGTCCCTTTTTAGAGTCTTTCCAATTACATTAGAAACATCTTAGAGGTATGTCTTTTACATATAATGTCATGAAGTTTTGCCTCATTATTAAACATGAGAGTCTTTTTCTTTTAATGGATAGTAACTAATCACACTGAACCGTAGCTTCTTATTTAGGGATCTGTTCTGCTTTATGCAGTGAGCCCTGTGAGAGCAAGTGACCATCTTTTTAAAACATTTCCAGTACTGTTATATAATAGGTAAATAACTGTCTGCTCAGCTGATGATTAACCAATTATCTAATGATCAAATGATTATCAAAGTAAGAGTTGTAGATGTAGGCACGCAAGGCATCATATGGCTCCCAGTACCCTGCATTCCTGAAATGCTTTGTTTTTCTCCAGGCTGACAGGCACAGCAACACAATAGGCTATATTTCCTAACAGTTGGCCTTTGAGAGAGATTTGAAGAATTACAATTTACAGAGAGGCCTTTCAATTTTGTAGGGTATCGTTCCTCAGAGAACTCTGTTGTACAAAATATTCAATGAAGAAACTTTAATAGCACCAACCCATTATCAAATTTTATATAATATTCTCTTCTCAACTCTAGAAAAAAGCTTTGATACCAATAGACTCAATAGGGAATAATGGCAATTTCTGTCTATATAAACCTCTCTTCATAATTAAATCAGTACCAAGTAAAAAGTGTTCAAATCCTAGCTCTGTCAGCTATCACTGTCACTGTGGGTAATCTTTTAAGAAAAATTTCAGTTTTATAACAGATATATGTCAAGTTCCTTTTTTTTTTGGAGACTGAGTCTCACTCTGTTGCCCAGGCTGGAGTACAGTGGCGCGATCCCAGCACACTGCAACCTCTGCCTCCCAGGTTCAAGCGATTCTCCCACCTCAGCCTCCTGAGTAGCTGGGATTACAGGTGCTCACCACCACACCTGGCTAATTTTTGTATTTTTGGTAGAGACAGGGTTTCACCATGTTGGCCAGGCTGGTCTTGAACTCCTGACCTCAAGTGATCTGCCCGCCTCAGCCTCCCAAAGTGCTGGGATTACAGGTGTGAGCCACCACGCCCAGTGCCAAGTTCCTTTCAATTATTGCAAAATAAATTACATTACAAATATATAACTAATTATTCAGACAAAAGCTCTCCCACCCCTCTACATTTCTATTCCCAATATTTACCCCTCATCTTTCATCTTTGATAAAAATAAGCTCCAAGGCACTATGGATTCCTAAAATGGTACAAAGCATGCATAAATTAAATCCTTGCGGTGATATCTAAAACAATGTTGTACCTAAAAAAAAGTAAAAGAAAGATAATACTCAAAGTTGACAAGATGTGAGGAAATTAGTTTAGTACTCCTCACGTACTACTGGTGGGAGCATAATAAACCTATAATAAATATAAACCTTCTGGAGGGCAACTGTAATAAACACCAAAAATGTTAAAAAGAACACTCTTTTTGACCTGGTCACTCTACTTCTAGTAATTTATTCTAAGGAACTAATAAGAAAAAAATGAGACAAGTGGATTTCATCACAATGGTGTTTAAGATAGCAAAATATCAATAAAAGATTACTTAAATAAATTCTACAGTCAAGAATATTATAAGACCACTGGATAATGGTGTGGATTCTTTACACACACAAAAACAGGCCGGGCATGGTGGCTCACACCTATAATCCCAGCACTTTGTGAGGCTGAGATGGGTGGATGACTTGAGCCCCGGAGTTCAAGACCAGCTTGAGCAACACAATGAGACCCTGTCTCTACAAAAACAAAAACTTTAAAAAAAACTAGTCAGGCATGTAATAGGCGTCTGTGGTCCCAGCTACTTCAGAGGCTGAAGTAAAAGGATTGCTTGAGCCCAGGGGCTTGAGGCTACAGTGAACTATGTTCACGCCATTACACTCCAGCCTGGGTGACATAGTGAGACCTTGTCTCAGAAAAAAAAAAAGGCAAGAAAGAACACCTACAATTTATTTTTTTGTTTGTTTTTGAGACAGAGTCTTGCTTTGTCACCCAGGTTGGAGTACAGTAGCGTTATCTCAGCTCACTGCAACCTCCGCCTCCCGGGTTCAAGCAATTCTCCTGCCTCAGCCTCCCAAGTAACTGGGACTACAGATACGCGCCACCATGGCCAGCTAACTTTTGTATTTTTTATTAGAGACGGGGTTTTGCCATGTTGGTCAGGCTGGTCTTGAACTGCTGACCTCAGGTGATCTGCCCACCTCAGCCTCCCAAAGTGCTGGGATTACAGGTGTGAGCCACCGCATCTGGCCAATACCCCCAATTTAAGATGAACTAAAACAGGTTATAAAACAGTATCTAGGCTGTGCGCAGTGGCTCATGCCTGTAATCCCAGCTGAGGCAGGCAGATCATGAGGTCAAGAGATCGAGACCATCCTGGCTAACATGGTGAAATGCCGTCTCCACTAAAAATACAAAAGATTAACTGGGCATGGTGGCACGTGCCTGTAGTCCCAGCTACTCAGGAGGCTGAGGCAGGAGAATCGATTGAACCTGAGAGGCAGAGGTGGTAGTAGGCCGAGATCATGCCACTGCACTCCAGCCTGGCAACAGAGCCTCCATCTCAAAAAAAAAAAAAAACGAACAAACAAAAGAAAAACAGTATGTATACTAGGTTACATTTTCTGAAAAGAAAAACAATATATTTATGGTGTGTATTTATATGTTCTTAGAAATGAACATATCTATATGTTCTGTATGTTCATATGGTACATACCTAAAGGATATGTACCAAAATGTTTATAGGGATCATTTCTAGGTTGTGGGATGACGAGTAATTTTTCCCTTTTTGCTTTCTAGACTTTAGTATAACCATAACTGCTGTATCAAATTGTTTTCTAATAATTCACATTATTATTGGATTAAATGTACCATAACAAATTGTAATAAATTAAACACTGTGCTCACTTTATTTCCATTCTAAAAAAATAACAGATGATAATCTGCTTCTAGAGTAAGCTCCTTCCTCCTTCCATTCAAATTTAATTTCATAAACATGTATCAAACACTTCCAATGTGCAGGGTACTACAGGAGATTTAAATGGGTAAGACATTTCCTGTACTCAACAAACTTACAATCTAGTAGAGAAACACAAACACAAAAAACCATGATATAAAAGAAAATGACAGAACTCTTATAAAAGTTACAAAGTAGGGATTTGGGGGAGTGGCTGATAGAAGTGGAGAAACAAGAGGAATTCCTATAGGCTTCATGAATGTGACAGCTTTTGAACTGCACATGGAGAGATAAATAGCCTTCCAACAGGTAAGCTGGATGGCATTTCAATGAGAGGAAAATGCAAGAGCAAAGACCTTGAAAAGGGAAAGCACAGTGTATGTATTTGGGGGAAAGCAAATATATACTACTTAGAGTTTTGGGGTATAAGCAAGGATGAAAAGATAAGCTAGAATCACACTGAGGGCCTAAATGTTGGGGTGAAGAGTCTTCATTTAATTTCACAAGAAAAGAGTCATTAAAATTTTAGGGACAGGAGAGTGAAATGATCAGTCTCGCTCTAATCACAATAGTTTCTATGTAAAAAATAATCCTTTGGTCAGCTTTCTTAAGATTCTTTTGGGTCTCAATTTTTATGTAGTCTGAACAAACTTAAATGGAATTATTTGCTCAACACTGAAAACTCTTAAATTAGAGCCATTTAAAAGTCCTCCAAAATATAAAAGCAGCCCAGGCACACTGGCATGATCATGCCTGTAATCCCACACTTTGGAAAGCTAAGGTGGGAGGATCCATTGAGCCCAGGAGTTTGAGACCAGCCTGGGCAACATAGGGATACCCTCATCTCTACAAAATAAAAAAAGTAAACAAAAATTGGCCAGCCATGGTGGTACACAGCTGTGGTCCCACCTACTTGGGAGGCTGAGGAGAGAGAATTGCTTGACCCTGGGTGGTCTAAACTACAGTAAACCATGACTGTGCAACTGCACTCCAGCTTTGGCAACAGAACAAGTCCCTGTCTCTAAATAAATAAACAAACCAAAAAAACTATATAAGAAAACAGAAAAAAAGGCAAAAATCACAAAAATCTAAAACTTGACACATTCGTAGGTCAGATTTTATTCAATGCATGTGTAAAACTGGCTGTTATCAAGAACAAATCAGAATTTGTACTTTCTGATTCCTTTTAAGATTAAAATTAGGTGGATGCACTTCATTTCTATGTCAAAAATGGTAGTGGCAAATGCAAAAATAATTAGAGCAATTTCCTAGTCTTGGTATGCCCTAGGAACAACAGGTTATTTCTATCAAAGGACCATAGTTAAGGGTCAGCTCTCTCTATCAAGGCTAGTTTATCCTTCTGGGTTGTTCTGCCTGAGGACCCTAATGGGTAGAACTGTCAGGGTGAAAGGGTAGAGCCGCGGTCTTCAGAGACTACAGACTACAGCTGGAGCTACTAGTCATACAACATACTACATACACAAGACCATCATAGAGCTTATTCTTGTCTAGCTAAACTGTAGCCTCTCTAGTAGCAGTCTTTTTTGCCCTCTGTGGTTTCTAATGTTCAGAGCATTAAGAGTACACAAAGACTTCATGCCTGTAAACTGAATCTTTTGCAAGGTTGAAACCCTGTAAAATGTAAGTGGTTGTTTTTAAAAATTAATAATTATTATTATAACTAGAATCAGAAGCTGCACATGTATGTGGCACCCAGCAAACACTACTGTCCCAAGAAAGCTTAAAGAATTTCCTTTTTAAGTTCAAGAAAAACACCTTTGCAAAAATAAAACCAAGGCGGGGCAGTGGCTCACGCCTGTAATCCCAGCACTTTGGGAGGCCGAGGTGGACAGATCACTTGAACCCAGGAGTTCAAGACCAGTGTGGACAAAATGGTAAAACCCTATCTCTACAAAAAATACAACTGGGTATAGTGGCACAAGCCCGTAGTCCCAGATACTTGGGAGGCTGAGGTAGGAGGATTGCTTGAGCCTGGGAAGTTGAGGCTGCAGTGAACCATGATCACACCCCTGCACTCCAGCCTGGGAAACAAAGCAAGACCCTGCTCCAGAAAAATAAAAATAAATAAACCCAAAAGCACAAAGAAATTAAGTAACTTGGCCAAAGTTGTACCAACAGTTACAATGCTGGGACCTGTATAAGAGATAGACTGCTGATCCAGAGATTTTTTTTTTGCCTCCACTCTGCTATCTTGCCTGTCATTATAGATAGTAAAGCTTTATCGATTCCAGCTGACCAGAAAGACAACCTGAAATATTAACAAGCCTGAATCACAAAATATTTTAAAAGATAGGAGTCTAAGGATGTGCTAAGTACATACATAAGCAATATATGTCCAATCCAATATGACTTACTAAAGAAATAAAACTCAATTGTTATTATCCATTTGGGTATGATTAGTGGATCCCCCAAAAGTGCTTCCTTATGTAAGTTAAATATACAACTTGCAACCTTTTCTAGTAATTTACTTGGTAAATAAGTAATGAAACAAACTCAGGCAGGATTTGGCCCAATTAGAAGTCTAATTAAATATAGACTAAGTATCTAAACCTACCTTGTATCTACACTGTGCTGCTTAGGGTATTACAATGAATAAAGGAAAGTAAAATACATGCTTTAAGAAAATCTGGTTGAGGACAGAAGACAATGTACAAATCTTAAATGTCAAATAACACATAAGTCAAAATAACAACATACATATAAATCTAATCACAAGTAGTAAACTATACTAGGTTTTTCCTCTCATTCACCTGCTTTTCCCACTGTTCCTTAATCTTCCCACAAGTCTTTATCCCATTCAAAAATTATTTTCTCAAGCTCTGGCCTGGACATAAGTTCTTCACTACTCTTAAGCTGCACAGTCAATGACTGTTACTGGTCTCACAGTTTACCAACATAGGTCTTTCAGGTCCAGGTCACCTGAGCTAACCACTGATTTTTGAGGCAGGTATCCATTAAAAAGGTGATTTACTTACACGTTCCAGATTTGTTTTCTGTACTAATGGTTCATCTCTTTTTTTCTGTTCATCCATTTTCCTTTTCCCTGTTTCTGTATCCTCTGGTAACAGCTTGTGGATTTGATCTTCAGAGGGTTTTTCCTCTTGTAACTTTTCTTCTCTCAGCTAAAAATATAAATTATGCAAACACAGTAGTTTTAGGCAACTCTAAACTTAAAAACATTTCACTCTGTAGTTTATTAGAACAAACAGATCACATAGCCGTTTTGAGACTGTTTTTCTTCTCAGATATAGAGCCCTCTTGATTTCTAAGTAAACCTACTTTTACTTGGCTCTTGCCAAACATACTCTTCAGGGGTAAAGATTTAACTGCTCTGCATTCTTAAGCAATATGAAATCATAAAAACTAAGATAATACACATTATCAAAAAATAATCACATAGCCAAAAAGGGCTAAGCCTGAAAATCTTCCTTATTCCCATAAGCCAGATGTAACTGCATTGGACTAGAAGAGCAGAGATGGCCACAGAAAGCTAGAGAAGCTGGATGAGGCCTCCTTGGCAACAACAGAATGACTTAACGCAGTTCTAATGTCCTACATTTTTATGCTCTTATCCTGCAGTTACAGGATAAGTCAAGATACACAGTCTACAAAGAAATTTTGTTCTAATTTTATAATAGTAGAGATGGGGTCTCACTATGTTGCCCAGGCTGGTCTTGAACTCCAGGGCTCAAGCAATCCGCCTGCCTAGGCCTCCCTGAGTGCTGGATTACAGGCATGAGCCACTGCACCTGGCTGTACAAAGAAATTTATGGCAGAGAGATATGCTCTTTATTTTGGGGAGGTGGCATGGCATTATCAAAATAGCATGGGCTTTGGAATGAAAACCTTGGTGACCATGAGCAAAGGAAGCAACATTTGCTTGTCTTCAAAAAGAGGGATAGTGCAACTTACCCTGCAGAAGTAAACGAGATAACAATATAATAGTATTTATGAACAGAGTCTTGCTGTGTACCTATAGTACATCAAGATTCCATTTCTACTTTTTTTCCTTTTTCACTGTCTAGAGTTTTAATAACATTTAAATAAGATGATGTATATCAAAGCAATTATAGGCTACTAATATTTTTAATTCTTATGAAAAAAATTAAGCTAAAGAACAAATAAATATTTTTGACAGGCTGCTGCCTCAGGTTTAAAACAAAACAAACAGACAAAAACAGAAAAAAAAACACACAACAACAATAAACAACAACAAAGCCTTAGCCTTATGTTTCTGATTTCTATAGGTCTGATTTTTGTAAGCCTGAACTAATCTTTAAGATATTAGTCTAGGGAGGGGTGGAGCCAAGATGGCCAAATAGGAACAGCTCCAGTCTACAGCTCCCAGCGTGAGCGGCACAGAAGACGGGTGATTTCTGCATTTCCGTTTGAGGTACCGGGTTCATCTCACTAGGGAGTGCCAAACAGTGGGTGCAGGACAGTCGATGCAGCGCATTGTGCGCGAGCCGAAGCAGGGCGAGGCATTGCCTCACTCAGGAAGCGCAAGGGGTCAGGGAGTTCCCTTTCCTAGTCAAAGAAAGGGGTAACAGACGGCACGTGGAAAATCGGGTCAGTCCCACCCTAATACTGCACTTTTCCAACGGGCTTGGAAAACGGCACACCAGGAGATTGTGTCCCGCACCTGGCTCCTAGGGTCCTATGCCCACGGAATCTCGCTGATTGCTAGCACAGCAGTCTGAGATCAAACTGCAAGGCGGCAGCGAGGCTGGGGGAGGGGCGCCCGCCATTGCCCAGGCTTGCTTAGGTAAACAGAGCAGCCAGGAAGCTCGAACTGGGTGGAGCCCACCACAGCTCAAGGAGGCCTGCCTGCCTCTGTAGGCTCCACCTCTGGGGGCAGGGCACAGACAAACAAAAATTCAGCAGGAACCTCTGCAGACTTAAATGTCCCTGTCTGACAGCTTAGAAGAGAGTAGTGGTTCTCCCAGCATGCAGCTGGATATCTGAGAATGGACAGACTGCCTCCTAAACTGGGTCCCTGACCCCCAAGCAGCCTAACTGGGAGGCACCCCCTAGTAGGGACAGACTGACACCTCACTCGGCCAGGTACTCCTCTGAGACAAAACTTCCAGAGGAACTATCAGACAGCTGAATTTGTGGTCTCACGAAAATCCACTGTTCTGCAGCCACCACAGCTGACACCCAGCTAAACAGGGTCTGGAGTGGACCTCCAGCAAACTCGAACAGACCTGCAGCTGAGGGTCCTCTCTGTTAGAAGGAAAACTAACAAACAGAAAGGACATCCACACCAAAAACCCATCTGTACATCACCATCATCAAAGACCAAAAGTAGATAAAACCACAAAGATGTGGAAAAAACAGAGCAGAAAAACTGGAAACTCTAAAAAGCAGAGCACCTCTCCTCCTCCAAAGGAACACAGTTCCTCACCAGCAATGGAACAAAGCTGGATGGAGAATGACTTTGACGAGTTGAGAGAAGAAGGCTTCACACGATCAAACTACTCCAAGCTACGGGAGGAAATTCAAAACAACAGCAAAGAAGTTAAAAACTTTGAAAAAAAAATTAGATGAATGGATAACTAGAATAACCAATGGACAGAAGGGCTTAAAGGAGCTGATGGAGCTGAAAGCCAAGTTTCGAGAACTACGCGAAGATTGCAGAAGCCTCAGGACCCGATGCGATCAACTGGAAGAAAGGGTATCAGTGATGGAAGATGAAATGAATGAAATGAAGCAAGAAGGGAAGTTTAGAGAAAAAAGAATAAAAAGAAACGAACAAAGCCTCCAAGAAATTTGGGACTATGTGAAAAGACCAAACCTACGTCTGATTGGTGTACCTGAAAATGATGGGGAGAATGGAACCAAGTTGGAAAACACTCTGCAGGATATTATCCAGGAGAACTTCCCCAATCTAGCAAGGCAGGCCAACATTCAGATTCAGGAAATACAGAGAACGCCACAAAGATACTCCTCGAGAAGAGCAACTCCAAGACACATAATTGTCAGATTCACCAAAGTTGAAATGAAGGAAAAAATGTTAAGGGCGGCCAGAGAGAAAGGTCCGGTTACCCACAAAGGGAAGCCCATCAGACTAACAGCTGATCTCTCAGCAGAAACTCTATAAGCCGGAAGAGAGTGGGGGCCAATATTCAACATTCTTAAAGAAAAGAATTTTCAACCCAGAATTTCATATCCAGACAAACTAAGCTTCATAAGTGAAGGAGAAATAAAATACTTTACAGACAAGCAAATGCTGAGTGATTTTGTCACCACCAGGCCTGCCCTAAAAGAGCTCCTGAAGGAAGCACTAAACATGGAAAGGAACAACTGGTACCAGCCACTGCAAAAACATGCCAAGTTGTAAAGACCATTGAGGCTAGGAAGAAACTGCATCAACTAACGAGCAAAATAACCACCTAACATCATAATGACAGGATCAAATTCACACATAACAATAGTAACTTTAAATGTAAATGGGCTAAATGCTCCAATTAAAAGACACAGACTGGCAAACTGGATAAGGAGTCAAGACCCATCAGAGTGCTGTATTCAGGAAACCCATTTCACATGCAGAGACGCACACAGACTCAAAATAAAGGGATGGAGGAAGATCTATCAAGCAACTGGAAAACAAAAAAAGGCAGGGGTTGCAATCCTAGTCTCTGATAAAATAGACTTTAAACCAACAAAGATCAAAAGAGACAAATAAGGCCATTACATAATGGTAAAGGGATCAATTCAACAAGAAGAGCTAACTATCCTAAATATATATGCACCCAACACAGGAGCACCCAGATTCATAAAGCAAGTCCTGAGTGACCTACAAAGGGACTTAAACTCCCACAAAATAATAATGGCAGATTCATAAAGCAAGTCCTGAGTGACCTACAAAGGGACTTAAACTCCCACACAATAATAACGGGAGATTTTAACACCCCACTGTCAACATTAGACAGATCAACGAGACAGAAAGTTAACAAAGATATCCAGGAATTGAACTCAGCTCTGCACAAAGTGGACCTAATAGACATCTACAGAACTCTCCACCCCAAATCAACAGAATATACATTTTTTTCAGCACCACACCACACCTATTCCAAAATTGACCACATAGTTGGAAGTAAAGCTCTCCTCAGCAAATGTAAAAGAACAGAAATTATAACAAACTGTCTCTCAGACCACAGTGCAATCAAACTAGAACTCAGGATTAAGAAACTCACTCAAAACCACTCAACTACATGGAAACTGAACAACCTGCTCCTGAATGACTACTGGGTACATAATGAAATGAAGGCAGAAATAAAGATGTTCTTTGAAACCAACGAGAACAAAGACACAACATACCAGAATCTCTGGGACACATTCAAAGCAGTGTGTAGAGGGAAATTTATAGCACCACTAAATGCCCACAAGAGAACACAGGAAAGATCCAAAATTGACACCCTAACATCATAATTAAAAGAACTAGAAAAGCAAGAGCAGACACATTCAAAAGCTAGCAGAAGGCTAGAAATAACTAAAATCAGAGCAGAACTGAAGGAAATAGAGACACAAAAAACCCTTCAAAAAAATCAATGAATCCAGGAGCTGGTTTTTTGAAAAGATCAACAAAATTGATAGACCACTAGCAAGACTAATAAAGAAAAGAGAGAAGAATCAAATAGATGCAATAAAAAATGAAAAAGGGGTTATCACCACCGATCCCACAGAAATACAATCTACCATCAGAGAATACTACAAACACCTCTACGCAAATAAACTAGAAAATCTAGAAGAAATGGATAAGTTCCTTGACAAATACACCCTCCCAAGACTAAACCAGGAAGAAGTTGAATCTCTGAATAGACCAATAACAGGCTCTGAAATTGTGGCAATAATCAATAGCTTACCAACCAAAAAGAGTCCAGGACCTGATGGGTTCACAACCAAATTCTACCAGAGGTACAAGGAGGAACTGGTACCATTCCTTCTGAAACTATTCCAATCGATAGAAAAAGAGGGAATCCTCCCTAACACATTTTATGAGGCCAGCATCGTCCTGATACCAAAGCCTGGCAGAGACATAACCAAAAAAGAATTTCAGACCAATATCCTTGATGAACATTGATGCAAAAATCCTCAATAAAATACTGGCAAACTGAATGCAGCAGCACATCAAAAAGCTTATACACCATGATCAAGTGGGCTTCATCCCTGGGATGCAAGGCTGGTTCAACATACGCAAATCAATAAATGTAATCCAGCATATAAACAGAACCAAAGACAAAAACCACATGATTATCTCAATAGATGTAGAAAAGGCCTTTCACAAAATTCAACAGCCCTTCATGCTAAAAACTCTCAATAAATTAGGTATTGATGGGACGTATCTCAAAATAATAAGAGCTATCTACGACAAACCCACAGCCAATATCATACTGAATGGGCAAAAACTGGAAGCATTCCCTTTGAAAACTGGCACAAGACAGGGATGCCCTCTCTCACCACTCCTATTCAACATAGTGCTGGAAGTTCTGGCCAGGGCAATCAGGCAGGAGAAGGAAATAAAGGGTATTCATTAGGAAAAGAGGAAGTTAAATTGTCCCTGTTTGCAGATGACATGATTGTATATCTAGAGAACCCCATCATCTCAGCCCAAAATCTCCTTAAGCTGATTAGCAACTTCAGCAAAGTCTCAGGATACAAAATCAATGTACAAAAACCACAAGCATTCTTGTACACCAATCACAGACAAACAGAGAGCCAAATCATGAGTGAACTCCCATTCACAATTGCTTCAAAGAGAATAAAATACCTAGGAATCCAACTTACAAGGGACGTGAAGGACCTCTTTAAGGAGAACTACAAACCACTGCTCAATGAAATAAAAGAGGATACAAACAAATGGAAGAACATTCCATGCTCATGGGTTGGAAGAATCAATATCGTGAAAATGGCCATACTGCCCAAGGTAATTTATAGATTCAATGCCATCCCCATCAAGCTACCAATGACTTTCTTCACAGAATTGGAAAAAACTACTTTAAAGTTCATATGGAACCAAAAAAGAGCCCGCATCGCCAAGTCAATCCTAAGCCAAAAGAACAAAGCTGGAGGCATCACGCTACCTGACTTCAAACTATACTACAAGGCTACAGTAACCAAAACAGCATGGTACTGGTACCACAACAGAGACATAGATCAATGGAACAGAACAGAGCCCTCAGAAATAATGCCGCATATCTACAACTATCTGATCTTTGACAAACCTGACAAAAACAAGCAATGGAGAAAGGATTCCCTATTTAATAAATGGTGCTGGGAAAACTGCCTAGCCATATGTAGAAAGCTGAAACTGGATCCCTTCCTTACACCTTATACAAAAATTAATTCAAGATGGATTAAAGACTTACATGTTAGACCTAAAACCATAAAAACCCTAGAAGAAAGCCTAGGCAATACCATTCAGGACACAGGTGTGGGCAAGGACTTCATGTCTAAAACACCAAAAGCAATGGCAACAAAAGCCAAAATTGACAAATGGGATCTCATTAAACTACAGAGCTTCTGCACAGCAAAAGAAACTACCATCAGAGTGAACAGGCAACCTACAGAATGGGAGAAAATTTTTGCAACCTACTCATCTGACAAAGGGCTAATATCCAGAATCTACAATGAACTCAAACAAATTTACAAGAAAAAAACAAACAACCCCATCAAAAAGTGGGCAAATGACATGAACAGACACTTCTCAAAAGAAGCCATTTATGCAGCCAAAAAACAAATGAAAAATGCTCATCATCACTGGCCATCAGAGAAATGCAAATCAAAACCACAATGAGATACCATCTCACACCAGTTAGAATGGCGATCATTAAAAAGTCAGGAAACAACAGGTGCTGGAGAAGATGTGGAGAAATAGGAACACTTTTACACTGTTGGTGGGACTGTAAACTAGTTCAACAATTGTGGAAGTCAGTGTGGCGATTCCTCAGGGATCTAGAACTAGAAATATCATTTAACCCAGCCATCCCATTACTGGGTATATGCCCAAAGGACTATAAATCATGCTGCTATAAAGACACATGCACACATATGTTTGTTGCGGCACTATTCACAATAGCAAAGACTTGGAACCAACCCAAATGTCCAACAACGATAGACTGGATTAAGAAAATGTGGCACATATACACCATGGAATACTATGCAGCCATAAAAAATGATGAGTTCGTGTCCTTTGTAGGGACGTGGAATAAACTGGAAAACATCATTCTCAGTAAACTATCGCAAGGACAAAAAACCAAACACCGCATGTTCTCACTCATAGGTGGGAATTGAACAATGAGAACTCATGGACACAGGAAGGGGAACATCACACTCCGGGGACTGTTGTGGGTTGGGGCAGGGAGGGACAGCATTAGGAGATATACCTAATGCTAAATGACAAGTTAATGGGTGCAGCAAACCAACACGGCACATGGATACATATGTAACAAACCTGCACATTGTGCACATGTACCCTAAAACCTAAAGTATAATAAAAAAGATATTAGTCTAATTCATGAGGTTATGAATATGCAAAGAACACCAAACACAATGCTATGCCAGGAGGAGATTAAAATAAAAAAAAGTACCGGCAACTCTGCCCAGTCCAAACAGGAACACAAAGGAAAGGAAAGCAAATCCATAGCTGGGGAGAAAACAAAACTATAGTCTACACTAACTGCCCACATAAAAGATTTAAGGTCTTCTGAAGATTTTACATGAGAAGACCTTATTCAACAACTTGACTACAGGCTATACAAAGGGGTGGTTTACTTTTAGAGGACAGAGGAGCATAATGGTTCAAAAGAGAACAGGTTTTAGCATCATTGGAATTATCATTTACTGAACTGCACATGTCAGGTGCTTAGCCAAGCACTATGTCTACATTATCTCACTAAAGAAAAGTAAGGTTTAAGTGTTAGGTAACGTGTTTAAATTCACACTGCCATAGGCATGGGGATGGAATGCAAATCAAGGTCTATCTCAGCAGTTCTCCACCAAGAATTATTTTGCCTCCCTCCCCAACTTGCCAGAACATTTGGCAAGTCTGGAGACAACTGTGATTGTCACAACTGGGGAAGTGGAGTCTGTGTGCTACTAAACATCCTAAATGCACAGGATAGCCCCCTCCAATATATACATAAATATTGCTATTTTTAAGAAAACTAAATATTACATTTCCTGTTTTATATATCTTAGTGTTATTTTGTTAGGTGCTTAATGGTGTTAACATACTATGTTCTCTGGCTTTTCTAGTGTTTTAGAATGTAGCCTTCTGCCTCCAAATAGTTTGTGTTTTTCTTAATTTTATTTTTTAATAAAGTCTCACTGTGTTGCCCAGGCTGGTCTCAAACTCCTGAGCTCAAATGATCCTCCTGCCTCCCAAAGTGCTGTTATTACAGGAGTCAACCACTATGTCCGGCTTCCTAATAATTTTTACTGCTGCTCTCAAAGTTTTTGACAATGCACTTGTGTTGCTGGCAGACAACATTTTCACCGCAATGCTGAGCCACTGCTAACAGACCATTATCTAAAAATTTACAAAAGTGAAAAAATCATGTATCCATTTAAATATTCAAATGAATCATGTTGGTGTTTTCTCAATATGGAGTTCTGTACAAGTTTTTGTTTCTTTGTTTTCGTTGCTTTTGGTTGTTATTTATAAGGATTTGAGAACTTGGTCTCTAGAAGAGAGTTTTTATACTGAAAAAGACTAAGGGAGGGTGAGAAAGTAGCATTTTAAACGTGAATAAAAAATATCAATTGCTGCTGTTTGTTGAATTCTTCTATGTTCTAGGCATTAAGTTTATCAAACTTACCTCATTTAATCCTTAAGGACTCTTTGTATTTATTTATCATGACTATTTTATAGAGACAAAAATTAAGACTCAATGGTTATTTCTCAAATCATAGACATTAAATACTGAAGAGCCTGGATTTTAAAGCAAATCATTGGCTTCAGATACCGGTTTCTCAACCTCAGCACAACTGACATGCCGGGCTCTATAATTCTTTGTTGTGAGGACCAGGGCAGTCTGAGAAGGTTTATGCATGAATACTTCTGAAAGGTGTAGAAGTTAAGGACAGAGCAGCATAACCAAAAAAGACAGCCAATATAAAGTGCTGCAATAGTTGGCCCATTAGTTGGCTACAGGTATATGAAATGTATCTCAAGACTGTCAGTCTGAGGTGGAAAAAAAAGGAAGCATGTATCTATTGGCTCCCACATCCCATTGACCAAAGTGTGCCCCATGGAGTGTTAAATACTCCATATTGATTGGCTTGTACAACCTAAGTCCCCATGGCAGGTACTGCAACAGAGACAACAGAGAAGCCATAGAGCTAAAAAGCAGCAGGACCCTAAACAAGGAGACAGAATGAAGCCATCCACGACTTTTACAGTCATTTTTACTGCTTCCATTTTCAGATGCTAATTACTAGAGAAAAGTTATTAACATCTGCACATTAATCTCATACTCAGCCACACTATCAGGAGTACTAAGCAATTTATTTCCTGAAAAGAATCTTTACTTTTCCCTTATTAATTTCTAAAACTAAAATTTTTAAAATCGAAGCATAATATACACACAGAAAAGTATACAAATAGTGTAAGACATGATAAATTATCCATTCACCACCACCAAGATCAAGAAACAGTTTATTACCAATACAGCCCTTATGCTTACCCCTCACTCAAAAGTGAGTGAACTATGGTAGAAACCATGATCCTGGCTTCTAACACCAAAAAAAATCATTTTACCTATTTCTGAATTTTATATAAGTGAAGTCTTACCTGCTTACTGAATCTTTCTGCCTGCACTCAACATTCTATTTGTGATATTCATCCATGTAGGTACAAATAGTTTATTATTTCTTGTTTTGTTTTATAGTATTCTGTCGTTGGACAATAAAACAATTTAACCATCCTATTGTTGATGGATATTTAAGTAGTTTCTATTTTTGGCTATTTATAAATCGAGTGCTAAAAATATTACGGAATATGTATGCAGGTATACACACTGTTCTCTGGAGTGTATCTTAGAACAGAAACTGCTGAGTCATAAGGTATGCAGCCACAGTTTTCCAAACTGGTTGTACAAATTACACGCCTGCCTCCCCAGTGTAGAATGACAGTTGCTCCCAGCCTTGCTGACACTCAGTACTATTTGTCAATTTTAGCCATTTCAACGTGTATATATTGGCACTACATTATTTTAATTTGTATTTCTCTAATGACTAAAGATGTACAACAGCTACAACAGCTTCACATGTTTATTATGTGGAAATCCTCTTTTATGAAGTGCCTATTGATATCTTTACCCTTTTTTCTTTTAGATTTTTTTTTTTCCTCTAGTAATTTGTAAGAGTTCTTTATATTTTTTGGATATGAAGCAACTGTCAGGAAAAATATATGAATACATATGTACATATATCTTATATGTATGTACGTGTGTGCACGTTTGTGTATATATACATGTATACTTTCTTTCCCTCTCACACAGAAGCTTGACTTTCTCAGTATCTTAGTACAGCTGTCGCTCGGAATATGTGGAGGATTGGTTCCAGGACCCCCGCATATACCAAAATCCATGCATACTTAAGTCTCAGAGTAGGCCCTGCAAAACCTGCCTAAATAAAAAGTCAGCCCTCTGTATCTGCAGATTTTGCATCCCATGAATTCTAACTTTCAATCCATAGGGTTGAAAAAAACAATGTGCGTATAGATAAACTCACGTAGTTCAAATCTCTGTTATTCAAGGGTCAACTGTACTCTTCTGAAGACAAGAAGTATCAGGTTCTGATGCAGTTCAATTTATCAATCTTTTACCTTACGGTTAGTGCTTTTTCTATCCCATTTATAAATGTTGCTTACCCCAAGGTCATGAGAATATTCTCCCATGTTATCTTTAACAAGCTTATTATTTGACCTTTCAGTCTACTTAGAATTCATTTTTTATATTAAGACATAACCTACATATGACACATATGGAATGTATAGTTCAATGAGTTTTGTCAAATGTATATATCCATGTAATCATTTCCCTAATCAAGATACGGAACATTTCTACCATCCCCAGAAAGTCCTTTTGAACCTATTAGCAATCAATCTCTCAAACCACTTAGCCCCAGGCTAGCACTAATCTGATTACTATATTAGTTTTGCCTATTATAAAAATATACAGGATGTATTTCTTTGTGTCAAGTTTCATTCACTCTGCATGATACTTTTGAGACTGATTCATCCATGCTACTGAGTTTACTAATAAGACACTCATTTATACGGATAAGATATAACCCATTGTATGAATAAACCACAATTTGGTTATCCACAAATGTTGGACATTTGGGTTGTTATTTAGTTCCGGGCTATTATGAATAAATCTACTATGGACATTCATGTCATTCTGTGGACAGGTGGTTTTTGTTTTGGTTGGCTAAATAGCTACAAGTGGAATTGCTGCATCACACAGTTAAGTGTACATTTAAATTTATAGAACAACAGCCAAAAGGTTTCCAATGGTGGTTATATTTTATACTCCTACTACTACTGCATGAAAGTGTATCTTATTTTGTGGAATGTCTGTTCAAACCTTTTGTCCTTTTTTTTAAACCTTACTAGTTAGATTAGCAAGAGTTCTTTATATATTCTGGATACAAGTCCATTGTTAGATACACATTTCTTAACGTCGTCGATAGGTTCTCAGAAACTGAAACTTCAAGCAAACAACATATAATAAAACAATTTTACCACAGGCTAACTGGTATAAAAGAGTTAAGTTCCTACAGCATATTTCTATTCACAAAAAAACACCAAACTTCTAAATAAAGACCCAACTACTTCTAATATTAAACATGGAGATAAATGAAAGCTACACATACATTTAAGAAAGATAAAAACAAGCAAGGTAATTACTTACCCAATTTTTGGTGAATCAGTGAGTGATAGCGGTTGCAGTGGCGGTGGGTTAAATCAAAGAATACATGTTTGCAAAGAAAAACTCTAAAGAGCACCTCCTACCACCATGCAGTGCAAAAACAGTAACAGATATGACAGGCTCACCGAGCACTTTCATACCACATAGTTTATTTTTCTCCATTTGTATGATTATCATATACTTCACAAATTGTTATTTTACAAAAATTTGTACTCATTTATTCACTCATTCCCTAACCTATTTATTCCAGTTCAGGGTTACAGGTGGCCAGAGCCTATCCTAGCAGCTCAGGGCATAAGATGGGAACCAACCCTTGACTGGACACCATTCCATCACAGGGCACACTCACACACATACCCACTCACTCAGACTAGGACAATGTAGACATGCCAATTCACCTAACATGCACATCTTTGAGATGTGGGAGGAAACCAGAGTATCCAGAAAAAACCCACACAGATAATGGGGAGAACGTGCAAACTCCATGCAGACAGTCGCCCTGGCTGAGAAGTGATTTTTTTTCTCTCACCAATGTCATAATGAAATGATGTTGAACAAAATAACATCATTGTTGAACAATGACCTGCTGTCTGTAGTATATGATATGGGTCCAATTTCATTCTCTCACTGTATTCTTAAATTCTCTTCATGCAAGGGCAGAAATGCTTGTACAATATTTACCGCCAATCCACATATCTTGAATAATGCTCATTTCCTCATGAAAAATTATTAATATTTATCTTCATAATTGTTTATCAACATAATTACTGAATCTAGGTGATGGATACATGGAGGTTCATTTTTATTATTATTCCCAGTTTTATGTCTGTTGAATATTATAAAAATAAAAAATTCTGAGATCATTTATAACATCTGTTATGTTTGTTAACAAACCTCAGGTGCTGGGTGATGATTAAAATAATTGATGGGCTTATAGGAGCCTATGAAGTGAAAATTCTGATTATAATCTTTTAAATACTAAGTAACTACTCCAGAGTGTATATTCCCTGTTAGTACTTAAGATGTTAACTAGCCATCCTTGGAATATAGACTAAAACATATATACATGCCACACTATTTCAAATAAGGCATTTTAAAATATATTTCATAACACCCAGAACATATCTCATATCTCTATCACAGAGTTCTAATATAAATTACTTGTGTTTGGTCGGGCATGGTGGCTCACACCTGTATACCAACACTTTGGGAGGCGGATCACTATGTCAGGAGATTGAGATCATCCTAGCTAACACGGTGAAACCCCGTCTCTACTAAAAATACAAAAAATTGGCCAGGCGTGGTGGCGGGCGCCTGTAGTCCCAGCTACTAGGGAGGCTGAGGCAGGAGAATAGCGTGAACCCAGGAGGCGGAGCTTGCAGTGAGCGGAGATTGCACCACTGCACTCCAGCCTGGGTGACAGAGCAAGACTCCATCTCAAAAAAAAAAAAAAAAAAAATTAGCCTGGCATGGTGGCGGGTGCCTGTAGTCCTAGCTACTCGGGAGACTGAGGCAGGAGAATGATGTGAACCCGGGAGGCAGAGCTTGCAGTGAGCCGAGATTGCCCCAGTGCACTCCAGCCTGGGTGACAGAGCAAGACTCCGTCCCCATCCCACAAAAAAAAATTACTTGTGTTCAATTACTTGTTGTCAAATCCCTTTTCCCCCAGATACTGTGAGCTTTTTTTAATCAGCAACCTATGCATCCTTGATTTCCACTCCCCTACTTAAGTTCCAGATACAGGGTCTGTGTTCAATAAGCTCAGTTCCGCAAATATTTACAGTGCATCAGATTCTATATGTTAGGCAAATTTTTAGTGCTGAGACTATAGTCTTGACCAAAAATGACAAAGTTGCTCACAAGCATAATGCTGTTGAAGTAAGATTGGACTGACTTTTTTTTGAGACAGAATCTCACTCTGTTGCCCAGGCTGGAGCACAATGGCACGGTCTCGGCTCACTGCAATCTCCACCTCTTGGGTTCAAGCCAGTCTTGTGCCTCAGCCTCACGAGTAGCTGGGATTACAGCTGTGGACCATCGTGCCTGGCTAATTTTTGTATTTTTAAAGACGAGGTTTTGCCATGTTGGCCAGTCTGGTCTCGAACTCCTGACCTCAGGTGATCCGCTTGCCTCGGCCTCCCAAAGTGCTGGAATTACAAGCGTGAGATACCACGCCCAGCCTGGACTAACTGATTTTTATAAACGGTCCTTCCAACAAAGATATTTTTTGACACAAACCATACCTATTGTGGTGACTGTTCCATGCTTTGTGAGGAACTACTGTACTCTCAATTCCACTATAAAAGGTAACCAACCAGACAGTGCCATGGGTATAGTGCTTATAGGAGGCAGTGCTGCTCAATGGTACTTTAAAGACTAGAGCTTATATATCCATAATTTTCTGATTTTCTTATCTCAACTGGTTAAATGGACCACCATCCAATAATAGTATACTAAAGAAATAATTTGGGAGCACTGTAGAACCATACAGTCTCATGGTGTTTAATTAATCTTTCTCCTGACAAGAGGTAACAGGTTTTTCCTTATAAAATAAAATGATGCACATGAAACAGTAAATTATGAGTTATGAACATTTTACTCATGTTCTGGTTATCTCTGGGCCAATGGTTCTCAAACTGGGACCCTACATTCTAAGGGGGGTTTCACAAGCTAATAAGGGGATCTTTAAGTTATTTTTTAATGTATTTTTTAAAATCTAACAAATCAGACACTTATAGTCCATAAGGTTGTATCTATTAAATATCATCCTCTTTGCTTTTTAGAGACAGAATCTCACTACGTTGCCAAGGCTCCAGTGATCCTCCCACGTCAGCCTCCCGAGTAGCTGGGATTACAGGTGTGCACCACTGTGCCTAGCTTAAGTATCACCATATTAATAAGTAGGCTGAATACATTTTTTGTTGATATCTAGAGCTTTTTCTTTAATAGAGCTATTAAAATACTTCAAATTCATATGGAGGTCATGAAAGCAATATAATACAAGCTGGTAAAAAAAGTTGGAGACCACTGCTTCAGAATCACTGATTCAGAACATAAACTAGTTAATCAAACTGGTGTCAGAACATTTCAATTTACTTTGGTATCTACAGCAATTGATGCTTTATATCCTCTGTTTCCTGGACTCTCACTTGGCACTAACAGCTACGGCTTCTATAGGGTCTGACTAGTGACTATTGCTGATGCTGTCCACAAAAACAATGTATTTGGGGTGAAAGGACTACTCTTAGCTCCTGTTTACAGCATCCCGAACTCACAGCAAACGATCTCTTGCATACAAGGCTAACGTGCATAAAAGCCATAACTTTTACTTGATAAATCACATAAATAGCACCAAAGCATCTGACTTGCTCTTATGATTCTTACCTAATTTTAAAGACATCACATTTATGATACTATGTTCTCTTCACTTTAAATTCTAGACCACTTTCAAATTAAATGTTAGATTTAGAATCAAGCATATCTAAATATTTATGCCAAAATAATATTTTACCAATTTTCTCCTTATGTAATAAGATATTTAAAATTACTTCAATATAGGTTTTAAATTATTACATGCATTTTGTAGATAGGCATATAAAATGAATTGCAGGCATCCAAGTTTACATATAAATTGAACCAGCAGATATATTATCAGTCATATGTTTAGGTGCCAAGCTGAAAGGCTGAATGAGGAGGGGGACACTTGCTTATGGGAAGCAGAAAGAGCTCTAAGTAATCAATTGTAAAAAGACAAAGACACACCTTCACTGTCCAAGTTCAAGAAAATTGAGAGTTCACTTGTGTTTCATATCAGTAACTTGCCAGCCTCCAACTATGACTTTTTGAGTTTTCCATTTCTTACCCAAAGGCAGCAAATAAATGGCAGCGACAGAAGGAATTACTTTGTGCTAGATTTTTTAGAATTCCAAATACTAAATATTAATAATACTTATATACAGTTTACTATGGACCAGGCACTATTTTACAACAACCCTATAAGCTTGGTACTATGATGTCTATTTTACAGACCAGAAAACTAAGACATGGAGAACTCAAATAGCTTGCCCAAATTCACACACTATTAAGTGGCAGAGCCAGGATTTGAACTCAAGTAGTCAGCTCTTAATCACACTAGTGTTTCTCAGCTTAGGGTAAAATATGTACATCATCTGTATTATGATTTGTTGAACACCTGCATTTTTTTAAAAGTTTGCAATAAACAAAAAAGTTTACTCTCAAATGTAAACAGCAAATAAGACCTTAAACCTTGATTTGAATCTGGAAAAATATAACCAAGTTTGCAATTTTAGAGGAACAATCAACACTGAAAGCAGATTACTTGTGAGTTTTTAAACAAATTTGGCTAGAGATGGGTATTTTAAAAATCAGTTTATCTCATGGAATCTTTTTTACATATTATATTTTTAAAAGTTATTTCTGACTCTTGAATGGTTTTAGATTTAGGGAAAATATTGGCATATATGTGATATATTACAATATTTTCTATAATTCTATATAGCCATTAAAAATGTTAACATAGATCTATATTAATATGGAAAACTTCATATGATATGCTAGATTTTAAAAGGGCAGTAAAAGTGGCATGCATAATGTGATCTAAAATCTATTTTTTAAAAAGTCTTAAGCTTAAATTTTTGATAAACATTTAAATATGTTTATTAAGTGGCAGGATTACTGGCGATTTTCCCTTTCTGCTTTAAAACTTTTTGATAACCTGAAGGTTTTTTCCCAATTAACAGAAATGCACAATTCTGCTTATGTTCATAAGCAGAAAAAAATAAAGCTATTCTACTTTATTAAAAGCTTCACTCATTACATATTTTAACAAAATATTTTATTTTATACTAGAGACAACAGTTGCCAACAGCTTCTGGAAAATTCCTTAATTTGGCTTCCAAGTAGTAGTTAAATGATTTTATTAATACTTAAACCATAAAAATAATTATACTAATATAGTAACCTTATAACTACTGATCCTGACCCTAAACAATAAGACAAGGAAAAACAGCACACTGCAGAAATAACCTGAGTAACCTGCCATTCTAATTGAATTTGATCGTGTTTTGAATGCTCCAAGTGTGTTCTTTTCTTTGAAAAGCACATTATTTGATAAAACTGTTTCTCCACATCTGGGTAGTTATAAATAGCAAAAGGAGACAACAACCATATCTAATGTTCTTGGATTCTGAACATCCTATAAATTAACTGTTCTTCCCTCATGTAGTTAAAATTTAAACATTCTATTGAGAATTTTTCCTTCTCCTTAATACCACACCTGTTACCTGTACATCTTAAAGATATACTATGAGATTCTGTACTTATTTTCTGGTTCTAGAAAGACATATGCTAGCACATGCTAAAAGTGGGCATTTCTTCAAACATTATATAACATTTTAAAAGAAAGAAGAAAAAACAGCAATAGTGTAGCAAAAAAAAAAACCCCACTGGAAATCTTTTTTTTTTTTTTTTTTGAGACAGGGTCTTGCTCTGTTGCTAAGGTGGGAGGGCAGGGATGCAATCACGACTCACTGCAGCCTCAACCTTCCAGGCTCAAGCAATCTCCCCAGCTCAGCCTCCTGAGTAGCTGAAACCACAAGCATGCACCACCATGCCCGGCTAATTTTTAAAAAAATTTTTTGTAGTGACAAGGTCTTACCACTATCGGGGAATCTGCCCAGATATTCACGTAGGTTCTTTCCTATTTTCCTTAAGCATCTGCCAGCTTGAGAAATAAAGGGACAGAGTACAAAAGAGAGAAATTTTAAAGCTGGGCGTCTGGGGAAGACATCACATGTCGGTAGGTTCCGTGATGCCCCACAAGCCACAAAAACCAGCAAGTTTTTATTAGAGATTTTCAAAAGGGAAGGGAGTGTGCGAATAGGTGTGGTTGACAGACATCAAGTACTTAACAGGGTAACAGAATATCACAAGGCAAGTGGAGGCAGGGCGAGATCACAGGACCACAGGACCCAGGCAAAATTAAAATTGCTAATGAAGTTTCGGGCACCACTGTCATTGATAACATCTTATCAGGAGACAGAGTTTTGAGATCAACCAGTCTGACCAAAATTCATTAGGTGGGAATTTCCTCTTCCTAATAAGCCTGGGAGCACTATGGGAGACTGGAGTCTATTTCATCTCTGCAGTCTCGACCATAAGAGACGACCACGCCCGGGGGGCCAGTTCAGAGACCCACCCCCAAGTGGGTATTCTCTTTCTCAGGGATGTTCCATGCTGAGAAAAAGAATTCAGTGATATTTCTCCCATTTGCTTTTGAAAGAAGAGAAATAGGACTCTGTTCCGCCCAGCTCACCAGCGGTCAGAGTTTAAGGTTATCTCTCATTTCCTAAACATGGCTGTTATCTTGTTCTTTTTTTAAGGTGCCCAGATTTCATGTTGTTTAAACACACATGCTCTACAATTTGTGCAGTTAATGCAATTATCACATGGTCCTGAGGCGACATACATCCTCCTCGGCTGACAGGATTAAGAGATTAAAGTAAAGACAGGCATGGGAAATCACAAAGGTATTGACTGGGGAAGTGATAAGTGTCCATGAAATCTTCACAACTTATGTTTAGAGATTGCAGTAAAGACAGGCATAAGAAATTATAAAAGTATTAATTTGGGGAACAAATGTCCATAAAATCTTCACAATCCACATTCTTCTGCCATGGCTTCAGCTGGTCCCTCCGTTTGGGGTCCCTGACTTCCCGCAACACACTATATTGCCCAGGCTGGTCTCAGACTCCTGGGTTCAAATGATCCTCCCACCTCAGCCTCCCAAAGTGCTGGGATGTAAGCCACTGTGCCCAGCCAAATCCCTAGAAATCATAAAATATATCTAGCTGTATCATGAACCAGCCATATATACATCCTTCACAAGTCATTTCTAGTAAGAGAAGGGGCTATGAAACTAGATGATTAGAAATTCAATTAGGTAAGTACTTGGTGAAGAGCTATGTGCAAGATATTATATTAGATACAGTGGAGTTAAAGAGACTAAAACAAACAGATCTATCTTGAAAGATTTATAATCGAATAAGAAAAAGCTTTTAAAAATAATCTGCTTGTTCTGTGGTATAACAACATATTTTAAACTTTCTAGATAAATAAAGCTACTTTTTAAATAAATAAATAAAAATAAGAAAAAGGCCAGCTCAACATTCAGTTCACGATACACTACATAGCCAAATGGATTTAAGTGCAATGTTCATTTTAATAAAGTATTTTATATTAATATTTTACAGTTCAAGGCAGTAAGTTAATAAAAGGAAACTTTAAAATGTAATGTCGAAGATAATTAGGTCCTAAAAGTTTACTTACCTTTAAAATATCCCTTCACAAGTTAATGACTGCCTTATAGAGCTACTAATCACTTCAGTAACCCATTGACTCTATCTGACTAGTCTGTTCTCTGGCTAAGGACTAGAAAACTGCATGCTTACTACTTGAATAATTCAGCCCACAATGGGGAGAAAATACTCCTTGAAAATAAACGGACGCCCAGCTTTAAAATTTCTCTCTTTTGTACTCTGTCCCTTTATTTCTCAAGCTGGCCGATGCTTAAGGAAAATAGAAAAGAACCTACGTGCATATCGGGGCAGATTCCCCGACAGTGGTGAGACCTTGTCACTACAAAAAATTTTTTTAAAAATTAGCCGGGCATGGTGGTGCATGCTTGTGGTTTCGGCTGCTCAGGAGGCTGAGCTGGGGAGATTGCTTGAGCCTGGAAGGTTGAGGCTGGAAGAAGGCAAGGGAAGGCGGTACGTGCCTGTGGTCCCACCTACTCAGCCAGCTGAGGCAGGAAGATTGCTTGAGGCCAGGAGTTTGAGTCTGTAGTGTACACCTGTGAATAGCCAACGCATTCCAGCCTGGACAACATAGCAAGACCTCATTTACTTTTTTAAAAAGAGAACCAGAACGGAGGAAGAAAAAAGAAAATGGATAGGTCGGGAAACCAATCCAAAGAAAGCCTAAGCCACTCATATGCTCCACAGAATAACTGAAAGCAGTTCACCTTTCCCAATGAAAATGAATAGTCTAGAAGCAAGGCTGCATTTCCCCCACCTTCAATCTTTCCCCCCACCTTCAGTCTTTCAGAGTCCAGTGATTCAAAGAAGACAAGACCATCCCGGATTATGTGTTTCCCAAATCAAAACAAAGCAACTATTATTGAACCATGAAGTCAAAGTTAAGCATCTAACAAGCAAAGCAGAAGAAACAATGGTGTAAATAATAAGCTTAATTCAACCAATAAATAACATTTTTAGAGATAAATCTATTTCAAAGACAAAGATGGCTAAGTCTTATATAGATTGAAAGCATTAAAAGATATCAATACTGAAGTAATTTCTTCCTAGAATTTTTTCATTTCAACATGCATTAACTGCACATCCTTACATAACAAGAACCAATACTACAAAATCCTTTCCATTAAGATATATATCAAGATGAAGGACTGAGCATGTGTTAATACTCTCCTTCCATTTAAAAACATCATAAAATGTCAGAAAACTTTTAATAGAATAAATATATAATAGAATGGAAAAACAACAACAAAAAAGCATGCCATTAGCAATCAAGATCACAAATACCCAAAAGATAGAACTGGTTTTCAGATTTAAATCTTATAAACAAGAAATCACAGAAAACATACAAATGGTCAATTAACATAAATGCTACTCCTCTGTAGTAATCAAGGAAATGTAAATTAAAACAATGAGATATTTTAATCCAGCAGATAGTAAAATATCAAAACAATGAAAAAGGTTTGGCAAGAATTTGAGGAAAATGGACTCTCTATACTGTTGTCGAGAGCGTAAGTTGAAAAAGTCTTTTTAAAAAGCAATTTGTTAACATCCAACAAAACCATGTCTGCTTTTTTTATTTTTTTTTTTTTTTGAGACAGAGTCTTACTCTGTCACCCAGGATGGAGTGCAGTGATGCAACCACAGCTCACTTCAGCCTCGACCTCCTGGGCTCAAGCAATCCTCCTGCCTCAGCCTCCCGAGTGGCTAGGACTACAGGCATGTGCCACCATGTCCAACTAATTTATTTTTTATAGAGATGGGGTCTCACTATATTGCTCAGGCTGGTCTCAAACTCCTGGGCTCAAGAGATCCTCCTGCCTCAGTCTCCCAAAGTGTTGGGATTACGGCCATGAGCCAACGTGCCCAGCCTCTTACCATTTCCCACTTTCACTTCTGGGAATTTAACTGAAGGGATTGTATTTGCCCACATATGTTTGTGGGTGCTCAGCATAGCATTCCTTTAAACCTGGGGGAAACGGGCTGGGCCTGTAATCCCAACACTTTAGGAGGCCCAGGAGGGAGGATTGCTTGAGCCCAGAAGTTCAAGTCCAGCCTGGGCAACACACTGGGCATGGTGGCATGTGCCTGTAATCTCAGCTACTTGGGAGGCTAAGGTGGGAGGATCACTTGAGCCCAGGAGACAAAGGCTGCAGTGAGCTGAGATCACACCACTGCACTCCGGCCTGGGTGATAGAGTGAGACCCTGTCTCAAAAAAAAAAAAAAAAGAAAAGAAAAAAGAGAAGTATCATCTATATTAAAAACATACACACCACCGCCCCCTACCCAAAAAATATGCTGTTCAGTGGAAAAAAGCAAGTCACCAAATAGATTGTATTATTTCTCAAAAATCCTTCCTTCTGGCCAAGCGTGGTGGCTCACACCTGTTATCCTGACACTTTGGGAGGCAGAGGCAGGAGGACTGCTTGAGCCCAGCAGTTCAAGACCAGCCTGGACAACACAGCAAGACCCTCATCTCTACAGAAATAAAAACTTTTCAAGTATCCAGGCATGGTGTCGTGCTCCTATACTTCCAGCTACTCAGGAGGCTGAGGCAAGTGGATCACTCAGAGCCCAGGATCCAAGACTGCAATGAGCTACGATTACAACACTGCGCTCCAGGCTGGGTAAGAGAGAGAGAATATCTCTCTTCAAACAACCAACCAACCTAGCTTCTCTGATGTATTTAGCCTTAGACTATAACACTCATGTCCCCTCTCTGTCACTCTCCTTCATTCACAGAAAAACTTGGCACTTAAATTTTAATTTCTCTCCAACTACTCCAGTGATCATTCCTGAAGGTCTCAATATTGGTATACTCTCTCAGTTCCTTCACCTCCTCCTTAAATACATCTTTTTCTCCATCGTATTTCAGCTATCTACTCCATGGTCATACCCTAAACTTTGTGATATCCATAACTAAACTATCTCCCAAGGCTCACATTTAAGCCTTTTATATTGAGACCACCACTTCCTAGCTTTCCAGCTTTATTTATATATGCTAGCGATCCTACTTTTACAATTTTCACCATCAAAGTTTCCAATCCATTGACCCTACAACTAACTCTTTCACTGTCTATCACATCCTTCATGTCCTCAATTTTCCCCTTAACCTAGATCCATCATCCAAAACTGTAACAACTTCCTTGTATACACCTCCAAGTCCATCTGCTGCATCTCTCCATCACACTTCTGACAAAATCCCAAGCCCAATTAAACCCAACATATTGCTTACTCTCAAAGTGTCCTAACCAGTCGTATCTCCATTGTTGTCCCAGGAGACAGAGGCAGCTAGTTGCCAACCCAATATCCATTTTCTCCTTCCTTACTAAGAGAACCCTGATTTTACTTAGGAAGTTAATGTTCCTAGCTAAAACACTATGCTTTCCAGCCTCCCTAGTAGCTAGGGGAGTCTATGATATCCCCAGTGCCTAGCACATACTAGGGGCACAATAAATATTTCATTAACCAATGAATATATATCACGATCTCATTTATACAGAAGACTAAAGTATATGTATGTGTCTGCATGCATAGGTAAGCATATAAGGGGTCTAAGATAAACACTAAATTACTGATTCTAGGTACTTCTGGGAAGGACAGTGGGAAGAAAGGTAAAAAGGGACTTTCACATTTTGCTCTGATTATTTTTGCGTTATTTTTCTTATGTTAAAAAAAAAGACAATTAACTACAACACATGCAGAAGGAAAAAAATCTAAATATATTTAGAAATATAAGCTTATTCACAGAATGATAAAATTTAGAAACTCATAGTGACCTCAGTAAGCATACTAACTCAAAAGCATCTGGCTAGAAAGGATGTTAAGAACACAGCTCCCTGTCCTTAGTAGGCCCCTCAATCTTGGTTCAGTACTGTTCTACAGTAGTCCCTTACCCTAGCCTGGTGTGTTCCCAAATCTCCCACAGGTAATAGAATCTAGGATTTTTAAATAAAGTAATACCTTTTAAAAGAACTAGAATTAGGGGAATAAAAATTCTTGTTAACTTTTTACAGCCTTTATAAAGGTTTTTACTGTCACTTAAAGTAATAGAGTATACTAAGTGAAAAGTATATTAGTAGCATATCACACATCAAATTAGTAATAATGAGTTGTGTAGAATTAATTTCCACTTATCTTCCTTTGCTCAGTAGAAACTTTTGAAGATCTACTGAGATCTGTTTTAGAAATCATTATATCACATCAATAAAATCCTTCATTCCCATTTACTGTTAATCCCTGTTCCCACACCCTATCCCAATCGACCACTAATCTACTATCTGTCGCTACTATTTGTCTATTCTGGCCATTTTCTATAAATGGAATCGCAACATATAATCTCTTAGATCTGGCTTTTCACTTACCATCTTTTTGAGGTTCACCCACCATCTTTTTGAGGTTCACCCATGTGGTAGCATGTATCAGTGGTTCACTCCTTTTTACTGCTGAATAGTATGCCATTGTATGGATATGCCATACTAGTGCCTTTTAATATTATGGCTTAGACTTCCATTTTCCAGGTTGTACAATGGATGTAGGATAACTTGGGTACTTGGGGTGGGTGAGAGGGACCGTTAGCTAACTTTTATTTAAGCCAAATGATATAGATGAGTGTTTCTCAAATCCAATCCAGTTTATACAGGATGAGATTATCCTAGCTTCACTCAAAAACATTATGGCATCAGCCCCTTTTAAAACCACTGTCCCATACCTCTCCTCTAACAGGAACATAAATCACAGTTCCTCAAGGTTTCCTTCTCTCTCCCAAGGTTTATAAAAACCCCTACTCTTGCCAGGCACAGTGGCTCACACCTGTAATCCCAGCACTTTGGGAGGCAGAGGCAGGCGAATCACAAAGTCAAGAGTTCGAGACCAGCCTGGCCAACATAATGAAACCCCATCTCTACTCACAAATACAAAATTTAGCTGGGCATGGTGGCACACGCCTGTAGTCCCAGTTACTTGGGAGGCTGAGGCAGGAGAATCACTTGAACCTAGGAGGCAGAGGTTGTGGTGAGCCAAGATTGCACCACTGCACTCCAGCCTGGGCAACAGAGCAAGACTCCGTCTCAAAAAAAAAAAAGAGGCCGGGCGCGGTGGCTCACGCTTGTAATCCCAGCACTTTGGGAGGCCGAGGCGGGCGGATCATGAGGTCAGGAGATCAAGACCACGGTGAAACCTCGTCTCTACTAAAAATACAAAAAAAATTTAGCCGGGTGTGGTGGCGGGCGCCTGTAGTCCCAGCTACTCGGAGAGGCTGAGGCAGGAGAATAGCATGAACCCGGGAGGCAGAGCTTGCAGTGAGCGGAGATCACGCCACTGCACTCCAAGCCTGGGTGACAGAGCGAGACTCCGTCTCAAAAAAAAAAAAAAAAAAGAAACCCTACTCTTACTATGTCTTTTGCTTCACCTTTTTCTACCTCCTACTCCTTGTTTTCTCTAAGATTACCTTCCAACTGATAGCTTCAAAATTTCCACATTTTCAAAATGTCTAAAAAGATCTATTAGAAGTAAATATTGTATGTGTACATTCTGAAATTTTATTTAAGAACCTGTTCATGTGGTCCCTGAAAATAGTTTCTTTTTCAACAGAAAAAAAAATTTTGTAAGTAGTTTTAAAAGAGACAAAAACCTCACAATGCCAATATAAATGAAGCATGAAGATCCAGGTCAACATCTGACACCCTCATTTACAAGCAAAGATCAAAGAATATACAGTAACTAGCCACAGTTTCCTATTATCTTTTCTCTTTAATGTGACCTTGTTAAACACTGATTTTTCATTCAGTGAAAAACACCACAATAGTGATGGCAGCAGCAGCCTGCCTGGAGTGGGCACTGTGAAGATGCCGGCTGCAGTGGGAAAGGCACAGCTGGGGCTGTACGCTCCATGGAGCTGGCAGGAGTCCACTGGAGCCAGGAACAGGTAGGAGCCATGCCCCCTTCCAAGTTGAAGGGGCAGGATCCCTCCCATACTGGGTGTAGCTGTAACCACCCAGCCATGGCTACAGGCATCCCTGTGCTCTTGGGGGCCCAGGATGCACCTCCACCTCCATCCCCCACCCTCACAGGCTCGGAAGTGCCTGCTCCCACTGCCTGGCCTCTCCCTACTCCCAGCACCCATGCCGATTTCAAAGGAAAGTTGTGACCGAGGGAGGCGCTGTCACTACCCAACTGGGTGGGAGCAGACTCAGGGTGGTGCTGACATGCCAGCGCCCTGCCACCTCAGCCCCCTCCGGACTTTGGGCACCCCAGAGGACAGGAGGAAGGCTGTGGGGGTGCTGAGAGCAGCTTGGCACAGGCCTGCAGGTGCCCCATGGCACAGCCTGGGCACTGTGGGTACTGTACAGGGCAGGTTGATGGTGGCAGGAAGTAGACAGGCTCCTGGGCAGAAAGGGGCAGATCCACCTTCAAGCTGGGTATGACCTGAAGCCAGGGGCTGGGCTGCCAGTTCTGCAGACTGGAGTGAGAACTTACAGTGCTTTTTCCAGGCCTGCCCATGGACCAATCGGTATGCACTTCCTCCCCTCTGAAGCCCATAAAAGCCCTGGACTCAGCCAGACTCCGCCAGACATGGGGATGACCTGCCTGTGTAGGGGAGCTACCTACTGTGGATCTCCTCTCAGCTGAGAGCTGAGTAGACGTCCAGACGACCTGCCTGTGGAAAGGAGCTACCCACTTCAGTTTCTTGAGCTCTACTGTCACTCAATAAAGCTTCTCTTCGCCGTACTCACCCTCCAGTTGTCCACGTACCTCTTTCTTTCTGGACGCAGGACAAGAACTTGGGACCCGCCGAATGGCAGGACAGAAAGAGCTGTAACACAAACGGCTGAAACACGTCCCTCACTCACCATGTTGTGGGCAACAAGAAAAGAGAGAAGAGCTGCGGCCCTTCAGGGAGCCCAGACTGAGGTGCTCCCAAGCCAGGGCTATGACACCCTCTTTGGGACTCTGCAGTTCCTGGCATCTCCAAGCTTACAGGCACCACCAAGCTCCCCAGTGCGAGCAGTGGAAGCCACTTGCAGTAGTCCTGGTCCAGCCACAGCCTCACAGGAGCCAGTGCCCATGCCAGCACCTGGAGCTCCCCGCGCAGCCGCAGCCAGCATGCCTGGCTGTGCACAGCAGCTGGACCCCATGCTCCCTTGCTCACACACCCCTCCCCTCTGCACCTGGCTCACCTTTAGCAGGCGTGGGATCCGGGCTGGTAGTGTGAGCTGAGCATGGCCTGCCAGGACAAGTGGGCAGAATGAGCCCAGCAGGCCTGAGCAAAACTTGGGCAAAGGCACCACCAGCCACAGAGGTTTCCAGCTGGCAAAGCGACACCCCAAGGATCCTGTGACAATAGCATTATTGTCTCGCCTCTATCTTATGATGATGCTTGATCCAGATTAAGTGGATCACTTACATTTATAAAATATTAGATGCCCACATGTAGAATGATTAATCAATTATAAAGCTGAGTGAGGAATGATGGTGCAGGGAGAGGGCTGGGAAAGAATGACACACATCTAGCAACATACTTCTTATTACCAGCCTTTTTTAAGTCTTAATTCTCTAGGTGATTCCCAAACAATTAGTTTGAAAACATCATAAATAAGATGATACGGACACAGATAAAAGCTTTCCCAATGGTAAATGTTTTCTAACTAGGAAATTATTTCACTATCCCCTTACTGACCTACATGACAGTTCTTTTGGAGTATTTAACGGAGTGAGCAATAATGGGTAACACCAGCTACATGTAATTAGAAGAACCTTGTGAGATAAAGAAAAATAATATAAGCAATTATTAGCAAGGGCACCTGTTAAAAGTACCCAGAATACTTCTCTGGTGGCCAGTTACTGCAGCTGGCATGGGACAGGCTCTGTGAACTACATCTTCATCTTTGAAAAGACAACTAAAAAGGGAATCTTGGGTTAAGGTTTACTCTACTGCCATTATAGCTCCAAATCTAACTAGGCTGGTATAAGGTAGTGTGAAGAAAGGCTCTGCATTATAAATTTTTTAAAACCTGGTAGATCAAGATTCCCATTAAGCATTCGTTAATGTCATTATTTCAATCTACTTTAAGAAAATGAATGACATGATAATACTATACCTTTCTCAAGCTTTCATATTCCTCACGAAGTTCCACGGGCTTGCTTACTTTGATTGGTGCTCTGAATATAAAGTCTGAAAGAAAGGGAAAAGAAAATACTTTTTAAGAGGACTTTCTAGGAAGACGCATAGGAGGCACAATACATGTGGGTTATATAAATAGATGATAAAAATCAAAGCTAAGAACAGAATAAACGATAAGTCTTAAATACTATCAAAAACGTAGAGGAAAGTATACACTTCTGTCTCCTTCTGACACTTCTTTATACCCTCAATGTATATTTGGTGGTCTAAATATATATTAATTTTTAAGACTTACTAATAAATCTACATCCCACTGAGGTTGGTAAATATTCGTTATAGAAAAGTCTCCCCAAAAAGTTGCCTTTTGTCCTTTTTCAGTTGTCTCAACTATCTTCTTTTTTTCTCTGCATTTCCCTCACAGATGAATCAACTATTTTAGAAAGACTCTCTTAATTAATACACTGAGTAATGTAGAAGATATTTAGATAGAAACACCGGACCTAAAGCAAATATAGAAAACAGTAACATAAACCTTTCCCAACCACTACAGAATTGTTAGACCCTAGGTTTGGAAGGCAAACATTCCATCACCTTCACCCACTTGATAAGGTAGGTATTATGCCCATTTTACAGTAAGAAAACTGAGGGATTAAATGACTTAGCCCAAGGTTACAGAGCTAGTGCGTGGCAAAGCAGGGAGAAAAGCTTTAACAGGAATCAAGAAGGAAATACATAATGATTAAAAAGGTAACCCATCTAGAGTTGAGCCCACTCTCTCCCCTTTTACAAACCCCATTATAGTGGCCCTCCTTGAATAAAGTCTTCCTTACTATCTCTTTTTAAAACAAGAGCAACCCATCAAGAAGATGTAACAATAAAACCTGTATGAACCTACAACACAGCAAAAATTAATAAGACTATATGGAGAAATTAATCAAAAATTAATGAAAGAAATTTTTTAAAACACTGCAATTAAAAACAGATAGATCAGGCCAGGCACACACCTGTAATCCAAGCACTTCGGGAGGCCGAGGCAGGCAGATCACTTGAGTCCAGGAGTTCAAAACCAGCCTGGTCAACATGGTGAAACCCCATCTCTACTAAAAATACAAAAAAATTAGCTGGGTGTGGTCGTGGGCACCTGTAATCCCAGCTACTCAAGAGACTGAGGCAGGACAATCACTTGAACACAGGAGGCGGAAGTTGCAGTGAGCCAAGATCATGCCACTGTACTCCAGCCTGGGTGACAGAGTGAGACTGTTTCAAAAAAAAATAATAAAATAAAATAAAAAAATAAAAAAAAAACATAATGGATCAGGCAGACCAAAAGGTGGCAAAAATACAGAAAAATTGAACAATAAAATTAATGTGGTCGTGTGTGTGTGTGTGTGTGTGTGTGTGTGTGTATGTTTATGGATATATAAACCCCCAATGAATAGAATATATATCTCTTAAGGCAAACAATTTAAAATATTGATGATACATTAGGTCATAAAGATGCTTCAAAAAATTTCAAAGAATTTGTATTACACAGATTTTGATCTTTGATCCTGGATGCCATTTTCCAAGCCTAGTTTTCTACCTACTGAGGTGGTAATTTTGGGCTACCTAATATTCTTTTTCAATAAATTCCTTTTCTGATTAAATTTGCCAGAGTAGATTTCTGTCGATTGCAACTAACAACCCTAGCTGATTCAATTTTTTACATGGTACCTTGAAATAACCAATAAATCAGTCTCTAATAAAACTGATTAAGAAAAAAAGAGAGAAGATAAAATTATATTAAGAATAAAAAGTTCTAAATACAGGCAACAAGGTGAGTTTAAATCTCCAGAGACTACTGAAAGAATGCTGTAATGAATATCTTGCATATATATCATTTTACATGTCTGCAGGTGTATCCATAGGATAAACTGCTAGAATCAGAATCCCTGGGTCAAAGAGTATGTGCTTTTTGAAAGGAACACCAAATTGCCCCTGTCATGAAGCCTGTATCAATTTATAGTCCCACCAGCAATGCATGGGAGTGCCATTTCCTCACACCTCCTTTTCACTTTTTTTAGAGATGAGGTCTCACAGTGTTGCCCATAAGGGAGTGCAGTGGCTATTCACAGGCACAATCATAGTGACCTATGGCCTCAAACTCCCAGCCTCAAGAGATCCCCCCTGCCTTAGGCCTCCCGAGAAGCTGATCCACTCACATCTTTTCCAACACCATGAGTGCTGAAATCTTTTCGCTTTGCTAATCTAACAGATGAAATTTTGCATTTTATATGCTTATATTTTATGAGTGAAATTGAGTATTTTTATATGGTTAAGAGTAATTTGCATTTCCTTTGATATGAAATGCATATGCATTTCCTTACTCCTACTTGTATTAACTTTTTCTTGATTTGTTAAGAAAAATTAGCTTTATGTTACATGACTAGCAATACTCTTCCCGGTTTATCACTTGTGTTGACTTTGTTTATAGTGGTTATTTTTATGTAGTTATATTAATCAAACTTTTCTTTTATGGCTTCTGCATTTTTTATTATATTTGGAAAGACTTTCCTTTAGGCCAAGATACAATAACAAACTCCATCATATTTTCTTCTGGTAGAATGCATAAGATTCTTCTCAGATCTACTTTTTAAAAATTCTAAATCTTTATTTTTATTTGAGAAGCAACATAAGGATCATAATCTTATTCAGGCTTATAAATAAGTATACTACCCAACACAAGAAACCAAAAATATTTTAGCAATAGCCTGGTAGAAATGGTAATTCTCACTTACTGTTGGAGAATTTGCTTTCTCCAAAATACTTCACTGATATTTAGTACAAAATGTCTCAAGAGCTTAACATCTTCATTTTTTACACAGTAAGCCTGATCCCCAACTTAGAAGGTTCAGAGCCTTGGATAAGTCAGTCTCAACTTCCTCTTCTGTAAAATCAGAATACCTATCACAGGTTATTATAAGGATCAGATGAGTGCAATACGAGTAAAAACACTTTGCAAACTATTTTAGCCAGTACAGTGGCATGCAGCAGAATTTACTGAGTATAAAATTGTCTCTGGTGTTGGTGGGACAGCATTCTTTAAATTGTGGTTTGGTTCAATTTACTTGCAAGTACAATCGATAAGAAACAAAGATAATCTCCAGGTGTGGTGGCTCATGTCTATAATTCCAGCAATTTGGGAGGCTAAGGTGAGAGGATCTCTTGAGGTCAGATGTTCGAGACCAGCCTGAGCAACACAGACAGACCTCATCTCTGCAAAAAACAAACAAACAAAAATTAAACAAAAACCCCAACAATTAGCAGGGCATGACGGCGCACACCTATAGTCTCAGCTACTCAGGAGGCTGTGGCAGAAGGACTGCTTGAGCCCAGGAGTTTGAGGCTGTACTGAGCCATGACTGGGCCTAGGCAACAGAGCAAGACTTCAACTCTTAAAAAAAAAAAAAAGAAACAGGCCAGGCATGGCGGCTCACGCCTGTAATCCCAGCACTTTGGGAGGCCGAGACAGGCGGATCACAAGGTCAGGAGATCGAGACCATCCTGGCTAACACGGTGAAACCCCGTCTCTACTAAAAATACAAAAATTAGCCAGGTGTGGTGACAGGTGCCTATAGTCCCAGCTACTCGGGAGGCTGAGACAGGAGAATGGTGTGAACCTGGGAGGCAGAGCTTGCAGTGAGCTGAGATCGTGCCACTGCACTCCAGCCTGGGGACAGAGCAAGACTCTGTCTCAAAAAACAAAGAAAGAAACAAAGATAATGTTCCAACTACTTTGATACATATATTACATGAAAAGTTAAATTCACTTTGAGATATTTATTAAGAAATCTCAAGGTTCATATAAGACCAAGCAGGAACTCAGCATAATGACTGAAATCGTACTATGCCTCTGGCTTGTTTGACTGCAAAAGGTGATGTGCAGGGGTAGAGGTAGGGTACAAATTTATAGTCACCAAAATTAGTACTGATATTAATCAGTTTAGTTGGATTAAGATGAACAATGTTTAATGCTTTAAGGATCATTTTTTGCCCCAACAGGACTGTGCTACATTAAATGACACCATGCCCAAAAGCTCAAAAATTACGTAGAAAAGTAAAGTACTTCTTGAATACTGAAACAGTTAAGCATAAAAGGTTGTGAATTGGTCCAAAGTGATATTAACTTAAGCATTTAATCCTACGTTCTACCTTAGCAGTACCCTCTAAAAATGCTAAGAAGGAAAAAAAAAATCCTCACTTTTTTTTGTGGGCTTGCAAAAAGAACGTAACATTAGGTTCAGATACCTGCTCTGTCAATTAAGTGAGAGTATTTAGAAATGTGAAAACTTGAATGATGGAGCCTTGGGAAATTTTATATATAATATATACAACATACATATATACAACATATATATATATAAACACATGTTGAAGCTTCTCTTTGCCTTAGTCTTCCTGTCTATCAAATGGGGATCAAAATACAGGCCAAGCTACCTCATAGGAATGTGGAAGACCACAATTAAAAGTAACAGTAGTAGTAACCAATGAAGAATCCCCATAATAAATAAGTAAAAAGAGCTAACGTTTAATGAAAAGCACACTCTATGCTAAATGTTGCATGCATGCATATGCACAAGTGCACACATACACAGCAGAAAAGAGTTGACACAGCAGGCCTGTCTATCCTTTTCTTTCTTTCTAACACATCAGTGGGAGAAGATGTCTATCCTTAAAAAGGCCTGCTTCCAAGGCTTGCCCTTGGCTGGTGCCTAGAAACTTGGATGTTAGGAGGGTTCCCACCATCCTTAACTGATGAGTTGTTCACTGTACCTAAACTACAGAAACAATATAATTATGCCAAACATCTGCTTTCCTGAAGGTAATCTGAAATTCTGGCACATGCTAGGTAGAGGGTGCCTATGTGATCAGCTAATATAAACCCCAATCACTAAGTCTCTAACGAGTTTCCCTGGTTGAGAACATTTCACATGTTGTCACAACTCCTCGCTAGGGTATTAAGCACACCTTGTGTGCCTCCACTGAGAGAGGACTTCAGAAGCTTGTGATTGGTTTTCCCCAGACTTTGTCCCACGCACCTTCTCCCTCTACTGATTTTGCTCGGTGTCTTTTCACTGTAATAAATCACAGCACAGAATACAACTATGTATTGAGTCCTTTAAGTCCCCCTAGCAAATCAGTGAACCTGTGGGTGGTCTTGGAGACCTCCCAACACACACATACAACACATGTCATGAACTGAAAATCTCTTTAGATCATAGTTTCAATCTCAGAAATGAAGGCAACACATCAGATAACTTCTAAAGTTAGTGATTCAGTAACAATATTTTGATTTCACTTTTATTTCCTACTCAAAATTCTCTAAATTTTTTAAATCTCCATTAAAGTATAATATTATAGGTAAAATGCTATTAGGATTTCAAACTTATATTAAGAGTATGTATAACATCAAAATAATTTATTTGAAGCCTTGTGAAATGTGGTGTTTCAATCCACCTGGACTATTATGAGAAAGGAACCAGGAAAAGGCCAGAAAAATGAAGATCTCCCCCTTTTAAATCAAAGTCTCATAACATCTCTTAAAGGTGAATGGAGAACATGTATGCATTCAACAGTATCAATTATGCCAAGACAGTCATTATGAACCTTTCGGTTTCCCACATATTTAATAAAGAAAGAACAATCACATATAATAAAACAATTGTTACTGCTGATGTAAGACTTTTCTTAATTTTCTCTTCCCTTTCCTTCCTGGGGTCACATGTCAGCTTCCTCCACCCCAAAAGAGGAAATTGTGGGTGAAATGACAGCAATACTACCCCACCACAAAGCAGAGCAACAAGATGTCAAGTCAGAACCAGGAAAGGCAACATCATCTTCCTTGGTCCAGAGGAGTTAGTCACAAAGCTACCAATCCTTCTACCAGCTTTTACAGGGATTTTTAAGTGTTTAGTAGCACAGAAACAACAACTCACCCTTCCCTCACCTCACAGAACAGAAATGCTGGAAACTACTTCAGGTGTCACTGAGATACTGAATATCTTAGCATTCATAAATGAATCTAATGGTTGAAGCACTTTCTTAATGCCTATCCTTTGACTATTACTATACTTAACAGAAAGAGAAACTCTCTAAGGATATGATGCCTTAAGAATGACATGTACCTGTGGCCAGTGACCTAAAATGAATCTTATGTGAATTATAGGAACAGCTATAGTTCCCTGAAGATCCTTCCTGAAAAAGGATTTTCTCTCAGCCGGAGTGACTGCTTATTAATAAAGGCAAAAAAAAAAACTACAAGATAGGCATGTTGCTAATTGCATCAAACCATCAGGAATGAAGTGTCATTGCCAAAGCATCCACACTCAATGCAAAATTTAAAAAAGAACCTCACTCAACTGTGATGGGAAGATGCTATCCCAAAAACTCTCAAATCCGAAGGAAAGCAACCCTTGGTACCTGAGTATGCGTGAGTTTTTACCCTGTACATTCATTTTCTATGACTGCAGCAGAATGAGAAAGAATTTTGGACTTACTGAGTCCTAAGACCAAGATACTCATTTGAATAGTCCCACTTAACTATTTGTTTTTGAACAAATTAAAAAAAAAAAAAACTCTTTGCACGTGGATTTCCTCATGTGTAACTTGGTAATAATACAACCATATATCAGAACTATAGACAAGATTAAATTAATGATGAATTCAAAAGCTTGTAAACTGCTGTTTGCCAAATTATTTAGCACTACACAAATATATAGTTATATGTAATATAGTTATACTAATATCTGTTATAAAACGGTTAACTGAGGACTAATGTGTTTTCTTTAAACACACAGAGATAATTTTCTGTAATCACAAGAGTTGATGCTGTACCACTTATATTTCAACATGACATAAGGGGCCATCCATATCAGTGGTCCCCAGCCTTTTTGGCACAAGTGACCAGTTTGCTGGAAGACAGTTTTTCCACTGACTGCTGTAGGGGTTGCGGGGGGAGCAGATGGTTTCAAGATGAAACTGTTCCACCTCAGATCATCAGGTATTAGCTTGTCATAGGACAGCACAGCCTACCTAGATCCCTTGCATGCACAGTTCACAATAGGGTTCGTGCTCCTATGAGAATATAATGCTGCCACTCATTTGCTGTGTGGCTGTGTTCCTAATAGGCCATGGACTGGTACCAGTCCATAGCCCAGGGGTTGGGGACCCCTGATCTATATGGCGTGGATCTGCCTACCTCTTCATCTTCATACCACTTCATTCCCTGCCTATTTTACATTCCATCAACAACTATGGTTCTTGCCCTAAACCATGCTATTTCTGCCTCTATGCCTCTGCCTGAAATGCCCTCACTTTCCACACTTAACTCTCCACAGCCGCTTCATAGGAAGCTAAAAACAACTCATCCTTAAAACTCAGTTTAAATTTGTACAAAGCATAAGATAATAAAACAAAGCCAAAAGATGAACTTGGAAAAAGTACTTGCCACACATATAATAAAAGGCTAATTTCCATCTCTATCACCATGTACAAATATATACATACAAGAATGTTCACTGCTGATTACTCGCCATACTAAAGACTGGGAACAACCTAAATGTCTTTCAAATAAAGACTGATTAAATAATTAGATGATGGGGACACACATGGATCTATTTCTGTACTGTCTGGTTTTATTCCTCTTCTGGTCTCTGGGTTTATCTGTAATTTTTGTTAGAATGTCACTCATTGTGTATGAAAAACTATAAAGGCCCTAGGTGATGTTATATTCCTACAGAGGATCCACCACCTTCTCTGATAGGCAGTTAGAATGAGGGGACAGATCACTTCACAATCCAAACATGACATGAGCTGACTCAAAGACGGCTGCAGTATAAAGCTTGTACAGTTCATTCTCCCCTAGTTTGTAGCCCTCCAAGGATCCAACTGAGATCAGTGTTTTCCAAGCCTATCTTCCTTGAAAGATCATGAACTTTTTCTCCTCAACACTGGAGAACTGTTAGAGTCTGCCTTGCTTTTCAGTAGCTTTCTGTGAGGCTTCTTAGCCTTTTACCCCGCACAGTTAACAATCAGCAAACACCCTGGGAGCTAGGTAGGGAGGAAGCAGGTGGAGAGGGCAAGAGGCTATACATCTCTTTGGGATCTTGGACCCTCAGGTTCTGGTTGCCTTGGCAGCTCTAAACTACAATTTTCGTATCCTCAGTCTCATGAAGAAAGCACCGCTGACGTTTTTGCCTCTTAATAGCTGCACTCTCATTTTGCCAAGAATCCACAAATGTCTGAAATCCTGGCTGCCTTGGCAACTTACAATGCCTTCATATAGATTTTTTTAAATCAAGCTTTTCTAGTTATTCTCAACAGGAGTTTTTGTCTGCTACAATCTGCTTCATCATAGCCAGAAGCAAAATCTACATACTTCATAAGCAGTGGAGAAGATAAGATTTTCATGATGAAACTACAAGCCAAAAATTAAAACCATTTTTTAAAGTATGAAATGATGCACATCATAAGGCAAGCGTGCATACATAAGTAAATCTGAGGAAAGGATCAAGGATCAATGAGGCTGAATTCTTAAAGACAAGGCTTCCTGGAGGAGGTGAATTATGTTAGGCATTAAGAACAAGTACTAGCAAGGAAAAAGCCATTTCTGGCAAAGGAAACTTCACGAGCAAAGGCAGAAATGACTATGTTGTGTCAGATGGACTGGAGCAGGGTAGGTGGGCAGTAATGCTGGATAGATGAGATTTAAAGATATAGTCACCATAGATTAAGAGAGTAAAGAGGGAATGAACAGCGAGGAAGAAAACAAAAGTAGAGACCATTCTTTGAGAGTCAAGAAAGGGACATAATAAAAAGCAGAACACGGGTAATCCAAGTCCTAAATAAGTTTACAATCTTACAAGGAAAGGAAAAACATACTTGGGTGAAACAACTATAGAATGTCAAAAGAGTTATAAAACTAAATACCTAAGTACTGCAAGAGGTGGAGGTGCACAACAGCAAAAGGCAGGCAATGAAACAAAGCACATCTTTTACAATGAAACATATGTTAAGTGCAAAGATACACAAGAAACAAGGCAATTATCCATATTAATCTCATATTTACCTGCTTAGCCGGGCACAGTAGCACATGCCTGTAGTCCCAGCTACTCAGAAAGCTAGAGTGGGAGTACAGCGAGTTTGAGGCCAACCCCAGGCAAAGTAGGGAAACCCCATCTCCCAAAAAAAAGCAGCCAATCAAATTTACCTGCTGATACTATCCACTAAACCTTGAACAACCACTGTCAAATGAAATAAGTGAAAGGAGAAACTTAAATGTTTAAAATAAATGCACCATTTAAAAGTAATAAGGTAGAAATACAGGAGTGAACCACAAATGTATTCTAAAACCAAACTATTGTAAATAACTTTTTTTGAGAAGAAAATAAAATCAGCTAGAATTGAACCCCCCCAAAAAATAAAATAAAATAAAAATAAAACCAAACTAAAGTGTTTCCCATTTTATCTACTATTTTTTGGTTTACTCCTTCTGATTCTCCAAGAATATAGATGATAGCCGAGTACCGACTGTCTTCAACAAATGCAATTTTCACCTACCCCCTTGCCTAAGACAAGTAACAATTTACAATAGGCAATATAAAGAGTGTTTACCTGGGAACAAGAGGAAATACACAGAGAGAAAGTTAAACTAAGTTAATAAAATTTAGCATCAAATTTTAAGGCTGCTCACTTAGGTTCCATAATTTACACCACTGATTACTACTATGGTAGTAGTAGTACTACTACTACTGTGTTTTTAAACTATTCTTTGGCAAAGTACTAATCAAACAGAAATGCCATGTAACATTTGATCCAGTAATTTAATTTCTAGGAATCGATCTAAGAGAGTTATCTGAAATATAGCAAAACTTTTACATAAAAATATTTTCATTGCAACATTGTTAACAATTGCAAAATAAAAATCAAGAATAACCTAACTGTCCAATACTGAGAAAACGGTTAGGCTAATTATGGACAGACCATACACTTGTACTATTATTCAGTCACTAAAATTGTATACTTTTAATAATATGCAGTATTGCTTTCATAAGATGGGAAACTGCTTAGGTTAGTGAAAGATGCAAGTCACCTGTATGGTAAATGCACCTGATAGCAATAACTTCAGCATACCCTGAGAATAACCGATATGGTGGACACATCTGAATGTGTTGTGTGTTCCAAGCTAGGGAATCTGGGAGTGGCCAACTCAGAAATTCATTCCTTGTCTGTGAGGAACATCTGAGCCCCTGTCCAGTGGAACATGGGCCATATGGGACATAGAGGTCCTGACTTTTGAGTTGAATGAAGGGTGCCAGGTGGAGGTTGTTAGATAAAGGGTGCTACGTAAAAATACTATAGAAATTGCAGGCCTTTTGAAAGTGGCTGCAGTTCTCCCGCCCAGCCCGCCACCACTGGAGTCTCTCCCTGTATGTAAAGCCCCCAGGAAAACTCCATGTCTCGTTTACTGGCTAAGTCTCTTCTTTGGCCTCTTGAACCTGGTGTCATCCCCACTGGAACTGATAGGGGTTTGGAACAACATCACCAGATTAAGTATACCTTATAATCTCAAACACGAAAAACCATTAAACACAGAAACAGCAATAACATACTGGAAAAAGAAACAGTGACATAATCGTAGAACTCACAAATGGAAAAAAAATTCGTGATAACATATCAAGTTATCATACATAAATGTGTAAGAATGATAGAAACAGTCACCAAAGATCAGTAGATTAAAGAGGGAATGAGCAATGAGGAAGAAGCGAGGTGCTGTAGAACGAGAAAATATAAAAAGAAAAGGCATGAAACTCTTTCCCCAAAACGTTTATAATGCAGTTTATTAGCTAAGACTAAATCATAAAAAGCTTTAAAAATAGTTTTAAATAACTAGGGAGACGATGACAGATGCAATGTCACAAAATAAACAACTGCCAAATGAATCTTACAAACAAACACTGCAGTTAAGAGTCCACAGGAGAAAGAACAGGGCTGGGAAGGAGAGGCAAAGCTTTCACGAGCTAAGATGAAGCTGCATCTGGCCTGCTGACTGTAGTTTGCTTATCTCTGGATAAGCGAGAAAGACAAATTAAGACAGTTGAAGCTGGGCGTGGTAGCTCCTGCCTGTAATCCCATCACTTTGGGAGGCCAAGGCAGGAGGATCTCTTGAGATTAGCAGTTTGAGACCAGCCCAGGCAACATAATGAGACCCCATCTGCACAAAAAATAAAAAATTGGCCAAGCATGGTGGTGCCTATTTATAGTCGCAGCTACTCAGGAGGCTAAGGTGGGAGGTCAAGGCTGCAGTGAGCCTTGATTGTGCCACTGCACTCCAACCTGGGTGACAGAGCAAGACCCTGTCTCAAAAAAAAAAATTTTAGACAACAGAGACCAACAGGATTTGCAAAAGCAGGTATCAGGTAAGAGTAGAGTCAAAGAGAATAAGGTTTCTTGTTGAATCCAGAAATGGCCCCAACAACAAGGCTTTGTTGTTAGGTAACCCACACTGGATCAGCACAGTCAAAGCAGCAAGAGGCACACGATAAAGGAGGTCACAGAATCAAACACACACATAGGAATGCTGCTAAGATGAAGGTTTTGGACCTTATGGCCTTTTATCCTAGGCAGACCAAGCCCCTGTGGTTGCCCCACTACCACATCCACCACCACCATGGTACAAAATCCTTTGGAATTAAGTTTTTCCCTGTTTGAGGCAAAGAATTATTCCTGTTAGTCCACAAGGTAGAATGATACCAGAATTAAAAAGAATGCAGGATTTGGAACCAGACAGACCTGCAGTCACCTAGTGACTATGTGCCTACCAGTATTTATCTTTACTAAGCCTGTCTCTTCATTCATAAAATGGGAGTAGCACTTACCTCAATACAGTTGTTTATCTCACCTAATCCTCCAATACCTACTTGGTATAGATTGTGGACATTCAATGGTAAGTAACTGGCCTCCCTGTCTCTTAGACTCTGTCTTTCCATCTTTAACATTGCTTTCCTTTCTTTATAAAGAGAACTGACCCTACCACCCTTCCACTTAATAACTTTTATTGGCTTCCCACTGCCTCCAAGATTTGTAAACAGGACCCAATCTGCCACTTCAGCCAATCTTCTACTATTACTTCAATACTCCTTTTCTCCCTAGCCCTTACACATCTCCCTATTCCTAGATATGCCATACCCTGCCTCCACTAGGACTTTATATATGCCACTTCCTCCTCCCAGAATGATTTTCTTCCCTTTTCACTATGATTTGCTATTCATACTCCAAAACCCTGTTCACTGCTCTCTCCTTTGCAGTTTTCCCACTAACCCAGAGAGAATTACGTTAGCTTCTGTAGGCCCTCATGGCATTCTGCACTTATCTCAACTGCAGTAACATTTACTACTTGTGTTATAATTACTTGACTTTGCCTCTGACTTCCTAACTTGAAGTTAGGGATGATCTCTAGGTATGTGTCTCAGTGTCAGACAATGGCTTATTTTTTTTTTTTTTTTTGCTGAATGAACCAATGAGATTCATGACAGCATCATTTTGCACTATGGTCTTTAAAAGAATTCGTTTTCTGAAGGTAGCTGAATTTTGTAAAGTTTTTCTTTATAATTAAGGCAAAGGTGAATTTATTAAAGTCAAAGTCTCATTATCATCAACTTTAATAGAGTCCAATCTTTTGAGGTTGCATTATAATAGTTTTATAGAACTAAACACTAGAAAATTACAAGAGAAATGGCAAAACAGAAGGAAGGGAAAATAAGTCCATAAACACCAAAATTGAACATAAGTTGTCTTCGGGCTTAAAAATTTAGTTGTACATACATGTGAGGAGAAAGACTGGCATGATGGAAGTTCATGCAAAAAATAAAAAAGAGCAATTTTTGTTCTGCCTGCCAATACAACCTTTGGCATCATTAATAAGAATTTAGCGCTCAGATGGGAAGACAGTAAGTCATATTATACCTGGCTCTGGTCAGGCATTAAAGTATCAGGTTTTCTGAGTGGCATATTTAAAGATGACTAGAATGGTTAAGGAATCATGACATATAATTTCCAGCTTTTTAGGAACTTTTCCTTCATTAAATATTTACTGAGTGTCTAATACATTCCAGATACCATATTAAGTGCTGAATACATAAAGACATAATCCCTGACCTCAAAGAGCTCAGTATAGTGCCAGAGACAGACATATAAATAAATAACTTTAATCCAGTGAAATGAGGGATTCACATTCAAACAGTGGCAAAAATGAAGGAATAATCAACTCACATTTGAGTGAGAAAACATTTTACCAAGCACTTATGTTTCACCTGGGTCTTGAAGGATGAGTATAAATTTGCCAGATAGATAAGAGGGAAGAATATTCCAGGCAGAATAATCATTGGTGAGGAATATCAGAAAGGCTTCAAAAAGCTTACGATATTCCAAGAACTCTGAGTAGTATGGTATGACCAGAATCTTGGGGAAGGAAAAAAAAAAACAGAACAAAGAGATGAATATGACAAGTTTAATCTAAAAACTTACAAGTAATCATGGTCTCTAAATACTTGAATACTGAAACTAGGGAAGCAGATTTTGATTCACTAAAAAAGAAAACTTTCAAACAATTAAAATTGCCCAAAAATATTCCTCTTTGACTAGAACAAAAAAAAGAAAAAGAAAAATTGTCCAAAAATAGAGAGCAGGGAGTACAAAGTAATCAGAATGGGAGAAACATCCCTATTAATGTATAAGATCAATACCTCCACAGGTGTTCAGACCTCATCTTCCTTCACCTCTTCATTGACTTAGCTCATTCCATTTCCTCCACTCTCTCCAGCACCATCAATTTCTTCCTCTCTACTATGATAATACACAAATCTAAAATACAAACATGACTTGATATCGTCTATCTTAAAAAGAAAACATTCTTGGGCTCTTGTCCCAGCTGTAGGTACTGACCCATTTATCTGCCCCCATTACTGCGAATTCCTCCAAAGAATTGTCTAAATATTATATTCACTGTTTCTGCTTTCTCATTTCTTTTTTGAGATGGAGTCTCACTCTTGTCGTCCAGTCTCTGTCACCCAGTCTTGAGATGGAGTCTCCCTCTGTTGGCTCACTGCAACCTCTGCCTCCCAGGTTTAAGCAATCCTCCCACCTCAGCCTCTCAAGTAGCTAGGATTACAGGCATGTACCACCATGCCTGGCTAATTTTTTTTTATTTTTTAGTAGAGATGGGGTTTCACCATGTTGGCCAGGATGGTCTCAAACTCCCGACCTCAAGTGATCCACCCACCTTGGCCTCCCAAAGTGCTAGGATTACAGGCGTGAGCCACCGCACCCGGCCTTGCTTTCTCATTTCTAATTCTCACCTTCAGCCACTCTATTAGGGCCTTTTCTTTGTCCTACCACATTACCAAAACTGCTTTTAATAAAGTCACCAAGAAAGACTTCCAAGGTACCCCAGGGTAGGTATATAATATAAGCACAAAAGAGTTCAATGGGTAAGTTGAATCTGATATACAAACAGCATCTTTACTTAGCCTAAAAACTAGGGATCTTTAAAATTAAAATATCTAATACTAGCCTTATTTAAGTTATCAATCTGGGATAAACTGGCAGCTTCAGTTTTTTTTGTTTCTTGTTTTTGTTTTTGTTTTTGAAACAGGGTCTCACTCTGTCATCCAGGCTGGAGGCACACTGCAGCCTCAACCTCCTGGGTTCAAGCGATCCTGCTGCCTCAGCCTCCTGAGTAGCCGGGATTACAGGCATGTGCCACCACGCCTGGCTAATTTGTGTGTGTGTGTTTTTAGCAGAGACAGGGTTTCACCATGTTGGCCAGGCTGGTCTCGAACTCCTGGCCTCAAGTGATCTGCCTGCCTCGGCCTCCCAAAGTGCTGGGATTACAGGCATGAGCCACCACACCTGGACAGCTTTAGCTTAACATTCTTTCACAGAGGTATGTGTCTTACTCATCTTTGTATCCCTAGCACCTGGCAGAGTGCTTGGCACAAATTTGTGGTATGTGCTCCATGAGGGTGTACAAAATGAATGACTGCATATAATAACAGCTAACATTTATTAGGTATTTACTTTCTATAAGCAGTTTACACATATCATTTCATTTAATCCTCACAACTCTGCAAAATAGCTCCTATTATCCTCATACTAAAAAAGAAGCAATTTAGGCACAGAGTTTAAGATGCTTGCCCAAAGCCACACAGCTACTAAGTAGCAGAATACCAGTATGCAAACTCAGATCCACTAACTTCCAATCCTGTGTCCTTTCCAGAATACTATTTACGATGCAAAATGTTTTCATACTGAAGTATTTAGTGAAAAATTTTATCTATCCTGCAGGCATTTTACAACCCTTCTGACCTCATCAGAAAAGTAAACATGTAAGAATATTATTGTGCCTGGGATTCAGTAGGTGAAACATCCGGGCAAGCTCAAAAAGAAAACTGGCCTGGTGTTGTATTTGCACAAATGACCATCTTTCTCCCTCCTTTCATTCATATTTAGCTTATACTATATAATTATCATCTTATGTTACCCTAAATGCTATAATCAAGTCATCTAAGCTGATAAACACATATAAGAGGCTTTAGAGAGGTATTAGAGAAGGAAATGCAACAGAACAGTAAATCTCAGTCCACGAATTGATCAGATTGGTGTTAAAGATTGACTAGTTGAGAAATTCTGAATTGAGGCTACAATAAAGTCATTTATCGTACAAATATTTATGAACCTACTATATGCCAGATACTGCAGCACCATGGAAATCCAGGCCACCCTCCCCAAATCCTACCCCAGGTCTCGGCATTTCAGGCCAAATCTCCTAGTCACCAAAAGCTCAGTTTAAATTCTTAGAAAGTACAAAATACAAGTACTTTTTCACTAGCAAATGTGATAAAATATTTGTATGACTGGATTCCCAAACCAATATATATCTATTTTGACAGTACATCTCCATTACAGATTAAATATTTCTATTGTCACTAACATTTATCGATGACATACTATTTAGCCAATAGCTTTGGAACTTCTAATACAATCCACAGTAAGAAATACATTTTACATCACTCCTCAGTTCATGATCAAACACATGTAAAACTGAAACAAATGGTTCATTATGCTAATATCTATTCTATTCCTTTAAAAAATGCTAATCTTATCCCATTAATCTGATTTTACTGTTTAAATATCACTATGAAACACTTAATATTGATTATCCTATTTAAACCTTACAACAATCCTTTGAGGCTGTTACCATTATTATCTCCACTTACAAATATGGAAGCTGAGGCTCAGAAAAGCTAAACACTCTACTCAAGGTCAAAAATAGCTAAGTAACTGAGGGAGCAGAATTTAAACCAGGCAGTTGGCTATGCAACTCATAGGGTAAAAAAGAGCTTTACAGTATAGGGCCCAGCACAGCTCAATACATAAAGTAAAAAAAAAAGCATCCCTAGTAAATTAACATTTACTGAAGGATTAAGTGCCAAGTACTGTGCTAGGGGTTTCTATACATATTCTTATTTAAGCCTTATAATAACCCTGTGTGGTTGTAGTATTTACTTTTTACAGACCAGAAAACTGAAACCTCTCAAGGACGTTAATTAAGCAGCTTTGTCATGGTCAATGAGACAAAGGTGGCAGAACTGAGATTCAAATCCAGATTTTTTTATTTCAAATTCACTCCCCTTCCCTGAAATACATGACCTGCATAAATAAAAGTGATTTTTTTAAAAAGACCCATTTTTCCCTTAGATCAGGCAAAGGAATCATTCATAGAACTAATTCAAATTACATCAAGAAAGTTAAAACTTTCTATATTTTCCAGACTAGTTTATACATTAGAGAAGCATTTTCCACAATGCTGAATACAGAATGAGTATCCCTTATCTGAAATGTTGGGGACCATCAGTGTTTCGGACTTTCTTTGGATTTTTTAATATTTGTATATACATAATGAATTATCTTAAGGATGGAAACCAAGTCTAAATACGAAATTGATTTATGTTTTTTTGTTTTAAATTATTTTGTAGAGAGAAGGTCTTGATGTTGCCCAAGCTGGTCTCGAACGCCTGGCCTCAAGCAATCCTCCTATCTCAGCCTCCCAAAGTATTGGGATCATAGGCATAAGCCACCATGCCCAGCCCATTTATGTTCCATATATACCTTATATACACAGCCTGGAGGTAATTTTGTATATTTTATTTTTTTTAGAGGCAAAGTCTTGCCCTGTCACCCAGCTTAGAGTTTAGTGATACAATCATAGCTCTCTGCAGCCCCAAATTCCTGGGCTCAAGCAATCCTCCTACCTCAGCCTCCTGAGTAGCTGGGACTATAGGTGTGCACCAACATACCTGGCTAATTTTTTTACTTCTGTAGAGACAAGAGTCTCCTTATATTGCCCAGGCTGGTCTTGAACTCCTGGCCTCAAGTGATCATCCCACCTAGCCTCCGGAGTAGCTGGGATTACAGGCACAAGCCATAATAGCGACCAGCTAATAATTAAAATAGTTTTGTGCATAAAACAAAGTCTGTGTTAAGTACGTATATGTAGAATTTTCCACTTGTCATGTTAGCACTTATAGTTTCAGATTTTTGGCATATTTTGGATTTCAGATTTTCTTTTTTTTTATTTTATTATTATAGGTTTTAGGGTACATGTGCACAATGTGCAGGTTTGTTACATATGTATCCATGTGCCATGTTGGTTTGCTGCACCCATTAACTCGTCATTTAGCATTAGGTATATCTCCTAATGCTGTCCCTCCCCTCTCCCCCCATCCCACAACAGTCCCCGGAGTGTGATGTTCCCCTTCCTGTGTCCATGAGTTCTCATTGTTCAATTCCCACCTATGAGTGAGAACATGCGGTGTTTGGTTTTTTGTCCTTGCGATAGTTTACTGAGAATGATGTTTTCCAGTTTCATCCATGTCCCTACAAAGGACACGAACTCATCATTTTTTATGGCTGCATAGTATTCCATGGTGTATATGTGCCACATTTCCTTAATCCAGTCTATCGTTGTTGGACATTTGGGTTGGTTCCAAGTCTTTGCTATTGTGAATAGTGCCGCAATAAACATACGTGTGCATGTGTCTTTATAGCAGCATGATTTCAGATTTTCAATTAGGGATGTTCAATCTGTAGCAGACAGAGCCAAAGACTCAAAAGCAAGCCAAGTCCAAGACTATATAAAACTAGCCCAAATCTACTTTAAGTAATGGCAAAAACAATTACTACAACTAGTATTTCCCCAACCAGTAACCTTAATGTTAGTATCACTAACTATCAAAAATGCACACAGAGGCCGGGCACGGTGGTTCACGCCTGTAATCCCAGCACTTTGAGAGGCCGAGGCGGGGGGATCATCTGAGGTCAAGAGTTCGGGACCAGCCTGGCCAACACGGTGAAACCCTGTCTCTACTAAAAATAAAAAAAATTAGCCAGACATGGGGGCATGGGCCTGTAATCCCAGCTACTCGGGAGGCTGAGGCAGGAGAATCACTTGAACCCAGGAGGCAGAGGTTGTTGTGAGCCGAGACCATGCCACTGCACTCCAGCCTAAGCAACAGAGCAAGACTCCATCTCAAAAAAAAAAAAAAACAAAAACAAAACAAAAAATGCACGTGGTAACGTGCAAAAACAGGAAGAAATAATAGGTAAGAGAAACCTGCAATTGTAAGGTTAAAACGTACTGATTTAATTCATTTATTATAGAATTCTGTTCTTCCTAGTCATTTATCTAATGAAAACACACTAGCCAAGAGGCTAAACGTATGCCAAGTACTGTGTAACACAGGAAATAAACATACTCATGTACATTATTCATGGAGGAACTGCAAGCCGGTATTTTGAAAAAAATAAAGAGCTACTGGTAGATATGTTTAGATGTAAGTAACCATGTATCCCCACAATTTAACAATTTGGGGGATATCTTTCATATCTACAGCTAAAATGAACAAATGGCTTCAGTAATACTAAACCTGGCCTCTACCTTCTCCTATGAATTATAATTCTTATATCCATAACCTGCTTTCTACCAAGATGAAATAAATATTTCCAGCCCCTTGAAAAGCTAGTGGCAATTTATAAGCAAACTGGCAGCTTACTGTTCCTGCAGTACACATCAAAAAAGAAATATGATGGCTATCACTTAGACTCTCAAGTTCTGCCCGAGGCCCAGGAATGGGCTCTCCAAGAGTACCCTGAACTCAAATTCTGAGTAAAATCTGTTCTGCTCTTGGTTCTTACAATTGTACTTTCCTTTTTTCATGCACTCTATTTCCTTCCTTTCATTATCAAACTGTGAAACAGTAGTCTAAAGCCAGGCATGGTGGCTCACATCTGTAATCCCAGCACTTTGAGAGACTGAGGCAGGAGGACTGCTTGAATCCAGGAGTTCAAGACCAACCTGGGCAACATGGTGAGACCTTGTATAGTACTAAAAATACAAAAAATTAGTTGGGCATGGTAGCACATGCCTGCAGTCCCAGTTACTTTGGAGGTGGGAGGATCGCTTGAACCTGAAAAGTAGAGGCTGTAGTGCGCCATGATTTCATCACTGAACTCCAGCCTGGATGATAGAGGGAGACCTTGTTGGGGGGTACATGGAGAGTAAAGTCTATATTGGCTGATTGTTTCTTCATTTCTCACTCAAGCTATTGAAATGACTCCCATCTTCTGTACTTTTACTTATATAAATGGCATCAAAGGATACATATTCTTTTGCAACTTTTCCTTTTGCAAATATTTTTCCAGATTTATCCATGTTGATACATAAATACCCAGTTCATTCATTCTAACAGCTGTAGAAACTAATTTATCCCTTCTCCTATCAAAGACAACTGTTACTACATTTTCTAGTACTACAGTGCTGTAATGTGAGCATCACTGTGCGTGTGCATATGTACACAAGAGTTTAACCATGGCACACACCTATTAATGGAATCTTTGCATAGCAAGGAATCTATCTCTTCAACCTTACTAGATATGGCCAAACTGCTCTCCAACATGGTTGTATGGCAACTTATACTCCTCCGGCAGTATATAGGTGCTCATTAATTATAATTAATGAATTACAAATTATAGCAGTCTGATGGCATCTCATCACTGGTTTAATTTGCATTTCCCTGATTGCTAATGATGTTGCGTATCATTCCAGATGTTTACTGGCCTTTCAGTTTCCTTCTTCTATGAAACACCTATTCAAATCTTCTCACCATTTTTCTAATAAGGTTATCTGTCATCATAGTGATTTGTAGTTCATATATGTTGGATATCAATCTTTTGTCAGTTATTTCACTGCAAATATCTTCTCCCAGCCTCTGGTTGGTCTTCTTATTTAATCTCTTTTTCTGTTTCTGGTGTGTTTGTTTTGTTTTCTGTTTCTTTTGAGGCAGGGTCTCGCTTCTGTCACCCAGGCTAGAGTGCTCACTGCAGCCCGAAACTCCTGGACTCAAAAGTATTCTTCCACCTCAGCCTCCTGAATAGCTGGGTCTACAGGCACACCCCACCATGCCTGCCTAAATTTTTATATTTTTTTGTAGAGACAAGGTCTCCCTATGTTGCCCAGGCTGGTGTTGAACTCCTGGCCTCAAGCAATCCTCTCACCTCAACCTCCCAAAGTCCTGGGATTATAGGTATGAGCCACCATGCCTGGCCCAATTTTTAATTTTAATGTGGTCAAATTATCAATCTTTACGTTTTTTGTTTGAAAGCCCTTCTCTACTCCATTTTCATAGAGATAGTCCTAGCATTTTCTAAGTTTTACAGTTTGACCTTTAATCCATTTACAACCTTTTTTTTTTTTTTGAGACAGAGTCTAGCTCTGTCACCCAGGCTGCAGTGCAGTGGCATGATCTCAGCACTACAGCCTCTGCTTCCCTGGTTAAAGCGAATCTCCTGTCTCAGCCTCCTGAGTAGCTGGGACTACAGGCATGCACCATCACGCCTGGCTAATTTTTGTATTTTTAGTAGAGACGGGGTTTCCCCATGTTGGCCAGGCTGGTCGCAAACTCCTGACCTTGTGTGATCCGCCCACCTCAGCCACTCAAAGTGCTGGGATTACAGGCGTGAGCCACCATGCCTGGCTCTACAAATAATTTTTTGTATATGGTGCTAAAGATCTATTTTTTTCTTGTTTTCTGTAAGGTTAGCTAACTACCTATGACAAGTAAAAATGACACCTTTACCCCAGTGATTTGTAATGGCCACCCATTATCCACCAAATTTAAATATATGAGGGCATGTTTCTATGCTCTTTAATTTTAACATTAGTTATTCAACCACCCTGATACCAATACCTCACTGTCTTAATTCACATGGCTTTAAACAGCTTGATATTTGAGAAACCAAATCCAACCATCATGTTCTTCAAAATGGTCTTGACTATTCTTGGCCACTAATCATCCTTATTGATAAATTCCACTTTAAAAGCAAAGACAGTGGCTGGGCACAGTGGCTCACACCTGTAATCTCAACACCTTGGACAGGCCAAGGCAGGGGGATATCCTGAAGCCAGGAGTTCAAGACCTGCCCTGGCAACATAGTGAAACCCCATCTCTATTTTTAAAAAATAAAAAAGAATTGGGGGGCTGAAGTGGGCAGATCACGAGGTCAGGAGATTGAGACCATCCTGGCTAACACGGTGAAACCCCATCTCTACTAAAAAAAATACAAAAAATTAGCCAAGTATGGTGGCGGGCACCTGTAGTCCAAGCTATTCAGGAGGCTGAGGCAGGAGAATGGCGTGAACCCAGGAGGCGGAGGTTGCAGTGAGCCAAGATCGCGCCACTGCGCTCCAGCCTGGGCGACACAGCGAGACTCCGTCTCAAAAAATAAAATAAAAATAAAAATAAAAAAGAATTATCCACACGTGGCCGGTGCCTGTAGTCCCAGCTACTCGGGAGGCTTGAACCTGGCAGGTGGAGGTTGCAGTGAGCCAAAATCACGCCACTGAACTCCAGCCTGGGCAACAGAGTGAGACTCTGTCTCAAAAAAATAAAAAGAAAAAAAGAAAGCTTCTCCTATTCCACATGTTCTAGTTTTTAAAAATAATAAATGATAAATTTTGTCAAATGCTTTTCTGAGCCATCTATTGCAATGACCATACAGTTTTACTCTCCTTTAGTTTGTTAACACGGGGAATTACATTAGATTCTTAATGTTAAGCCAAACTCCTATTCTTTGAATAACTGCTACTTGGTTGTGATTTTTTAAAAATATACTACTCGATTCAGTCTATGTTTCACCTGAGATTTTAAAAATCTGTGTTCATGCCAGGTGATTCACGCCTGTAATCCCAGCACTTTGGGAAGCAGAGGCAGGAGGATTGCTTGAGGTCAGAAGTTAAGACCAGAAGTTAAGACCTGGGCAATACAGTGAGACCCCCATCTCCACAAAAAATAGAAAAAAGAAATAAAAAGATAAAAAATAAAAATCTGTGTTCATGAGACTGGCCTGTACTTTTCCTTTCTCATACAGTTGTGTGATTTTGTCATCTTGTGTGATTTTGTTAACTTGTGTGATTTTGTTATCAAGTTGTAAAAGCCCCCAAAACAAGTCTGGAAACATTTTATTTATTCCCTGGAACCATCCATCCTTCAATATTTGGGTAACCTATAAAACCATCTGTGCCTGGTACTTCTTCAATGGACAGAATTTCCTCTTGCTTTTTTTATGGAAAAGTTTCAAATACATTATTAGAGAAACCAGTATAATGAACTACCACAAATCATCTAGCTTCAGCAATCAATCATTAGCAATCTTATTTTCTATCCTCCCCTAATCAATACCTGCTCCCTATCTCCTGGAACAAATTTGAAGTTCTTTTGAAGCAAATCCCAGACATCGTATCATCTTAGCTATAAATATTTTTAATATCTCTCTAAGAAAAGGATTATTTTAAAATATATAACCAGAAAACTATTGTCACACTAAAAATGTAAGTCTTTAACACCAACAAATATCCAGCCGGCATTCAAATTCTCATTAAATGTTTTCATACAGTTTTTTCAAATCAGGATCCAAGTAAGTTCATACACTTAAACTGATTGTATCTTTTAATCCATGAGTCGCCCCTCTATTGCTTTTTTCCTAATTTATTTGTGGAAAAAAGTGGGCCATTTGTCCCACAGTTTTCCCATGTTCTGCATTTTGCTCATTGTGTCCACGCGGTGGTATTGCTTAGTGGGGAGATTTTACTCTTTGCTAATTAGTTATATTTCTAGTCATACTTTCTATTTATTCTTGAGTCAGCTGAAAAATTGGAAAAATCCAATTTTTCAAAATCAATGGCAGAACGTTTTCCATATTCTATATTTATAGGTTTTTTAAAATCTTCATTACATCTGTAGTTGTATTCCCTTTTTCATTCCTAACATTTATGCCTTTTCTTTGATCAATCTTGCCAGAGGTTAGGGTTATAGATCTTACATTAATCTTTTCAATGAATTAGATTTTGACCTTGCTAATTCTTTTGTTTTCCATTCATTTCTGCTCTTTATTCTTTCCTATCTTCTACTTCCTTTGGGTTTAATCTGCTGTTACTTTTTTTAACTTCTTCAGCTGACCACTTGGTTTGAGTTTTTTTTTTTTTTTTTTGAGATGTTGCCTAGGCTGCAGTTGTTGCCCAGGCTGGAGTGCAATGGCGTGATCTCGGCTCACTGTAACCTCCACATCCTGGGTTCAAGAGATTCTCCTGCCTCAGCCTCCCAAGTAGCTGGGATTACAGGCACCCGCCACCACACTTGGCTAATTTTTTGTATTTTTAGTAGAGATGGGGTTTCACCATGTTGGCCAGGCTGGTCTCAAACTCCTGACCTCAGGTGATCCAGCCGCCTTGGCCTCCCAAAGTGCTGGGATTACAGGCATGAGCCACCGCACCCAGCCAGTTTTGTTCTTTACCCACATATTATTTAAATTTTGTTTTTTTCAATTTCCAAGCATGGATTGGAGGGGAATTGGTTATATTTTCACTATTAATTTCTAATTTTATTATACTATGGTCAGATAAGATGGCTTATATATCTTTCCTATTTGTCGAAACTTTCTTTGTGCCTAAATGAATCTAGGAAAATTAGGTAAATGTTGTATATTTGTTGAAAAAGGATGCATGTTCTCTAATTTAAGTGTATGGTTCTATATATGTGTAGTAGATCAAGTTATATATTGTATTTCTTTTCAGGATTAACCCCATTCGTTGAGACAGGATCTCGTTCTGTCACCTAGGTTGGAGTACAGTGACACAAACACAGCTTACTGCAGTCTCCACCTCCTGGGCTCAAGCAGTCCTCCTGTATTGCTGGGATCACAGGCGCACACCACCACATCTGGCTAACTTAATTTTTAGTAGAGACAGGGTCTCATTTTTTTGCCTAGGCTAGTCTTGAACTCCTGGACTCAAATGATCCTCCCACCTCGGCCTCCCAAAGTGCTGAGATTAGGCATGAGCCACCGCATCCAGTCTACCTGTAAATGTTTAATGTGCATCTGACTTAAAGCCTGAAGTTGATCAATATCTCTGTCTTCCTATCGAACTATGTTACGTATAGACAGAACTTTAGAAATCTGTAATGAGAATCACTTTTCTCCCCGCTTACATTTTATCCTTGCCTAGTATTTTAGTTTTACCTTGGTTTTAGCCCCACAAATCAGTCATAATTATTTTGTTTTATACAGCCAACATTGGCTTAGTCTACCTACTGACTTCTTTCTTCATCACAACTTCTTATATCCCACTTTCTCCCCTAAATTACATTTCTTTCTTCCTGCACTATATGCTTTAGGTTTATAATAGCTCTTTTAGAAACAGTGTGGTAAATTCTCTTTTTCCTATCTGAAAATATTTTTATTTTTGCCCTTACTTTTTTCCTTTTTTGAGATGGAGTTTTGCTCATGGTTGCCCAGGCTGGAGTGCAATGGTGCGATTTTGGATCACCGACTCCTGGGTTCAAGCGATTCTCCTGCCTCAGCCTCCCAATGATTACAGGCATGTGCCACCACACCCGGCTAATTTTTTGTATTTAGTAGAGACAGGGTTTCAACATGTTAGTCAGGCTGGTCTTGAACTCCTGACCTCAGGCAATCCGCCCACCTCGGCCTCCCGCTGGGACTACAGGCGTGCGCTACCGCACGCAGCGCCCTTATTCTTGAATAACTTACCTGAGTATGAAATTCAGATCTCTCTCAAGGCTGAAGAAATTATTCAGTTTTCTTCTGGTCTCTCTTGTAGGTTAAAAGATGTATGCTCTCAGTCTGCTTATTGCTCCTTTGTCTTTCCTTTTTGGTTATACTTAACAGTCTTTGGTGTTCTGAAGTTTCACTGCAATGTGTTTAGTTGTGGGGTTTTGTTGCTGCTTTTCTGTTGTTAATTCTTGCTAGGTACCAGGTGCAGTGGCTCACGCCTGTAATGCCAACACTTTGGGAGGCCAAGGTGGGAGGATCACTTGAGCCTGTGAGGTCAAGGCTGCAGCAAGCTATGATCACACCATTGTACTCAAGCCTGAACTACAGAGCAAGACCTTGTCTCAAAACAAAAAGAAAAAACCTCTTGCTAGGGCCTCATGAGCCTTGAACCTAAGGATTCAGGACTTTTTACTAATTCTAAAAAATTCTCAAGTCATCTTCTCTTCAAATTCCACATCTCCTCCATATTTTTTTTCTCCTGGAAGTACTATTACATCTTGGATCTTCTTGATTTGTCCTTTTCCTTTTTCTTCACCTTCTTTCATATTTTCCTTTATTTATTTGTATTCTTGAGAATTTCCTCATGTCTATGTCCCACCTTACTAATCTCTCTTCATCTGTGTAAACTATCGTTTAACTTATTTACTGAGATTTTTAACCTCAATGACTACATTTTTCATTATGTTTCATTCTTTTTCAAATGTGCCTGTTTCATAACGCTTTATTCATTTCTTGGGATGTCAATTCTTTAAAGTCTTTAGCTGCTTAAAATATGCTAATTTAAATTATCTCGCAAATTGTCACTCTCTTATCCGAGTTCTTGGAGCTATAATCCTCCCGCTTGTTCTATCTGCTGACTCTCATTTGTGGTACAAAGCCATTTCCTCATATGTCATTTTTAATCATAAGTTCATCTTCAGTTGGGCTTATTTCTTCTGTTAAGAATCCCTTGTGGTCTAAGGTATGGACGTACCTCTCAGAGTCTTTTCCTGTCTCACTAGCTTGAAGCCTGTTTGTATATTAATTTCTGAGCCATATAATATAAACCCAGTTCCCAAATGTAAGCAAGGTATAGATCTTGTGCTTCAATTTCTCAGGCAAACTTTTTTCATTTTCTCTTTGCATAGAGCTCAAGCAAGTCAAGACAAGATTTCTTGTTGTCTCCTTGTGTAATAGGGAAGATTTTTTTTTCTAGCCCACCCTTTCACCTAGAGTGCAGCACATCAAAAATCTCAGTCTTACACAGAAATCTTAGTTCTAATTCCTTTTTGCAAATGGTAAAACTCAACCTGCTAGGAAGACAACACCTGAAATAACCCATCTCCACACTCCTCACTCTGCTCCAGGGCAATACAGCATAGGTTCAAGGGCTTACAGTTTTGGTCTGTAGTTCCATTGGAAACTGGAGATTTTTCTATCTTTCCTGTATATTCAAGAATGCATTTAAAAGAATTGTCGTTCTTTATTATGCAGCTTTTGGGCTTACAGTTTTGGTTCGTAGTTCCATTTTTGTTTTTGGAAACTGGAGATTTTCCTCTTTCCTGTATATTCAAGAATGCATTTAAAAGAATTGTCGTTCTTTATTTTGAAGCTTTTCTGAGTATTTGTGTCAGTTTTAGCCATCTTGCTAAAAAGAGAATTTGGGCTCTCCAATCTATTTGCTACAACACTCCCATGGGAGTGATCTCTCTAAAGTTCAAAGATGAATTCGTCTTTGAAACTCCTCAGTGGATCCTCATTCCTTAGCATGGCACTCAAAGTCCACTATTATTCAGCAACTGCCAATTTCTGCAGTCCCACATGTTCCACTCTCCCACATGCACTCTATACTCTAACCACTCCTGTTTACAATCCCTAGAACACTCCTTGTTTCATGTTCCTATGCCTTTAAATGTACTATTTCCCTCTCTCATCTTTATTCTGACCTCATCCACCTAATGAATACTGATGGTCAAATGTCTGGCATTCACTGAAGCCATTCCTGACCCATCCAAACTAGATTATCTTCTTTGTGAAAATACCTTACATTTGTTGACCTAGCTCTTTATATACCAAGCATTGTAATAATTCATTTAGACTTTAACAACAATCTTATGATTTTAATACTATTACTATTCCCATTTTCCAAATGAAGAAACTAAGACACAGAGAGTGTCCAATAACATACAGCTATAAATAGCAAAGCTAGAATCTGAACCCAGGTAGTCTGTCTCCAGATTTTCCTCTATTAGCCTGCTCTACTAATATATACTATATTGCCTTCTACAATTATATCTTGCATAACAGCTATTATAATACTTATAAAACCACATTTCAGTTGCATATTTACATCCCAATCTTCCCAACTACACTTTGGGACAGAACCATGCTTTACCTCTATTTGCAGCTCTAGTGCCTAGACCTAGCACACAGAAGACCCTCAAATGGTCACTAAATTAATGAATGACTGAAGTTAACAATGCCATAGCCAATGCTTTAGTCCAGGCCCTCTTCATCGCTTGCCTGAACTACTAAAACAGTCCCCTAACAACTCCCCACCTCCAGTTTCTACTCACATCTTTCCTCTTCCAACCAATATATATTGTCTTTCTAAAGCGCATTATGATTATGTTATTCCACCACTGAAAAATCTTTAAGAGCTTTATAGGATGAAGTCCAAAATTCTTTTACCCTAATACACAATGGCCTGCATGATCTAACTTCTTCAGTCTCTTCTCTGCTTCCCCACTCCAGTCCACACTCCACCTATATTTAGCTTTTTGCCAGTCCCTGAACATCCCAAGCGCCTTCAAGCCTTTCTACATGCAGGCTCTTCTACCTGAAATGGACATCCTCTCCTTCCTCATCTGGTGAATTCCTACTCTTTCTTCAACATACAATTCAAATGCCTTCCTCAGGTTTCCTGCAAATTGTCAGTCAGCCCATTCCTCGACTCTGTTAGCATCGTCTGTTTACCTCACTTAACACGTTGTATTGTTATTTGAGTATGTGTTTCCCCAACCACACTGTGGAGTCTTAAAGAATGTCTTATTCATCTTTTTTTATTGCATCATCTTGCACAATGTGTGCCCCTCAAAATGCTCATTGAATTAGTGGAATGAAATTTAACAAACATATCCTACATCATACACTCAAGCCAACTCAGATACAAATTAATTCAAGGTAGGCAACTCTTTCAGGATTAACTAGAAGACAGGGAGTGGAAATATGAATAAACAAATACCTCCTAAATTCCTGCTATTCAATCCTGAATTCTATACATTGGTGCTATTCTTCAATAGTAATTAATGTTTAGTTGGTAGAGTGCATGTAATCTCATCAAGAGCTTTAAAAAACATCTTAGCACAAGGCAAATGTTTCCTGTATTGGTATAACACATAAGGACACTCTCAAATTCTCGGATATGTGTCATTAAGGATAAAGAAATGAGTCATTTTACATATTTTAAACAAATCCTTACAGACTAGGGAATTCCTGTCCTCTTGCACTACAATCACATGGTTTCATTATTCATTAGTCCTAAATGTAATTTAGGCTGCACACATAGCAAACATTGTCTGTCAACTGAGTAATAAACCAGAACTACTTGCTTTTCAAAGAAAGGGGAAATTTTTTAAATGCAGAAATGTTAACCCTAAGTGAACAGGGAAGTTGAGATGGGATGAGAAGGGATAAGTGAGGCACTACTTAATTGTTTTTTATCTATTCAATTTTCATGTTTTGTTTGTTTTTCAGAGAGAGTCTCGCTCTGTCCCCCAGACTGGAGTGCACTGGCGCAATCTCGGCTCACTGCAACCTCTGCCTCCTGGGTTGAGGCGAATCTCCTGCCTCAGCCTCCCGGGTAGCTGGGACTATAAGCGTGCACCACCACGCCCAGCTAATTTTTGTGTTTTTAGTAAAGACGGGGTTTCCCCCATGTTGGCCAGGCTGGTCTCGAACTCCTGGCCACAAGTGATCCGCCCACCTCTGCCTCTCAAAGTGCTGGGATTACAGATGTGAGCCACCGCACCTGGCCTATCTATTCAATTCCTGAAAAGCACTTTTAATAACACGAAGAGAAAAAAATTTAAACTGCCAATTTAAAAGATTCACCAGCCTTTGTCTAGCTTTTCTTCAGTCATTACCCATAGCCGAAGAAAAAGAATCCCGGCCAGGCGCGGTGACTCAACGCTTGTAATCCCAGCACTTTGGGAGGCCGAGGCGGGCGGATCACGAGGTCAGGGGATCGAGACCACAGTGAAACCCCGTCTCTACTAAAAATACAAAAAATTAGCCAGGCGTGGTGGCGCGCGCCTGTAGTCCCAGCTACTCAGAGAGGCTGAGGCAGGAGAATGGCGTGAACCCAGGAGGCGGAGCTTGCAGTGAGCCGAGATCGCGCCACTGCACTCCAGCCTGGGTGACAGAGCAAGACTCCATCTCAAAAAAAGAAAAAGAATCCTGAAAAGTAAAAAGGTCTTGGTTTCAAATCTAAAAGCAGTATGATTTGGAATAACCATCCTGGATTTCAAACAGACTGAATTCTTGAAATTCATTAATCATTTTTAAATGAAGCTTAAGTGTGGCTGCAATGTATAGTTCAAAATCTATCTATGTCAGCCTGTATGGTAAGTATATTTTTTAAATCAACAGATAAGGAATACCTCTAAATTTAGAATATAAGCTCCATGAGAGAGAGATCTTTAATATTTCATTCACTGTTTCCCAAAGACCTGGCACAGAGTAGGCACATATTATGTAATTCCTGAATATTGCTCAAAATGGTCCAAATAATTAATATGTCAATATATACAACTAGTTGCAGATCCTCAAAGAATATGAAGTTGAAGTCTGAGTTCATTTTGAAACAATCACTGATGTAGCCTTTACACACAGAGTTTCACAAATCAACAAGAACTGATATTATATCCAAAAGCAAACTGTCAATGCATAGAAGAATTAAATAAAACATGTACACAGGGGTCATTAAGGTTCTGAACCTTAAAGCTTGCCAAAAAAGCTGGCAAAGAACAAAAATGTCACCAGTGCAACCAAAATTTTCAACAAAACACAAACTCTTTATACTTTTTCCACAAAGCAATTCCTAAAGAGGCACTGGACTTCAACAAAATAAAAAAAAATTAAGAACTTCACTTAAATACCAGTGCGTTTACTACAAAATTTCATTTCCAGCAGGCCTGATGTTTCCTTTATCAATTGATCCAACTATGTGATGAGAATACAACTAAGCAATATATCTCCGAATGTTACTAAAATTGCTATTAGGCTGGTACAAAAGTAATTGCTGTTTTTGCCACTGAAAGTCATGGCAAAAAACCATAATTACTTTTGTGCCAACCTAGTAATCCTGTTGCTGTTTCCACTCATAAAAGCACAATGTAAATATTTATAAAACTGGTATTATTAGTTTTCCTTATTAAAGCTATTATGAACATTTCACTGAATTAGGCTGTTTCTGTTGACCCTTTTTCATCTACTATTAACTCATGTAAACCCTTACTCTCTTATCTGTTCTGGGCCTCAGTTTTCTCTTCTGTAGAATGAGAGATGTAGATTAAAACAATGGTTCAAGGCTGGGCGCGGTGGCTCACGCCTGTTATCCCAGCACTTTGGGAGACGGGGCGGGTGGATCACCTGAGATCAGGAGTTTGAGACCAGCCTGATCAACATGGAGAAACTCCGTCTCTACTAAAAATACAAAATTAGCCGGGCGTGGTGGCGCACACTTGTAATCCCAGCTACTCGGTAGGCTGAGACAGGAGAATCGCTTGAACTGGGGAGGCGGAGGTTGCAATGAGCCAAGATCATGCCATTGCACTCCAGCCTGGGCAACAGAGCAAGACTCCGTCTCAAAAAATAAATAAATAAATACATAAATAAAACAATGGTTCAGATTCTGGTGAAAGCTACTGGTGACTTCTCCATAAAAATGCACATATGCATTTACATAATGATTTATAAACAATTATTTATAACAGCAAAAGACAGGAAACAATCAAAATATCCACCAACAGGTGGTTAATTATGCTATATCCATTCAGTAAAATTCCATACAACATACTGCTATGGACTTTGATGATGTATTCTTACACCAAAAAAAAAGCAAGTTACAGAACAGTGTATAATGTACAACCTTTTGTATAAAAATGGCAAAAAATAAGTGTACTTGAATTTTCATGTAGATCCATAAACTATGGAAGAACAAACAAGAATCTTTTTTTTTTTTTTTTTTTTTGAGACGGAGTCTTGCTCTGCCACCAGGATGGAGTGTAGTGCTATAATGTCAGCTCACTGCAGCCTCCGCCTCCCAGGTTCAAGCGAGTCTCCTGCCTCAGCCTCCCGAGTAGCTGGAACTACAGGTGCGCGCCACCGCACCTGGCTAATTTTTGTATTTTTAGTAGAGACAAGGTTTCACCACGTTAGCCAGGCTGGTCTTGAACTCCTGACCTCAAGTGATCCGCCCGCCTTAGCCTCCCAAAGTGCTAGATTTACAGGCATGAGCCACCATGCCCAGCTCAAGAATCTTTGATGGGAGTGAGAAATAAGGGGGTAAGAGAGAATCTTTTCTTTTTTTTCCCTCTCTTTTTTTTTTTTTTAAGACGGAGTCTCCCTCTGTCGCCAGGCTAGAGTGCAATGGCGCGACCTCGGCTCACTGCAACCTCAGCCTCCCGGGTTCAAGAGATTCTCCTGCCTCAGTCTCCCAAGTAGCTGGGACTACAGGCACGCACCACCATGACCAGCTAATTTTTGTATTTTTAGTAGAGACGGGGTTTCACCATGTTGGCCAGACTGGTCTCCATCTCTTGACCTTGTGATCCGCCCACCTCAGCCTCCCAAAGTGCTGGGATTACAGGGGTGAGCCACCGCACCTGGCCAAAGGGAATCTTTTCATTGTATACTTTGTTACATTTTTGTTTGAATCCTGTGAATGCACTGCCTATTAAAAATTTTAATTTAAAAATACTGTATATAACTTCAAGGGGATCAGACAACCCATTGAAGCTAAAAGATACTTCCTAAGCCTTTTGGCAATATTTTTGTTTTCTAAAATTCTTCAACTGAATAAGCACGTAACTGCATATACAAAACAATCCAACAACAAGAACATTTAAGAAAACCATTTTTCATTTTGGTCCTCATATAAACATATAAAGTTATTAATGAATACTAAGTGACTCAATAGATTCTAATTTGAAATCTCATTTTAGATAATTTCCCTTAATCACTGATAAATTTTATGACAAAAACTTCTTCAAGGGAAAAACTTTGCACAAATCATCAAGCCAAACTTCCTCTCATGGTTCAAATTCAGAGCTGGTATTTCACAACGGTCTCCAAGCTTAGAAATCAAAATGAAAATTTCTATCCTATGTGGCCATATAATCAGTAGTACTAATAGGGAGACCAGAGAAATACTGTCTTATATTGTGACCATAATCTCAGACTATAAAGCAAATTAAGTAGCATATGAAACCATCACACCACATCCACAAAAATAAAGACGTTTCATCCCTGATTTGAGCAGGAATAGGACAGAATTGGGTTTTCATCCTTAGGCAAGTTACTTAACCTCTCTGAACCTCAGTTTCATCTATAAAATGCAAATAAAAGTACTTATCTCATAGGGATGTTGTGAAGCTTAAAAGGAATAACGAGGGCTGAGCACAGTGGCTCACGCCTGTAATCCCAAGACTTTGGGAGGCAGAGGTGGGCCGATCACTTGACGCCAGGGGTTCGAGACCAGTCTGGCCAACATGGCGAAACCCTGTCTCTACTAAAATTACAAAAATTAGCAGGGCGTGGTGGCACATGCCTGTGGTCCCAGCTACTGGGCAGAGGCAGGAGAATCGCTTGAACCTGGGAGGCAGAGGTTGGAGTGAGCTGAGAGATTGGCCACTGCACTCCAGCCTGGGAGACAGAAAAAAAAAAAAAAAAATGGAGGCCGGGGATCACAAGGTCAGATTCGAGCCAGCCTGGCCAACATAAAAATACAAAAAAAACAGCCGGGCATGGTGGTGGGCGCCTATAATCCCAGCTACTCGGGAGGCTGAGGCAGGAGAATCGCTTGAACCGGAGCGGGTGGTGCACAGAGGCTGCAGTGAGTCGAGATCGCATCATTACACTCCAGCCCGGGCGACAGTGCGAGACTCCGTCTCAAAAAAAAAAAAAAAAAAAAAAGGTGGGGGGAGTGACAAGGAACATAGAAAGTAAGATGCAGGTCCCCCTCAACCCCAGGAATAAAATAGCCCAATATCCTAGGACAGTGACAGGTGTCTCTGGCGGCTTGAATCAAAACAGAGTGCATTCTAGAACCTGTGGTTTCTAGAAGCTGCACTTGTATACACAAGCAATGCCTCTCTTTCCTTACCGAAAACAACACATGGCAGAATTCCCAAAACAGAAGGTGCAAACATCTGGCCTTTCGTGATTTATGTTTCTTGAAAATCTCATTCTAGGTAAGCATTTTTTTTTTTTTATCAAACAGAGCTGTAGATGTTATGTTGACTGGGTGTGTCCCCAAAAGAATCCTAAGTTATAACAGTCTTATTTTATACAGGGCACTTTCTATCTCAAAGCTCAGAACCGAGGAATAGCAGGCTGCTGGTGTTAGGGGAAAGAAGTTCAAGGCAAGAGTCCTACAACAGACTTTTAATTGCCAGCAAGCCAGCAGGAAACCCACACTGCCAAGGAGATAGAAGCAGCCCCTGCCACCCAATCTTTGTTTCCAAAACTTTTAAACCCAAGCCAGCTTTTTTGTCGGGCACTACTGGACTTAGTAGTACCAGTGTTACAAATATAAACGGCAGTCACTTATTGCTTCCTCACTATGTGCCAAGTTCTGTGCTAAGCATACATTTTCCAAAATGTATGAAAACAACTGCACAAGCGTGCTCCCCACCCCCTCTGCTCTCGAGTCTGAAAACTCCCTTCACATCCTCAAATTCAACCTGTTCCCTAAACTCCGGATTCTCCACACCCTTCACTGACTCATTCAGGGCCAGGAGCCACATCTCTCCAAGCAATATGACCCCCAAACTCTTCATGCAACATTAAACCAAGCACTTCTCTGATCCAAAGCCCCTCCCACTCCCACACACCAATTCCAACCTGCCCCTAACTTGTTCCAACAATTCTGTTTCCCTCCAAACTTCGGACTTACGTAAGGCGCGGGGTGCCCTCACCGCCCCTCCGCATGCAACGTGCCTGTCCTTCACTCTGAAGTTCAAAATTCACAAACACACTGCACCTGGGCAGAGCCCGGGTTCCAATCCCACGAGAACTCTCCACACCCGCCCCAGTAGGGCCCGGGACTCTCCACCCCTCACCAGGCCAGGCCGGGGCGCGCTCGGCCTGGCTCCAGACCCCAAGGGGAAGTGGGAAATCTCCACCTGGCTCCGCAGGCGCGGCACGCGGCTCCTGCTCTGCCCTGGGCCCCGCGGCAGCCGCGCCCCCGTCCCGGCGCGGGCGGCAGCGCTCGGGTTGGCTGCGGCGGGCGCACTCGCCCAGCACCTCTGCGTCGGCCTGGCCGTCGTCGCGGGCCCGACGGCGGGCCCAGCCTGGGCCGCGGGCGCGGCAGCGAGGGCAACCCGGGCCCGCCGCGTCGGCGGCGCGTTGGGCGCAGCCTCGGCAAAGCGAGTGGCCGCACGGCAGGGCCGCTGCTTCCCCCGGGGGCTCCAGGCACCCGGCGCACCCCGATTCCTCCGGCCGCGGCGGCAGCGGCGGCTGCAGCAACGGCGGCGACAACACCAACAGCGAAGGTCCAGAAGCCGGGCCTGGGGCCCCAGTCTTAGCTGCCGCCATCTCGTCACAGCGGCCCCGCCGGCCCCGCCGACTCAGAGCGGCCGCTGCCGCCGCGGAAGAGGCCCGAGTACTCGGACCTGCCGCCGCCATCTTGTTTCCCGTTTGAAGGGAGGTCGGTTGCGAGGGAGAAGAGTGGAGGGCGGGGCAGTGCGTGGTGGGCAGTGCTATCTACATATTCATGAGGGGCGAGGCTTCTGTGAGCCCAAAGAGGGTTCTCCTCAGACCTGATTGGCCAGAGGGGATACTTCATTAATATTCATTAGTTATTCTTTATATATGCGGTCATCAGCCGCACTCTCGAAAAGTCCTTGCAGTTTCCTCTTACTGAACTGAAAGAGGTGAGAACTGAGGGGCTTTATTGGCAATTCTGAACGATGTTAAACTTTGATACACTTACTTATCCTGTAATGTCTTGATAACTGAGGAGAAAGTGAGTGGGGAATATGTGAGTTACTCAGCAACCTGCCTTAGTGTTCATTTGATATGAGGGCCTGAGCTCTCTCCTAAGGATGGGGGTAGCTTTGTGACTCAAACCAGGCCCACCATGGTAACTAATTGCCAAAAGCAGCAGCCGCTTGTCAATCCTACCTCCTCATCCTCTCTCTCCATGTCCCTTCCTGAAACTGCCCCCCTTGGCTGGTAAAACCACACTTTCCTGGTTTTTTCCCAGCCCCTTGGCTCCTTTTCAGTCTCCCGTGTTTGGGGCGTCCATGTGGGTGTTCCTCTAGGCTCAGGCCTCAGTCACCTTCTCACTCTGCGTGCTGCCCTGGTCCACATTTTCTTCCCTCAGGAGCTCCCAGATTGCTGTCTGCAGCCCAGGCCTCCTGAGTCCAGCCCTCCATATTCAACTGCCTGATGGAAACATCCTCTTAGATCCCTACATTCCTCATGTACAAAACTAATGTCACTGTCTCTCATCCTCCTTTCAAAACTGCTCTTCTTACTTCCTTCATTCTATTAAAGGTCCCATCCTCCCAGGTACTCAAGCTCCAAACCTAGTCATCTTGAACTTCTTCCTTATCTCCCACAAACCATCAGTTATTTAGTCCTGTCAATTCCACTATCAAAATGACTATTTCCCCACCTCTTCATCCCATTCCCACTGCCCAATTCAGGTCTAATCATCTCTCACCTAGATTACTGCAGTAGCTGCTATAGATTGTCTCCCCTCTCCCAACCTCTCGTCTAATCCATCCTCCACACTCTTCGAGTTGCTTCCTATAGGCCAGCTCTGACCGTGTCACTCCTGCTTGAGCTAGGGAGAGGTGCTTGGACTTTGATGCTGGCACCCTTTCTGGATGCAGAGGTTCCAGGAGAAAGAATAACCCCTCTCTAATGGAAAGGTGGTTCGGCTACAGTAGTTCTCCCATTCTTTGCTTTCTTTGCCCTGGGATAGATTTGGAGCAGGGCAAAGAATGGGAAACATTAAATAAATCGCATTTCTTAGTGGAAACCTTTATAGGATGACACGAATTTTGTAAAGAGAGAAAAATAAAAAAGCAACATAGGCTGGGGTCGGTGGCTCACGCCTGCACTTTGGGAGGATGAGGCAGTCAGATTGCTTGAGCTCAGGAGTTAAAGACCAGCCTGGGCAACATGGTGAAACCCCATCTCTACAAAAAATACAGAAATTAGCTGTGCATGGTGGCACTCACCTGTACTGGGGAGGCTGAGGCAGGAGGATCACTGGAGTCCATGAGGTTAAGTCTGCAGTGAGCCATGATGGCACCACTGCATTCCAACCTGGATGACAGGACGAGACATTGTCTCAAAAAAAAAAAAAAATCAACATAATATAATAGAAGGCATCAGAGGCCCTGGGTTTTGATGAGATTGCCCAGAGCTAGTGGTAAACCAATCCAGTGCCGAGTGATTGGTTAACTCAGAGAACAGGAGAAAAAAAAAAAGAGATGGATTCCCAAGATAAGAACCAGAGGGCTAAAGGACAGTCAAGAGTTGAAGAAAGGCCAATGAGTGATTAAAACAGAGACCTGTTTGCATAGAGACCCAGACAGAATCCTTCCAGACACAGAAGTATGGCCTTGGCTAGGCTATCCTTTATCCGTGGGTCTTGCCCACTTCCATCCCAACTTAAGGTTCTTGAGGAAATTTTTCCCGGATTCTGACAAAGGAGATCTGTGATCCAGACAATCATCATTAGAAATGGGGCCATTTGTGCAGGCTGTTCACTCTCGATGGTTTGGATCTTTTAATCTGTTTACTGTTGGAGGAGCTGAGCCACAGAAACATAGCATGCTTTCTTGGATACAAATAAATATAGAAAATTTCCTTTAGCAGAGGGAAAAAGCAAGAGGTCTGAGTAGCACTGGACCAGAAGCCAGGAGATCTGGGGTTGGGTTGGTCTTGGCCCCTTCTAACTCACTGTGTGATTTCAAACAGCTAACTTCCCTCTGGGCCTCAATCTCCTCATCTTTAAAACAAGAGTATTGAAGGCCAGGTGCTGTGGCTCACGCCTGTAATCCCAGCACTTTGGGAGGCCGAGGCAGGCAGATCACGAGGTCAGGAGATCAAGACCATCCTGGCTAACACGGTGAAACCCCGTCTCTACTAAAAATACAAAAAATTAGCCGGGCATGGTGGCGGGCGCCTGTAGTCCTTGCTACTCGGGAGGCTGAGGCAGGAGAATGGCGTGAACCTGGGAGGTGGAGGTTGCAGTAAGCCGAGATTGCACCACTGCTCTCCAGCCTGGGCGACAGAGCAAGACTCCATCTCAAAAAAAAAAAAAGAGTATTGAAAGTCATCAGTTCTCAACCTGGGACACACCTCAGAAACACCTGTATATATCAAGGTCCCACCTCAGATCTAGTGAACCCAGAAACCCAGGTGGGGGATATCAGGATGTGTATTTTTTTTTAGTGCCATAAGAATTCTAATGAATACTCCTAGGTAAGACCACTACAACAGATAAATTCAAAGGACCGCTACAGCACTAACATTGTAGGAGTCCAACTTCCAATCTCCAGCCTCTTCTCTCCTCTATGCCATTGCTGAGTAATCTTACTAAAAGCAATAGTGGTGACAGAGGGCAAGGCACACCTAAGAAATCTGGAGAGCCACTCACTATGTGGGAAGCTAATAACAATGAGGATGATTCTAAAGTTTCAAGCCTAGCAGCCTGGGATTGTGATGAAAATTGACAACCGACAAAAATGCATCCAAACCTCTCTCCTTCCTTCCTCTTTTTTTTTTTTTTTTTTTGAGACAGGGTCTCACTCTTTTGCCCAGGCTGGAGGGCAGTGATGCAATCTGCAATCACGGCTCACTGCAACCTCTGCCTCCCAGGCTCAAGCAATCCTCTCACCTCAGCCTCCTGAGTAGCTGGGACTACAGGCACATGACACCATACCCAGGTAACTTTTATATTTTTTATAGAGACGGAGTTTCACCATGTTGCTCAGGCTGGTCTCAAACTCCTAAGCCCAAGCGATCTGCCTGCCTCGGCCTCTCAAAGTGCTGGGATTACGGGCGTGAGCCACCGTGCCTGGCCCAAACCTCCTTTCTATTTAGGGAATTCCCCATTCTGTATAGTGTTGATGAGGCTAGGGAAGCCAAAGCTGAAGGGATATTCTTCTCCCTGCCCCCTAACAGCTAGGACGTGACACATGACCCAGGCTCAGCCACCTAGCCACTCTTCTCTGAGCTTGGCATCTTCACAAGTGACATGAAAACATAGAGACAATTTTAGAATTATTCATAGCAACAGAGACAGTAGGTATGCAACAGCAGTGGGGCCCTGGTGGGGTTTGAGGGGGGTGGCCCTGCCATGGTGAGGGTGGCCATGCCAGGCTGTACCTGAGACACAGACTTGGCTGTGGTTCCCATTGCCAAGCCTGCCTAGGTTACAGCCCATTTTCCATATCCGATGCTGCAGTTTTCCTGTCAACTCTTTGTATCCTTTCAGTAAATTTCATTTTTTCTTAAATGACTCACAATCTCTGCTGTTTACATCAAAGTACTCTAACTGAGACATTAGCTTGTTGTTTTTGAAGTGTCACCTAAAAATGGTTGTCAAGGGTGCTTGGTAGATGATAAAATGATACAAGAAGCTTAAGCCAACATCCTAAAGTAGAACGAACCCAAATAGCTTTTCTCTAAGGCCCCACCTGCACCACAGACCACCATGGGAGGAAGGATTCACAGACTCCCTTTAATGCACGATGCCAACTGGAACAAATGGCAGTGCAGCTGCAGGTACCAATGCTTCCCCTCCAGCTGCTTTCTGAGGATTGCACTGCTGTCAGAATTCCCTACCATCCTTCTCATAGCACCTCTACCCAGATAGCTCTGCATTGTTTTACCCCACCACTACCCCTTCCTCACTCCTCATCCACATCACTACAAACCTTCCCTCTAGCTTATGGCTCCAGCTTCTCCTTGCTGGACTGAAAGACTCAGATATGAGCAAGGCCATTCAGCCTAGTTCCAGGTGGAGACAAGGCTGTTTCTTCCTGCAAGCCCAAGACCTCTTCTTCCAGCTTAAGTGCTGCTGAGTCCATCCTGAGACCTCACACATCTAAGAAGGAGAAGGCTAAGCCCCTCAGACCACACCAGTGCCACCTCTCCTCTTTGGATAACATCTTCTTCCTGTACTCTTCCTCCCTCAAGTCAGATCTCCCCCTGAGATTTGGCCTCTTCCATTTTGCTTTAAAGATTCTTGCTACCTTCTTTTATTCATCTTCAGTTCCTTCCCTTTTGTTTCAGAGGAAGAAGTAATTCTTTCTTTTTTTTTTTTTTTTGAGATGGAGTCTTGCTCTGTCACCCAGGCTGGAGTGCAGTGGCGCGATCTCGGCTCACTGCAAGCTCCGCCTCCCGGGTTCACGCCATTCTCCTGCCCCAGCCTCCCGAGTAGCTGGGACTACAGGCGCCCGCCACCACACCCGGCTAATTTTTTGTATTTTCAGTAGAGATGGGGTTTCACCGTGTTAGCCAGGATGGTCTCCATCTCCTGACCTCTACCTGCCTCGGCCTCCCAAAGTGCTGGGATTACAGGCGTAAGCCACTCCGCCTGGCCTAGGTAAGTAATTCTTTTGCAAATCTAATCCCTCCATCTGTGTTTGTCATGTCATCTGCCCAGCCTCCTCCAGACTCTTTCCAAACACTCTACCAATACAAATAAGACTTGGTGCTTGCCCCCTCAAAGTCAAACCTAACAGAAAGGCAAAAGTAGAAAAAAATACAGCAGAAAACAGAAGAGTTATAGAAGAATTGCAAGGGCTACAACAGACATAAACAGAGTGCCATGGAAGCAGGGAGCAAAGGTGAGAGGAAGTTCGGGAGATTTCACAGAAGAGGGGACATTTGAGCTCGTTTATAAAGACTGAGGGAAGGAAGTTCACCACATGGATACAAGGGAAAGCAGAGAGACAATAAGAGCCAAGGCAAAAGGCATAAAAGTTTGAGACCTGTGTGGGACTGATAAAGAATTTGATGTGGCTAGAACATCAGGTTAGAGATGAGACTAGAAAATTGCAGAAGAAAAGAAACTAGAATTTATTGAGCAACTACCACGTGCCAAGTGTCATGCTAAGCAACCATATACCTCTGTTATTTAAACCTAAAGTAATTGAAATATTTAATATTTGGCCCAAGGGATTGGTACATATGGATTTGTGTTTTGGTTTTGTTTGTTTGTTTGTTTGTTTGAGATGGAGTCTTGCTCTGTTACGCAGGCTAGAGTGCAGTGGCACAGTCTTGGTTCACTGCAACTTCCACCTCCCAGGTTCAAACAGGTCTGCCTCAGCCTCCTGAGTAGCTGGGACTACAGGCATGCACCACCACGCCCGGCTAATTTTTTTTTTTTTTTGTATTTTTGTAGAGACAAGGTTTCACCATGTTAGCCAGCCTGGTCTTAAACTCCTCACCTCAAGTGATCCACTCTCCTTGGCCTCCTGAAGTGCTGGGATTACAGGCGTGAGCCACCATGCCTAGCCTGGATTTGTATTCTATAAGGATAAATCTCGATTCTATAATTATCAGTGAATAACAAAAAGAATCTAAGCAGGCTTCATCCCACCCCCAGAGTTGAGATATTACTGGAGAAAGTATGGTGCAGCTAATGTTCATTCATTCATTCATTCATTCAACAAATATCTATTGAGCACCTACTATGTAGCAGGATTATGGAAGTGCTAGGAATTCAGCAGCAAACATGGAAGACAAAGTCTAGATGCTGACCAGTTTGAGCAGGAACAGCATTAGGTACAGTGTTTGACATATTCCAGCTGCTGTGGAATGAATGAATATTATCGCCTTAGTTACACTTTCATGTTTAGTGACTTTCAAAGTACTCATTGTCAGAAAAAAATTCTAATTAACAAACAAGCACATTGATGGGGCAAAATAGTTCTTTAATTTCTTTTTTTTTTTTTTTTTTTTTTTGAGACAGAGTCTTCCTCTGTCACCCAGGCTGGAGTGCAGTGGTGCGATCTCGGCTCACTGCAAGCTCCACGTCCCAGGTTCACACTATTCTCCTGCCTCAGCCTCCCGAGTAGCTGTGACTACAGGCGCCCACCACCATGCCCAGCTAATTTTTTTGTCTTTTTAGTAGAGACGGGGTTTCACCATGTTAGCCAAGATGGTCTTGATCTCCTGACCTCATGATCCACCCCCTTCGGCTTCCCAAAGTGCTGGGATTACAGGTGTGAGCCACGGCGCCTGCCCTCTTTAATTTCTTTACATTTTCCCTCCAGATGCCTATAAATCCACTTAGAATTGGCAACTAGTCTTACTCCTCTCTGCACCTCCCTCTCCTCCCCTCAGTCTTTCTTCCTCTTTTCCCTGCAGATTGCACTCAGGGCCCCTATTCTTGTTCCTCTAGGCTCTGGCCCCAAGTTCCAAGCAACCAATTAGTTTCCTCTTTGATTTAGTTGTTTTTAATTTTTTTTTTTTTTTTGAGACGCGGTCTAGCTCTATCACCCAGGCTGCAGTGCAGTGGCGTGATCTTGGCTCACTGCAACCTCTGCCTCCTGGGTTCAAGCGATTCTTCTGCCTCAGCCTCTGGAACAGCTGGGACTACAGGCACGTGCCCCCATGCCAGGCTAATTTTTTGTGTTTTTAGTAGAGACAGGGTGTCACCACATTGACCAGGCTGGTCTCAAACTCCTGACCTTGTGATCTGCCCGCCTTGGCCTCCCAAAGTGCTGGGATTACAGGCGTGAGCCACCATGCCCAGCTGTTTTTTAAATTTTAATTGACAAATAGAAATTGTATATATTTATAGTATAGAGTTGTTCTTTTTGTTTTTTAAGAGGATAGAGGTGGCTTTAAGAAATCCTTTAGGTTCACAACCCAAATGTCCATCAATGATAGACTGGATTAAGAAAATGTGGCACATATACACCATGGAATACTATGCAGCCATAAAAAAGGATAAGTTCATGTCCTTTGTAGGGACATGGATGAAGCTGGAAACCATCATTCTGAGCAAACTATCGCAAGGACAGAAAACCAAGCACCACATGTTCTCACTCACAGTTGGGAACCGAACAGTGAGAACACTTGGACACAGGATGGGGAACATCACACACCAGGGCCTGTCGTGGGGTGGGGGCTGGGAGAGGGATCGCATTAGGAGAAATACCTAATGTAAACAACAAGTTAACGGGTGCAGCATACCAACATGGCACGTGTATACATATGTAACAAAACTGCACGTTGTGCACATGTACCCTAGAGCTTAAAGTATAATAATAATAAAAGATGAGAATTAATTATCATTAAAAAATTCAAAAAAAAAAGAAATCCTTTAGGTTCAAGATATAGAGAATAAGAGGGGAAAGAAATGGGCAAATGGCCTTACCCAACTGTACTCAGAGTGAAATATCTAAAAGACAAAACTTTCTCTGCTAGTATTGCTCACCTTTTACAGTGTAAATCACATTTCTTATTCTCGGAGAGTCTCTGTATTTTCCCAGTCTCATCAAAGAAATCCTACTACCTTCACTTTGGTCCAAGTCTCCAAGAAGGGGTGGGTCATGGTCCTGTCCCAGGAAAAGAATGCAAAGAGTGAAAACCTCTTCTTGTCATAAATAAATAGACGAAAGTTACATTGAGCAGAATGGAGGATTTGCCTCAGAAGAGAGTACTGTGATTGGAGCAGAAGAAAAAGTCAGGGGAGCTACAAAATAGCCTCTCAGAGATTGACTTTGTCTACTTTTGAAAGAAACAGGGGAGAGATGGGTTCAGCCAGAGGCTGAGAACAGAAAGCATCATCTCCCAAGTTCCTTTGTCCTGAAGGAAGACAGGCTTCTATACCAATCTACTAGTGATCGAGAAACCTGATGGGTTCTGCGCGAGAATGGTCATCGTCCCACTGTTGTTTGTTTACTTGGCTCTGTGCGCTGCAATCCCATCCCTGGGGAATGCCTGCAGGCGTCTCCTGGGTCTGTGACGTTGCTCAGTTTGACCACCAGGGGGCAAACTGCGCCTACGCGGTCTCCTCCACCCAGTTTCCAAACTCCAGAATCAGAATGTCAGAGCTATAACTGGCTTTAGAAACCATCCAAGGCTTCCAATCAAATCTTTTTGTTTCAAGAGAAGAAAACCAAGGTCTAAAGAGAGGAAATAATTTGCCAAAGCCACATAGTGAGTGACTAGTAAAGTAGAAACTAGAAAACAAGTCTCTTGACTCACTACAGTTCTACACGTTCCACACCAAGCTTTCTCCAGTCTCATATTTAATTCTAGAATACATCGAGTTTTAATGCTATATCTGTATGAAAAGATTCTCTCCCAATTAGACTGTAAGAACTTGGGTCAAGAGACCATGTTCTGACCAACATTGTACATCTTCTCCTCTAGCACACTCTTCTGCAAGGCAACCTGTATGCCCAATACAAAAAGGAAGAATTCAACAAATATTGTTAAACTGCTATATGGCAAGTCCAATAATGGTTCCTGATAACACAGAGATGAAATATACCATCTCTGCCTTCATGATACTCCCTATCTAGGGAGGGAGACAGATACACCAACACCTATAATTTAAGAGATGAGCATTTAACCGTGATGTAGAAAAGGCAATATGGAAGCACAGGAGAGGAAGTGACTACGTACCTGGATGGAATACAGAATTGGGTCCTAAAGGAAGAACGAGAACTCATCAGAGAAGGGAAATGGGAATTACAAATAGAAGGAATAGCAGAATAAGCCAACACAAGGAGGCATGGAGGCACGTGTTCAGTGAAAATGACTCTGAGTAGCTACACACAGTATAGATAAGAAGTTGGACTGGGGCAGAGGAGGAGGAGTAAATAAGACTAAAAAGGGAGTCTGAGGTCAGCTGTAAAGTTGCTATTCATTTATTCAGTCATTCAACAAACATTAAATACTCCCACGTGCCGTGCAGTGCTGTTAATGATGGTGGTGGGATGATAATAAAAGTAAGGGTAATAGTAATGATGATGAAAATACTAATGTGGGTGAATTCCAAGGATTTGGGCTCTCGAATCTAGGGTTCACTACTCACATGAATCAGATAATACAGATAAATATTCCATCCTCCATTTCTTTTCTTTCTTTTTTAAATTCACTTTCTATGTCAATAGCACGCCTACAAACATGGTGAACATGCCTAAAACCTGCCAGACTTTCCGTAAGAAGTGAGGCAAGCACCAACCCCACAAACTGACACAGTACAAGAAGGGTAAGGATCCACTGTATGTCCAGGGAAAGCAGCATTATAACAAGAAGCAGAGTGGCTAGGGTGGGCAGACTAAGCCAATTTTCCAGAAAAAGGTTAAAACCACAAAAAAGACTGTGCTGAGCCTTGAGTGCATTGAGCCCAATTGCAGAGCTAAGAGAAGGCTGACTATTAAGAGATGCAAGCATTTTTAACTGGGAGGAGATAGGAAGAAAAGGGCCAAGTGACCTAGTTACAAAGCTTCATCTTTTTTTTTAATTGTGAAGACAATAAAATCTTGAAGTTAGGTTCACACACACACACAAAATCTGTTATGTATTAGGCATTGTTCCAGGAGCTAGGGATATAGCAGTGATCAAAAATTAAAGTCCACGGCCAGACGCAGTGTCTCACACCTGTGGTCCCGGCACTTTGGGATGTCAAGACAGAAGGATGGCTTGAGCCCAGGAGTTTGAGACCAGACTGAGCAACATAGCGAGATGCTGTCTTTGTCTTTTAAAAAAAAAAATAAGAAAACAAAAAAAAAATTAAAGTCTAGGCTGTTGCAGAGCTTTCGTGCTCATGAGGGAGACAGATAATATACAAGTGAAAAAATATGTTTCAGAGAATGATAAGAAAGGAAAGAAAACAAGGCAATAAGATAGAAAATTACTCAAAAGCAGGCATCATTACATAGGTTGGACCAGGGAAACATCACTAAAGAAGTGACATTTGAGCTGAATGAAGTATTATCTGTAGAAAAGGTTGAGGGAAGAGCATTCCAAGCAGGAGAACTAGCAACAGCAAAATCCCTGAGGAGGGACAGGGCAGCTTGATGTATCCCAGGGACAGAAAGAAGGCCCATGTACTAGAGCGTAGTGAGCACAGGGAGAGTGGTCTGAAGTCAGAGTGTAGACAGGGCCAGGGCATGGAAGGCTTTACATATTTGGCGAATGATTTGGATTTTATTCTTATTTATTTATTTAGAGACAGCGCCTTGCTCTGTTGTTCAGGCTGGAATACAGTGGTGCAATGTTGGCTCACCGCAGCCTCCACCTCCCAGGCTCAATCAATCCTCCCACCTCAGCCTCCAGAGTAGCTAGGACTATAGGCTTGTGCCAGTACGCTTGGCTAATTTTTTAATTTTTTGTAGAAATGAGATCTCATGATGTTGGCCAGGCTGGTCACAAACTCCTGGACTCAAGTGATCCTCCCACCTTGGCCTCCCAAAGTGCTGGGATTACGGGTGTGAGCCACTGCACCCAGCCTTTGGATTTTATTCTAAGTGCAATGGAAAGGTTTTAAGCAAGGAAGGGACTTCACTAATTTACTTTTCTTTCTTTTTTTTTTTTTTTTTTTTTTTCAGAGATGGGGTCTCACCCTGTCATCTGGGCTGGAGTGCAGTGGTGCGATCATGGCTCACTGCAGCCTTGACCTCCCAGGCTCAAGCAATACTCCTGCCTCAGCCTCCCAAGTAGCTGGGACTACAGCTACACACCATCATGCCCAGCTAATTTTTAAGTTTTTTGTAGAGACAGGGTCTCATTTTGTTGCCCAGGCTGGTCTCAAACTCCTGGGCTCAAGCAATTCTCCCACCTCAGCCTCCCAAAGTGCTGGGATTACAGGCATGAGATATGGCTCCTGGCCTGATTTACATTTTTAAAAGATAATTCTGGTGGCTCTTCATTCCCACCTTTGAGTGGATACAGTGCCTGCCACCTTCCAACTGCGTGACCCAAGTTGTATGGCACTGTTTTCTGGTGCTCTAACTGCGTCCTCACAGACCTATTGAAAGAAGTCTCTGGCCGGGCGTGGTGGCTCACGCTTGTAATCCCAGCACTTTGGGAGGCTGAGGCAGGCAGATCACGAGGTCAGGAGATCGAGACCACGGTGAAACCCTGTCTCTACTAAAAATACAAAAAAATTAGCCGGGCGTGGTGGCGGGCGCCTGTAGTCCCAGTTACTCGGAGAGGCTGAGGCAGAAGAATGGCGTGAACCCGGGAGGCGGAGCTTGCAGTGAGCCGAGATTGTGCCACTGCACTCCAGCCTGGGCGACAGAGCGAGACTCCGTCTTAAAAAAAAAGAAAGAAGTCTCTGGAACAAACTGCTTTTCTAAAGTCCCCCGAATGTGGAGGAGGTGAGAGAGCAAGGTCCACTCTCTTCGATACTTGGTAAATGAGGATGCCCCAGTACAGGAGGCCTCTGGCCAGTGGCAGAGCTTAAGACACTAGAAGAATGATGATCCCACTCCATGTCTTCTGCTGAAGACACCATGTCCCCACTCAGTTTTCCTCATGAGGGCTCTCTGACATTAAGGGCTATGTGTTCCCCATTCTGGTTTCCTGATACTTCCTCCTCTTGCATATACAGATTGTCCTGGGAACAGAGGGCTCAATGAGGCAGAAAAAAGACTTGGGAATATTCACATAGCCATATGGAAACCCATGTAAATACGGACGAGCCTCACTTTAAGAAGATCCATTCACTTACTCACATAGATACTGATCGAGCACCCACAATGCACCAGGCACTATTTCAGGTGCTGAGGATTCATTCATCCATTCTACAAACATTTTTATTTAGGCCAACTATATGCACAATATCTGGAGAGCCAAATAAATACAAAAATGATAGTAGGTTCTAAATAAATGTTTGTTATATAGGTGAGTAACTGACTCAGTTGAGGGGTGAGAGTAGGGTAGGAATTGTTCACAAATAAATTAACTTTGAAGGTCCTTTAAATAAGACTTTCCTCCTAATGTAAATAAATTGGACCCAGCTTTATTTATTTGTTTGTTTGTTTGTTTATTTATTTATTTATTTATTTATTTATATGGTACAGGGTTTCACAATGTTGCCCAGGCTGGTCTCAAAGTGATCCGTCAGGCTCCAGAGAAGCTGGGACTACAGACATGCCACCACCACTGGCTGAACCCAGCTTTAAAGAGACTATTTGTTCATTGCTTTTCAGCACCTAATCGTGTAAAAGCAGCATACTAGAGCTGGCTTTTACCAGCTAAGGAGAGCCAGGGGTTAAATTTTCAGAAATGTTGCAAGCTGGTTATTGAACACAATCATTCCTAAAAATTAAATAACATAACATATAATTAAATAAGTTACACTTAAAACAGAGGTAATAAAAACGGAGTCATTACTTCCTAATTACTACTCTCAATGTTCTTGAGGTTATTTACATCTACTATGTCGATAGGGAGGAAATACTGTATAACGGTATCTCACTGTGCCTCTCTTCTCCACTGCGCTTTCAGCGATGTCACATTGGTAGCATGAGTTGGCCACAGTGGGAGTATTTACACCACAGACATTGGCAACTGTAAAAAACAAAACTTTTTTTCCCCTGGAGAACCAGTTGTTAAACATTTACCAGCACACCACTGGTGTAGAGTCTCTATTATGTAATCTTCTTGTGGTGAATCTTCTTTTAGAATCTTATGGACAGAATTAAGCGGACTAGGCTAAGTCTCTCCTTGACACTGATCCCTATGATCCTTATCGCTATGGTAATTTTACATAATTAAGCAACCTGCGGCAGAGGAGGTGGCCTTTTAGTCACAAATAGCATGTCACAAGAGGACTGTTTGAAGGAACTAGGATATTATTCAACAAACCTTTATTTAGCAGCAAATATGGGCAAAGCTGTGTGTTGAAGGCTAGGGAAGATATTAAATAGTAGTCTATGTTCTCAAAGAACTCACTATAGAGGAGTGAGTTCCTCTATTTCAATAGTGAGTTCCACTATTGAAAATACAATGTAATAAGTGCTATAACAAAGAAGTATGGAGGGGAATGGAGCTAACTCAGAGACCAGCAAAGAGGATTCAGAGCACCTAGAATATAAGTGTCGGTGTCTGTCTTGTTCTCCACTGTGTCCCTAGCACCTAGCACTATGTCTGGCCCAGAATTTGCACTCAATAATTGTTGCATGAGTGAAGGAGGTAGCAATTACCTTAACCCTTGAAAAATAAGTAAGCTTGCCAGACAAATCAAAGTGAGTACAGAGAGGGCATTCCAGGGCGAAGAAACAGTGTTTGCAGAGGCATGGAGGGCCAAGAGCTTGGCACATTTGAAGAAAATGTTTAATGTGGCATGAGGGGTCCCGGGACCCAGACTGGTAAAGGTGAAGGTATGGAAGAGGGGTTCTCTGCCCCAAATCTCTAGAGAGCTCTCAAAAGACAAAAGGATTTGGCTTGTTCTGTATAGCCCTGGGGACAGAGCGAGGGGCAACGCAGGCAGTCACAGAGAATCAGATTTCAGTTTAATATAAAGAACTTTCTAACAGAGCTGTCCAACAGTGGAATGGGCTGCCTTGGCAGGCAATGAGCAAGTTCGCTATGAAGGAAGCAAGCAGACGCCAGATAAACCCTTGGTGCAACAAACTGCTATGGGGAGATGCATTTTTTTTTTCCTGACTAGGTTTTGGAAGAATTTATTCAGTCTCCTTTTTAAAAGGATATTAAATAATATATAGACAACTCTGTTCAATAGTAATTCTACAGAAGACACCGAGATTTTCTTTCTTTCTTTTTCTCTTTTTGAGACAGAGTCTTGCTCTGGAGTGCAGTGGTGTGAACACGGCTTACTGCAGCCTCAACCTCCTGGGCTCAAGCGATCCTCCTGCCTCAGCCTTCAGAGTAGCTAGGACTACAGGTGCGTGCCACTATGCCCAGCTATTTTTTTTTACTTTTTGTAGAGACGAAGTTGGGGGGGGTCTCACTTTGTTGCCCAGGCTGGTCTTAAACTCCTAGGCTCAAGCAATCCTCCCACCTCAGCCTCCCAAAGTGCTGGGATTACAGGTGTGAGCCACTGGGCCCGGCCTGACACAGAAACTTTCAAGTGTTTGTTTCTCATGTCAATCATTGACTAAAGCTGAGGCCAATAGTGGGCTGAAGGCCTTTCCAATCACTGAGGTCTTCACTCACTCATGTAGCAAGTATTTATTCAGTATCTGTGTGTCAAGGACTTTGCTAAATGCTCGAATTACAGATATAAATTTCAAAAGGCACCTGCACTCACAGTGCAGGGTAAAAATGCAAATAAATACTTACACTCCAACAGCTACAATTCAAAGTGCTATGGAAAACACAAAGACTAAACATTGACTTTGCCTGGGGGACTCAGGGAAGACCTCGGAGTGGAGGTGACTCAACTGACCTTTGGAAAGTTAAATGGGATTCACTAGATGGAGGAAGAGAGAGTCCAGGCAGAAGGAAAACGTGTGAGGATATGGAGGTGCGACAACGCATGGTCAGTTTGGGGAGGTGAGCGGTTGGCCAAAGTGTAGGGTAGGTGGCAATGGTAGATTGGAACTAAAATATGCGTGGTGTTCAATTCAGTGCTGAAAATTTTAGATTTTAATCTATAAATGATAGGAAGTGAATAATAGGCTTTATGTGGGAAAGTGATGTGATCAGATTTGTCAGTAGAAATGATCAGCATAAGGCCGGGCGCGGTGGCTCACGCTTGTAATCCCAGCACTTTGGGAGGCCGAGGTGGGCGGATCACGAGGTCAGGAGATCAAGACCACGGTGAAACCCCATCTCTACTAAAAATACAAAAAAATTAGCTGGGCGTGGTGGCGGGCGCCGGTAGTCCGGGCTACTCGGAGAGGCTGAGGCAGGAGAATGGCGTGAACCCGGGAGGCGGAGCTTGCAGTGAGCCGAGATTGCGCCACTGCGCTCCAGCCTGGGCGACAGAGCAAGACTCTGTCTCAAAAAAAAAAAAAAAAAAAAAGAAATGATCAGCATAGTTCTCAAGGCAGGTGTGAGGAAAATAGAAAGGAGAGATCCAGATTAGGGGGAGGAGACCTGTTAAGAGGCTGTTGGGAAAGTTCAAGTAAGGAATGAAGATGGCCGGGTGCAGTGGCTCATGCTTGTAATCCCAGCACTTTGGGAGGCTGAGGTAAGTGGATCAGCTGAGGTCAGGAGTTCAAGACCAGCTTGGCCAACGTGGCGAAACCCCATCTCTACTAAAAATACAAAAATTAGCTGGGCATGGTGGTACATGCCTGTAATCCCAGCTACTCAGGAGGCTGAGGCAGAAGAATCGCTGGAACCCGGAGGCAGAGGTTGCAGTGAGCCAAGATCACACCATTGCACTCCAGCCTGGGCGACAAGAGCAAAACTCCATCTCAAAAAAAAAAAGGAATGAAGATGGCCTCAACTCTGGGGATAATAGGGATGGACAGGAGGGCTGAGATGGTGGAGGCCTTTTTTGAAGTATGATGGGCAGGATGTAGAGGAACCCCATCTTAATCCACTTCTTACATCTAAGACATGAATGTATGTGCACAGCACATTTTAAACAAAGATGGAGAAAGGAAAAGATCACTGTCCCAGACCCTTAGGATGAGATTGTTTATGCAATTAAGCAGCACAGGATTTAACTCTGAGATCCCTGGAAGCAAAGGCAAAAAGGGAAGCATGGTGACATGCATAAGCTTGCATAATCTGTTAAAATAAAGAATACTCAAGGGAAAGGAAGAGACTGGCCAGATTAGAGTAGAAGTTAAGCCTGAAGGGCACTGGACAGATCATGTTTGTCCCTGATCCTGAGAGCCCTAGGAAGGGCCAGTTTGGGGATCACTGGTTCCTCCTACTGCTCTCTTTTGGAGGGTGGAGATCTTGGGGGTAATACCCTGAAAGCACAGTGCAATGGAGAGCCCAGCCTTGGCCAAGAAAGATACCTTTACAGCCAGCCAGCCAAGTGTTTAAACCCGGAAATATGATTCCCTACCAGAGTGGGATATGGCTCAACGTCCCTTCCCACCTCATACTCCTCTGGCACTCTTTGGAGTCTCCATTAGCTCTTCAAGAGAAGCTGGGCAGAAAGTTGAGGTCCAAAGCAAGGATAGATGTATTTACTCAAAGTGGCCCAACAAGTTACGGATGGAGCCAGGACAGTGACTCTGCCCTTTTGATTTCAGAGCTTGTGTGTTTCTGGTCTGGCCAGAGCTGGCTATTCTCTTCTTAGGGTCCTATTAGTGCATGTGTTCATTCAACACAAGAGATGGAGCACCATTTGAGGGCTGGAGGGTGTCAGGGCCCTGTCCTCAGGGAGCTCCCCTTCTGGTAGGAAAGAAAACTCTTTGACAATCAGCTCTCCCTAAAGATGACTGAAGGTGACCATCGCTCCCAGAGAAATGCAGGCCTCACCAGCAAAGGCAAAGGAGAGATCTTGCCTTGATTTGGGAGTGGAAGGGGGGAGCAGAGGAAGACCTCCAGGGGAAGGCACAGGATCCCTATGGGCCGGCTTTCCTGAGAATGGCGCATGGGCAGAGGGAGTGGGGACAGGGGCAACTGGTATTGTAGGCACCTGGAATTAGGACCCTTTCTCTTTGTGGGGTGAGTGCTTCAACGTTCATTACCTTATTTCATCTTAGCAACAATCGTGGGAAGATAGTAGAGATATTTTAAAATCTTAAAATGCCCATTTTAAAGCTGGGGAAACAGACTCTCAGGTGGCGTGCTGTAGACCACAAACTGAATTAAGAACGCCAGTGTCCTGATTCCATCCATCTGCCGAGTTCCGGGCACGCACCGCCGAGCGCCTTACCCTGAGCCTTCCCGGTACCCGCAGCCCCGACAGCTCAGCCATCCCCACCTGAAAGTTCCACCTGAGGTCTCCCTCGACTCTGCCCTCCTGCATTCTTGGCGTCGCGGGGAGTCAGGGGTTAAACCCCGTGGCCCGGGTGGCCCCTTCCCCCTCCGCAGCCCCCTCGCCTCCACTCGGCGCCGCGCCTGGAGCGTCCGTCCCGGAGACCCGCACAAGAGAGGAGGGGAAAAAGTGGGCCTGTTTCTCGGGTGGCCAATCCACCGAGCCCGCGGTGCCCCAGAGGAGGCGCCAGGGCTAGGCCAGCGCCAGGCCGGGCTGCCTGCTTCCCGCGGCAAAGTACAAATGCGCCCGAGCGCGGCGCCTGGAGCCGTTGGCGAGCACAGCCGGCCCGCGCTCAGCCTCCCTCCGCGGCCGCCGCGCCGCCGCCGCCGCTGGGACCGCAGCCCCGCCGGGCCCCAGGCCCCCGCGGCCCGACCCCCAGCCCACCGAGCCGGGGGCGCCGGCCGCCTCTAGCCCGCGCGCCCGGAACACCCGCTGGTCCCGCGCGCCTCGCCCGGCGCTGCGCGCTCGGCAGACGCCGGTCCTCTCCCTGCTTTCTCCTCCTCTCCCTCTCACCTTCCCCCTTTCTTTGATCGCCTCTCCCTCCTGCTGGACCTTCCTCTGTCTCTCCATCTCTCCCTCCTTTCCCCGCGTTCTCTTTCCACCTTTCTCTTCTTCCCACCTTAGACCTCCCTTCCTGCCCTCCTTTCCTGCCCACCGCTGCTTCCTGACCCTTCTCCGACCCCGCTCTAGCAGCAGACCTCCTGGGGTCTGTGGGTTGATCTGTGGCCCTTGTGCCTCAGTGTCCTTTTCGTCTCCCTTCCTCCCGACTCCGCTCCCGGACCAGCGGCCTGACCCTGGGGAAAGGAAGGATGGTTCCCGAGGTGAGGGTCCTCTCCTCCTTGCTGGGACTCGCGCTGCTCTGGTTCCCCCTGGACTCCCACGCTCGAGCCCGTAAGTAGACTGGGAGGCTGGGTGGGCAGAGGAGGGATGCGGCCCCTGGAATGTGCGGGACAGCGCCAGGACCTGGACCCCAAGCTCTTCTGACAGCCGTCCAGGCAGCACCTGTGCCGTAAGGGTGGAGACTCGGTGAGGACCAGTATGGGCCGGGGGACCGGAGGAACTCGACACGACTCAGAACTGAGAGAGGGCTGCTGCCAGGGACCTGAGGAGGGGCACCAAGGGCAGCGGGGGAGAGGGCAGGGCACTGTGTTTTGGGTTGGGGCAGGACTTACTGTTCCTAGGAGGGAGTCGGGTATGTCTGGCTACAGGTAAGGAGTGCGATGGAGAAGAAAAGGCTTTTTGCCTTTGGAAAGAGCCATTGGACAGAAATGAGAGGTAATTAGGATAACCTTCCCATTCCTTTCTCTCTTTTGATCCTCGCAACTCTCCAGTGAGGTGGGTATTATCATTCGCACTTTACAGATGAGAAAACTTAGGCTGAGCAAGGAGGAACTTGCTAAAACTTACAGAGCTAGTAAGCCATCCAAAGCCAGAACTCTAGTTCCAGATCCCATGCTTTATTCCCTGCCTCACAGTGTCTAGAAGGAACCCTGAATTTGCAGCGTGAGACTCTGGGAGGCGGCAGGGCACAGTGAGATAGACCAGCGTCTTCACCATCCCAGCCCCGCTGAATGCCAGCTGCTGGGAGGCCGTCACAGAGTGCACCTCTCTGACCCTGGGTTTCCTAATCTATAAAGCGGAAGTAAAAATCCTAGGAGAGTGGATAGGATTAAATTAGAGAAAAGAGGTAAAGCAGCTAGCACAAAACTGGTGCTTGATAGCTTCCAAAACAAATCAGTTCCCAATTATGCTTTTCCACATAGATACAGTGTAACATCAAACAGGTTACATCATCAATCTGAGCCTCAGTTTCCTCACTGCCCCCACAATAGGCTGGTGGGCCCCCCTCCCCATGCCTGGCCAATCTCTTAGAATGCTGTGAGGATGGGAAACCAAACCACATTCTCTTAATCAGAAGAAGGGAGCTTCATTCAAGCAGTGGGTTTCTCCAGGACATACATGGCACAGCCTGCGATTAAGACCCCGCGTTCCCAACTCCTAGTCTGGTGCTCTTTCCTCTCCCCAGCTCAGCTCCTCCATCTATGCCTTTCTTTTGCACATGACATTCTAGAGCTGGTAGTGCTGGACTTTGTTACAGTCTTGTTTCTGCTCCTGAGAGCAGGCTGAGTGTCTCTGGCCTGCCAGCAGCATGAGACTCATAGAAGTCTTTCCATTACATAGAACAAGTAATGGAATTAGCTCAGTGTTGGATTCAAGTCCTGGCTGTGCCCCTTAGAGCTGTGTGACTTTTTGTAAGTCATAACTTCTCTGAGCCTCAATTTCCTCATCTGTCTAAGAGAGATACTAATCCAGAACTTGCAGGGTTCTTGGGAGGATTAAAGGCGGTAACAGATTAAAGTGCCCAGCACAATGCTATGTACTCAATAAATGTCTCTTCTGCTTTCTTGAACCCTGAGGGTTTCCTCCTAACACCTGCCTCCTATTTCTTAAAAGAGACTCTGCACAGGATGCCCTCCATGCCTGCCTCCCATCCACTTGACACCTTGTTCTTAGTCCCTGCAATTTTTTCTCCAGATATCATTGCCCTTGATGCATCTTGGGAAGATGTCCCAGAACCAGACTGTTATCCTACCCACACCCCGCTTCTTTGCTTCCCATATCTTGTCAGCCTTTCATGGCCTTGCCTAGGTCACACCTCTTCAAACAAACTCTCCCCAGTGACTTGATCCACTCTGATCTCCCTCCTCTGTGCCTCCATGGCCTTCAGCTCTGTACCTCTCAGCAGGTCCTGCCAGTATTCCATCTTCCCTACAGCCTTGTAAATACAGATCTCCAGACATGTGAGAAAAAGACTTGGAGCCAACTCATTAGGGTGAGGTGGACTGGCACTCATTGGAGAATGTTAAGATTCCTGGATGGTAGAGCTGGTGAAACTATCAAAAACCATCTGCTTCTACCCATCAATGTACCTATACTTAAACTGAAGCCCAGAAAAGAAGAGTGACTTGCCCAAGGTCACACAGCAAATTTATTAAAGAAAAGAACAAAAGCCAGGCACAGAGGTACACACCTGTAGTTCCAGTCACCAGCTACTTGGGAGGCTAAGAGGGAGAGGAACCCTTGAGCTCAGGAGTTCAAGGCCAGCCTGGGGAACATAGTGAGACCTCATTTCTTAAAAAAAAGAAAAAAAAAACAGAACAGACCTGGGTCCTGGACCCTGATTTGTCACTTACTGGCTGTGTGAGTTGGGACAGACCACTTCTTTATCTGAGCCTCATTTTGTTTGGTGCTGACAGCCTATGAATCTAGAAAGGATCCTATAGTCATTTGCCAAGATGCTATTTGAAGGTCTCTCACAAAGGTCCTCATCTTAGTTTAAGTGAGATCTCAAGCCTACTGTGGGTCAGAAATCTGGTGATATCTTAGGTGCTTTCAGAAACAGTGCTAACAGATGGAAATTTTCAAGTCTGTGTGGTATCAGGCTCCTGAGGTATCGGAGCCCTGAAGAATGCCAAGGGCCTGTGAACACAGGTAACAGTTTACTCCTCAGGCTATTCAAACAAAAAGTATTCTCTCTTTGGTTCTATTTCCAGCCATAGATTGAGCCTTAATCCCAATACAGACTAAGTTTCAATTCCAGCCACAAGCCAAGCCCTAATCCTCCAACCTTGGCCAATTCCACCCCTATACAAGACCCCTTACCCAGGCTGGGTCCCCGACCTGGTTACTGACCGGTACTGGTCCCAGCCCCAGGCTGAGCCACAGACATGTGTGATGCTTGTCACTCTAGACACTCAGCTCTTTGTGGATGAGTGTCCACCAGAGGCCTCCTATCTTCTTACCTCCCTCTGCAGTGCTTTCTGCCCTACTCCTCTCAGCTCCTCTCTTTGTTTCTCTTCCCTAATTGTCCCTTGTAGGTGTCTAGTATGCTCTGCTTTCTCTTCCCTCCCTCCATCCAATCCTGCTTTCAGGAGTCAGTCAGTTACCAAGTAAAAACATGGGGCTGGGTGCAGTGGCTCACACCTATAATCTCAGCACTTTGGAAGGCCGAGGTGGATGGATTACTTGAGCCCAGGAGTTTGAGACCAGCCTGAGAAACATAGCAAGACCCTGTCTCTAGAAAAAATAAAGAAATTAGCCTGGCATGGTGGCACATATCTGTGGTCCCAGCTATTCGGCAGGCTGAGGTGGAAGGATTGCTTGAGCCCAGAAGATGGGTGCTGCAGTGAGCTGTGATTGCACCACTGCACTCTAACCTGGGTGTCACAGTGAGACCCTGCTGAGAAAAAAAAAATCCATCTATTTTTTTCTTCAAGGGTTTTGTGTATTATGGGAATCGAAGCTTTTGTCCCCAGGTGATGGATTCCAGACCCTAGACTCAGGCATGGGACAAGAAGGGAGCTCCCTTGGTAGGATGTGATGTGGAGGGCAAACCTGGAATCAGAAAGTCAGGGATCCAGCCCTGGCTGTGCCATCAATTCCAACTGTGACCCTGGACAGGTTGCCTTTCTCTGCCTCTCAGTTTTCTCCCCTGTAAAGTGAGATGGTTGGACTCAAGTGGATGATTATTGAGGACCATTCTAATTTTAACACCTCGTGGTTCTAAGTCTCCAAAACCCAAAGATGTGGTTGCCTTGATTCCGAGTCCACTCTGGCCTTTGGAATAGGGATGTGGAAGGGTAGGACTCCTGCCCTGCCAGGGAGGAGTGGACAGGCAGACCCTCAGACACCAGAAAAAAGTGCCTGGATGGCCTGGGGCAGTGGAGGTAGTGGGAGACCGGCCAGAGGGGACTTGCTTGTCTGTTCAGCTTAGTCGCATCCCCATCTACCTGTGCAGGTGTGCATGAGGCAGTGGGGAGCACCTAAGTGACGGCCTGAAGTCCGGCTCCAGGCTGACTTCTCTCTGGATCTCTGACTGGGCCGTTCTGCACCTCTCCTCTCCCACCAGCAGAGGTCTCTGCCTCACTCACTGGCGTGCAGGCTGCTGAGACTGAGCCCGGCAACAGCTGCGCAGTTGCTCCAGCTGTTGCACCTGTTCCAGGACTAGCCTCTCAAGTTCCCCCAGCCGCCAACCATGGCGCCGGACTCTGGGAGAGGGACCTTGAATCCTTCATATTCTCAAAGAAAAGGGCTGGCGTGACAGCGGTGCCCCTGGGAGGTGTAGTACAGAGATCATTTCAGGCATCCCCCTGCCTCTGTCCAGGACCCCATCCTCATTCTTGTACTCAGGAGTTCTTTTTTGTATCTCGCCAGAAGACTTCTGTTTACAAGTTAAAGCCATTTCTTCTAGTCCTGCCTAGTAGGGGATGAGTGTCCCTGTAAGCATTCTCTCCACATCTGACGACTGGCATTGAAGATTGTGCTGGAGTGAATCAAGCTTAGTCAAGTCCTGATCTCTCTCTGGGACTCAATTTCCCACAAAGGAAACAGGGGACTGGATGTCTCTGAGTCCCTAGCTTTCTACGATTCTATGAATCTAAGCGTATATGTCCAAAGCAGAAAAAAATGTGAACAGTCCCCACCCTGTTTCCTGCCCTTTAACAGGTAACAGAGCTGCCTTTCCTGGTTTGATAGTTCTCTCCCTAGAGGCCCTTCTATGCTCCTGTATGTCTGTCATGTGCCAGAGGGAAAAGTCAGGTTCAGAGAAATGCAGTTCCTTTCCCCGGGTTGCACAGCTCAGCCACTGAGGAGCTGAGGCTTTTCTTCTGATTTCCTTAAGAGGCCTCTCCCATCGGGTGCCAGAGCCCAGAGCAGAGCTTATGTCTCAGAGGGGAGCAAGTTTGTTTGTGTGAAGAGGGGATTATAAATAAATAGAGAAAGTATGGCTGTGTGGGTGTGAGGGAAGAGATGTAAACGTTCTACATTCCTGGGCAGCCTGGCTCACTCAGGTTTCCTGAGTTCTTGCAGGCTGGGGACAGGCCAGCCACAATTCCAGACCTCTCTCCTCTCACCCCGGCCCCTCCTGATGCCCTTTCCATGGTCTTGTCCAGCCTCCCCTCCAGCCCAGAAGCTTCTTTCTAGTTGTCTTTTCTGCTTCCTATTGGGGAAGAATTCTCAACCGCACTAACCCCTCCTAACTGACCCCATAAAAGACCTTTTATCACAGCATGAGAGTTTCAAGCCAGACTGTGGGATGAACTTGGAACTTGGATGGAGACAGTTTGGAAATTTTGACTTAGGCGTGAAGATCATGGAATCACTCATCCCTTTAGCTACTCTGGGCTCCTGACCTTTTTGTACATGTTGTCATTTGGTTTGGCCAGTGGTTTGAGCATTCAGATGGCAGGGAGCTGGAAAGCGGGGGTTGTCAGAAGCTAATTTCTGTTAGGTGGCAAGGTAAAAGTGCTGAAAGGGAATTGGCCCTCTTCCCATATAATGAACTACTCCTTTTGTTAAAGAAAGAGGCTTCCAGGGCCAGGCGTGGTGGCTCACGCCTGTAATCCCAGCCCTTTGGGAGGCTGTGGCGGGTGGATCACGAGGTCAAGAGATCGAGATCATCCTGGCCAACATGGTGAAACCCTATCTCTACTAAAAATACAAAAATTAGCTGGGCATGGTGGCACTCACCTGTAGTCTCAGCTACTCAGGGGGCTGAGGCAGGAGAATCGCTTGAACCTGGGAGACGGAGGTTGCAGTGAGCAGAGACTGCGCCACTGAGCCGCAGCCTGGTGACAGAGCAAGATTCCATCTCAAAAAAAAAAAAAAAAAGAATGAAAGAAGCTTCCAGGACTAAGGACCATCAATTGGCTCCTCTTCCAGGATCTCTCCCTCTTTGTTAACTCTGTTCTTTCATCATTGATTTCGTTCATCAGGCATGAACTCTATCTATGTAGGCTCTGCATTGAGCACAAAATTTAATGAGATCTGGTCCTTGCTCTCAAGAAGGTCCCAGTTTAGCTAGGAAGCAAGCTTACTTAAGAAGTACCTCTAATCCATTTGTGATGAGAATTGTAATGAGGGCTGAACTCAGTTCTGCAGGAAAGGCCAGTGGCTGGAAGTTTGGGGCAGCTTCACAGAAAGGGTAGCATCTAAGCTGGCTTTTGAAAAATGGGAAGGAGTTGGTCAAACATTGGAGATGGAAGATTCCATTCTAGGTGGAGGAAACAGCATGTTTGAAGGCACAGTAGGAGGAGGCCTGGGGGCTGGTGGAAGAGTGAGGAATTTAGCAAGAGGAGGTGAGGCTGAAAACAGGGCCACCACAAAAAGTTTTGCTGGAAAAGCAGGCAGGAGCCAGCTCATGATAGGCTGGGGATGACACAGTGACATTTGGAATCTGTCTGGTAAACATTGCTGTCCTGAAATCAGATTAGATCAACTAAGTCAGTCACTTTAAGTCTGTTCAGACAGGTAAAGAGCTTTGGCTGTGGCCTATCCAAGTGGACACTTCCTGTGGGAAAGGGAGCTAGTGTCTAGCACTTTGGATATGCCAAAGAGAAGCCTCTGTGTCCTTCATGAACCACATCCACTCCCACCTCTGTGCCTTTGCATCTAGCACCCACTGCCTGAGAAGTACTTCCCCTTCTGCATCTTGTTAATTTCTCCAGGATCCAGCTCAGGCATGTTCCTAGAGAAGCCTCGCCTGACGACCCTATGCTCACACCATCATAGCGTTTGTCAGACTGAATGTATTGTATCTATCTGTGTTCTTCACTAGGCTGTGAGCTCCTTCAGGAGGTGACTTTGTTTTATTTAAGTCATGTACCAGGCCCATGGATGTGTATAATATTTGACATACAAAAAGTTCAATAAATAAATGAATAACGGGAAGTAATATTACTGTAGCAGTCCCCCAGTATTCACGGTTTCAATTTCTGAGGTCTCAGTTACCTGTGATTAACCTTGGTCCGAAATATTAAATTGGAAATTCCAGAAATAAAGAATTCATACGTTTTAAATTGCACATCATTCTGAGTGGCATGGTGAATTCTGTTGCCATCCCTCTCTGTCCCATCCACAACATAAATCACCCCTTTGTCCAGTGTGTCCACGCTGTAGATGCCCCCTGCCCGTTAATCACTTGGTAGCTGTCTCAGTGATCAGATCAACTGTTGCAGTATTGCAAGGCTTGTGTTCAAGGAACTCTTATTTTAATTCATAATGGCACCAAAGCACTAGTAGCAATGCCAGCAATTTGGATATGCCAAAGAGAAGCTATAAAGTGCTTTCTTTAAGTAAAAAGGTAAAAGTTCTCAATTAATAAGGAAAGGAAAAAAATGGTATAGTGAGTTTGCTAAGATCTGCAGTAAGGATGAATCTTCTATTTGTGAAATTGTAAAGAAGGCAAAATAAATCTATGCATGGTCTATCTAGGGTTCAGTACAAACTGTGGTTTCAGGCATCCACTGGGGGTCTTGGAATGTGTCACCCAAGGATGAGGGGGGACTACTGTATTACTAATGATAATAATGTTTACTGCCTGTTATGCCAAGTGCCCCACACTCACATATGCGTTCAAGTCCCAAAACCTCAATCCTGACCTTGATGGCTCCTTTGCCCTCTCCATGCATATCCTATCCAGTCTGTCTCAAAGCCTGCCCATTGTACCTCCTAAGTGTTTCTCAAATCTGTACTTTTGCCCATCAGCACAGCTTCCATCTTGGTCCAGGTCCAGCATGATCTCAAAACAGGATGACTGCAACAGCCCCTCCCTGGTCTCTCTGCCTCCAGTCTTGCCCTCCAATCAGTTCTCCATTCCTGTGGGCACAGTGATGATTCTAAAATGCAAATCTGATCATGGGACTCCCCAGTTTAAAGCTTTTCCATGGCTTTCCTTTGCCTCTGGGGCTCTCAAAGCCCTCCATGAGCCTCTGCTTCTCCTTCCAGACTGGTCTCTTGCCTCTCACTCCTGCCTTCCCATTCTCTCCTCCAACTTCTGAACCACTTTCATCTCTGTATCCCCGCCCAAGGTCTGTGGGCCTGAGGTGAGTTGAGGCAGACTATTCTGGTTTGTGAGTAGGGCTAGAAGAATGCAGGAGGCCACCAGAATCACGGTTGGTGCAGTTGTAAATGAGACCGGGGAGATTTGGCCTCAGTGTGTGCTATGATGTTCGTCCCCTAATAGGTGCCTGGGGATGACCACAGAGGGCTCTGGGAGTCAAAGAAACACCACAGGAAACAAACTATTAAGGAAGTCTGGGGTCAGTGCCCAGATCTGTTTTTTTAAACCTATTTAGTTGAGCATATAATATATGTCAGGCACTAGGCATATTGCATATATTATCTGACCTAATTCTATAGTAACTCTGAGAGGTAAAGATTGTTATTAGTTCCATTTAATAGATGTGGAAACAGAGGCCCAGGATGGTTAGGTAACTTGTCTAAATTCAGGCTGCAAATAAAAGCCAAATCCACAATTTGAACCCCAGCCAATCTGACTCCAAAGGGTCCCTGAGAAAAGGCATGCTTGGTCTCTGAGATGGGGAGGGATGCATGGGCACAGGTGGGATGAGACTTAGTGGTGGGGTGGGAGAGGAATCAGGGCAGGTCCAAGGCCAGGGCAGGGGTGGGAACACCACAGAGGACCAAAGGGAGTGTATGGGAAGGGAGTGAGATATGAGACAAACTTTACCGCCTTCACACTCAGGTGACACACCTGTGTCACTCAGGACTGGTACTACTGGCTCCCTGAACTTCATCCTAACCCACTTTGGAGCCTCTGAGAGCCTAGGATGTATGAGACCATCAACACATCCAAGAATCATAGAATCTTGGAATGATCAAATCTTAGAACCACAACATTGGACAATTCTAGAAGCTTTGTGTTCTAAGGAAATACAGGTTCTTAGAAACATGGAATTCTCAAAATCCTGAACCTTAGAATCCTAGAATTTTGGAGTCTTCAAATGTTGAAATCATGGATTCATAAAGTATCTATGCAGAAAATCTTTGAAGATCATAGCTTACCCCTTCCCCTTATTTTGCAGATGGGAAACTGAGGCTCGGAGAAAGGAGGATGAGTCTCTGAATGTCACACAGTGAACTTGTGGCTTAAAGAACTAAAACTGTTTTCACCAGCCATGTTCAAGGGTTGGGGCTAGTGCCAGCACTGCAGGAACCGAGGCGGCCTGTTGCCGCCTGGCACTTCTTCCTCCTGCTTGGTTTTGGCATGGCCTTGGGCACTCATCTCACTTGAGGAAGAGAGAGCTCCAGGCCATGCCACCCTTCCTTGTGCCTGTCACCTTCTAGGGTATGGTGGGGTGGGGATTGTGGCCACTGGAGGCCTCCTGCCAGGCCCCCCACATTCTCAGCCTCTGCCAGGTCTATTAGTGGGGGGAAGGGGCCTCCTGCCTGGGCATTGGCTGAGACACTCTTTCTGTCTTCATGCTCTGAGCAGGCGGTGAGGTGAAGGGGGTGCCAACTGGCACAGGGACCTGGGCTACAGGGCTGCCCCAAGGAAGGTAGGACAGGGCTTCTTCAGCAACAGGCTGAGACCTAAGGTGGTGGCAGTGTTGCAATCACCCCCTCCCTGGTGGGAGGAGGGGACTGAGGAAGAAAGACATTATTCACTCCTTGGAGAGTTGGGCTGGCTCTGACCAGCACCCCAGCTGGGCCCGTGTCCCACCCTCTCTGCCAGTAGAGGCTGAGAGATAAACACAGCTCATTTGATACGGGCCAGCCGGGCCTTGCTGGCTTGCTGGGAATGTGAGAGACGAACTTTAATCGCTCCTTCACTTTGGGGAGTTGGGAAGGGAATGGTGAGGGAACTAAGCCATGTGTTCCTACTCTCAGCGACCCTCGAAGCACAGACTGAAGGCATCGTGACAGCAGTCTCAAATCTTTGTTCTAGGAGGCCCAAGAGGGCAGAGCAGGAGCAATGTGAGGAACCCGAGAGAGGCCAACTCCAGCTCCTTACAAAGAAAACCTTCTAATGGTTAGGAATGGCCCATGAGCTCCTGTTTCCTGGAGGCGTGTGTCAGGCAGGGGCTGCACGCCAGCCCAGCCCCCAGTGCTGAGAGGGAATTCCTGCACTGAATGTGAGCTCCCCGCTCACCCCACCCAACTCATTACTGCTTTCAATGCTCTGCGATTCTGTTTCAAAGTCTAAGAGAATGTGATTTAGGAAGTGTAAGAACCCATGTTTCTAAGATGCTTGACTCTGGAAAATGAGAAGGAGGCATGAGAGGCAGCTTCTCCATTTTAGACCAACAGGGGACTAAGAAAATAAGCTAGGGAGTCCGGGATGGTGGCCGGTGGGGCAGAGAGAGAAGAAGGCAGTTGAGCCTCTAGGCCCTGGAATTGGGTAAAAAGCCACAGGAGATGAGAGACGTGGTGAAGAGAAAGGAGCTCTGCTTTGCAGGCAGGTGTCCTGGGCTGAAATCCTAGCGGAGGACTTTAGGCCAGTGGCATGGTCTCTGTGAGCCTTCTCATAATTGTGGTAACAGTCCAAAGCCACTGCAAGACGGATACTGTCATCTATTCCAGAAGATGACAATGTCCATTTTGCAGTGGCTTTGTGATTGTTACCACAATTATCATAATAATAGCATTCAACTAAGGGTCAGAAACTGGACTGGGTAAGCACTTTACAAGCGTTATCTAATTTAATGGTCAAAACAATAATGTTAATGAGATAATTAACTTCTATAAGGGGTTCGGCAAAGAGAAGATAGTCAATAAATGTTGGTTCCCTTCTCCATATTTCAATCTCATTTAATTCAACAAACCTTTACTGGCACTTAGCTTGTGCCGGGCCTCCCAGTTCCTCCTGAAAAGAGCTCAGCAATGGAGTGTTTTTCCCTGCTGGCATGAAGATCACTAGGTACCTGCATAGAGGAGGGTTGGCGAGGATAGGGCAGGAGGCAGAGGGGCAGGGCACAAGGCTGCAGTGCTGGGCTGGGAGGTCTGACCCAGGGCTGGAGGTGAGTGGGTAGGAGGTGGGAGCAGGAGTGGATCAGTGGGTTATGGGAGGTGAGAAAGGCAGAGGTTTCAGGAATGCAGGATTGTAGGAGAGATAGCCAACCCATGGAACAAACGATTTTAGTAATTTTTAGAAGCATTCATCCAGATATTGACGACTGATGTGCGATTGCAAAAAAGTCCATTGGTGTGCCAAGCACAAATCACAGTAGTAGCAACAACCATTTTTAAGGATTCTTGAAAGTCAGTTTCCTAACAACCTTTCCATCACGGCTCACCAAAATATAAGGACATAGTACAGTGAGAAAGCAAGAAAGCTCCCAGCACCATGGCCTCGGGCCCCATCTCTGCCAACCCTCCTCTACACAGGTGCCTGGTGATCTTCACACCAGGAGGACTTTGTTCAAAAGGTGGGCTACAGGACCCAGAGAATGTGTACACGTGTGTGTGTGTGTGTGTGTGTGTGTGTGTGTGTGTGTGTGTATACGGGGAGGGGGATGGGAGAGGAGAGAGGGGTGGGAAGGGAGGGAAGGGTGTTGGTGATGTACTAAATAAGCCAAATGGGACAAATAAAATGGAAGCAAGCATGATTGTGAGGGCAGAGGAGCGTGGGACTGAGTCAGGAGACTGGTGCTGTCATCGCTGCCTGGTGACTGACTTGCTGTGTGGCCCTCAGGTGTAACTTACCCTCTCTGGGCCTCATTTGTCTAATCATAATAATTAACGTTGATACCATGATATAAATCTGTACAGCATTTCACTGCTTGATTCCCTAGCTGCCCTGTGAGATAAGCATTAAGGCTCAGAGACAGTGGCATGCCCAGTGTCGCACAGTAAGTGTGTGGTAAAGCCGAGATTCAAACTCAGACCTTCTGGCCCCTTGCCTAGGAGAGCATGCTCAGTTGTCTAGCAGATTCTCTTTTGTCTGAGTGGCCCAGATGACATCTCTTTTAGAGCTAGAAAGAAAGAAAAATGAGACAGAGTTTTTGGGCTGGAGCCTCCTGGGACTAACATGGCACTGGTCGGTTTGCCAGGCCCAGACATGTTCTGCCTTTTCCATGGGAAGAGATACTCCCCCGGCGAGAGCTGGCACCCCTACTTGGAGCCACAAGGCCTGATGTACTGCCTGCGCTGTACCTGCTCAGAGGTAGGTTCCTCTGGCCACCTGACCAGCTGTGTCAGGGATGTCTGAGAACCCTCCAGAGAAGTCACCCCAGAAGGAGGACTAGGCCTTCTAGAACTGTGCTGTCAGCAGTAGCTGAGAGACTTGGGACAAGCCACTTTACTACTGAGTACTTAATATATAGGATTAGATGGCTACTGTGTACCTCCCAAAGATAAGTCACACAAACATTAGTGGCTGGGTTGGGATGAGGGCCCTGGTCTCCCGTCTCACATCCCAGCCTTCTTTCCACCTCGTGCTGGTGCCAGCCTCCCTGCCTCCCACGCAGCCCAAGACAGAGCCTTTTTGACCTTATCTCCCATTCCCTCCCTTTCACATACTATTTCCTCCAGCCACTTCGGCCCTGCCTTAGGATGTGTTCCCCCACCTCCACTAGCCCAACTACTTGTTCCTCAAGGACTTGCCCAAATGGGAAAATGACCTCCACCTGGAAGGATTTTCTTCTTCTGGGATCCCACATAAGTTTCTCTGCCCCTTTCTCCTGATCATTGTTGACCAGGCAACATAGTTACTGCCCCTCCTAGACTGAACCTCTGAGGCTAGGACTTGCTGGGCCCTCACTCAGACCTGGCATGATTCCCTGCCAAAGGCTGAACCACCTGGGGTAGAGACCATGTTTTTGTTTTCCATCTCCTCCCACCCCATCACACCCCACAACAATCCAGCACCTCCACAGGGCCTTGTAAAATCAACTGGGTAGAATAAATGAGACCCCTATGTGGTCCAGAATTCACAAGCAAGGTATGAGATTGGAGGGGCAGAAGAGGAGGAAGTGGCTTAGGAGACCTGAAAAAACTTTGGCTTTAGCTCAGCTGCCTGGAGCCCAGTGTGGATGTCCCCAGCTTTCTTTGTCTGGGTGTTGGTGCTTGGAGGGAGGGGTAGCTAGCTCCCAGCCCGAGCCAGCCTCCCAGCGCCACTCTTTCCCTGCACAGAGCCAAGAGAGGAATGCAGAAGGCCTCTAAGAGTCTCCCTTGTTAAAATAGAACCCTCTGGGGTGAGAGCAGAAAGAGCTCTGGAGGAGATCCTGTGGGGTGGCAGAGGGGGTGGCTAGCCCCCCTCCTGACTTTGACACTGGGGTCTCACTCCTCCTGGGGTGTTTCCTCCTGACTCACCACTGCTTCTACCATGTTGGCCCCAAGTAGAAATGGGGACACAACCCCCACCATGACTGCCTCCCCTCGGTTTGCCTTAGCACATCTGAGGCCAATCAGCTTTTTCAAGAAGGACTTTATGAAATATAGCCAGAGAACAGAAAGGAAATCATAACAGAAAATTCCAGACATATCATGTGGTCCAGTTGACAAAGGCCAAGTTTTTTGAGCCATTGGAGTTAATTCATTTCTCCTTTCCCAGAGTTCACATACAGTTTCCTCAACCCAGAGGACTTTTGCTGGTATCTGCAAAATATACCCTCAATCCCTCCACTTCTCTCCACCATCACTGCTCCCCCTAATCCAAGCCACCATCATCTGTCGTCCCTTTCCTGGGCTGCCACACAAGCCTCCTAACAGGTCTTCCTGTTTCCCCCTCTAAATCTACCCTCCATGTGGCAGTGAGAATTTTTTTTTTTTTTTTTTTGAGACAGGGTCTCGCTCTGGCATCCAGGCTGGAGTGCAGTGGTGCGATCTCAGCTCACTGCAGCCTTGACTTCCCAGGCTCAGGCAATCTTCCCACCTCAGCCACCTGAGTAGCTGGGACCACAGGTGTGTGCCACCATGCCCAGCTAATTTTTGTATTTTTTGTAGAGACAGGATTTCACCAGGTTGCCCAGGCTGGTCTCAAACTCCTGAGCTCGAGAAACCCACCTGCCTCAGCCTCCCAAAGTGCTGGGATCACAGGAGTGAGCCACCGCGCCCTGTGAGAATGGCCTTTTCTCAGCATGAAACTGATCATGTCATTCTGCTCTTAAAACCCTCCAGTAACAGATGATGAACTCATTGACAGGCATACAGAGACTGTGTGCTGATTGTCATGTTCTGACTTAGGGAAAAAAAGAGAGAAAAGAAAAAAAAAACCTCTAATAGCTTTTCGTTGGACCTAAAGTAAAATTCAAATTCCCCGCTGAGGGCTCTGCTTCTATCTTATTCTCCAATTTCTTTTCTTTTCTTTCTTTTTTGGAGATGGAGTCATGCTCTGTCACCAGGCTACCAGGCTGGAGTGCAGTGGTGCAATCTCGGCTCACTGCAACCTCCGCCTCCCAGGTTCAAGTGATGCTCCTGCCTCAGCCTCCCAAGTAGCTGGGACTACAGGCACCCGCCGCCACTCCCAGCTAATTTTTATATTTTTAGTAGAGACGGGGTTTCACCATGTTGGCCAGGATGATCTCGATCTCTTGACCTTATGATCTGCCCTCTTTGGCCTCCCAAAGTGCTGGGATTACAGGCATTAGCCACCACGCCTGGCCTTATTCTCCAATTTCATTTCATACCTGCTCACTCTACTGCAGCCACACTGACCTCTGTCGGTTTTTCCAACACTTGAACCTCATTCCAACTTGTTTCCTCTACTTGGAATGTTCTTCCCTCAGATCTTCTCACGAACAGTTAGTTCCTTCTCATCTCCCAGTTCATAACACAAATGTTTCCTCCTTAGAAAGCCTTCCCTGACAGCTGTTTCTAACATAGTCTACCGCTATTAATGAAATAATATTTATTTATTTATTTATTTATTTATTTATTTATTTATTTTGAGACAGAGTCTCACTCTGTCACCCAGGCTGGAATGCAGTGGCATGATCTCGGCTCACTGCAAACTCTGCCTCCCAAGTTCAAGTGATTCTCATGTGTCAGCCTCCCGAGTAGCTGGGATTATAGGCATGCACCACCATGCCCAGCTAACTTTTGTATTTTTAGTAGAAATCGGGTTTTATCATGTTGTCCAGGCTGGTCTCAAACACCTGACCTCAAACAATCTGCCCCCCTTGGCATCCCAAATTGCTGGGATTACAGGCATGAGCCGCCACGCCAGGCCCTCTATTTTATTATATATCATAAATTTAACATCTGAAATCTTCTTGTTCCTACTTGCTTACTTTTTTTTTCTTTTTCTTTTTTTTCTTTTTTGAGTTGGAGTCTTGCCCTGTCGCCCAGGCTGGAGTGCCATGGCGTAATCTCGGCTCACAGTAACCTCTGCCTCCCGGGTTCAAGCAATACTTCTACCTCAGCCTCCCAAGTAGCTGGGATTACAGGCACACCACTACTGCCTGGCTAATTTTTGTATTTTTAGTAGAGATGGGGTTTTGCCATGTTGGCCAGGTTGGTCTCGAACTCCTGACCTCAAGTGATCCACCCACCTCAGCCTCCCAAAGTGCTGGGATTATAGGCGTGAGCCACCATGCCCGGCCCTTGGTTACTTCTTTAATAGTCTATCTTTCACTGTTAGGATGTGAGCTCCGGGAGGGCAGAAACCTTGTTGGTCCCACTCATTGCTATGTTCCTAGTGCTCAGAAGAAGGCCTGGCACCCAGTAGACCTGCAGCAAATATTGAGCGTGAATGAGTCCACGCCTACCCACCAGAGGCAGCTCAGCATCGTGGAAAGTACCTTGGCCCTGGTGACAGTTTTTACCTGCTGTGTGATCTTAGGCAACTTAACATTTGAAGGCTCTTTTCTCACTTAAAAAGTGTGACTAATAGTATGGTATCTACCTCTAGGGGTGTTGAGAAGAAGAAGTGGGATGATTTTTATATAACAGAAAGGCCCTACCTCAGTAGCCACTCAATAAATGGAAGCTATGACTTTCCAGAGAGGTTCCCTGTGACTGCAAAGGGCTTTTCCATGTGCCTCACCTGCCCTTTCACCCCTAACCTGTCTCCATCCTGTTTGCTGCTTCGTGGCGCTAATAATCATCACCATCCTTGACTCCTCCAAGGCCAGAATTAAGAGACCGATTGTAACTCTTCAGGCCACACAGTCCCTTGCACTCCATCCTAGTTTCTCATCTGGGAACCTCAGATGTCTAGTGTCTAGTTTATCCTCTAGACATTTAGTAAGCACCCATGTGCGTTGGGCCTCTAGAAGGCCCCTATTAGAGCTCAGACCAATTCTGTGGACTCTGGGATGCCCCTTAGCACTGACTAGTCCTACCGATTACCTCTGGCCATCTTGGGAAGCAGTGACCCCAGAAGGCGTAGGGCCAGTCAAGGGTCTTCCATGGGGCAAGAGGCTGCCTCTGGGAGAAGTGCTATCAGGGAACTCAGGTCCAGGGAGAGGGCAGGAGGAAGGAACCAGGGGGAGTAGTGGGGCTAGAAACAAACTTCGCCAACTTCAGAATTGTGAACAAAGCAGGCTCCCTTCATCTAGGAGAGGACCATCGACCCCTCCTTTCCTAACTCTCATTTATTCACTCACTCATGCATTCATTCAGACGCCAGCAGCCACTAACTTGGAGCAAGGCCCCATGCCTACTATTCTTTGGAATTCGTGGTTGAATCAGTGACACAGATGTAAATGGTTCATCACAATACAGCAGAGTGACCCTTGTAACAGAGTGAAGAACAAGGTGCGGGAAGGCTGAGGGGCCAAAAAAAAAAAAAAAACTGCCTGGAGAGCTGGGAAGACCCCCACGAGGGGTGGTGGCCACTCTCCCTCAGTTTCTGCTTGTCTCTCTCTGCATATGTTCCCCTGCCCAGTTCTCTCACTTGCTATACTTAAAAAAGAGAAGGAACTTCAGGCCCTTCCTTCTCTAGTGCCAACTCCAAAGGCTTTGTCCAGGATTACCCAAACCTCCCAGAGATTTAGGGGGTGGATCATAAAGCCATCCGTCTTCTCTACATCAGGTTTTTAGTCTCACACCCCCTCCCAGTCACCTGTCCTCATGTTTCATTCCTTTCTTGACCACAAGGCTCAAGACCAGAGTTAAAAGGACCAAGCCCTAGAGTTAAAATAGCTCAGTCAAAGCATCAAGATCAATGTCAAACAACTCTAGGCTTACATGTCTTTCTCTGTGAAGGGGACAGTGTTTAAGCAAGTCTATGACCAGATCTGACCTCCGTCAGGGTAGGGGAGGCACATGGATGTGTGGGCCAAGTCAGATCCCCTTGGTGGGCAGGAATGGGGAGGAACTGGGCACACTTGAGTTAATTCTTTTCAGTCCAATCACAGGCTTACGATAAGTTCAGATTTCTGCAGTTGGGGTGGGAGTTTTGGGAAAGGACAGGTACAGGTGGAAGACGATGGTTCTTTGAACCAGGGCTGACCCTTGTGTCCCCTTCAGAGCGCCCATGTGAGTTGTTACCGCCTCCACTGTCCGCCTGTCCACTGCCCCCAGCCCGTGACGGAGCCACAGCAATGCTGTCCCAGGTGTGTGGGTAAGTAGCCATGCTCCTCCCCATCGTCCACGGACCTTTCTCCTACTCCCAGTGTAGCCCTCTAGCTGAGGGAGACCCCTGCAAGGAGAGGGGCAGTCTCTACCCATCAGATGTGTAGACACACAAAGGTGCTCAAGGGAGGAAATATCCCAGATCCCCAGGCAGTGCTGGGGTAGCAGAGACTTCGTGTCCCTAAGTAGGTGTGCATGGCAGGGGAGGGAGGACATGCAGAAAGCAGCTGCAGGAAACAGGGCCTTGCTTGGGCTGCTGACTGGCACACTTGGGCTCCAGTCTGTCTTGGGCCTGCCAGAGCTGGAGGGTGTGGGCACAGTCTGGGAAGTGAAGGTGAGTGATCTTGGGCTTGAAGGTCCTATGGGGAGACCCCAGAATTACCAATGTGGGGGCTGAGAAGGACTAAAGGAGTCAGGCCCTGTTCTCTGAGATTCCTCCCACTGCTGAGATTCAGGGACTCTACGTGTCCTGATGCTAAATGTCTATGATTCCATGATTTTAAGATTCTAAGAGCCTCTGAGAATGAGATTCTAGGAAGAAGAGGTCAGAGAAAGGAGAGGTGGTCTGGGAAGAAATTGGCAAAACCAAGTGTCCAGTGAGGGACAGCCAGAGGGGAGGCCAACTTGGAGGTGGGAGGGGAGGTTGAGAGGAAAATTGATGTTTAGAAGCATCAAGAAAGTGGTGAAGAAGAGGCTCCAGATTTTGGCCTCGGGTCTGGGCTCTGGAATCAGGACTTTCCTGGTGAGCTGGTATGGAGTGGGGCTCATTTTCCAGGGGGGCGTCCAGTAGGGATCTGACTCATGGCCCTGACATGGGTCATAGAGATTCCTGGCTGTGGGTCCCCGAGGGGACAGTGGCTCTCAGCTTCATCCTGCACAGTGAGGGAGGGTCCTCATGTCTGATGCTGACTCTGGGGGGCCTCACCTCTCCTTGCTGACTTTGGGATTTCCCCCTGTGCTTGGCCCAGGCCTCTTGTTGCTAAAACGCTCTTCACTCCCTCTCTCTTCCCATCCCCTGCCCCTCTGCCTGCTTGGCTCCACAGTGCTTCAAGACTCTGCTCGCCATTGCCATCGGCCCTTCAGGAAGCCTTCCCTGGTCACTCCTCCCCGGCTGAGTTAGAGGCTCCTCCTCTCTGCTGTCACAACTTCTGTGCTTCCATCCACCCTAGCCCTTACCTGCTACAGCATCATTGCTTGTGGCTTGTCTTTCTGCCTAATTAGATTTCAAACTTCTTTTTTTTTAATTAAAAAAAAAGTTTTGGCCGGGCGCGGTGGCTTGCACCTGTAATCCCAGCACTTTGGGAGGCCAAGGCGGGCGGATCACAAGGTCAAGAGATTGAGACCATCCTGGCCAACATGGTGAAACCCCATCTCTACTAAAAATACGAAAAAAAATAGCTGGATATGGTGGCATGTGCCTGCAGTCCCAGCTACTCAGGAGGCTGAGGCAGGAGAATTGCTTGAACCTGGGAGGTGGAGGTTGCAGTGAGCTGAGATCGTGCCACTGCACTCCAGCCTGATGACAGAGCAAGACCCTGTCTCAAAAAAGAAAGAAAGAAAAAGAAAAAAAAATTTTAAAAATGTTTTTGGTAGAGATAGGGTCTCACCGTGTTGCCCAGGCCAGTCTCGAACTCCTAGAGTCAAGTGATCCTCCCACCTCAGCCTCCCAAAGTGCTGGGATTACAGGCATGAGCCACCTACCCGTAATTTTTGAGTTTGAGTTTCTTGATGGCAAGGGCTAAATCTTACTCATTGCTCCATTCCCAATGCCTAGCATGGTGCCTAGAACAGAGGAGTGCTTAGTCAAGGGGTCTTGAATGAATGAGTGGGCTCTCTCAGGACCAGAGGCTTACCCCTCCACCTGGCAGGATGAGGATGGACTGATGGGCAGGTGATGGGGAGGGGGGCTCTGGGGGCCAGTGAATGACAGGAGTTTACACAAGCACAGGGACAATCATGCCAGCTGGCACCACTAGAATGTAACCCTGTGAGGGCAGAGACTCTTTTGCTCACTGCTGTATCCCCAGCACCTAGAACAGTGCCTGGCACTGAGAAGTGCTCCATGAACCCTCATTCAGTGCTGGATGAACTAACTCAGGCCCCACTGAGCGGAAGCTGAGGCTGCTGGCTTTACCTTCTTGCTCTGGTTGGGGCTGGCTCAGACACTGAGGGGGCTGGAGGGCTGTGGTAGGGGTCATGGGAGAGAGGGACACAGTCAGATGTAGGTATCAGAGGGACCTCTTAGTTAGCTGATATGGGGAATGACTGGCAAGGCCCAGGCCAGAGCTTGGTTTAAATATCAAGCTGGGGTCAAATGCAAAATCTTCAGAAAAGTGGCCTTGTTAATCTCAGCAAAGATTCACATGAAACCTCATTTTCTTCTTCCTCCTGCCCCTCCCCCACTGCAGAACCTCACACTCCCTCTGGACTCCGGGCCCCACCAAAGTCCTGCCAGCACAACGGGACCACGTACCAACACGGAGAGATCTTCAGTGCCCATGAGCTGTTCCCCTCCCGCCTGCCCAACCAGTGTGTCCTCTGCAGCTGCACTGTAAGAACTCCTGCCTTCCCTTCAGCACAGGCCAGTGCTCTGGGCCTGCAAAGAACATAATAGCCTGGACTGCGGACTCGGGGGGATTGTTCCTCCTGGCCAAAGCAAAGTGAATGGGCTCAGGGGAAAGGGAATATATGGGGTTTGGAATGTCCTGTCCCTAGCTGGGTCAGCTGACCATTCTCTGAGCTTCCACACCTTCCTGAGCCTTCTGTTTCCCCCACTAGACGCTGCATTCCTTGAGGGGAGGAAACATATGTGTTTCATTTCTTTATCCTCTGCTGTCAGTCCAGGGTCTAAAGCACAGAAGACATCTGTAATGATTGTCGAATGAGAGAATGAATACGCAAATGATCAGTTATCCATCCTGGGGGACAGAGACAGGGCCAGATTATCTGTAGCAAATGGAAATTAATCTGAAGCTACTTAAACTCCTCCTGCCTATTGTTAGAGCTGGACCTCGGGGCAGGCAGGGCTGACTCGGCGGTGTTCTCATGGGACAGAGACTGAAGCTAAGCAGGACCTCCTCTGGAAAGTCTTCAGCCTCCTCCTTGTAAGGGAACTGGGGTGTAGGCATGGCCTTTCTATAGGTTTGCAGGTGGCTTTCAGCATGTAATTTTTTTTTTTTTTTTTTTTTTGAGACGGAGTCTCGCTCTTTTGCCCAGGCCAGAGTGTAGTGGCGTGATCTCGGCTCACTGCAAGCTCCGCCTCCCTGGTTCACGCCATTCTCCTGCCTCAGACTCCCAAGTAACTGGGACTACAAGTGCTTGCCACCACGCCTGGCTAATTTTTTGTATTTTTAGTAGAGTTGGGGTTTCACCGTGTTAGCCAGGATGGTCTTGATCTCCTGACCTCGTGATCCACCCGCCTCAGCCTCCCAAAGTGCCGGGATTACAGGCGTGAACCACCGCACCCAGCCCAGCATGTCATTTTTAACCCTGGGCTTGGCAACTCATCCATGAATTGGCAGGAGAAGCCCCTGCCCTCCTGATTTCCTTACTACCTGATCACCACACTTGGGCCTCGGTTCCTCTGAGTGCATAAGGGAGTCTGACCAAGTGATCATTAATGTTCTCTCCCGACTAGGTATCAGAAACCTGTGTTTGAGCTCCAGCACTGTCCCAGTTCCCTGTGTGACCTCAAACGAGTCACTTTTTTTGGGCCTGCCTCCCTATCTTTTCAGTGACAGGGTCCCATCAGTCTGAGTCTTTGAATCTTAAGTTTCTGTGCTGCAGAGCAAACAGCCTGCAAATAATGAGGAGTGACTACTTATAAATCAGCCTAGTAAGTGATTACCTTTTGCAGGGTGTGAGCCTTTTGCAGTGGTCTAGGATATTGTGTCACCTGGTTCATAGAAATGCCTGGTTTATAGACAGTATCCGAATGACCCTAGGAGAAGGATATCACTATTTCTGTTTTCCAGATGAGGAAACGGGCTCAGAATAGTTGAGTGACTTGCCTGAGACCACACAGCTAGTAAGTGACAGAGCCAGAATTCAGACCCAAGGCCACCTGGCTCCAAAGCCAATGTTCTTTTCCCTGTGTCTTGCTGCCTCCCCTGAAGGGATGAGGCCTGGATGAGGAAGGGGCTGTGTCGAGAGACAGAAATGCTGGGTTATGGGTGGTGAGAGCATTCCCAGGATTCCTCTGTTCATTCTCCCTGGGTACTTGGGCCTCCCCTTCTTTCTTCTCATCCCTGATTATATGAGGCTGGCTTGACTTCTGGCCTCACCCGAGGGACCAGAACACTCACTTCTCAGACCCTCTGGAAAGAGAACAGGGAAAGGTCTCAGGGCAATAGTGCTTCCCCCCAGGCACGTTGTGCCTTGTGCTTTTCACAGCCATTCCCTCACTGAATCTTCACACCCCAAATGGGTGTGACCCCACTTCACAGAGGAGGAATCTCAGGCCCAGAGGAAAGAAGTGACCACCAAAGGTCACCTGGCCCCTGACCCCCAGAAGGCCCCTTCCCCTGCAGTCTTGCCTTTCAAGGCTGGATCCCAAAGTTGGAGACCAAGGGCTTTCAGTAAAGAGCAAGATGAGCCCAGGTATCACCCACCTGTCCCCCTCCCATGACGTTGATTTCAGTGGGAAAAGCTTGAAGACTGGGCCCCGACTGTCTTTCTAACTTGAGACGGCTCAGGTCCCGCTCCGGCTCCTCATTTGTAGGACAGGGAGATTCCTTTCTTACCAGGCAGCACCTAGGGACAGCCTGGCTGTGAGTGAGTCAGAAGCTGAAGGCTGGATGTTACCTGCAGGGCCTGGAAATGGGGCTGGGAGGGCATGGGGGACCCCTCCTCTGAGCTGTCCAGGCCTTGCCCTGGAGATGCTGTTGCTTCCCCTCCCCACCATAGGAGAGACCTCAAGGCTATTTGCTCCCAGGGAAGGGGGTGTTCCTAGCCCCCAAGGCTAGCCCTTGTCAGAGCTCATTTCCCAGCTGGTTTGCTCTATCTGTCAGGAGGGCCAGATCTACTGCGGCCTCACAACCTGCCCTGAACCAGGCTGCCCCGCACCCCTCCCGCTGCCAGACTCCTGCTGCCAAGCCTGCAAAGGTGAGTCTGTCCCTCCATCTGGCAGCACTCAACCACCCCTCTACTCCATGGGCCTAGCCGTGAACTGTGAGAGCCATGAGGAACTGCAGGTGACACCCAGCATGTAGCAGATGGCTCTTTCCTCCAGGGTGTGGCTTAGCCTGCACCCCTCAGAAAGCAGAGCCTGGCGGAAGCTGATGTGTTACTTATTTTTATTGCAGTCATTGTGGGAGGAAAGAGGGAAAGGCAGAGTGAAGCAGGTAAGGAGAGAGAAGCAATACAGGAATATGTCCAGGGGCTGGCCTCTGCTTGCTAACCAAGCAAAAGTGACCTATTGCTCTAAGTAGTCTCTGCTTCTCAGAAAAGTCTGGGGGTGGTAGAGGAAGCAGTAAGAATGTATCCACCAGCCACCAACTATCTCTCCATTGAGCCCAAAGCTCATCCATGCGTGAGACTTCCCTGCTGTGCATGCATGGGTGGGTGCTAAGTAGCCGTGAGAGCAGAAGCAGGAGTGGGCTGGGGTAAGGACTGGGGGCAGGGGATGTGGACAGGAGCTGCGGGCTTGAGGGAGGGGCACTGTGAGGCTGAGCCTGAGGGAAGTGTTGGGGAGCCCGTGTAGGGGGGCTGCTGCTGCAGTGCCTGCCATGGGGGGACAAAGTCCCTGCAATCAGATGAGCTGAAAGGACCATAAGTGGCACGTCAGAGGGGTCTAGTAAAGGTAAGGACTAGGTCTCATCCTGCCTTCCTCATGGCAGAGCTGGTCACAGTACTGGGCTCACCAGGGCTCAGAACACGTCTTTTATACAGAACCCAGGTAGAACCTCTTATAAAACAGTGAGGCAACACATCAGGTAGCAAAGGGCAGGCTAGGCTTGAGCAGAATGAAATGGTTGGACTGTTCCCTGCAGGCTGGGGTAGTCAAGGAAAGCCTCCTGGAGGAGGTGGCACTCAGGTAGAGGAGTGCTCCACAGTGGATGCATCCCCAGATGTTTGCATTTTGGAAGGAGCACTGGACTAGGAATCAGGTGACTCTAGTTTAGTCCTGGTTCTTCCAGCTAACTCCATAAATTCCTTCCCTTCTCTGGGCCTCAGTTGTGCCCTGTGATTTCTAACACAGTCTAATTCCAATGCTCTGGGTCTTTGAAGCAGGAATGATTGGTGGGAACCAGACTGTGGAGTGAGGCAAGGGATAGGGAGAGAGAGGCCCACTCGGGTTTGGGAAGCTGCAGGGCTCCAAACGACTTTATGTGCTGGTTTCCCAGGGGAATAGGGACTGGCAGGGTGCTCAGGCTGGAGGGGCCAAGGGGCTGGAGTATAGGGTCCTGGGAGTGTAAACCAAGGCCTGGTGACTTCAAGTGTGGCTGCCCAGGAAACTGCATCTATGCAGGCTGCAGGGATGGGATTCTGGGCCTTTGGGCCATCCATGGTAAATACTGAAAGGTATGGCCCAGTGTCCCAGAGAGGTGAGTTTCAGTAAGGACCAAACAGGATGCTCTGTTTCAAGGAGTTCAGTCCTAATGGTGACCAGGAGGTCAGTACAGGGAAACTGAGGCAGCAACCCAGTTGTAGGGGACTTCATCAACCCAACCAGGATGAAGAGAGGCTGTAATGGGAAGTGGAAGAAGTCCCCACTGGGGCAAAGGAGACGGCTAGTGGGCTGGGGCTGCACATGTAACAGTAGGCCTTGGGAATGGACAGAGCCTATAGGTGGAGGCCTCAGGGCTCTAGCCAGCAAGGCTGGGGAGCCTTGAGGCTGACCCAGCTTCCCTTTGAGTTTTCAGATGAGGCAAGTGAGCAATCGGCTGAAGAGGACAGTGTGCAGTCGCTCCATGGGGTGGTGAGTGCACAGCCTTATTGATGGGGTGCAGGACAGGGGGCTGGGATCCAGGGCCTAAATCTCGTGACTCTGGGGCAGGCAATACCAGTTATTGTCCTCATTTCTTGTTTGTCCCCTGGGTCAGCTACATGAACGTCCACTATATTCCAGCCCCTCTCCCTAGCCTCCCATCATGGGTCCCGTCATGGGTCCCGTCATGGGTCCCATCATGGTTGATGGGTAAGGAGTGGCCTGGGGGAAACAGGTCACCACGCAGGGCAGCAGCAGGCCCCAAACTTCCTCATTTTCCTCTCGAGAAACACTTTGACACTGTTCCATCTATAGCCTGTGTCCCCCCTTAGTTCAGGCACCTTCTTCCCAGGGAATGGCCTCTAACTTGGGCCAGCCTTCCCCACCCAGTTCCTGAGGTACTGGCTCTTTAGAGCCTGCCTGTCTGTACCCCCCTGTATCTTGGCCCCTCTCAAGCTTGGTCTAGGTTAAGATGGGCTTAGCTGGACAGCTCTCTCTGGTCTGAGAGGAAGGAGATAGAGAATGGGCTCACGCATTGATTCAAGTCCCTGATGGATCCTCTCTGCTATGTCTGCCACATGAACAACTCCACCTGCTCATCCAGCCTGGGTCTCCTGGTCTCTGGGAGACTAGAGGCTGCCTCCCCTTCCCAGAGATTCCCCAGGAGCCTGAGCCCATGTCCGCACCCTTCTCCTCTGCCAGCTCATCCTGCTGCCCTCCCCACCCAGGCTAGGCCTTCTCAGGTGGGGGCCTGAGACCTGAGACCTGAGGGTACCACAGGACCTAAGCCATTCCCTCCACTTTCCTTCCTGTCCTCTTCCTAGGAGGCAGTGCGTAAGTGAAACCCACCCAGGCTGAGTTCCAGGCTCTGATCAGCTACTTACTGGGCTGGGTGACTGGAGAAAGCATTAGGAGACTGAGCTGTTTGATTCCTTCTTGCCTTTATTCCACTCAACACACATCTCCCAGGAGTGTCCTATGTGCCTGAGCCCGTGCTGGGGCCTGGGACAGTTTCCACTCTGGGAGCTCTTGTGAGCTCAGGCTCTGGGCCATCGGAGAACTGATGCAGGGACTGTATCAGGCAGGAATGGGCTCTAGAAGAAGGAATGTGTGTGGCTCCAGGTCAGCGAGGGAGGTAATAGGCTCTGGTCCCTGCCCCAAGCCCATTTGCTCCTCTCCTGTGGCCGGGAGCTGCCCAATCCCCAAACTCTGAGCTGTCCTCGCCACACCCCTATTGCTGTCACTGACAGCCCTCTCAAGACCTGGTCTGGAGGGACAGGGTCTGGGGGTTTTGGATCCCAGGGGTTCAGGAAAGAGGGCCTAAGCTTCAGAGACCCTTTGTCTCTGGATGGGGCCTGCTCTTGGTCTTCACACCCCATGGGATTCTGGGGCCTGATGCCATCTTCAGAGGGCCATCCCCTTGTCCAGCCACCGACTAAATCTCCGCAAAGGAGAACTGCCTGCCATGCATCCTCACTGCATGCTCACCTGTTTCCCAAATATGAAGTTCTCCCTGATCAGTTACATCTGTGAGATCAAGACCTCAGCACCCTCTGTCCACCACAGCCCCAAGGCCTTGGCTCTGACAAGGCCCAAGAAGGGCTTCGTGGAGGCCAGATTTCCAAATCACCATCCTCTGGGAGTTTTCAAAGATCGAACTGTCTGAAAACATCTTAGACCTCATCCAGATCTTTCTGTCCTGGTCTCTGCCTTCTCTTCTCTGGGAAGTCATGCTGGGGTCTCCCCACAGCCTCTTGCTGCAGCCTGTCTTGCTGTTCTGGCTCCAGCTGGGGCCTAGTATGCTCAGTCAGTGACTTTCATCCTTCCTGCCATTCACAGAGACATCCTCAGGATCCGTGTTCCAGTGATGCTGGGAGAAAGAGAGGCCCGGGCACCCCAGCCCCCACTGGCCTCAGCGCCCCTCTGAGCTTCATCCCTCGCCACTTCCGACCCAAGGGAGCAGGCAGCACGACCGTCAAGATCGTCCTTAAGGAGAAGCATAAGAAAGGTGGGGACTGGACCCTCCTCCAATCTGTGAGGCAGAGAAGGGGGGCGCTGACTGCTCCCACCTCCCACTCCCAACCCCCTGAACTGTCTCCTCAGCAGTTCCCTAATTCCAACTTGGCCATGAGCTTGTAGAGTCGGGGAATGCCAAAACTGAATGAGGGTGCTCTTAAAGATCATCAGGTTCAAACCCCCATTTGACAGATAAGGACACTGAGGTTCAGAGTAGTGAGTAAGAGACAACTAGTTCTGGAACAGTACAAGATTTTTTTTAGCACCTACCGAGTCTTTGCTGGGAAGAGGGGCAGACAGAACAGATAGATGGGAAATAGAAAATGGTCTCTGCCCTTGAGGGGCTCATAGACTAGTTGGGAAGACAGACAAGTAAATAAATGACTTTAATATAAGGAAGTGTGCTGAGGGACAGTTTTTGACAAAGGAAGGAGGGAGCAGAGCGAGGCTGCAGGAGGACAGTGGGATGAAGTAGAGAAGGTGGCCAGATGGGCAGCCATGGCCACAGAAGGGGAGAAAAGAGACCTCCCTGCAGGGCACCCTTATGGCTGGAGAAGGAAGAGCTATGGGGCTACTGAGTCCTGGCCCTGCCTTGTTCAGATGGGACACTGAGGCAGGGGGGGAAAGGGACCTGCCAGGGCTCACATGACCAGGTGATGACAAAAGTTGATCTCAGTTCTCCTACCACAAGATCAGCACTCTCCTTGCTCCCGCAGAAATGTCCTGAAGGGTGAGGGAGGACTCTCCATCTTCAGTAAGTTCCTTCTGGGCCCATCTCAGCTCTGAGTGCTGCAGTGGGCGGTGTCAGGGAGAGGGGACAGGTTTTATACCCTGGCCTATGCTTTGCAGGCAGTGTGGCTAGGCAGGACTGGTAAAGTGAGGGCTCCCCAAGGGCCCACCCCACCCGCTGCTGGACCAGAGGCCCTGGACAGGTCTGAGGCTCTGATCCTCCTCCTTTCTCACCCTCCTTATTCAGCCTGTGTGCATGGCGGGAAGACATACTCCCACGGGGAGGTGTGGCACCCGGCCTTTCGTGCCTTCGGCCCCTTGCCCTGCATCCTGTGCACCTGTGAGGATGGCCGCCAGGATTGCCAGCGTGTGACCTGTCCCACCGAGTACCCCTGCCGTCACCCCGAGAAAGTGGCTGGGAAGTGCTGCAAGATTTGCCCAGGTACACAGGGGCACTGGGAGCAAGGAGGGCACTGGCCAGAGTGAGCCCTGGGTCTCTCTCCCCAGAGCCACAGACACTTGGAACATCTCAGACATGGAAGGGCATGCATCAGTGCCACAGGATGCAGGGCACGTCCGACACACAGGAGTGGAAAATGTCAGATGAAAATATTAAATGGATAGAACCATGCGGTGTCAGGATAATAGATTCAGAGGTTGTTAACATAGAATCAATAATGTTCCGGATTCCATGAAGTCACAACATTTTAGAATATTAGAGGTTTGAAGAGGTACAGCCAATGTTTATCGAACACTTCATGAGCTTCTTGTCCCTCCAGAGGACAAGGCAGACCCTGGCCACAGTGAGATCAGTTCTACCAGGTGTCCCAAGGCACCGGGCCGGGTCCTCGTCCACACATCGGTATCCCCAAGCCCAGACAACCTGCGTCGCTTTGCCCTGGAACACGAGGCCTCGGACCTGGTGGAGATCTACCTCTGGAAGCTGGTAAAAGGTGAGTGTTGGCCCACTCCCAGTGGGGTGTACCTCTGACCAGTCCCCCTTCCCGTGCCCCAGACCCTACAGGGGCCTTAGGGATGTTTTGCTGATCAGGTACCTCTGGCTGCCCCGCCAGGTTTAAGAGCCCCTGATTCCAAGAGCAGGGAGATAGTGAGCCTGACTGGTTCTCTACAATTCTGATAAGCTCCTCCCGCTGATGCCAAGGCTCGATAGTGCTCCCTCTCCTGGGGGTAAGGCGCTGTTGCACCTTGTGAGGAGCCAGGGAGAAATAGATGTCTAATGGCAGGATTTGAGCACTGGGAGCCTCAGGCAGGAGGGCCCTCACAGCATCCTCAGAGTAGGAGGGCCTGGAGGCTGGCTGTGTTCAGCCTTTTTAAAGTGGTGGATCTTATCGCTCCCAGGTAAGTGGACATCAGAACCATAGTTCTCATTCTGTGAGAAACCCACTCTCTTCAACAATCTGCTGCTATCACCAACTGAAGGTCAAGAGGAGTTTTTTCTACCTTTTTTTTTTTTTTTTTTTTGAGACAGGATTTCAGTCACCCAGGCTGGAGTGCAGTGGCATGATCTCGGCTCACTGCAACCTCATCCTCCTGGGCTCAAATGATCCTCCCATCTCAGCCTCCTGAGTAGTCGGGACCACAGTTATGAGCCACCACACCCAGCTAATTTTTGTATTATTTTGTAGAGATGGGGTTTTGCCATGTTGCCCCGGCTAGTCTCGAACTCCTGGACTCAAGCAATCCTCCAGCATCAGCCTCCCAAAGTGCTGGGATTACAGGCGTGAGCCACCACACCCAGCAGGTTTTCATTGATAAGGAAATTGCTGAAAGTTCAGTTTCGTGGCCTTTCTTGTAAAACATAAGTCCTCTGGGTAGAGTGAACTGTTAAGCCATGATCCAAATTAAAGTCTTTTAAGTGTGAATTAGCTCTAAAGTTCCTTTCCTCTACTGATGGTTTTGGCTGGCGGGGTGGGGGTGGAAGAGGGAATGATGATAAGAAAAATGACAATGATAATAATAACCAATGTGTGTAGCACTTTGGAGTTTACAAAGTGCTTTCACATTCACTATCTCATTTGATCCTCAACGATCCTGAGAGTTAGATATTATTATCCCCATTTTACAGATGAGGAAACTGAGGCTCAGAGAGGTGAAGTACCTGGCCCAAGGCCACACAGCCAGTAAGTGGAGGACGGGAGCTAGAGCCCATGTCTTGTGGCGTCAGATGCGGCTCTTTCCCTGCTCTACTCTGCCCCCTGTCGTAGGAGGAATGGACGAAGAAAGTGGAGCTGTTCATCCTGGAGAAGAGAAGACTCAGGGGGACAGGACTGCTGGCTTCGTGGCTCTGAAGGGCTGTCCCAGGCAGAGGGAGCAGCCGTGTTCTGAGTGACCGCAAGGGTCAAACAACAAGCAGGGGCTTTGGGTTCGAATCCCAACTCTGCCAGTTTGAATCCAGACTCTGCTATATCTTAGCTGTGTGGCCTTGGGCAGTCACATGATCTCTCTGGGCCTCAGTTTTCTCTTCTGTAAAGTGGGGAAGAGGGTTTTTGGAGGATTAAATGACATGACATTGGTGCAGCCCCTGACGTACACCAGGCACTAAAAATGTCAGTCTTCTCATTCCACCACATCAGGTTGGTGAGAAATGCAGAGAGGCAGCTTTCAGCTCCAAGAGAAGAAGAACTTTCTCACAGTTGGAGGCTTCTGCCAGTGGAAGGGAGGGAGCAAGCTCCACTTACGAGAAGCATGCAAGCAGGGGCTGGTGGGGATTCCGTCTGCAGCTGGGGAGTTAGATTCAGTAACCCTTAAAATTTTTTGAGCCTTAAGATTCCATCAGTCCCAGCTGGGCCTGGTGGCTCACACCTGTAATCCCAGCACTTTGGGAGGCCAAGGTGGGTGGATCGCTTGAGCCCAGGAGTTTGAGACCAGCCTGGCCAACATGGTGAAACCCATCTTTACTAAAAATACAAAAATTAGCCAGGCGTGGTGGTAGGCGCCTGTAATCCCGGCTACTCAGGAGGCTGAGGAAAGAGAATCACTTGAGCCCAGGAGGTTGCGGTGAGCTAAGATTGTGCCACTGCACTCCAGCCTGGGTGACAGAGTGAGACTCCATCTCAAATAATAATAATAATAATAAAAAGATTCCATCAGTCCCTGGGCAGGTTTTGGCCACGTTTACTCTGGGCCTCTCTCCCTCCGCTGCCCCCAACTAAGTGCCGGGACATGGAACATAATAGGCCCCAGCCTCTGTCCTTAGGAGGCTTAGTGACCTGGGTGCAGTGGAGCTTATTGGGAGCTGAACTGGTCAGGGAAGGCTTCGTGAAGGATGGGCCTCAATGATGTAAAGAGCCAATGGACAGACAATGTCACTAAAAATTAAAATAAGTAAGTAAATAAATAAAGAGGCAAGAAGGGTACACTGCAGCCAGGATGACAGCGAGAGCCTCAAACGCTGGCTCCAGAGCTCATGCCCAAATGCCCTGTGCTCTGTGATTGGTGTGTAGCAGGCACTATGTATAATGTATCTCATTTAATCCTCTTAAGAAACCTAAGGGGCACGTATTAATGCCCCCATTTTGCAGGTAAGAAAACTGAGTCGGAGAGGTCAAATGACTTACTCAAAGTCACACAGTTTAAGCAGTAAAGCAAAGATTCAAATCCAGCTCTGACTGTCCCCAGTGCCACCTCCACAGAGGTGACCTTGTGCTTTTAGGGAGGATGGCCAAGGTGTGCCAGGATGGCACAGTGGGGGCATAGCTCATGGCCAATCTCATTGTCACCAGGCCCAGAAGAAAAGGAAAAACAACTTCACAATGCCAGGCCCTGCCATCCTGTCACTAGCAAACCGCACCCCATCTCCTCACCCTGTGGGTTGCCTAAATGCCCCATCAGCCTCCCTGTTCCCTCCCTGTCCCAGACCGTGGGAGTTAAAACAAACACTCCCCAGGGTTGATTGTCAGTGGGAACCACTCACTGTTTCCCCAGTCCAAGGAACGGAAACGAAGTGAGCAGGCAGATGCTAGGTGAGGCCACACCACGAGGGGCCAGCCCCAGACACAGGAATCTAACCAGATAGTTGGCTTAGGGTTAAGGGCCTTTTCGATTCTAAAGTTTCACAGTAAAAAGGATGTCGGGGTCTCGATTCTAAGCCCTGCCTAGGAAGGAAGGCCCCCTGCAGCCTCCTGATGGCTTGATGGTATCTGGCGCCTGACTGTACGTACCCCCACTCCCACTCCAGATAGGTGACACACTTCCAACACTGTGAATTGCTCAGCCCTAAGGGCATCTGACTTCACACTGAGCTGAGCCTATCCTGTGTCCCTGGACTTGCCCATTGGTGCCAGCTCTGCATTGAGGATCCACAGAGCCTACCTGCCCTCAGACCTGCCACAGCCCTTCAAAGGGCAAGAGGCACAACCATGACCCTCAGGCTAGCTCTTGATTCCAGGCCAGAGACCCAGTCCTTTCAATTATGCTTTAATGCTTTACAGACCACAGCGTGGGAACCCACCCTCATCCCTGCCACCTTCTCTTCAATTTTTCTGTAACTTGGGAGCATGCAGGCAGGCCTGTGCCGAAGGACCCATCCCCATCTCATCTCATGCTTGTTGCCTGCCGCTATGATATAATCCCTGGGCCTTTGGAGTTTCTTCCATATCCTAGTCCTTGGCATCTGGGCTGGGGGGTCCATGGACAGTGCTGGACATTTCCTGATTCCTGGAACTCAGTCCCAGGATCAGGGTTTTCTGTTCCCCTTGGCGGGAATCCCACGCTGATTCCCATAAGCAGGGCCAGTTCTTGGTCTTCTTAAAGGCAGTACTGGCCTAGCAGAGGCCTTGCTGGTTGCATCTGTTCTTTCTGGCCAGAGACCTTGGTGGGTAACAGCTGGTGCAGCCTCACAGCCCATGTGCTCAGGGCCTCAGAGCCACGTGTGGTGCCAGTGTCCAGCACCCCATGAGACGCAAACATCAAGGGATCCAGCTAATACCTCATTCCCCCTCGGGGCCTGGCCTAGACTGGGTATGTGTGGGGTGTGTGTGTGTGTGTGTGTGTGTGTGTGTGTGTGTGTGTGTGTACTTGTTCATCCATTCATCCATCCATCCATCCATCCATCCATCCATCCATCCATCCATCCATCTGTCCAGGGATTCATTCATTCTACATGCTAAATGTGGGCCAGGCTCAAGGGACCCAGAGAGGAGAGCCCTCTGGGAGTCCCCAGTCTGGTAGAGGAAGCAGGAGTAGACACAATGAGAGCACATTAGAAACAGGCACAGTCACAGATGGAAGCCAGGTGCTGTGGGTGCCCCAAGGAGGAATTGCCTCCGGTGGATTAGGGAAGACTTCCCAGCTAAGGCTTGGAGCACAGGTAGGAGTTCATTTGGTGCCAATAGTAGAAGTAGTGGCCAGGTGCAGTGGCTCACGCCTGTAATCCCAGCTTGTGCTTTGGGAGGCCAGGGCGGGTGGATCATTTGAGGTCAGGAGTTCGAGACCAGCATGGCTAACATGCTAAAACCCAGTCTCTACTAAAAATACACACACAAAAAAAAGATAGGAGAATGGATTCAAAATATTGAGGAAATGTCATCAGCAGGATTTTGTGTCAGATCAGAATGGGGTGGGGGAGGGAGTGACTGGGTCCATTCTGTGCTAAGTCACCCTGTTTCACTTTTCACTGACTGTAAGTTTTTGCCTTTCCTGCTCACATCCTTGTCTCTGCCCTCAGGAATCTTCCACTTGACTCAGATCAAGAAAGTCAGGAAGCAAGACTTCCAGAAAGAGGCACAGCACTTCCGGCTGCTCGCTGGCCCCCACGAAGGTAGGAGCTTGGGTTGAGGAATGGGGCCGGGGGGAAGAAGGCAAGGACACAGGCCAGAGCCTCTCGGGGAGTTCCCAGGCTGCTGGTGCCGGGAGGAGGGGCTGTCAGCCACAGACGTCAGTTCCCAGCACAGGAATCCAGTGGGTGTCTGCGCCAGAGATTTCCTAACTCCAGAGCGGGAAGGTGAAGCAGAGCTGGCTAGATTTGGTCTTGGGGGTGGAGGGAGAAAGGGCTGTGGCAAGGGGAGGTCTGAGCCCCCAAACCTGTGTGCTGCCCACTCCCTCTCTACTGGAACGTTTCCACTTTCCTTCTATACCTTACTTTTAGGAAGATGGACCCAGGTGGGGCTTCGGGTCGGAGAGGGGAGGTCACAGAGGGGAGTATTACGAACAGGTGTCAGGAAACCAGCTCTGTCCCCCAAGGTTGTTTGAAAGCTGGATCATGTGCCCCATCACGCCCAGTGTGATGGCACACTCGCCTCCAGGCTCCCTGTGGGCTCCAAACCCTGGCCCTTGCAGTTCCTCCTGGCCCAAGGCTTTTCCAACCCCCAGCCGCTGCCTCTGTTGTGCACGTGCAGACACACGCGCCTCTTCTCTCTTCTGCCCTCCTCCATGCAGGTCACTGGAACGTCTTCCTAGCCCAGACCCCGGAGCTGAAGGTCACAGCCAGTCCAGACAAAGTGACCAAGACATTATAACAAAGACCTAAACAGTTGCAGATATGAGCTGTATAATTGTTGTTATTATATATTAATAAATAAGAAGTTGCATTACCCTCAGCCCTGCCTTCTAGGTTCATATCCAGTCTCCCACATGCTCTCTCAGTGACTCCACAAAGTTATCCCCATTTTACAGGGGTGGAAACCGAGATCCAGAAGGGATAGAGAATGGTCCCGGTCCTCACAGTGAGTTGTCACCAGAGCCAAGGCTAGCTCCCCCAGCCTCCTCACCCAGGCCCCCCACTGCAGCACCTCCTGCTTTTCCGGGCAGCCCCCCTCCCACAGCTCTTTGACACTGAGCCTCAGAAAGAGGAATGACTCTAATTAGCCAGGGGAGGGCATTAATGGAGCCTTAAAGCACTTTCCCAGCAAGTATTCCTGGGATCCTCACCACTATCTTCACACCCTACAATGAGGAAACCCAGTTAGGGAGGAGCAGCAGGCAGTCATTTGCCCGAAGCCGCAGAGCTGCTTAGTAGCAGATCTGGAGTTAGAAGCCAGATCTCTTGCTCCAGGCTAGCACTCCTTCCCAAGTTCCACAGTGTGGCCAGTGTCACAAGCCCAGATAGCCTCACCTCAGAGGATTTCCAAGACTGGGCGGTCAGATTGCCAACCTGGCACCATGCTCTGAGAAGGCCCGACAGTTACAATTAAAGACACCATTAGGGCCAGGCATGGTGGCTCATGCCTACAATCCCAGCACTTTGGGAGGCCGAGGCGGATGGATCATCTGAGGCCAGGAGTTCGAGACCAGCCTGGCCAACATAGTGAAACCCCATTTCTACTAAAAATACAAAAAATTAGCGAGGCATGATGGTACATACCTGTAATTCTAGCTACTCGGGAAGTTGAGGCATGAGGATTGCTTGAACCCAGGAGGCAGAGGTTGCAGTGAGCCAAGATTATGCCACTGCACTCCAGCCTGGGTGACAGAGTAAGACTCCATCTCCAATAATAATAATAATAATAATAAAATAAAGACACCATCAATAATTTATCCTGCCCACATGTACAAATCCTTATAATTTCAAAGATGTTTTCATGCCAATGATTTCACTTAAGGTGAAAGGTGTAGGCACTATGCACATTTTAGAGAAAGAGATGGGCTCAGGACCACCACATATCTTCCCCAAAGCCTCACAGTGGTGTGCTCAAGCCAGGGCTAGAACTCAGGCCTCCTGGCCCCAGGCAGGGTTCTCTCCTCAGGACAGCTAGTCTCAACCCTCTCACAACCACAGCTCCTCCATTCCCTCCCCACCCATGCCTGATCAAAGCTCCAGAGAAATGGTGGACAGTAGTCTATTGACTGGACTTGTGCAGCCACTCAGAGGGCTCTGGCCATTGTCTCCACAGCCTTGGCCTTTTTTTTTTTTTAAGAGATGGGGTCTTGCTATGTTGCCCAGGCTGGTCTAGAACTAGTGGGCTCAAGCAATCCTCCTGCCTCAGCCTCCCAAAGTGGTGAGATTACAGGCACGAGCCACTAAGCCCAGCCTCCACAGCCCTAATCGTGAACCTACGGCTACTAAGGTTTGGGAAGTCTGATGCCACCCTTATTGAGCAGGGATGAGTGTCTCCCTCCCCTGACTCCTCTGCCAGCTCCCAGGGGTCTGGATTTGAAAGTCTGGGGTTTGAGGCTGGAACTTCCCAACATCCCCTCAGTCAGAAGACATTCACCTTCTCCCCTCATAGCCTCTACCTGTCCCTCCTCAAGACGACTCACAATTTTGGCCTGGCTTGCTCACACAGAGGGTTCACTTGGAGCCCCGGGGATGGGTTCTGAGCTTGCCTCATTTAAAGTGCAGGAATCTGAAAGCTTAACCATTCACAGGATAAACTCTGGTCATCCTTCAGCCTATCTCAGATGTCTTCAGTGATACTTTCCCTGATACATCTGTGCCCTGTACGGCGGCTCCTTTCCTGGAAAATGGTGTTTGGAGGTAGGGCTCTGTCATCAGAGGCAGTTCCAGGGTCTCCGGACAGGAGTGGACTTCGCTGTACACGTTTCCTCATGCCGCAGGCCAAATTGCCTTCCTGCTTTCTCTGATGGGCTTATGGGATGCCTATGAGGTTCGCTTTTCCACCAGGGGGACACATTCAGCACATTGCCCTCTCCTGACTTTGGTCCAGACCTTTCTGTGTGTGTAAACACGGCTCGCCATGTGAGTCTTCAGGCAGCTCTGCCATGTTGTCTTCTCTTTCACGGATTCATTCATAAAACAGCTTCGGCGTGCTCTCGGGTGGGCTTTATGCTCGAGCACCAACACAGTGCAGGGAGCTAATTGCCCTTCCTGTGCTTTTAGAGCCTCAAGTCTGGAGGAGGAGATAGAGGAGGGAGCGGCATCTGAGCCCCTCAGTGTTGTGAGTGCTAAGGGCAGGGACCAAGGGGGCACAGCCCCAACCCAGACTGAGGACACTCAAGCAGGCTCAGAAGGTGAGCAGGAGGTAGCAAAAATAGGGGAGAGAGAGAGGAGGGCGGGTGATGGCGCAGGAAGAGAAAACTTGGTAGAAGGTGAAAAGTAGCAAGTTCCAGCAGAACCGCAAATAGCTCACTGTCACTGGATGATAATTTGAGGCAACGAGCAAAGGGAGGTGAGGCTGCACAGCTAGCTGAAGAGCTCTGACTGCATCCTGAAGGCTAGCAGGTAGCCCCAGGAGAGTTTCAATACTTTGGTCAGATTTGTGATTGAGAACACTGGTTCTACCGGCCAGGTGAAGAATGGCCTGGCAGAGTGAGGCTGAGGCCAGGTAGGAGGTGGCTGCTATGGGATCCATGTGAGGATGACTCTGGCCTGGGTAGGAGAGAGGTCATGGGCAAGGCAGAGCGGATGACTGGCTAGACTCAGGATTGAGGGAGAGCAAGGAGCAAGTGTGTACCTGGTGTCTCACTTGGTGACACCTTCTGGGAGAAGAAGCCAGAAGTTTCAGCTGAGCACACGCTGAGGCTCAGGAGGTATCCACAGCCCTCTGGGTTTAATAGGTCTGGAGAGAAAGCTGGGCTAGAGGTGGGGAGTTGGGAGCTGTTGACCTGTAGGTGGTAACTAAAGCTGGGAGAGGGGGCGACACTGGCCTGGGAGAGATGGTGGAGTAAACAGAGTGGGAGCAGGACGGACCCCAGAGCATCAGCAAAGGGTCAGCATGGCGGACAGGGAACAGGTGGGGGAGCAGGGTGCTGAGAGGGCCAGGAGTGAGGCCGGCAAAGAGACCTTCGTGGAGACAAGGAGGCTCCAATGGCCACAGCAGGGAGCATAGTCAGGAGAGCTGAGAGGTGGGAGCTGGGTTTTAGGTGCTGAGATGGTTTCTGGGAAGTGAGGAAACAGACAAGCATTTTAAGAAAGCTGGCAATAAAGAAGAAGAGAGGCAGGGCCGTGGCTGGCTGTGCACATGAGCTTGAAGAAGACAGCTTTTTGGCTGGGAGGAAGTCTCGGTGATGAGGAGATGCCCCAAGAGAGGGAGAATCAGGAGAAACAGGAGTGAGGATGGAGGAAGGCAAGATTTAGGGATGGGTTAAAATCCATTCTTCCTTGGCCTCTAAGCTGCTGCATAACACTACTCATCTCCCCATGAGTGTGATGAGGGAGAGGTGAGTGGGGGGCTCCCAGGGCTGACCAGCCCTGCCCCCTCATGGGGCTCCCCAAGGCTCCAGCAGGGAGTCCCACGGGATCCACTGTCCCACTGGTGGCCAGGCTGGGCATGGCCAGAGCTCCCACTGAGGTAGTGATATCCTTCCTGGCCACTGGTTAACAAAGCACATTCAAATCCATTGTCTCATCTGATCCCTAGTACAGCCCAGTGAGGTGGGGCTTGTTAACCACATCAGACAAGGGAACTAAGGCTCCAGGGAGAGAAGGTCACTCACCAAGGTCACAATAACAAATGGACAGTTGGATTCCAACTGGGGTCTATGATTCTATATCCTAAAGTCTTAATTTTATTTTTAAAATTTTTTTGTGCAACTTTATGGGGTACATGAGAAATTTTGCTGCATGTGTATAATGTGCAGTGATCAAGTCAAGGTATTTATGGTGTCCATCACCTGAATACATTTTTGTTAAGTACAGTCACCTTACCGTGCTATCAATCACTGAACGGAATCCTTCTGTCTTACTACATGTCTGTACCTTCAGCCCAGTGCTCTTCATCCTCGCGCTCCCCGCACCCTTCCCAGTCTCTGTCATCTACCTTTCCACTCTCCACCTTTATGTGATAGGATTCTGTATCCTTATGGGTCCCAGAGCACAGGAGGGGGCCGGGTCCTGGGCAGGGGCAGGCATCACAGACCTGGGCTCAGAGCTCCCATTCTACTCAACCTTCCCAGGTAGCTTTCTGGCCCTGAAATGTGATCATCCTTCACAATGCCAGGCCTGGCCTCCAGGTTTCCTAGGGATGTTTCCTCCTCCTCTGGCAGCTGTCACGTCACCTCCCTTCGTCCCCCCATGAATGCTGGGCTCTGGGAAATGGCAGTATTTCTGAGAAACAGGACGTGGCCTGTGGTTTAGGGCTCGCCTGGGGGTGACGAATGGCCTGGGGCCCCACTGGACACAATGGTATCTCTCTCTAGGGCTGGCTCAGCCACCCTGCTTCCCCTCACCCTGGTCCCTGGAAGACATCCCCTGCCTGCCACCTCCTCCATCAGAGTCAGTTCATGGAAATGAGCAGGAACCACTGTAGGAAGCTGGCTGAGGTTGGAAAGGGGGTGGGTTGGCATGGGTTTCTATGTATAGGGTGTTTTCTCAGACTTTCTAGAATTAGAACCTGGACCTCTGGTACCCAGCTCAAGACTGATTTAATGACCACATGAAATTTGATTTCTCTCACCAATCCCACCTTTATCTTCCTCCAGCACAGATCAGAGCTTCCTCCAGCACAGATCAGAGCTCACATGCTTGCCCAAAGTCAAACAGCAACTGGGAGGTGGGGCTGTGATTGGTACTCACAGGGTCTCACTCCAAAGCTCGGGCCTCTCCTGCCCAGTGACAACTGGGCCAAGGCTAAGATCAGCCTTCTCACCAGCTCCCCTGTCACCAGCCTCTCCTCTCCCACCCCTGCCCCTTCCCAGTAAGTCTTGCCTATCAGAATGATCTTTCAAAAACATAAATCTGACCATGCCTCTCCCTTATTAAGCCCCTCCCTAAATGACTTTCCTTTGTCCTCAGGATGACACCAAATCTCCCCCCGCTCACCCCTTCATGATCTGACTCCTGCTGCCTTTTCAGTCCAACCCTTGGGTTTATCTCCCAGCAATACCCAAGGGTCCTGCTGCACCATCTGACCAAGTTGGATCTGGGCTCCAGAAAGACCTGAATCATGGACTCTGACGCCATCAGAACATTCCCTCTCCATTCTCAACTCTTGACCCTGAATAGTCACACCTTCTTTCCAACCAACTCTTTCAAGAAGACAACACACTACACACTGTTGAACATTGTAAGAGCTCCCAACCAGATCAGGTACAAAGGACCTTCCCTTCCCATTCCAATAGAAATACTTTGGGGAGGAACTCTGACTGGTCCATATTGGGTGACATACAGCCAGTCTCGGGTGGTCAGGGATGAGGTACTAGCATCACATGATTGGAGTAGAGGAAGAGCAGTGCCCCCAAATAAAGGAGTGGGTGGCAAACACAGGGAGTGGTCACCAAAGGGATCCCTGTTCCCAGGCCGCCACTGCTACAACTTTCTTGCAACTGTGTCCTCTCTTCCATGCCTTTTACAAGTTGTTTCCTCTTTCTGGAATGCCTTTCCCTATTTTATGCCTGTACCATTCCATTTTATCTTTCAAGATCTTCTAGAAAAGCCCTCCCTAGTCCTTGGCTGCCCCAGCATTGTCTGCTCCTCAGTAGTGGAACTCATACTTTTGTACTGCAGTGATCTGTTTCTCCCACGGGACAGTTAGTGTCTGGAACCAGAGACCACATGTTATCATCTCTGCACTTCCAGCCCCTAGCGTGGTTCCTAGCCCACAAGAGGCATTCAATATATGCTAATTGAAGGAAGGAAGAATGACAATGATGGTAAAGGCAACAGTGGTAAGATGTGGTTGACTGCTGACATATAGTAGGTACTCAATAAATGGTTGTTCAACCCTTGAATGATCACCACTACCATTGTCACTGCTATTACCACCACCACCACCGCCGTTACTGCCACCTCTACCACCGGTACCACGCCTTACACTTGCAGGGCGCAGGCAAGAATGCACGTGAAGACTACCTATCACATCCTAAATATTTAAAAGTTATAAATCAAACTAACTAAACTGTTACATGAATATGTTTCGTGTTCCTACCTTGACAAATATAACTTCTTAATGTCCTGGAAGGCCAAATTCAAATTTAAAATTTTCTGACTTCTCTGAATTCTTGGCTGGAATACGTAAACCCAGGGAGAGCCAACAACCCTTGACCCCTGGCTTCCAGCTGTTGGCCTACCTCTCTCCTCATTTCACCTCCATCCTCTACTGTGAGGGGTCCCGTACACACACATATGGACACTCCAATCTGCATGTCCATGGTGGTTTTAAAACATGTCCACAAATGCTTTTATACTCCTCCCATTGAGAGGTAGCCCATGTGTGGCCTATGTCCCCACCCCTTAAATCTGAGTAGGCTGTGACTCATTTGTACCAACAGAATGAAACAGAAATTATAAGGGGTGATTTCCAAGGCTAGGTCAGAAAAGGCAATGCAGCTACTGCTTTGCTTACAGAGATAATTGCTTTTGGAGCCCTGAGCCACTTGTACAAAGTCCAGCCACTATGAGGCCACCATGCTGTGAGGAAGCCAAGACGACATAGGTGACACACATATATGCTCCACTCAACAGCCCCAGCTGAGCTCTGGGCCAACTATCGGAAACAATAAGCAGATATGAACATAAAGACCCCTCCAGTGGAATCCAGCCCCCAGCTTAGGGTCTCCCCAGCTGAGACCCCAGACATTGTGGAACAGAGACAAACCATTCCCACCATGCCATCCCCAAGGTGCTGACCCACAGAATTCATGAGGATTAGAAAACAGTTGTTGCTGGGCATGGTGGCTCACACCTGTAAACCCAGCACTTTGGGAAGCTGAGGCGGGAGGATCATTTGAGTCCAGGAGTTTAAGACTAGCCTGGGCAACATAGCGAGACCCTGTCTCTGTAAAAAATAACAAATTACCTGGGCATGGTGGCACACGTCTGTAGTCCCAGCTATTCAGGAAGCTGAGGTCGGAGGATCGCTTGAGCCCAGGAGGTCAAGGCTGCAGTGAGCTATGATCGCGCCACTGCACTCCAGCCTGGACAACAGAACAAGATCCTGTCTCAAAAAAGAAAAGAAAAGAAAAGAAAAAAAGTTGTTTAAGCTGCCAAATTCTCCGGTAATTCATTATGCAGCAAAAGCAAATGGAACTTTTCCAAATTTCTTCCAGAGCCCCAGCAAATTATCCCTCAGGTGTAGAGAACAGACCTAGGGAAGAGGACTGTGCAGTCCAAGAAGCAGACTCAGGGCTGCTTGGGCAGAGAATTCCAGGATCCTAGGTCCCCAGTGTGGTCTAGAGGGGAGGTGGGGTGCACATACCCTCAATCCCATGGACCCCTTGGGCTGTGGCTAGGTGTGCAGCTGAAAGTGGGTCAGACTGGGGCCCTCCAGAGGGCATGGCCCGGGGTGGCGGTCCCTCTTTCCTGGGCTTAAAGGTGGTCCTGCCCTCCTTTACCACCATGGCTACCTGCTACTACCAGCACAGGGGATGTAATTGTCCTCTGTGTCCAACTGCGTCCTCAAAAGTCTCCAGTCTAGAGAGGGAAAGAGAGACATAAACAATGACAACAGAGTGACAAACACAGAAGAAGGCACGGGGGGGCTGTGAGAACCCATGGCCAGGGGGCGGGGAGAGGGGTGTCAGAGGAAGCTTCTTGGATGAGGAGACATCCAAATAGAGACCTTAAGGAATTATTCAGGGAAAGTGGTGAAGTCGTGTTTCAGTCCTAGGAAACAGGGAGGTCAGAGGCCTGACAACAGGCAAAAGTGGTGACAGGCAAGGATACAAATGGAGACTCCATGTCATATCACATATGCTCTATTACATATTATGATATGTAGTCTCCATTTGCATTCTTGCCTGGGTCCTGCAAATGGGAGGGGTGGTACTGGTGGTGGTGGAGGCAGTAATGGTGGTGGTGGCAGTGGTAATGGGAGTAACAATGGTAGCAGTGATCATTCCAGAGCTCAACAACCATTGATTGAGCACCTACTGTATGTTAAACATCTGGGAAGCAGCAAAAAGTTCAGCCTGGCAAGAGAGTAGTATCAGGCAGTGGAGGTGGGTGGTGCAGGAAGTGGGGGTGAGGGGCACGGGCTTTAGAGAGAAGCCTGGAGAGGCAGCAGAGGTCAATTTCCCCAGGGCCGCCAGAACAGGGCTGATATTCAGGAAGGATGGGCTGGCAGGGCTGGCAACACCGGGGCCTATCCTGATTGTCCAGGGCCTATTCCAAACCAGTAGTTATTTTGAATATCTCCCCTGTTTTTGAGCCTGGAATGATTTCCAGCAGGGGAGTGACTCAGACAGATTTGTGTTTTACAAAGATCCCTGAGGCTTCTGTGGGAGAAAGACTTGGAAGGAGTCAAGAATGGAAGCAGGGCAATCAGTTAGTATTAATAAGTTATTGCAGCTACCAGTGACAGAGATGGTGGCAGTCTGGATGAGGGCGTGGCAACAGAGAGGGAGAGAAGTGGGTGGGATTGAAAGCTATTTAGAGGGTAGAATCAACAGAAGCCACAGTGAGTCACACACAGCCCCTCACAGTGCAAAGGGGAAGAAAAAGCATGGATTTCAATAGCAATTAAAATCAGCATTGTTGTGCTTCGCAGGTTATAAAGCCCTTTCACACGCGCTGATGACATGACCCAGGGCTGGTGGAGTGAGCAGGGAAGATTTTCCTCCTGTAGGGGAGAGTCATGTGAGGTGAAAGGTTTTTTGCTGCAGCCCTTCCTTTTCTTCCAGCCTCAGAAGCTATCAGTTAAGGACATGAGCCCTGGTGCTGCAGCAGCCATCTTGTGGCCACGAGGCTGAGACTGCTAAAAGCCACGATGCTGAGGAAGGCTGTCCTGAGCTGAGTCCTCAATGACCTTGATGACCTACACTGAACCAGTCTGGGGACCACATACCTCCACATTTCTTGTTAAGAAAACAACAGATGTCCTTGCAGTTTATGCCACTGTAGCAGTGCTGCCATTGACCCAGTCACAATGCCTGTTATCCCTTTACCATTGTCATACATACCGGCTCCAGTGAGCTTTCATTCCCAACAGCCAGCACCTGCTTCTCTTTGTCAGAACACTGACCTCAGGCTGCCTGAGCCCACTTTGCCAGTGAGCGTGGAAAACCAGAAGAGCCTGACAATGTCCATCCCCACTCCACCCCAGGTGGCCCTTAGCTCAGACAGATGAGTATGGAAGTGCCAATCCTCCAGCTCCCTTGTGCTCATGTGGATGACTCTGAGGAGTGATTGCACGATCTCCGGAGTTCCTCTGCAAGTCTGAGTCAAGTTCCCCTCTGTGGGACTTGGCCTGAATCACACCCTTACCTTGCCTTCTTCCCTTCCCACTTCTCCACTCCCCTATTACTGGTTTGTCTTGGAAACCCTTCCTAATACATCACTTTCATCTCATCTTCTCATCTCAACTTCTGTTTCTAAGAATCCCAACCTAAGACAGCCACTGTTATTCAGGTTTTCTGTACTTGCAGCCTAGTGCATTCTAACAGACACAGGCCCAGCAAGGTAAAGGTCTAATAGCAATTTTGCTGTGTTTCAGATGTAGGTTTCCTGCCTGCAAAACCTATCATTTGTTTAAACGTGCTAATAAGCTGATGATTAAAAACATACCTTTGTAAAGCGCTACATCCTAAACATAATAGCATTGGCAGCTAATTACTACCAATTACTGAGCATCTCCCATGAGCCAGGCACTAGGCCAAGGCTTTGTTTACCTCCGTAACCTCATTTAATCTTCATTAGAACCCTATAAGGTGGACACTGTATTAATTTTGTATGCTGAGTAACAAATTACCACAAATTTAGCATATTTATTGTCTCACAGCTTCTGTAGGTCAGAAGCCTGGGAACAGATAGTTCTCTGCTTTAGGGTCTCACCAGCCTACAATCCAGGCATCAGTTAGGGCTGTGGTCTCATCAGAAGCTTGACTGGGGAAAGATCCACTCCCAAGTTCCCTTAAGTTGGAAAAATTCACCTCCTTGCAGTTGCAGGATTGAAGCCCTGGTATTCCTGCTGGCTGTCAGCCAGGGTCCACTTTCAGTTCCTAGAGGTGACCCACAGTCTTGCCACATGGCCTTCTCATAGGCCTTCTTGTAGCACAACAGCTTACTTCTTCAAAATCAGAACTCAGAGTCTCTGACTCCAGGGAGGGTACAGTTCCTCTTTTAAGGAATTTTACCTGACTAAATCAGGCCCGCTCAGCATAATCTCCCTTTTGAGTAACTCAGAATCTAATAATTTGGAACCTTAATTACATCTGCAAAATCCCTTCACCTTTGCCATGTTCCAGTGGTCAGAAGCAAATCACAGGTCTTGCTCACACTTAAAAACTGGGGATAATACAGGGTGTGAACATTATGGGTGCCATACTAGGGTCTGTCTGCCACACTATTATTATCCAAATTGTACAGTTGAGGAAACTGAGGCAAAGAAGAGTTTAGTAATTCTACCCAAGATCATACTGCCAGTGAGTGAGCATGGAGTGTGGTTTCAAACCCATGCACTGTAGTTCAGAGCCTGGACTCCTTTTTTTTTTCACCCATTTCCCCTTTCAAGAAGGAGCCTGCACTCTTATCTGTTACTCTGCACTGCCCAGACACTGCTCCAAATACTTTCCCTTCCTTATGTCCCCAAATTTCCTTGAAAATACAAGGAGGAAATGGAAGCTCAGAGAGGTTAAGGAACTTTTTCAAGGTCACACAGTACTGGAGTCAGGGCCACAAACTAGGTTTATAAATCTCCAAAACCCAAGATCTTCAGAGTTTGTTTGGAGGTTCTAGTAGGGGAGCATAGCTCCTCATATACCCTTGACAGAGGGGTGGTCCTCCTCTATCAGGAAGGTCATCCTCTTTGACTAAGCATGCAGCTTCAGGAGGGATGCACTGGAGTGGTGAGGGAGAAAGGGGACACCCGCCTAGCCAGCCAGACCAGCCAAATCAACCCTGTGATCATTGAGGTGACAGATGTCACAGCCAGATTGCCTTCACATCAAAAACCCAAGATCTTAACCAGTGTAGAAGGCAGTCAGTGCTTTAGCAGAGGAATAGAGAGTACAGGAGTTCACAGGAGACAAAGAGCACCCCTACTGGGGCAGGGTGGGGCACAGTCATAGAGAAATAACAACATATGGCTATTTGAAAATGGGGGAGAGGGAGGGGAGAGAGTATATTTCCAAGTAGGGGGACAGGTTAGGCAAAGGCAAAGCAGCAGGAAAGCACAGGTGTTTGAGATTGAACAGGGGTGGAGGGTAGTTTTGGGGGCGCAGAGAAAGGAGACTGGAGATGTAGCCAGGTCCCAGTTTGGGACACCAGGCTGAGGGGTCAGAGCTTTATTCTGAAGACAGTGGGGAGCCACACTCCAGTGACCCCTCTCCTCTGCCCACAGGGAGCTCTCAAAGGGTGCTGAGCAGCAGCAGTCACGCACAAAAATGCCCTTACGAGGGTGAATGCAGTGTATGGAAGACAGGACCGTTTAGGGGTCTTCCTGCCTCTGATAGCATTTCCCACTCAAGGGCACCTGTGATTTTTCCCATATCCCTAGGAGGGAGGGTTGATGTGAGGCCATGACCATTTTATGAGTGAGAAAACTGAGGCCCATTGGGAGACATGGGGGCCTGTGAGGGTAACAAGGCCCAGTGGTGGGAACAAATGTCTCACTTCAGTCCTGGTGCTGGGAGTATGGGGACCAGCGATTATACTTTTCCTACAGTTTATGGCTCATCCATCCTCATTCATGTAACAGAATCAGCATGAGGCTGTGGATTCCAAGGACCCAAGCCCAAGGGTTCTGATTCAGCAGATGTGAGGTGGGGCCATCAAATGGCCTTTTTAAATAAGCACCCTGGTGAATCAGGGCCAGGGTATCCTTCAAGAAACCCTCAAGGGTGTAAGGATCCCAACCTCAGTGGGAGAACGCTGCCCATGATGCAGCCTTACCTCTGAGGGCGTCCTCCTGCCTCTTCCTCTGGGGGTGCCTCAGCCCAACTCAGGCCTCACCAAGTCACTGCCTCCAGGCTTAGCCCTTCAACCCCTCCTTTACACAGCAGCCCAAGTGAACTTTCCTAAAAGCAAAGCTGGCCTTCTCACGGCCCAGCTCAAACCCCTCCCTTGGCTCCCCGTCACACAGGTGGAAGTCGGCCTCCCCTGCCCGGGTTCCCGGGTCCGGCTCCAGAAAAGGCAACGCACCTGAGTTTTACTCCCCCGTTGCCTCTGCCTGGGCTGCCTTTTCCTGTGTACCGGGGGACCCCTCCTCAACCTCGCCTAAGACGCAGCCCCCTTCCCCCTAGAAAGGCTTTCTCTCCCTTGCCCCAGGGCTAGAATACCTGCTGACCTTCTGTTTCTTATGTAAACCTCCCAGCAACACTCTAAGGGCTGGCTCCGGCGAGTGCTATTAATAATAGGGAAACGGAGGCTCAGAGCGTCAGTAACTTGCCCCAGGTTCCTCTGCTGTAAAAGGCGAGATTCGAACTCCAGACAGTCGCCCCTGGAGGGCTCCACTTCCCGCGGCTGCCAGCAGGGGTGCGCGGAGCCGCGGGGATCCGAGAGGCGGGGGCCGCGGTGGGGGCGCTGGAAGAACGGGGGCTTTGATTCCCATCCCCCGGCGCAGACCCAGACGCTAATTAAAATCGCCTGGGCCGCGGGGGCGGCGGGGCGGGCACAAAGCCGGCTTTGACCGGGCGGCGGCGGCGCTGGCGGGAGCGGGGCCGCGTCGCACAGGGGCTGCTTGTGGCCGTGTTTGTTTTCGCTTGTAAAGCGCGGCCGCGAGCAGTGCCCGGGCGGCGAAGGGGTGCCCAGCCCGGGGAGGGCCCCTGAGGCCACGGCGTCCGCCCCCGCCCGCCCGGCCGCGCTCGCTCCCCAGGGCCACCCTGGGCAAGGCCCTGCCCACTAGGGCCTCAGCTTCCCCTTCTCTCACAGGATGATAGCGGTGTCACTAGGAATGAACGCTTATTGGGCGCTTACTGTATTCCAGGGCCTGGACTGAGGCTTCTCCCACTTGGTTTTATGTCATCCTCCCGGCTCTATTAATATCCCCATTTTACAGATGAGGCCCAGGGAGGTTGAACACCTTGCCCAAGGTCTCATGGGTTTAAAGGAAAGAGCAAGGCCTGAAGTCCAGCAGAGGGAGAGCAGGGTTCCGGGCAGCTGGGTCACAGGAGGTGGGTGTAGTGGGGAGAATGTTCCTGCTCAGAGCCCGCTCACTGCCTATCAAGCTTCGCTTTGAGAGTGAGCTCCCATCGCTGGGGTATTGAAGCGGAGCCTTAGACTGAACCAGTGGGGGCCCTCTGAGCTTCCTTCCAGCCTGGGCCATTAGGGTCCCTCAGTGTGCGGGAGTGGCACTGCCCTGAAAGGAAAGCCTTTTCTGGGCTGCACTGGGCATTGGGGGTGGGGTCCGAGTATTGCCAGTGCTGGCAGAGGAATAGGTCTGTGTGGATGGGTGGGAACCAAGAAAAGACGGGAGCTTCTTCCTTGGGAGCCCCCATGTTTGGAAGAATCTCCTGGCTTCTATAGTCATTGAATCACCAAATCTTAGTGGCCTTTGCACTTGCACCCACCCTGTGGTTCTGTCTTTCACTCACTTTTCACTGGATTCCCACTCATCCTTCGGTTCTCAGCTCAGAGCAAGTTATACCCTCCCAGCACCCATCACTTCTTCATACCCATCACAGTGGTAATGGTGCACTCAAGGCGCTGGCCCTTTCTGTCTGACTCAGAGACCTGAGGACAAGACTGTATCAGCTTGCCCCCCTCTCAGCCACCAGGTCCCTCCCTTCATAAACAGGCCCAGGAAGATGCACTGGGGAGTATTTCCTCTGGTGCCTCCAGATCAGAACTCAGTCAAGGCCTGGCTGGAGGTCTTGGGATGAGAGTGGGCATGGTCAGAGAAATACAGAAGCCTGATGGGGGCCCAGGCTCACTGCCTAAGGAGGTGACTGATAAGGCGGCTGACAGTGTCCATCCAGTAACATGGCACCGATGGAGTGTCCTGTGGCTGGGGGTCCTGCCTCCCTTCTGAGACTGGTCCTCTGGTAACCTCAGCTCTGTGCCTCTCTTCCTCCCTCGAGCTAGCCCCCCAGCCCCCATTTGCCCTGCGTCTGCAGATGGCTGGCTGGGAGGGCTTCGACCTGGATAGGAATCTCCTACTGATCCCAGCCACCTGTGAGGAGGAGAACAAGGCGGGAGGGAGGGTTTCTCTAAGGCTCTCCCCCTGCTTAAGACCTGGGAGCCAGAGCTTGGACAGAGACACTATTAACACAAAATTTGCAAACATGGCTTCTAAAAATAGCTCTGGCTGGCAAGGCCCACCTGGCACAGACTGCACCTTTGCGGCTGCTGGCCTGCTCCCCTTGGAGCGTGGGCCATCAGTCTGTCAGCAGACATGTCACTCTGCCCTCTTCCCCCAGGGGACGGGGCAGCCACAGCCTTGGGTGGGATCCAGGGGAGAGACCCTCGTGAAGATGGGGCTTGTCCCAAACTGATGAGGGGGAGAGGGAGGATGTGCGATGTCAGGAGGAAGACAGTCTTGGCGATAAGGTGGATTGAGGAGACAGCACTGCCTACAGGGAGCTCTCAAAATGGGTGGGGGCAGGACAAAAATGTACGAAAGAAGACCAAAGCAGCATTTAAACTCCTGCAAATGAAAGTGCCAAGACGAAGAAGGAAAGCCTGCAGGGAGGGGGGCAGGGCCAGGAGTGTGGTTCCATGATCATTATAGACCCAGATGGGGGTGGGCATATGGTCACCGCCCCAGCAAATCCTCAGGACCTCAGAGCCAGGAAGGAACCCAAAAGCTCACCTTGTCCAACCCTTTTATTGGACACATGAGAAAACTAAGGCCCAGGTTGCTGAGCCTTGCCCCAGTTCCCTCCACACGGGTCTGCTGGCCTCATGCCATTTCCACCAGGCCCCTGGGCCTCCCTCTCTGCAGGCTGATGGAATGACCATAATTAATGTTTCTCAGAATGCTCCTTTTTCATTGTCAGTTTGTTGAGAAAAGCTTTACTGAGCACCTACTATGTGCCACACACTGGGTTCGCAAAGCTGAACTGGACAGGCAGGCCCCTGCTTTCCAGGCTAATGGCAACACCCACTTGTGTGCACAGAGCTCTCCTGTGCATTCACATAAATTCGCAGAATGGAACACAGGTTCCCAGCTTACAGCTGAGGAACCTGAGGCTCACGGAACTTTGTCATCAGCAAAGTTGGGGCTGGAGCCTCCCCATGTTGCCTCAGGAGGCCCCGGGTTACCTCCGAGTCAGTGGGGACAGGTCTGTAGGAGGCTAGTCACGTGCTCCTGGAATGCCTCCTGTCCCGGATCCCACCATGGACCGGAAACGCATGATTCCGCTGCAGTGCCTTGCTTTTGGTTGGGCTTGGTGGCATACCCGGACACATTACATAGGTAGACCCTGCCCTCGCAGAGCTCATGGGGAAGCCCTGCTGCTCCCTATTGGGTAGCTTCTAGTAGTCCTCCCTAGCCCTCCTCATGAATTCATCAGACCACACACAAATGCCCACCCCTGGAGTGGGAAAATAAACCAAGAGCGGTCGTCTTCCTCCCCGCCCTCACACAGGCTCCATCAGGGTCTATGGAGGGAAGGGGCATAGTGGTCAGTAGACATGAAGCCACCTGACCTCCCTCAAGGGCACCTGTCTGTGCTGGTCCCTCACAACAACCCCTGGGAAGTGCCCATCTGAGTTCTTTCTGTAGGCACCCCAGGCTCACCCTCGGTGAGGACCTGTGTTCCTTTCTCCTCTTTTTCTGGCATCACGGTGAATTCTTCTTTGCAGTGGGTTCATTCAAGGTGGAGCCTGCACATCCACTCCAAACTATTCCCCCATACCCCCAGGGGCACATCCCCGCATCTACACCTCCCTGCTTGCTGCCCAGAACTTTCCAGAACACCATGATGCAATACTTGCCTAAGTCTCCACATCCATCACACACCTTGTGGGTTGACAGGGCCCTGACCACGGGCCCAGGGAGTAGCCAGCTGTTCCACTCTGCTCACAGACTCTGGAGATCCATCTGCCACAGACAGCTCTCCCTGCCTTAGAAGGCCCCCTCCGTGCACAGCCCCATCGGATGAAAATGGCCACTCTGAACATATGATTGTCATTTTGAGATGACCCTTCCACCCTAGCCACACCTGAGCAAAGGCCACATCTCTGGGCTGGACCTAAGAGAGGCATGTGCTCTGTGAGGCAGCCCGGCTCTGGAACACTGAGGGTAAGAAGAGGCAAAACCTAACCTGAGGGCACAAATCATGTTGGCAGCCATGCCTTCCCTAATATTTTGTTCTCATGAAACGGCTCCCCATTCCCTTTCACAGAAGCAGTGTGGGCAGGTCTTTGCCCAGTGCAGGCCACTGACCAGCCACAGGTGGGGAGAGTCCCAGCTCACAGGCCCCCAGAGCCCGAGGAGGCCCCTGGGAAGGGTCTGCCAGTGAGGTGATGAACTCACTGTGCTTCCTCCAGGGATCTGGCCTGGGGCCGGCTCGGAGCACTGGGCCAATGGGAGTGGAGGGGACAAAGCACACAGAGGGCTGCCTTGGTGTCTGAGCCTTCCCCAGTTCCAGGCCACACATGTCCCCCAGAACTACTCCCAAGGTGCCCTGAGAGAGCCTGTGCCCCTTGCATCCAACATGCTGGTCTAGCTAACAGATCCTTTCTCTTTGGGGTTTAAGTGGGAGACCCAGCAAGTGTGAAGGAAAGAGCACCAGACCTGGTGTGAGGCTGGGGAAGGAGCTAGGGCTGCTGCTGCTGCTCTGGAGGGCACTGAGGAGCCACCAGGCCAGCAGGGCTGCAGTGTAGACACGGCCATCAAAAGGCCGTGCCACCGGAGAAGTCCTTCTGTGCTCCCTCACTGTCCCCATAGTACCTCAGGGGCTTTCTGTTCCTTGTAGCAGGAACAACCTAAACATGCCACTGGACTCCTGCAAAAACCTTGGGCTGGAAGGGAGAAGCCCCAGCCATGGCATTAACTGCAGGGTGACCTAAATAAGTCACTCAGTCTCTCCCAAGCTCAATTTTCCCATCTGGAAATTGGGGAGACCAATCCCAGTTTCTCCGTATCCTCCCACAAGACATGGTGTTGGCAGGAGGCGGGGGCTGTGAGAACACAATGAGATCATAAATTGGAAAACACATGGAGACTCGGCCTCCAGTTACAAGTGATTCGTCATTTATGACCTTATCTGCACGAAAACACCAAATGGCAAATCCTTGCCTCTGTCCTCCCTCAGGTTAAAAAGATTCTTCTGTCATGCGGTCAATGGATACAGGAGAGTCTCCCTTGGGTGCCTGACTCCATTTGGGGGTGCAGAGGGGGTTCAAGAGAACAAGGCCCCAGCACAACCCTCCCAGGGCTCACAGTCTGTCTGAGATGATGAGATTCACACACACATAATCACTGCCATATTTTGGTGCACTGACTCGATGCCAGCCCTGAGCAATGTGTTTTATACATAATGCCAGCATCAGTAGATCAACCCCATCGCTCGGTGGTGCTATCCTCCGCCCTCATTCTATGATGAGGAAACAGAGCTCAGGGAGGTGGCTGAGAGGCTTGTCCAACGTCACAGTTGGGGAAGGTGGGCTAGAACCCAGGACGAGCTGAGTCTGAGGCCTTTGGTCTTCCCAGCACCCCTGGCTGCCTGTGAGGCTGTTGAAAGAGGGTCGTTGGGGGGTTCTGCCTCACAGTCAGTCCCTGACTGGCCCTGTGCTGGGCACGGGCATCCAGAACAGAATCTTGAGCTTTAACCCCTGAGGATCCTGTGGTGTGACCAGAGCTGGCTCACTTGCACATCTCAGAGCTCCCAGTGCCCCAAGCCCCATCCTGGCACAGCCGACCCCTCACCATCAAGAACCGTATCTCCAATGTGTATGCAGCTATCTCTTCAAAAAGACTATGAGCTTGGCCAGGTGCAGTGGCTCATGCCTGTAATACCAACATTTTGGGAGGTCGAGGCAGGAGGATGGCTTGAGGACAAAAGTTCAAGACCAGTCTGGGCAACACAGTGAGACCCTGTCTCTACCAACATTTTTTTAAAAATTGCCAGGCATGGTGGCACTTTCCTGTAGTCCCACCTGCTTGGGAGGCCAAGGTGGGAGGATCACTTGAGCCCCGGAGATAAAGGCTTCAGTGAGCCATGATCATGCCACAGCACTCAAGCCTGGGTGACAGAGTGAGACCCTGTCTCAAAATAATAAATATATAAATAAGAAAAAATAAGAAAAGACTATGTGTTCCATATTTGACAGGTTAGAGAGAATAAATCCCCTCACCTTTGACCCTTCATGAAGTCGAGATGGGAGGCTTCGCAAGGTCTAAGGAACTAGGTGCAGCTCAAGGTGTTAGCAACAGAGCCCAGTGTGAGCCCAGGGCATCTATGAGCACTGTCTCATTTCATCTGCACATGAAATGCTATTGTTATCCAGTGTTACAGATGAAGCTATGGTGGCTCAGGGAGGTTTAGTGACTTGCCTAGGGTCGCACGACTAGTTCTTGATGGAGCTGGGCCTCAATCTGCAGCCCTTTGAGTGGAGATCAAATTCTTCATCTGGCATTTAAGAACCTTTTGCAGGATGACCTCAAAAGCATCAACCAGACTGGTCTCCCTCCTCACCATACAAGCAGCTGTTTCCTCCTGTCTGGAAGGAGTGGACTTCAGATGATCTCTAGGACCTCGCCAGCCCTGACACTCTTCCCCTGAATGAAGCAGCTGCAAGGCTTTCTCCCGCCCACCATGCCCTGGAGATCCCAAACGCTCCAGATGAAACAGTGGCAGTGACCAACACCACGCGCTCTTACACAACACCCCAGTCTTCTCAAAGCAGGTTTCCAGGGGCGGGGGTGGGGGGATCCAGCCCTGGTGGGTGCTCGCCCATGGGAGGTGTCTCAGGAGCCCTGGGATAAGAGGTAGGAACCTTGGCTTCTGGTTTTGCTCTGTTGTCCCCTCTGGATGACAGATGACATGGGGCAGATGGGTTGTCCTTTCCCAGCCGATTTCTTCAGCTGGAAAATGGGGGTGGGGAAGGGCTGCGTAGCCTCTAAGTGTGATTCCAGTCCTGTAATCCATGACTTTATGAATAAAATGGAAATGAAGGAATTCTGGGCATTGGTGGGAAAGATAGGGGAGCTTTAGAACCCTCGGGAAGCTGGGCCTGTGGCAGAAGGTAGAGTTGCTCTCTCCACCTGGGCCGCTGCTTGCCCATAGAAGAGGAGCTGGAGCAGAGAGGAGATGGGGATTGATGCGACAAGGCAGAGAAGCTGAGCTACAAGGAAGGGAGAGGCTGAGAAAGGGGGAGCACAGAGAGCACACAGGTCAGACAGGTGGGAAGAGGGAGGGCAAGGGGCCCCGCCAAACCAGGCCCACAGCTACACAGCTGGGGCAGGAACTCCCAAGGGCAGAGTGACATCACTGGGCCACCCAGCACCAAATGTGGGAAGGAGGAGCCAGTCCAAAGGTGCTTTTTTATAAGGTAATATTTTGGAACTACTGACTGTGGCAGGGTTGGGGACCTGCTGTCTCTCCTGAGCTCTTCTGGTATCAAACTGTAAAATGACAGCAACGTCAACTAAGCAAAAGCAATATGCATAGAGAAAAGCCTAGAAAGATCTCCTGGCAGGGAGGAAGGAAATATACTGGGTAACAGGTATGCCAGACTTCAATAATATATGGAATATCTTATTTCTTAAGCTGGAGGGTGGGTACATGGGTGTTGATCATATTCTTCTTATACTCTTTCATATGTCAAAATACTTTATTTTAAAAAATCCCTGTAACATTGGGTGAATGGGAAGTTAAAAAAAAAAAAGAAAAAGAGGATAAAAAGAAAAAAAGAAAAAGAAATCCCTGAAAGGAAATTTGCTAAAATGTTATCAGTGGTACTTTGGAAGTATAGAATTATCATGATTGTTATTATTTTCTCTTTCCTTCTGTTATTTTCCAAATGTTCTACATTGAGCAGATGTGGAAAACAATAAACCTTTAAAAATAAATAGATAATCTATGCCTGCTTTGACCATAATTTCAGTCTTCAGTGGAAATTAAACACAAGTCGTTGAGCCACTGCATCCTCATATCCATTCTCTCATAGACTCAGAGGCTCAATAAATCTCCAACCCCGCTGTCATTCTCCATCTCTACCCTAAAGCTGGGCTTCTCCAAAGTAAAGCTTCTAATCCTCTTAGGCCCCTGAGCCCAACAACCCTCTAAGTACAGAGGAAATAATTCACTTTATAATAAGAAAGATTTGAGTTTGAAACTTAGCTTCAATGCCTACTGGTTGGTCACTTAACCACTATAAATTGGTTTCCTTATGTGAAGACCAAATAAAATAATATATCTAAAGCATTTGGCATTAATTTACAATGCCTGGCCCACAGTAAGTGTGTAATAAATTCATCATTATCATCTTCATTATTATCATCACTGATGACTATGCCTACCACTTCCTCTAGGAAGTCTTCTTGATGCAAGAAATATTTCAGTCTGAACTGGGCACCAACCTGTCCTCCTCCTGGCAAAAGATCTGGGTTCTAGTCTCAACTCTGCTACTAGCTGTGTGACACTGGGCACGTTCTTGCCCCTTTCTGCCTCAGTTTCCTCATCTGCAAAATGGAAGGCTTGACCTTCCTGCTCTAATAGTCTGTGACTAGGGTAATCATATAATTTATTCTTCAAGCCAGAATGTTTTTGAGAGCAAAAGGGTGTATGATCACTCTCAGGATGACAGCTTGAAGCCAAGACAGTTCTAAGCACACTGGAAGTCTGGTCACCCCACCCTCAACAGATCCATTCCATTACCTGCTTGCCCACAGTGTGGTACACAGAATAAGGACCCTCAAATGGCCGGGCACCGTGGCTCACACCTGTAATCCCAGCACTTTGGGAGACCGAGGCAGGCGGATCACCTGAGGTCAGGAGTTCAAAACCAGCCTGGCCAACATGGCGAAACCCCGTCTCTACTAAAAATATAAAAATTAGCTGGGCGCGGTGGTGGGCACCTGTAGTCTCAGCTACTCAGGAGACTGAGGCAGAAGAATCACTTGAACCTGGGAGGTGGAGGTTGCAGTGAGCTGAGATCACGCCACTGCACTCCAGCCTGGGTGACAGAGGGAGACTCCATCTCAAAAAAAAAAAAAAAAAAAAAAAAAAAAAAAAAAAAAAAAGATGGCAACTTCCTAGTCCCTGGAACCTGACGATGTTAAGTCACATGGTAAAGGGAATTACAGTTGCAGATCAGCTGAACCTTGAGATGAGATTATCCCAAATTATCTGGGTGAGCCCAATATAATCACAAAGATCCTTATAAACTGAGGAGAGAGACAGAAGAGGAAGTGTCAGAGGGATGCATGTGAGAACGACCCAACCAGCCACTGGCTTTGAGAAGGGAAGGGGGCCATGAGCCAAGGAATGCGGGCAGCCTCTAGAAGCTAGAAAAGGCAAGGATATGGAGTCTCCCCTCCCGCCTCCAGAAAGGAAGGCAGACCTGCTGATGCCTTGGTTTTAGCCCAGTTAGACCCACTCTGAACTTCTGACCTCAGGGCCGTAAGATAATAGATATGTGTTGTTTTAAGCCGGTAAGTGTGGTGCTTTTTTTTTTTTTTTTTTTTTTGATAAGAGTTTTGGTCTTGTTGCCCAGGCTGGAATGCAGTGGCATGATCTCAGCTCACTACAACCTCCGCCTCCTGAGTTCAAGTGATTCTCCTGCCTCGGCCTCCCAAGTAGCTGGGGTTACAGGTGTGCACCACCACGCCCAGCTAATTTTTGTATTTTTAGTACAGACGGGGTTTCATCAGGTTGGCCATGCTGGTCTCGAACTCCTTGACCTTAGGTGATCTGCCTGCCTTGCCCTCTTAAAGTGCTGGGATTACAGGCATGAGCACCACGCCTGTGTGGTGATTTGTTACAATAGCAATTGACAATGAATATGCCCAGTTTGGCTCAGGCTCAGTGATCCCTTTGTTTCTTTTCTTCCCTGTCCCCCTCTTCTTTCCACAGGTGTTGAGTGGGTCCCTTTGGCTGGCTGCTCTATGAATGCTGTCCTTCGTGCATAAGAACTAGTCTAAGCTCCCAAAGAGCTGGATGCTAATCCCTGTCCTGATACTAACTCACTCTGGGACATTAAACAGGTCAAAAAACTCCTCTTGGGCTTTTCTCTCTGTAAATGGAGGCAAACACTCCCTGCCTTATCTATCTTTGTGTGTGTTGGGTCGGGGGTGGGCTGACATTCAATCAACACTTACCGACTCATTCTATGTTCAGTTCTGAACTGGGGGCTGGGACACCAAGATGAACCAGATCTAGTCCCAACCTCATCCCACGCAAGAAGTTTAAGAAGCTCCCATTCTGGATGGGGAAACGGTTATGTGAGCAGATAGTTAACATGCAATGCAAGGACATAAAGATAGATGATTATGCAAGTACAGAGAGAAATATACAGGCCTACCTGCTGAGGGCATGGTTAGGGAAGGTTTCCTGAGAAAGGTGACAGCACAGCTAGGACCTAAAGGGAAGAGCAGTTGTTAGCAAAGTAGGTAAGGAGGGTGGGGGAAGAGGAGGGAAGAGTAGTCCACACAGAGGTAACAGCAGAAGCAAAACCCCAGAGATGTGAATCAGCACAGCGTGGGGACGGACGTGCAGGCAGTTTGGTGGTGTTGGCTTGGAAACTGTGTGTATAAAGGGGATTAAGTGGGATGATGGCCAAAGGCATGACGTGAACATAATAAGGCTGCATTATCAGTCTGTGTCTCCCAGACCAGGGCTGGGACAGGAGATGGTATGTAACCAAAAATTCCTCTTGACCTGGCTTGAAGTGATCTCTTCTAACTGTCTCATCCTCACATTGCCCCCCAGACATGTGCCAAAGGCCTGGCAGCTTCCCCAGCCTACTGCGGGGGATGAGGCCGTGCAAAATTACAGCCACTACGACGAGGCCGGCGTGACCTCAAGAGCTGGGTTTCATCATTCTGAAATCATGCTCCTGGCCTTAGTCAGAGCCAGAGAGGTGGAGGGGAGAGGGTGGGAAAGTGAAACGGGTGGCAGCAGATTTGGGCGAGGTGCCAGGGCTGCAAAAGGAAGCAGCTGGGACCAGAGTAGGGGGTGAGAGGCCAGCTCAGATGCTGTCCTTCAGGCTGTGTGACCTCAGGCCGGCTTCTTGCCCATCCCGGGTTTCTCTGGGCAGCACAGGTTCTTGGTTCCCAAGGCCTGTTCCCACTGGAGCCTCCTTGTGGAACCCAAGAACCTCAGGGCCCTTTCTCGTCATTTCTGTGGATGTGGCCCTTTGTAGGTGAGGAGGAGCCCCGGGCAGGCCTGCCAGGGTTTAAGGCAGGGCCCCACCAGGAGGCTGCTCTGAAACACCCACACTTCCAGGATAGTGGTGCCTTTGTGAATGGAACTGGCTTCTGCCAGGGACAAACCTATAGAGAGATCTCTAAGCTCTGGGTTCTGCAGCCCACACTGCCCAGAGGTGCTTCAGAGGTGCTTCCTATTTGTGTTCTGTATCCTCTTGGGTTTTTTAAGCAGTAGTTCCTGGGTGAGGCTGGGTGTATTCATTTGCTAAGGCTGCCATAATAAAGACTGGTGACTTAAACAAGAGGCATGTGTCTCCTCACCGTTCCGGAGGCTGGAAGTCTGAGATCAAGGTGTTGGTAGCGCTGGTTTCTTCTGAGGCCTCCTTCCTTGGCTTGTAGTTGGCCATCTTCCGTGTCCTCACATGGTCTTCACTCTGTGCCTGTCCGTGTCCTAATCTCTTCTTATAAGGACACCAGTCATAGTGGATTAGGGCCCACCCCAACACCTCATTTTACCTTAATTACCTCTTTAAAGACCCCATCTCCAAATACAGTCATACCCTCAGGTACTGGGGGTTAGGAATGAAATGTGTGAATTTGGGGGAACACAATTCAGTCCATAATCCTGGGCTTTGGGGTCACCACTGGAGCTTTTCTAAACACAGATGTCGGGGCTTGCCCCAGAGATTCCGACTGTAAGCTCCATGAAGGCAGGGGCTTTGCCCATTGTTGTGTCCCTACTACCTGGAACAGTGTCCGCATGTGCTATGTGCTCGAGAAACATTTCTGAAATGAATGCATGATTTAATAAATGGGATGGAGCCCAAGTGTTTGTCATTTAGAAAATTCCATGGTGGATTCTGATTCATCCTTGGGTGAAAAACCCTGAGACAGGATTGAGTTTCATCCTTCCTGTTGCTGGATGGGAAGCCTCACCCCACAGGAAGGAAAAGAAATACTAGGCCTGGCACTCCACAAAGAACATGCGCTCGTGGGACCTGCCCTGGCACCTCTCCAGGAGGCCCAGGACATGAGAGAAAAGGGAGGGTCCTCTGTCCTCTGGCATTTATAAGCTAGGAGGGTGTTTCTAAAAGGCACATGGGATCCTATCTCCCTGCTTAAAACACTTCAATGGCTTCCCCATCATGAACGGGATCAAGTCCAAACATTCACCTGCCTGCAGCACCCTTCGTGTATGGCCTCTGCCGACTCCACTCCCTCGCCTTTGCCACTCCCGCACAGGCTGTGGTTTAAGTCACACCAAATTCAGCACTGTTCCCTGAGTCCGTCATCCCTGTTACCACTCATCTCAGCATGTGCTTCCTGGGATGCCTTTCACCTTGTCTGTCTAGGAAATGTCTTCTCATCTTTTAAAAAGCCATTTGATGGCCAGGCACGGTGGCTCATGCTCGTAATCTCAGCACTTTGGGAGGCCGAGGTAGGCAGATCACCTGAGGTCAGGAATTTGAGACCAGCCTGGCCAACATGGTGAAACTCTGTCTCTACTAAAAATACCAAATTAGCCGGGCGTGGTGGCGGGCACCTGTAATCCCAGCTACTCAGGAGGCTGAGGCAGGAGAATTACTTGAGCCTGGGAGGCAGAGGTTGCAGTGAGCCGAGATCGCGCCATTGCACTCCAGCCTGGGCGACAGGAGTGAAACTCTGTCTCCAAAAAAAAAAAAAAAAGCTACTTGGGCTTGCTGAGGCCTTCCCTTAACCCGCTCCAGCTGCAGGGAGAGGGTGCATCCTCTGGGCCCCTGGAGTCCCCTTGTTTTTCCCTCTGTCATGTGCCCATTACACTGGTGGCAGATGCCCATCCTGACATCTCCACCAGCCTGGGAGCTCCTGAGAGCAAGGCTGTGTTGGTAAGGGGTGTCTGTACCTCGGTGCCCTGACAGGGCATGGCTCAGAGTCTAAATCCTCAGCAAGGTTGTGCTGACTGAAGGATGAGCACTGAAGGGACAAACAAATGCTCTGGGAGGAAGTGTCAGGAGGGACAGGAGAAGCTCCAATACAGGGCCTGGGTGTAAGAGTCATTTCTCAAAAAGTAGTGTTCTCTCTGTCCCTCTCAGACCCACAGTGGCAGAGCTGGGCCTGGAGTTGTGGCTCCCAGCCGAGCCTCAGCTCTCGGCCTCTGTTCTCTGCTTGCTCCCTGGGAGCTTCTCTGCGGCAGATTAGGGTAGGGGATGCTCTTGGAGCTGGCCAGTGGGCACCAAGCAGAGTCAGGGAGCAGAATCATAGCCTCAGGTGGGGACCTCAGAGCAGTAGGGCCAGCCAGGAAGCTCTGAGGGAGGGGAGAGGGCAGCAGCCCCAAGGGGAAGAGACTGGAAAATAACAGGCAGGAGGAAAGAGAGTGGGGAGCAGAGGGTTGGACAGCTGGGAGGCCAGAGACCTGATTTCTGCTTCCAGCTCCATTGTGCTGCCTCAGAGAAGCTCCCCGACTCTAACCTTTAGCAAGTTCCTTCCCCCTCTGGGCCTCAGGTTCCTTAACCAAAAATGGAGGAGCTGGACTAGAAGGTCTCTAAGATCCTCTCTAGCCTTGGCCAGGAAGATTTGGGGAAAGTGTGGCCACCTTAAAGGTGCATTTGAGCGGACTGCCCCCGGGCTGGCACACAGATTGCAGGGGCTTATATCCAGCCAGGCATTTGGGGGACGTGTCTCTGGGCCTGGAAAGAACTGGAAGCAGTTTCCCTAAGCCTCCTGCACTGGACTTTGTCCTGCCGTTCTGGCAGGCCCAATGTGGTCCTCAACACTAATGAGGCCGGCCACCTGGGGAGCCGTAGAAACTTGGCCTGGCCAATTTTGCCATAAAGCCATGGTCTCTTCCCTGCCTAACCCTGAGGTGATGCTCCTGAACGTGGCTTGGGGGCCGGGCAGCATCCTTCATGGGCCACCTGGGGCTCTGAGGAGAACATCTGGTTGGGCAGGGCCTGATGGAAGTTCCAAGCCGCAGGGGCGAAGGGCCCAGGTCTCTGGCCATGTGGATGGCCTCAGTTGGCCCTGCACTCCCTGGGTCCCATCCCGCCAGGACAGGGTCTGCTGTCCTGGGCCTGTGCCTGCAGCAATTCCCTGGGTGGTGGTTTCAGATTCAATTGGTGAAGACAGGCCTCCTGGGATGAGCCAGTTGGCCCCTCTCTGTTATTTGCTTCTCAGAGTTGGAAAAACCACACCGTGCACCTGGCAGTACTTGAGCCTGCTGGTTTTTCTTTTTTTTTAAAGAAACAGAAAGTAACCCCTGTGCTTACTGCAACCAAATCCATTTTACTGGCCTCCTGCATCTCCCACTGCAATAATAATAATCCCTTACATTTGATAAGTCTTTTGAGTGTTTACAAAGCACTTTCTTGTGCATTCTCCCTTTTGGTCCATGTAATAATTTTGGGAGGGAGAGAAGGCTGGCATTATTGTCCCTGGTTACAGGTGAGGAAATTGAGGCACTGACAGTTAAGTTCAGCTACCCAAGGTCACACAGCAAGATGGCGCTAAAGCAGAGACCCTGGGTCCTCTGACTCAAGTCTTGTCCCTGCATCACACACCCATCTTATCATTTGAATACCCAGGCTCTCAGAAACCCTCTTCTAAAAAATAGGGCAGAAGGCTCTGCTCTTTTTATTTCTAAACTTTTTCTCTTGGTGAACTTAACCATCACGTCACTTGAAACTACCACCTCTAAGTCAGTGACTCCTAAATCTGTGCTTCCGAGGCTTGAGATCTTCAGATCCTACCCTACCTCTCCAACCGCTGGCTGGGCATTTCCACGTAATGCTCCAAAATGCCTAGTGAGTGAGACTGCATGTCCAGCACCAGTATAAAAAAAAACACACAACAGAAAGGAAAATTCTACATAGCTTCCATTTTCTCCCATTATACCCCCTAACTCCATTCTCCCTCCTAGCTACTTCGGGCCTCTTTAATGTTCCCACCCACCCCTTACTCATCCAGCTCAAGAAAGCTCAGTAGTACCTTAGCCTTATTTTTCCTTCACCTTCTAAATCCAGTTGGCCCTGTACTGGGTATTTTACTTAATACATTTATTCATCCAGCAAATACCGATTGTATGCTACACCTTTCCAGTCTATTCTGGGTCCCCTTGCTACGTGATATGTAGGCTTTTGTGTCTGGCTTCTTTCACTTAGCATAATGTTCCAAGGTTCATCCATGTAATGGTATATATCAATATTTCATTCCTTTTAGGGCTGGACGGTATTCCATTCTAACAATATATCGTATTGTATTTATCTATCCATCACCTTATAGACATATGGCTTGTTTCCATTTTTTTGGCTATCAGAATGATGCTGCTATGAACATTTATGTACAAGATTTTGTATGAATGTATGTTTTACTGCTTTTGGGTACATATATAGCAATGAAATTTCGGGGTCATAGGGTAACTCTATTCAACATTTTGAGGAACTGCCAAAGTGTCCCAAAGTGCCTGCACCATTTTATATTCCCACCAGCAGTGGATGAAGGTTCCAATTTATCCACATCCACATCAACAATTGTTATTGTCTCTTTTTGTTTACAACAATTCTAGTGGGTGTGAAGTTATTTCTCATTGAGATTTTGATTTATATTTCCCTAATGACTAATGTTTTCCCTAATGACTAACAATGTTGATGTTTTGATGTTTGTTGGTCATTTGTATATATTCTTTGAAGAAATGTCTTTTCAGACCCTTTGCCAATCTTTCAGTTGGGTTGTCCCTTCACTGTTGGGTTTTAAATGTTCTTTATAGATTCTAGATGTAATTCTCTTGTCAGAAAAATGATTTGCAAATATTTTCACCCTTTCTGTGTTTGTCTTTTCATTTTTTGAGAGTGTCCTTTGAAGTCCAATTTATCTTTTGTTGCTTATGCTTTGGTGTTGTGTCTAAGAAAGGTTTTCCGAACCCAAGGTCACAAAGATTTACCCCTGCTTTCTTCTAAGAGTTTTACAGTCTTAGCTTTTACATTCAGGACTATGGTCCATTTTTAGCTAAATTTTTAAATTTTATTAAAAAATTTTAAATTGCAGTAAAATATTCATGACATAAAATTTACTTTTTTTTTTTTTTTTTTTTTGAACAGAGTCTCACTCTGTTGCCCAGGTTGCAGTGCAGTGGCACGATCTCGGCTCACTGCAAGCTCTGAGGCCTCCCGGGTTCACACCATTCTCCTGCCTTAGCCTCCAGCTGGGACTACAGGCACCTGCCACCATGCCCGGCTAATTTTTTTTTCTATTTTTAGTAGAGACGGGGTTTCACTGTGTTAGCCAGGATGGTCTTGATCTCCTGACCTTGTGATCCGCCCGCCTCGGCCTCCCAAAGTGCTGGGATTACAAGCATGAGCCACCGCACCCGGCCCTTAATTGTTAAGTATACAGTTCAGTAGTGTTAAGAACGTTTGCATTGTTGTGTAACCAATCTCTAGAACTTTTAATCTTGCAAAACTGAAACTCTATGCCTACTGGACAACTGGACAACTCTCCATTCCTCCCTCACCTAGCCCATTAATTTCTATGCATGGTGTAGGAAAGGGGCCTGACTTTATTCCTTTGCATGTGGATATCCAGTTGTCCCAGTATCATTTGTTGAAAAGACTATTCTTTCCCCCATTGATGCTCTGGGTGTCCCATTGATTTTTTTTTTTTTTTAGCACCTTTAAACATCAATTGCTCATAAATTAAGTTTTAATTCTGGACTATCAATTGTTTCACTGATCTAGATATCTATTGTTATGCTATAACCAGCCTGTCTTGATTACTGTGGTTTTGTAGTACGTTTTGAAATCAAGAAAAATTTCTCCACTTTTGTTCTTCTTTTTCAAGATTGTCTTGACTATTCTTGGTCCCCTGCATTTGCATATGAGTTTTAGGGTCAGCTTGTCAATTTCTGGGGAAAAAAAAATCCAGTTGGGATTTTGATAGAGATTGCACTAAATCTGTAGATCAATTTAGGGAGTATTGCCATCTTAAGAATACTACTGTCTTTTGATTCATGAGCATATGAAGTGTTTCCATTTATTTAGGTCTTCTCTCTCTCTCTCTCTCTCCACTTCCTGGGTTCAGGTGATTCTCCTGCCTCAGCCTCCTGAGTACCTGGGATTACAGGCGCCCGCCACCACACACAGCTAATTTTTGTATTTGTAGTAGAGACGGGGTTTCACCATGTTGGCCAGGCTGGTCTTGAACTCCTGACCTCGGGTGATCCACCTGCCTCGGCCTCCCAAAGTGCTGGGATTACAGGCGTGAGCCACTGCTTCTGGCCTTCAAATGGCTTTTTAAAAGACATTTGACAAACAAGATGGGAAAGGCATCCCAGGAAGCTGGGATTAGAGGTGTGAACCACTGCATCCTTTAAACAATGCTTTGTATTTCAGAATTTATAAAAGCTTTGCACTTCGTTGTATGTATTCCTGAGTACTTTTAAACTTTGATACCATTGTAAATGCAATTGTTTTCTAATTTCATTTTCAGATTATTTCCAGCTTGTAGAAATATAATTGATGTTTGTACATTGGGCTTGTAACCTAAAGCCTTGTTGAACTTACATATTGGGTTTAATAGGTTTTTTAGTGGATTCCTTAGGATTTTCTATATAGAAGATCATGTCTTCTGAATATAGAAATAGTTGTACTTCTTTCTTTCTAAAATGAATCCGTTTTGTTCTTTTTCCTGCCTAATTGCCCTGGCTAGAGCCTCCAGTACAATGTTGAATATAAGCAGTGACAGCAGACTTCCTTGTCTTGTTTCTGATCCTAAGGGAAAGTTTTCAGTCTTTCACCATTAAGTATGATGTTAGTTGTGGGTTTTTGTTGATACCCTTTGTGAGGTGGAGGAAGTTTCCTTATATTTCTAGTTTTGTTTAGTGTTTTTTAAAAATTATGAAAGGAGCCAGGCATGGTGGCTCATGCCTGTAATCCCAGTACTTTGAGAGGCCAAGGTAGGCAGATCACCTGAGGTCAAGAATTTGAGAAGAGTCTGACCAACATGGCAAAACCCCCTCCACTAAAAATACAAAAAATTAGCCGAGTGTGGTGGCACATGCCTGTAATTCAGCTACTCCGGAGGCTGAGGCAGGAGACTTGCTTGAACCTGGGAGGTGGAGGCATGAATCCAACTCAAAAACAAAGAATAGAGCAGATATATATATATATATATATAAAAGGGTCTAGTTTTGTCAAAGTCCTTCTGGCTCTAATCAATTTTTTATTTCTTTTTTTTTTTTTTTGAGACAGATTTTGTCTGTTGCCAGGTTCGTGGCAATGGACAGCTTGATCCTGCTTCTGGTTCAAGTGTTTTTCATGCCTCATCCTCCAGGCAGTGGGCTACAGGCGCAGTCCCATACTTGTATTTTAGATGGAGTCTCACTCTGTTGCCCAGGCTGGAGTGCAGTGGTGCGATCTCAGCTCACTGCAACCTCTGTCTCCTGGGATCAAGCAATTTTCCTGCCTCAGCCTCCCAAATAGCTGGGATTACAGGCATGTGCTACCATGTCTGGCTAATTTTTGTATTTTTAGTAGAGACACAGTTTCAGCATGTTGGCCAGGCTGGTCTCGAACTCCTGACCTCAAGGGATCTGCCCACCTAGGCCTCTCAAAGTGTTGGGATTACAGGCGGGAGCCACCACGCCCAGCTCTTTGATTCTACCGAGATGATTATGTGGTTTTTGTCCTTTATTCTATTGATAAAGTTTATTATATTAATTGATTTTTCAGATATTAAACCAACCTTAAATTCCTAGGATAAATCCCTCTTGCTCATGTTGCAAAATCCTTTTTATATGTCACTGGATTCAGCTTGGTAACTTTTTTTTGAGGATTTCTGCATCCATATTCATTAGGAATATTAGTCTGTAGTTTTCTTATGATGTCTTTGTCTGGTTTTGGTGTCAGAGTAATACTGACCTCACAGAGTAAGTTGGGAAATGTTCTCTCCTCTTCTAATTTTTGGAAGAGTTTGTGAAGAATTTGGTATTAAATCTTCTTTAAGTGTTTGGTAGAATTTATACTTTTTATTGCTGAGCTGTACTCCATTATATGAATATACCACAATTTATTCATCCATTCACCTGTTGATAGATATTTGGGTTGTTTCCAGTTTTAGAATAAAGCTGCTATGAACATTAGTGTACAAATCTTTGTATGGATGTATGTTTTCATTTTCTTGGGTAAATATTTACAGTAGAATTGCTGGGTCATTTGGTAGATGCATGGTAACTTTATGAGAAAGTTCCAGACCAATTTTCAAAGTGGTTGTGTCACTCCTACCAGCAACGTATGAGACTTTTGCTTACACTCTACAATCTTACCACTTAAGCTGTTGCCACCCTTTGATTTTAGCCATTCTAATGGGCATGTAATGATTATCTCAATGTCATTTTCATTTACATTTTGCTGAATAATAATATTAAAACGCATTTTCATGTTCTTATTGGCCATTGGTATACCTTCTTTTATTCAGTGCCAGTTCTTATTTTTTGCCCATTTTTTAAAAATTAGATTTTAATTGGGTCTTCTTAATATTGAGCTGTATAAGTTTTTTTATATATTCTGGATAAAAGTCTTTTGTCAAATATATAGACATAGAGAGATAGAGATATATGCATGGTGATAACTTACTCGCATTCTGTGGTTTTCCTATTCATTTCTTAATGGTGTCTTTTGCTTAGCAGAAGATTTAAATTTTGAAGAATTCCATTTTACTGATGTTTCTTTTATGGTTATTGCTTTTTGGGTCCTAAAAAAGTCTGACTATCCAAAGATGATGAAAATGTTCTTCTATATATTTTCTTCTAAAAAACGTTTTAATAGCCAGTTGTTCCAGCATTGTTTGTTGAACAGACTTTTCTTTCCACATTGAATTGTTTTCCTCCTCGGATGATAATCAACCACTATTTATGGACTAACTATTCTGTCCCATTGATCTATTTTTTCTATCTTTATGTCAACACCACACTGTCTTGATTACTGTGGCACTACTGTAAGCCTAGAAATCAAATGTAAGTTCTTCACCTCTGTCTTATTACTAGACTGCTTTATCTACATCTTTTCCATTTCCATGCAAATTTTAGAACTTCAACTTACCAATTTCTATAAAAAAGCCTACTGGAAATTTGATTGGCATTGCTTTGAACCTATTGATCCATTTGGAGAAAACTGACAAGTTAACAATACTGCGTTCTTCCAATCTACTAATGTGGTATATTACTCCATTAATTTAGTTCCTTTAATTTCCCTCATCAGAGACAGAGTAAGATAGCTGAATAGAAGCTTCCAGTGATCATCCTCCCCAAAGGAACACCAAATTTTAACAACTATTTACATAAGAAAAGCACCTTTATAAGAACCAAAAATCAGGTAAGCAATCACAGTACCTGGTTTTAACTTCGAAATTATAGTCTTGAATCACCAATGCCACCCCTCCCTCATCCCCTTGCAGTGCCCTTGGCGCAGAGAGAGAATCTGTGTGGTTAGGGGGGGGAGAGTGCAGCAACTGTGGGACTTTGAACTCAGCAAAACTGGGCTGAACTCAGCAGATGTGTGTCCATGGAAGGAGCACTTAGACCAGCCATAGCCAGAGAGGAATCGCCTATCCCAGCAGTCAGAACTTGAGTTTGGGCAAGCCTCAGCCCCGTGGGCTAAAGTGTTCTGGGGTCCTAAGTAAACTTGAAAGGCAGTCTGTGCCACAAGGACTGCAACTCCTAGGCAAGTCTTAGTGTTGTGCTGGGCTTGGAGCTTGTGGACCTGGGAGGCATGTGACCTAGTGAGACACCAGCTGGGGTGGCTAATGGAGTGCTTGTGCCACTCCTCCTCCAACTCCAAGCAGCATACTTCTCAGCAATGAAAGTGACTGCTTCCTTCTGCTTGAAGAGAGGGAAGGGTAAAAAGAATTTTGATTTGCATTTTGGATACCAGCTCAGGCACGACAGGATAGGGCAGTGGGAAGAGTTTTGAGGCCTCCGTTCCAGGCCCTAGCTCCCAGATATTTCTAGACACACCCTGGTCCAGAAGAAAACCTATTCCCTTGAAGAGAAGGGGCCAGGTCAGGCAGGATTCATCACCTGCTGCTCTGAATAATGAGCAGCAATAACCAGGTAGTACGCCATGGGCCTTGGTGAGACTCTGAGACATGCTAGCTTCAGGTGAGACCCAGCACATTCCCAGCTGTGGTGGCCATGGTGAGAGACTCCTGCTTGAGAAAAGAAGAGGGAAAAGTAAAGGGGACTTTGTCTTACACTTAAGTAACCAGCTTGCCCACAGTGGGGTACAGTACCAAGCGGGCTCTTAGGATCCACAATTCCAGGCCTTGGCTCTTGGACAGTATTTCTGGACCTGCCCTGGGCCAGAGAAGAGCACGGTGCTCTGAAGGGCGAGTCCCAGGCCTGGCAGCATTCAACATAAGCTAACAGAAGAGCCCTTGGGCTGTAAGTGAACATCAGTGAGACTGGCAGTACTCCCCATGGGCCTGTGGTGGTGGTGACCATTGGGAGAGGCTTCTCTGCCTGTGGAAAGGGAAGGGAAGAGTAGAAAGGACTTTGTCTCATAGTATGAGTTCAGCTTAGCCACAGTAGAATAGAGCACAAGGTAGATTTATAAGGTTTTTTACTCCAGTCCCTGGCTCCCAGACAGTATCTCTGGACCCACCTGGGGCCTAAGAGAACTTGCTGCCCTGGGCGCGGTGGCTCATGCCTTAATCCCAGCACTTTGGGAAGCTAAGGCAGGTGGATCACGAGGTCAGGAGTTCAAGAGAACTTGCTGCCCTGAAGAAAAGGACACAAGCCTGGCTGGCTTCACTACCTGCTGATTGTGGAACTCTAGGGCCTTGAGTGAATACAGGTGAAAGCCAAGTAGAGGTAATGGGCTCTTGGGTAAGACCCAGCGCTGTGCTGGCTTCAGGCCTAACCCAGCCCAGTCCCACTGGGTGGCCACAGGGTGCTTGTGTCACCCCACCTCCAGCTCCAGGTGGCTCAGCACAGACAGTGAAAGACTGGGAGAAAGTAAGGGAAGAGAACAAGAGTCTCCACCTGGTAATCCAGAGTTCTTCCAGGTCTTATCTCAGACCACTGAAGACTCTATGAGTCTAAATCATAGTGTTACTGGGCTTGGGGTTCCCCCTAATGCAGTACAGCTCAGATTACAACATTCAAGATTCAACACTGAAGTCCCTTTGAATACCTGAAAAGCCTTCCCAAAGACAGATACAAACAAGGCCAGACTGTGATGACTACAATAAGTACTTAACTCTTCAATGTCTAGACACTGACAAACATCCACAAGCATCAAGACCATCCAGGAAAACATGACATTACCAAATGAACTAAATAAAGTGCCAGGGACCAATCCTGGAGAAAGAAAGATATATAACCTTTCAGACAGAAAATTCAAAGCTGTTTTGAGGAAAGTCAAAGAAATTCAAGATAACACAGAGAAGGAATACATAATTCTATCAGATAAATTTGACAAAGGGATTGAAATATTGAAAAGAATCAAGCAGAAATTCTGGAGTTGAAAAATGCAATTGGCGTACTGAAGAATGCATCAGAGTCCTTTAATAGCAGAATTGACCAAGCAGAAGAATTAGTGAGCTTGAAGACAGGCTACTTGAAAAAAACACAGTCAGAGGAGATGTATTAGTCTGTTTTTGCATTGCTATAAAGAACTACCTGAGACTATGTAATTTATAAAGAAAAAGGTTTCACTGACTCAGTTCAACAGGCTGTACAGAAAGCATGGCTGGGGAGGCCTCAGGAAACTTACAATCATGGTGGAAGGTGAAGAGGAAGCCGGCACATCTTACCTGGCCAGAGGAGGAGGAAAAGTGCACAGGGGGAGGTGCTACACATTTTTAAACAACCAGATCTCATGAGAACTCACTCACTATCATGACAACAGCAAGGGGGAAATCCACCACTGTGATACAATCATCTCCTACCAGGCCCCTAGTCCAACACTGGGGAGTACAATTCAACATGAGATTTGGGCAGGGACACAAATCCAAACCATATCAGGAGACAAAAGAAAAAAGAATAATAAAGAACGAGGCATGCCTACAAGATCTAGACAACAGCCTCAAAAGGGCAAATCTAAGAGTTATTGACCTTAAAGAGGAGGTAGAGAAAGAGACAGTATAATAGTAGAAAGTTTATTCAAAGGGATAATAACAAAGAACTTCCAAAACCTAGAGAAAGATACCAATACTGATATGGTCTGGCTATATCCCCACCCAAATCTCAACTTGAATTGTATCTCCCAGAATTCCCACCTGTTGTGGGAGGGACCCAGGAGGAGGTAATTTAATCATGGGGGCCAGTCTCTCCTGTGCTATTCTCATGATAGTAAGTCTCACGAGATCTGACGGGTTTATCAGGGGTTTCTGGTTTTGCTTCCTCCTCATTTTTCTCTTGCTGCTGCCATGTAAGAAGTGCCTTTTGCCTCTTACCATGATTCTGAGGCCTCGCCAACCATGTGGAACTGTAAGTCCAATTAAACCTCTTTTTCTTCCCAGTCTCGGGTATGTCTTTGTCAGCAGTGTGAAAATGGACTAATACAGTAAATTGGTACCAGTAGAGTGGGGCGTTGCTGAAAAGATACCCAAAACTGTGGAAGTGACTTTGGAACTCGGTAACGGCAGAGGTTAGAACAGTTTGGAGGGCTCAGAAGAAGACAGAAAAATGTGGAAAAGTTTGGAACTTCCCAAGACTTGTTAAATGGCTTTGATGAAAATGCTGATAGTGACATGAACAATAAGGTTCAGGCTGAGGTAGTCTCAGATGGAGATAAGGAACTTGTTGGGAACTGGAGCAAAGGTGACTCTTGTTATGTTTTGGCAAAGAGACTGGTGGCATTTTGCCTCTGCCCTAGAGATCTGTGGAGCTTTGAACTTGAGAGAGATTATTTAGGGTATCTGGCAGAAGAAATTTCTAAGCAGCAAAGCATTCAAGAGGTGACGTCGGTGCTGTTAAAAGCATTCAGTTTTAAAAGGGAAACAGCATAAAACTTTGGAAAATTTGCAGCCTGACAATGTGATAGAAAAGGAAAACTCATTTACTGGGGAGAAATTCAAGCTGGCTGCAGAAATTTGCAAAAGTAGTAAGGAGTCTAGTGTTAATCCCCAAGACCATGGGGACCTTTCGGCACCCCCTCCCATCACAGGCCCGGAGGCCCAGGAGGAAAAAGTGGTTTCATAGGTCAGGCCCAGGGTCCCCGTGCTGTGTGCAGCCTATTGACTTGGTGCCCTGTGTCCCAGCTGCTCTAGCTGTGGCTGAAAGGGGCCAATGTACAGCTCAGGCTGTGGCTTCAGAGGGTGGAAGCCCCAAGCCTTGGCAGCTTCCATGTGGTGTTGAGCCTGCGGGTGCACAGGAGTCAAGAATTGGGGTTTGGGAACCTCTGCCTAGATTTCAGAAGATGTATGGAAATACCTGGATGCCCAGGCAAAAGTTGGCTGCAGGAGTGGGGCCCTCATGGAAAACCTCTGCTAGGGCAGTACGGAAGGGAAATGTGAGGTTGGAGCCCCCATGTAGGGTCCCTGCTGGGGCACTGCCTAGTGGAGCTGTGAGAAGAGGGCCACCATCCTTTAGAGCCCAGAATGGTAGATCCACTGGCAGCTTGCACCGTGCACCTGGAAAAGCCACAGACACTCAATGCCAGCCCGAGAAAGCAGCCAGGAGAGAGGCTGTACCCTGCAAAACCACAGGGGTGGAGCTGCCCAAGACCATGGGAACCCACCTTTTGCATCAGGGTGAGCTGGATGTGAGACCTGGAATCAAAGGAGATCATTTTGTAGCTTTAAAATTTGACTGCCCTGCTGGATTTCGGACATGCATGGACCCTGTAACCCCTTTTGTTTTTGCCAATTTCTCCCATTTGGAATGGCTGTATTTACCCAATACCTGTACCTCCACTGTATCTAGGAAGTAACTAGCTTGATTTTGATTTTATAGGCCCATAGGTGGAAGGGACTTGGCTTGTCTCAGATAAGACTTCGGACTGTGAACTTTTGGGTGAATGCTGAGATGAGTTAAGACTTTGGGGGACTGTTGGGAAGGCATGATTGGTTCTGAAATGTGAGAACATGAGATTTGGAGGGGCCAGGAGCAGAATGATATTGTTTGGCTGTGTCCCCACCCAAATCTCAACTTGAATTTTATCTCCCAGAATTCCCACATGTTGTGGGAGGGACCCAGGGGGAGGTAATTGAATCATGGGGGCCAGTCTTTCCTGTGCTATTTTTGTGATAGTAAGTCTTACAAGATCTGATGTGTTTATCAGGGGTTTCTGCTTTTGCTTCCTCATTTTTCTCTTGCTGCTGCCATGTAAGAAGTGCCTTTCACCTCCTGCCATGATTCTGAGGCCTCCCCAGCCATGTGGAACTCTAAGTCCAATTAAACCTTTTTGTTCCCAGTTTCAGGTTATGTCTTTATCAGCAGCATGAAAATGAACTAATACAAATACCAAGTAAAAGATGATAGAACACCAAATAGATTTAACTTGAGTACCTTGAGGCATCTAATAAACTTTACAAGCCAGGAGAGGGTGGCATGACATATTTAAAGTCCCAAGGGAAAAAAACTTTTACCCTAGAATAGTATATCTGATGAAAACGTCCTTCAAACATGAAGGAGAAATAAAGACTTTCAAAGCTGAAGGATTTCATCAACACCAGATCTGTCTTACAAGAAATGCTAAAGGAAGTTCTTCAATCTGAAAGAAAAGGATGTTAATGAGCAATAAAAAATCATCTGAAGATACAAAACTCACTGGTAATAGTAAGAACACAGAAAAACAGACTATTATAACACTGTAACTGTGGTGTATAATCTACTCTTAAGCAGAAAGACTCAAAGATGAACCAATCAAAAATAATAACTACAACGACTTTTCAAGACATACAGTACAATAAGGTATAAATAAAAACAAAAAGTTAACAAGTGGGGAGACAAAAAGTGTAGTTATTAGTTTTCTTTTTGTTTGTTTATGCAATCAGTGTTGTCACCAGTTTAAAATAATGAGTCATAAGATAGTATTTGCAAGCCTCATAATAACCTCAAATCAAAAAACATACAACAGATATACAAAAAATAAAAAGCAAGAAATTAAGTCATAACACCAGAGAAAATTACCTTCACTAAAAGGAATACAGGAAGGAAAGGAAAAGAAAACCAGAAAACAACAAAATGGCAGAAGTAAATCCTTACTTATCAATAATAACATTGAATGTAAATAGACTAAGTTCTCCAATCAAAAGACACAGAGTGGCTGAATGGATTAAAAAAAAAGACACAATAATCTATTGCCTATAAGAAACATACTTCATCTATAAAGACACACAAAGACTGAAAATAAAGGGATGGAAAAAATATTCCATGCAAATGGAAATTTAAAAAAGAGGAGTAGCTATACTTATACCAGACAAAATAGACTGCAAGACAAAAATTGTAAGAAGAGACAAGGAAGGTCATTATATAATGGTAAAGGTATCAATCCATCAAGAGGATATAACAATTGTAAATATATATGCCCCCAATGCTGGCGCACCCAGATATATAAAGAAAATATTAATAGAGCTAAAGAGAGAGAGATAGACCCCAATGCAATAATATCTGGAGCCTTCCACACCCTACTTTCAGCACTGGACAGATATCCTACACAGAAAATCAACAAAGAAACATCAGACTTAACCTGAACTACAGAATAAATTGACCTAATAGTTATTTAGAGAACATTTCATCCAGTGGCTCCAGAATACATATTCTTCTCCTCAGCACATGGATCATTTTCAAGGATAGACCATATGTTGGGTCACAAAAGAAGTCTTATAACCTTAAAAAAAAAAACAACCCTGAAATATTATCAAACATCTTCTTTGACCACAATGGAATAAAACTAGAAATCAATAACAAGAGGAATTTTGGAAACTATACAAACACATGGAAATTAAACTGCATGCTCCTGAATGACCAGCGGGTCAATGAAGAAATGAAGAATTTTTTTTTTTTGAAATGGAGTCTCATTCTGTCACCCAGGCTGGAGTGCAATGGTGAGATCTTGGCTCACTGCAACCTCCGCCTCCTGGGTTCAAGCAATTCTCCTGACTCAGCCTCCTGAGTAGCTGGGATTACAGGCGCGCGCCACCATGCCTGGCTAATTTTTGCATTTTTAGTAGAGACGGGGTTTCACCATTTTGGTCAGGCTGGTCTCGAAATTCTGATCTTGTGATCCACCTGCCTCAGCCTCCTAAAGTGCTGGGATTACAGGCATGAGCCACTGAGCCCGGCCAAAAAATTTCTTGAAACAAATGATAATGGAAACACAACATACAAAACCTATGGGATACAGCAAAAGCAGTACTAAGAGGGAATTTTATAGCTATAAGCACCTACATTAAAAAAGAAGAAAAACTTCAAATAACCTAGTTTTTGTCATCACTGGTTTAGCTTTTAGTGTAGAGATGTTGAACATATTTCATTAAATTTGTCCCTAAATATTTTATGTTCTTGACACTACTATAAATGGCATTTTAAATGTTATTTTAATTTTACAATTACTAATTGCTGGTATACAAAAGATTGAATCTTGTATATTGGCCTCGTATCCTGTCACTTTACTAAATTCACATATTAGCCCTAGATTTTTGTTGTTTTGTAGATTACTTGTTTGTTCTTTGAAAATAGTTTTATGCCTTCCTTTCAATCTGCATGACTTTTACTTTTCTCATCTTATTGCATTTGCTGAAACCTCCAGTCACATAATAATATTGCATGAACTGATACCAGACATCCCTGCCTTGTTCCCAAACTTAGAACGTTTCAATATTTCATCACAAAGTATGATATATGGTATTTAGGGTTTTGTAGATTCCATTTAGCAGGTGGTTGAGGATGTTTTCTTCTATTCCTGCTTTTTGAAAAGTTTTTTTTTTTTTGGTCAAATATAGGTGTTGAATTTTGTAAAAATCCCCATGGTTTGTCTTCTATGCACGCTTGAGAAGAACAGTCATTCTGCAGTTACTGAGTGTTGTGTTCTGTAAATATCAATTAGGTCAAGTTGATTGATAAAATTTTTCAAGTCTTGCATATCATTTTATTTCCCATTATGTGTTACATGTTCCCGTTTCTCTGCATATTTCATAGCATTGGTTGAAAACTGGATATTTTAGATAATATATTCTAGCAATTATGAAATCTGACATTTCCCCTCTAGGGGTTGTTTTTGCTTGTTAGTAACTTGCCTAGACTAAATCTACGGAGTCTGTGGTGCGGGACCATTGATGTCTCTCACTTGTTTCATTTTTGTTCTTAAATTCTTGTCTTTATTTTTAAGCCTTGCTGCGAGGGCTTATGCCCATGTCAGTATTGCTTAGTGGTCAGCCAATGATTGATCAGAGGTTGTGCTCAAATACCTTGAGCCAGTAAGACTTCTACTTTCCACAATGTCACACATCTACATGTGGGTTGGGAAATGCATAAAAATTCAGGCAGTTCACAAGTCTGCCTCAGCATTTCCTTTCTGTTGGGCACTCTCACATTTCCTCTACCTGTGTGCATGGCCTCAAGTTCTACCAGGTGTATGTGGATAGCTAAAGCACTCTTTGGTCTCTCCTGCACATGTGCTTTGATAGGGATATGTGGCAGCTTATAGAGGCTCACTATGGCTCTCATTCCCATTATCTTGCTGGTCCCTTGCTTGCTCCAACCAGGACCTCAACTTCAGGCTAGCTGAATTGTTGGTTTTGCTTGTTTTTTGTTAGTTTGTCACTGAGACTGCTATTATTTCTTTCAATACCCCTGGGCGTGCAGTTTTTCAAATTCTGCTTCAAATCAAGTGAGCCCCTTCCCACAGCAAAGCTGCAGGTTTTCGTGATTTGTCTTTCCTTGTAGCACAATTACTATGGTGACCAAGCTGGTGGGGAGCAGAGGAGAGCAGGTGGGTTGGAAGCAGCCCCAGGTTAAAACACCACAGACTCCCACTATTTTTACCTGAGGGTCAGTAGTTTTTCATGAATAAATGCTTCTCAATTTGTTGTAAGCCTTTAATCAATTTTTTGACAATTTCTTTTTAAAGAGGATTTTCTGAGCTTCTTCTCTGTCATTCCAGAAGTCCTGCCTCATCATTCTATATTCCCCTAAATTACAGATTCATCTACTTGTTTTTAGTTCTGTTTTATTTCATGTTAAGTGTGTGCACGTTTACAAGTATTATATCTTCTTGATTAATTCTCTTATTATGTCTCTTTACATCTGGTAATACTCCTTGTTCTGAAGTCTACTTCATGTGATATTAATATAGCCACTCCAGGTTTCTTATGATTTGTGTACGCATGGTCAATCTTTTTCTATCCTAGTACTTTTAACCTATCTGCATCTTTATGTTTAACATGCTTTCTTGTAAACAGCATGATATAGTTTGGATGCTGTCCCCTCAAAACCTCATGTTGAAATGTGATCCCTCATCTTGGAGGTCGGGGCTGCGGGGAGGTGTTTGAGTCATCTGGGGGGATCACTCGTGGTTTGGTGCTGTCCTCTCAATAGTAAGTCCTCATGAGATCTGGTTGAGCAAAAGTGTGTGGCATCTCCCCTCCCCTTCTTTCTCTTGCTCCTGCTCTGGCCATGTGACATGCTTGTTCCTGCTTTACCTTCTGCCATGAGTAAAAGCTCCCTGAGGCCTCCCCAGAAGCTAAGCTGATGCTGGCACCATGCTTGTACAGCCTGCGGAACCATGAGACAATTAAACCTCTTTCCTTGTAAATTACTCAGTCTTAGGTATTTCTTTACAGCAACGCAAGAACAGACTAGCACACAGTATCTATTTATAAAAAAAAATCTAGCCTGATAATTTCTGCCTTTTAATTGTTCATTCCATTTACATTTAATGTTGATATGGTTAAGTCTAATGTCTTTTTATTGCTTTCTATTTGTCCCACCTATTCTTTGTCCTTTTTTCCTTCTTTTCTAGCGTTCATTGGTAATTTTAGTGTTCCATTTCATCTCCATTATTGGCTTATTAACTATACTTTTGAGTTACATTGTGGTTTTCAGTGGTTGCTCTCAGGTTTACAATATGCATATTTAACTTAAAACAGTTAAATTATTTAAAAAGTTATTAACTTAAAAATAATATACCACCTCAAGTATAACATAAGAAGAAGAGTATACTATACTTCCACACTCCCTCCTCCCATCCTTTGTGCTAGTTTTGTCAAGTATTTTATTTCTACTTACGTTATGGGCCACACTGTGTGTGTGTGGGGGTGTGTGTGTGTGTGTGTGTGTGTGTGTGTGTGTGTCTCTTAGGTATTTGAAATACAACTTTATTCTGTTTCTAAATGAAAAGGAATGGGAATGGCAGTCAAATAAGATCCTCACCACTGAATATTATGATGTGAAATATTAGGTTGGTGCAAAAGTTATTGTGGTTTTTTGCAATACTTTGGCAAAAATTACAATTACTTTTGCACTAACCTAATATACATGAAACTCCAGAAGGAAACAACCAAAACAGCTAAATATGCAGGTCCAAAAATTGAAGGTATTTTTGAAGTCCATTCATCTCCTTCAGCATCCCAAAGATAAAGCACATGTTCTGCTTAGCTACACAATAAAATGGCAAACACGCTACACCACTGACAGCACAGCACAGATGCTTGTAAAACTATACTTCTGATGCTGGGCTCCAGATTCATTTTCTTACAGATCATCATTCTCATTCGGGAGAACATCTGAACAACCTGTAAATCATGACATATTGTGCTGCCAAAGCTGGGTCCATGACAACCTCTGGTGGGGCAAGGGCAAGCATGGCAACAAACTCCAAGTTAGGATCTCCAATTAGTTTTCTAGCAAGCCAGAGGAAGGGCTTTTCCAAGTTGGAGTTACTTTTAGCAGAAATGTCACAATGCTGAAGATTCTTCCTTTAGTAGAATACAATCGAGTTTGCCTTCACTTTCCTGTCTTTAATGTCTATGTTGTGTGCCTCTTCACAGTGAACAATGCCTTGGGGAGTTTTCTGCCTCCTTTGGGCACTATCTCTATAGCTTCATCTTCTTCCTCAATTCAAATTGCCAAAGCCTGGTTGAGTTTCCTATCTCTAAGTGAACAAAATATGTACAATTAGAAAGTAAGCTCTATTCAGTTTTGCTTAAATTAGAGTTGGTCTCTACTACTTGAAGCACTGAGAAAGTCACTGTCATATACTGATGATGATATGCAACCTTTGGGAAGACAAGTTGGCAATATGTATGAAAAGTTTCTTAAAATGTATATCCTTTGACACAGTAATTCTATTCCTAACAATCTATCCTAACAATAATCTAAAATGGGCATCAAAGATATGGTTGTAGTTACCCAAAATGCAAGCATAATGCTCTGGAGGGATTTGTCGCTAACAGACTTGCTTAAAAGTTGCTTTCGAGACATTCAATTTGCAGATGAGAGCTGTTATTACAAGGCATTTAGGTCTAAAATTTGGCCATCTAGAGTATGTGAAGGGAAAGAAAACCCTCTCAACTTTGTAATGTAATATAGTATTGAGAAAAGTAGACTAAAATTTTAGAGATCAAGTTCTACCACTGACTTGCCTAGTGGTCTTGGTAAGTTACCTATCATCCCTGGGGCCTATTTCCTCAGCTACAGAATGGAGGTACTATCTGCTCTATCTACCTCTGACAGCCATGTAAGGCTGAGTCCAGTTTTCCCCTCTGTATGTACTAGTAAAGCCTTTGTAATGACAGGAATTGTTTTCAATGACTTCCCTTTGTCTTTAGATACGACAGAGTCCTTACCATAGCCGACGAGGTTCTGAACCATCTGGCCCAGCCTCCCTCTCTAGCCTGATCTTGGCATGACCTCCCTGTTGGTCACCAGGCTACAGCCACATGCCCACCCTGGACTTTCACAAATGCTCTTCCCTCTCCCTGAAATACTGTACCATCTTTGCCTGGTCAACTACTTGTCTGTAAAGTCTGACTTAAATGTCACTTTCACCAAGAAATCTCTGACAACCCCCAACATGGCCCTCCTATGTGGTTTTTCTCCTAGTGCCCTGTACAGATCCTTTTATAAGGCTTATCACAATGGTCATTACATAATTGTTCATGCAATTCTTTATTTGGTTGTCTCTCTCTTTCAAAACTCCTTGAGGGCACGTTCTGTTTCTGCCTTGTTCATGACTGTGTAGTTTTAGGGCTTGGCAGTACCCTCTATGGAGACACAAGGTAATTTGTTAAATGAATGAATTCTTAAACTCTTACAGCATCAGGGATAGAGACCTAATGCTTTCAACTGAGTTGATAAAACTGAAGCCCAGAGAAGAGAATGACTTTCCCAGGATCACATGGCCAGTGAGTATAAGAGGCAGTTTTATGATTCATTAATTCATTCAATAAATATTTTCTAAGAGCCTACTATGTTCTAGGCACTGTCCTAGGTACTGGAGATAGAATGATAGACAGTCCCTGACTTCCTAAAACTTATATTGTGGTGGAGGAGATAGCCAATAAGCAGATAAACAGATACACAATTAGCAGAGATAGTGATAAGTGCTATGAAGAGGTGCTCTGTAGACAGAAAGCACATAACGACCAAGCACTCAAACCCGTGCTTTCTGTGTCCAAGTGCAGGGCTCTTTCCACTACACCACGCTGTCTGCCCGAAGTAAACAAACAAAACCATAATTTATGAGGCTCCCTCAGCTGCCTGTGTGTGCACTTGGTGGGGTGAAACCCTCATGCTGTCCATGAAGAAGAGCCAACATCATCAGAAGCAGCAGCTGACTGGCTTGCCTGCTAAAGCAGGTGTCATGGTACTAGCCAGCCCGGCCTCTGCTGCCTTGAAACTTCACATCTGGCACCCAAAGAGAGAGAGAGTGTGTGTGTTTAAATAAGACAGCTATTGAATGAGTGGACTGAGGAGGGCTGGAGTTGGCTGGTCTTAAGGAATGATGCAAACCACAAGGGGACAGTGCTCAGGAGGTGAACAGAGAAAACAGATGGGCTCAAACTGCAGGCGTGACGATAGCCCAAGCACCCCATACATCACTGGGAGAGGCTTCTTTGCTGCTAAAGATCTGTTTATTTTTTCATTAATAAACAGCATTCTCTGATGTCTGTACTTGAGGAAATAGAATGCATGCTCAGACCTTTGGCTTTCCTCTAAATGACTTCAAGTAGAAATGTTGGTTGAAACAAGGGTGTGTTGTGTAGCACATAGAATGACACGCAGCCCACCTGAAAGGTAGGGGTGCTGATGGGACAAAGGGGAGTCAGGAATTTGACAGGTGAGCAGAACCGCAAGGAAACACTGGGTCCATTAGCTCTCCCTCTTCACTTTGTTAGAACCTCAGTTTTGACAGTCTGATGTGTTGTCTACAGCACAAAGTAGGCACTCCAATAAAGGTTAGTTGGCAAAAAAATTAACAAAGTATGGCAACTCATTTTTCTCACACAGGCAAGATTAAAGCCCAAAGCATTACTCTGAAACAATAAAAACCCAACCACTATAAACTGGGCACTTTACATTTGTTATCTCTAATCCTCACAATAACCTTGAGGTAGATACAAGCTTCATCTTACAGATGAGCAGACTGAGGCTCAGAGAAATTCGGTGATTTTCTGGGAGTCACACTGATAGTAAAAGGGCATGAACTCCAGTTTGCCTCACTCTATAAAGTCCAAGGACTTTCTACAACACCAAAAAGTGAGCCAGTCTGCTCTCCAACTGCAGCCACAGTACTTTCCAAAATGTAAGTATCTCTCTCTCTCTCTCTCTCTCTCTCAAATAAATAAAGATGGGGTTTCACCATGTTGGCCAGGCTGGTCTCGAACTCCTGGCCTCAAGTGATCTACCTGCCTCGGTCTCCCAAAGTGCTGGGATTACAGGCATGAGCCACTGCACGTAGCCAAAAAGCAACTGTCTCTTGCTGCTTTGCTGCTTCTAAAGTGTACAGGCTGGGAAGACACATAACACATATTATGAACTATGCACAATTCTAAGATAGAGTGGGGGGTTTCATGCAGGAGCTTCAGGATAGCTGTTCCTGTATTTTAGGGGTGAGCTTTGGAGTTCACAGCAAAACTTACTGCTAGAGAAGAATTAAATCATTGGTACATTCCTAAGTATAATGGTCATTCAATGTCTAATATGAATGTCACTTATGATATGTAAGAATGTTTACAACACTTCACGCCACTGGAAAAAAACTTACACTAAGAATGGATGACAATAGGATACTCTGCCTCTCAAATCCCAGCTCTACCACATGCTAGCTGGACAGCCTTTCTACCATTGAATTTCCTAATTCATCAAATTGGGCTGATACCTACACCTCACAAAGTTGTTAAGGGATCAAATGATATAAAGTATATGAAAGCATCTGGCATAGAATACGTGTATAGTAAGACTTGGGATGGATTTAGTTTATCAGTCTAGGACTATGGGTCATTTTTGACCCAAAGAATTCCAGGGAGATGCAGTCAGTTCCAGGTCTGAATCAGTGTGTGTATGTGCGTCAGAGGATGGCCTACATGAATCCTTGGTGAAACTGTGGAACCAATCCCATCTCCATGGTTTAACTAGGACCATGGCTCAGGCAAGAGCCAGAGAATTTCCAAGCATGAGACAACCTAGCAAAAGGCTAATCACTCCACATTTGAAGTCACTCCTAATACTCTCCTCTCCTGAGTTTCCAAGGGGATCAAAGGAGTCATCTGCCTAAAACAAAACTAGATCTAACTTCAAATTATTTTCCTCTGCTTGTTCTAACTCAAGATACAGGTTCAATTTGGCTCTTACTTATGATCTACTTTATACCTTTAGGCTACTAAAGCTGATCTTTCTAATGTACGAATCTGACATGTTAAAATTCAGTGGCTTTCTATTACCTATAGTGCAAGGTCTAAAGTACTTGGCAAAGACCTCTGTGAGCTGGCCTCTGCCTACTTATATGGCCTCACAGCCAACCATTCTGCCTCTCACTAAACCACTTACAACTCTCTAAACAGTCTGTGCTTTCTCGTGTGTCCATGGCTTTGCATGTCCTGTTTCTTCTGCCTGGAATGCCCTTCTCACTTTCCATCTGGCAAACTCCTATTTTTCTCAAGACCTGTTTAAGCACTTCCTCCCCTGTGAATCTTCCCTTAATCCCTCAGGCAGTCACAGGCAACCCTTTCTTGGGTCCACACTGACCTATGGACACACACCTCCTTTACACAGGAGGAGGAAGGACATGGTACGGTAGTCAGAATATAGACTTGAAGTCAGAAAGACTAGAGTTCAAATGTGGCCCTCTCCCCAGGCCAGCTAGAACACCAACCAGAGGGGAGAAAGCCTTCATCTCTAGCCTAACATATAGTCCACTGGTGTGGTTTCCTTATGTGGAGATACAAGCTGAAGATCATAGCCAAAGGACTCAGACTTACTGGCAAGATCACACCTACCTGAGAATGACAATTGTAAAGGTATAATTCATTTTGCTCCTTTTGATCCACCCAAAGGGAAGTTGACTTCCATGCAAGTTTGCTAATCACAAGCGTTCAAATATACTAGTTTCTCTAACATTTCATTATAAATTATTAAACAGAGACATGTCTCACCTTTGCCACTTATTGGGCAAATCATTTATACTCTCCGAGCCTTCCTGTCTTTATGTGTAAATAAAGTGTTGTGAGGATTAGAGAAAGTGTGTTAAATATCTAGCAAAAATTTGGGCCCATGGTAAGCACTTTTATAAATATTATTATAATATAATTATAGCATATTTGTCTGTCTCTCTCCTCACTAGATAGTAAATGTATCAAGGGCAAGAAATTCATGTTTGTATCCCCAGTATTTAATGCACCAGTGCTGGGTACATAGTAAACTTTTAGTCAAAAATCTGTGAAATGTACAAATATGTACATGTTTTTTTGCCTTCCCAACAGATGGTCAGTCCCCGGAAGGCAGAGAACTTGTCATGTACTTTTCTTGAATCCACAGTAGCCACCACAGTTGTTGGGCAAATAAGCAAGCATTTAATGACTCAAGCCACATTTGTAAGTGGACCAATATATTCTTCCTAGGGGTTGCCATACTGTGGGAACGTCACATGATGCAGAGTCTGAAGACACAAAGTCTCAAGACCTAGGTTCTAGCCCTGGCTCACTTTCTCACTGTGAGATGCTGGCCATACTAGCTCAACTCCCTGGGCTTGGTTTCTGCAAAATGTGGGAGAGAAAGACCTTGCAGGTTATCATAAGGATGAAGTAAGATAAAGTAAAGCACCATCTAAATACATATAGAATACAACGAAGAGGGACAAGGGAAAACACTCCTATCAGGTTTGATGGTTTGCAGGAAAATGGTTCTGCCTTCTGTATGTCCCATTCCAGGATAGAACTTTAAAAAGTACTATACCAGCGGTCCCCAATTCCCGGGCTGCGGACTGGTTCTGGTCTGTGGCCTGCTAGAAACCTAGCTGCACAGCAGGAGGTGAGCAGCAGGCAGGCAAAGAGCATTACTGCCTGAGCTCCGCCTCCTGTCAGATCAACTGCAGCATTAGATGCTCACAGGAGCACAAACCCTACTGTCAACTGCACATGCAAGGATCTAGGTTGTGCACTCCTCTGCAAATCTAATGCCTGATGATCTGAGGTGGAACAGTTTCACCCCGAAACCATCTCCCCTATCTGGCCATGGAAAAATTGTCTTCCATGAAACCGGTTCCTGGTGCCAAAAAGGTTGGGGACCACTGCACTGTACCATCGTTATGCTATGTTTATGTAATCTTCACATACCTTATAAGCTTGAAACCAAGTATCCTAGGAAAACAAGGTTTTGACATTCAAAGTGGAGAACACCACCCTAGCCCTAACCCACTTGCAAGCACCCTAGGACCACTTTTCAACCTATGAACCTGCAGCATGGCTTAAACAGGGCACAAATGCCAAATGTCCTCTTGATTTTCTTCTAAATGTTAAGTCAGAGGCAAGGCCAAAAATCGGACAAACTTTTTCAAGGAAAACAATGTTCTCGACTTAAACTGAAAGCAATTAAATGGACTGCTTACGGCAGTACGCTCTAGTTGGAAGTTTCCTGGTGATCTAAAATTAATCAGAAAACTTAATTTTAGTCCAGCCTCTCTTTAAATTCTTAACATTTATTAGCCTACTTATCTAACTTTGTAATTTAGTTAATATGGTATATTGAACATAATTGAATCTTGGTTTATAGATTCCAGACCACTTGGCAGGGATGCTATGGAGAAGATGCAGACATCAGATGAGAGGTTGATTTAGATAAACATTAAGATTGCCTTCAAATCTGACAATCTGGGATCTGAACAACCAGCTGCACTTTCACTTATAAAAATGAAAATCAGGCCGGGCGTGGTGGCTCACATCTGTAATCCCAGCTCTTTGGGAGGCTGAGGCAGGCAGATCACCTGAGGTCAGGAGTTCGAGACCAGCCTGGCCAACGTGGTGAAACCCCGTCTCTACTAAAAATATAAAAATTAGCCAGGTGTGGTGGCATGCGCCTGTATTCCCAGCTACTCGGGAGGCTGAGGCAGGAGAATCGCTTGAACCTGGGAAGCGGAGGTTGCAGAGAATCGCTTGAACCTGAGAAGCGGAGGTTGCAGTGAGCCAAGATTGTGCCAATGCACTCCAGCCTGGGTGACACAGCGAGACTCTGTCTTAAAAAAAAGAAACATCGATCATCACTGGGTGGTATGGAAGTATGAACTAATATATAGCCAAGAGGCGATATGGCACAGTGGTTAAGACTGAGGGCAATGAAGCCAAATTGTCATGATTTATATCGTGGCTCTGACCTTGGGCAGGTTACTTAACCTCTTTGCCGCAGTTTTCTCATGTGCAAAATGGGAATAAAAGTGCCTATCTCACAGGGCTGCTATGAGAATTAAAAGAGGTAAATGTGAGTTACTCTGCTTTGTATTAGTTTAATATGTGTCAAAATACTGGGGACTGCCCATGCATTATTTCATTAACGCCCTAAAGCAGCCCTTTAAGGTAGGTGGGTAGCTCATTTTTAAAAATGAGGAAACAAGTTCAGAGGATGCATACCTTGCTTAAGGTCAGGGCCTCAGACAGGGTTTGCATCCAGTGTCCTCTGTCTCTAAAGCCTGTGTTGTTTCCATCCCGGCATCCTGCCTCCCTAGTAGGTCAAAATTGTTGAGTGTGTACAAAACTGAGTGGAGCCTATACAGACTTTATATTGTATAAACTGCCTTTTGAAGTAATTCCTGTAACTGCTTGCTTTCTCGTCAATACTCTCATGCTTAAAGCACAACATAAATAATTCCATTAATTAAAGATTCACTAAATCATGGTTTACTTACACCATGAATGTACAAGTGGCAAGTGAAGTTCAAATAGCTGAATAACACCCAGTAAAATGGTGAGCCTACCTCAGCCTGTTTCTTTCTTTAAATCTTTTATTGTTCTTTGCATAGGAATATAACATTTTGCCCATAATGATTATCCTAATTCATTCCTAAATTATTAAGTCCCATGTCTATCACTCATCTAAGCATTGTCTCAAATGCTAAATGCTATATAGTATGTTTGTCTTGTCACTCCAGAATGGTAACTTATGCGCTCTTACAATCCCCGAAGTATTTTATCCAGGACTAAACATAACTAGCTTCCAATAACTGCTTTATGCTTTGGATCTGACTGATCCCAAACAGACACTAAACAAAGTAGTTTTTCCATTCTTCAAGAGAGTCCAGTAAAAGATATGCCACGAAGAGCCTTGAGAAAGCCTAAAACACCAAAAGAATGAAGCTGAAGAAGCAGCCATGAAGAACTCTGAATATTAAAAAAGAAGGTACGGGGAGCCAAGGTGAAACCTCAAGAAACAGGGAGTCTGGAAAGAGAAAATGAGAACAGTTAAGGGGAGTGGGTGTTCAGAAAACATTAAGGGTTTGAAGTAGAAGGGGAATTGTAGAGTTAAGGTGGATTCTGATCCAATGGAAAAATATTGGATCAGAGCCTTACCAAGTTTCTCTGGCTAAAGAGCCTGGGTGGCAATCTGTGGGTGGTCCCCAAGTAAGAACACAAAAAACTGGACACAGATACAAGTGGAGAGAAGTGTCATGCAGCAAGGAGTGGTAAGAGTCAATCCTAAACGCAGTCATTTGGGTACAATGTGCCCTTCAGAGAGGGCATGGTGACAGCATGGGCTAATTTACAGAGCTGCCAGGGCAGTAACTCAGAAAGCAATACTGCCTTCTCACAACAAAACGAGGCAGCCCCAAAATGTTTCATGGTGGTAAAAGCTGCATTACAGCATACTGAGATCCTGGAACCAATGAAAGGAGACAAGTTTACCAAAACGAGTCCTGACACAGAGTACGTTTCTGGCAAATACATTATTAGGCACTCATTCTACTCATGTCCTGGAGAAACTATTTAGTTTCCTTATATGGCCCTTCTCTTCAGCCCTCTCCTGTATAATAACTAATGTCTTCTTAAAGAAACAAAGATAGAAAAGGAATAGAGAACTGTTTCTCTCGTTTACCAGCCCCCTCTGCCCCCAAATTCCCAGTTTTTTCCAGGGAGGTGAATGGAGGCTCATCACTGAGAGTGTCAAAGAAGAAATACCAGCTTTTGAAATCACTTTAAAAAACTGATTCTGCTACAGAAATCTATGTTGACGGGGGAAGACAAGGGAAACACTGCAATTGTCTATGCTGACTGCCAGAATTATACAGCCTTGTTTTAACCAAGATGGTTTTCTTTAATCCTGCTAGAATTTTAAGATACAATGTGCATATGCAAGGGTAGAAATACTATCATGGATACAAAATCAAAGTAAATACTGGCTGTCACTCTTAACTGAGAACCAACTTCTGTTACTCTTCTTAAATTTCTTCAGTTGGCCCCCATTATCTACAAATCAAATCCAAACTGCTTAGCAAGGCCGCAACTTCATTTCTGAATACAGTTTCCTCCCTATTCTCAAGTTCTACAGCCCACCTCTCCCAAAAGCCATGCTCCTCTGCCTGGAAAGTCATTTCCATTCCTCTTTGCTTGGTGAAATCCTGCTCATCATTCAAAGAACTGCTTGCTCCAGGAAGACTGCCTTGATGCCCATCCTCCTGGGAACTCTTGGAGGACCCTGTACATTGCACTCACATATGGCACTGTCATTTCATTTTACTGGCTTTCCCTTCCACTAAATTGTGAGGATCAAGTGCCAAATTCTATGGTTTCTATTATATCCTCTAGTCCCCAGGTCATGGGCTCGACACACAGTAGATACACAATAAATGAACAGTAAATATAGCCATCTATAATTCCTTCAATAGGAAAATATCTACTCTCTTTAAACCTTTCATGAAATAGGACAACATCTTCCCCTTTTTACTACATGTACAGCCAGAATGACTGAAGAATATACCACCTGGGTCGTATAACTGATAACATTTCAGGAAGTTGCTAGCTGATTACATCACTTACGACATCAGAAAGAAAGCCACCATTTGTAAAGCGCATATGTGACCGCCATCACGGACCGAATTCATGCTACATACACTTGACTTTAGTCTTGACAACCCTTGGTAACTCATTTTAGTTTTATTTTGATAAAGAACTTGAGGCTGTGAAACTTGCCCAAGGTCATACAGCTAGCAAGTGATGAAGCCAAACTAATACAATGTGCTAGATTTTCTTCTAGATGAACTAAAAAATGAGGTTGGCTGAAACTAACATTTCCCCAGTGCTGAAAAAAACAATGAAGGCAGCAAATAACTTGTTCATCTCAGACTATGGGTATCCAGTTTTAACAACATCAACTGAAAACCAGCCTTCTTCCCATTCAGAGTTTAAATAATTGCAACACTGTTACCATCCGTCAAATAAGAGACTCATCAGATACTCAGTTTGAAGCCTGTTTTAAAACAACTTCTCAAATTTATTTAACTCATGTGGTTAACATGGTATTGTATAAAAAGAAAAAAAAAACCACCACTCAATACTTACTAAGCCTTGCAGACAACTCTGAGTTGAGGCAGCATATTGGGCATAGAGATCATGGGATTTGTATTATCCCTTGCAAGATGGAACTCCAACCAGCACCAGAATTTTCCAATTCAAATTCAGTTTTAGTTGAGACCCCAGCATAATTTTTAGAAAAAAGATTGGATTGTTGCTTTTAATTTTCCATTCCTATTTAGACAAATGACCAGAGGCAATGACAAAAATAACTGTTTAAAAGGGATTTCTCTCCAGAAGTTTTTTCTAAAGGTTTAAGTCCAGGCTTTCCATCCTTCTCTCCATCCTTTTTCATTTTAAAAAGAAAGGGTTTTGGATATGTCAACCTTTACTCAGCTTGCTATACAAAGCCACTGCTTTAGTCCTAGACATAATGCCAGGACTCATCTCCCAAACTTCTGGTCTTAATCAAGTTAATGCTTGGTTGCTAAAGAAGCTCATGTTAATCCCAAGGTCAGCACAATCCCAACCTTAAAAAGGAGACAGCTGATTGCATCACTTACGACATACACCATCCTGAGGTGGAAGAAGCCGGTCAGACACCCCTTGTCTGCTACGTGTGAGACACATCAGCAGTTGAGCCTGACCCCTTCCACAGAGCTCACTGTGCAAAATCACCAGCACACCACTGCAATCCACTGAGCTCACCGCCTGCCCAGCCATAATGGAAGTCACTTGAAGGTTATCACTATAATAGATGATTTTCCATAAGTAACTAATAAAAATGTTTTCTTTGATATTTAGACCTATTAACAATTCAGTCTCTCCCTCTCCATCCTCTCTTGGGGAGCCTGTACTTTTAAGCAAATAGGGGAGCTAAAAATACAAAGGAGCAACATCCATTTATAAATAAATGTGTGCCTTATCTTCCTCACTAACTTCCTGGAAAAGTGCTGTTTTTGAATATTCTGTTTTCTTAAGAAGGAGAAATTTTATGTAAATGTAGCACACTGTATATAGGAAGGGATTTCTCTTTTTAGTCTTTATCTCATTGTACGGGTTTCACTCTCTAGGTACTGAGAGTGGTGGAGGGGGGAATCAACAAACCGCAAAGAGCAGCATAAAGCACGCCCCGTGTCAGCAGCACGGCAGCTCCTCCAATATCGTCAATGCTGACTCGAGGTAATTTCTGGTGGAGTTGAACACATCATTAAATTTCTATTTGTGTTCTGCCTGAGGCTTTTCCCTAACCACTAATTGCAAGTGAAGGTCCCAGAGAGCTTTTGTGAAAGGAACAGAATACAAGCCATGTCCTGGTTTGTAGCCAGGTGTCCGTGTACTGCATAATGGAGGAAGAGGATTACAGGGAGATTTTCACTTCAGCCTTTAGTCCAATCAAAACTTAAAAGATTTACAGAGAACAGCCTCAGGAGGTTAGGGGACAGAAGTGTGGTACTGGAGGAAGACAAGAGGGGTAAATGTATCCAGCAGAATGTAAGGATAAGAAACACCCACATGAATTCTCAGAATACAGAGGAACAAGAAGGAACAGTTCCTGTGCCATATGCGGACCAGGGCATAGGGTGAGTGGGGCACAGTGGATTAGCCACTAAATGGCTTCAGTGAGAATTCTGAAAACTGTTCCAGTATAATTTTGGAGTAAATCCTTCTCCTGGACAGGTCAAAGATTGTGCTTTTTAAATGTCATTAGAAGGTAACAGCTTTTTGCCTCCTGCTTCCAGATGATTTCCTTTTGGTTAAAAACCAGAAATAGTATAAACCTCACAGGATGAAAGAACAGTCTTTTGATACAGGTGAGGTGGAGATCTAGATGAACTTACATAGTAAGTGAGGAGTACATTTCTTGGTCTTCTCCCTTGACCACTCCAAGTCTCTGATCTACCAGAGATGGCAGTTTATTTCCTCTGGAAGAAGCCAGTAATGGACACCTGTCTGTTGGCTTTGCCCAGAGCAGCAGTCCCTTTCTTGGGGCCCTTTCGTTCCTCTTTGGGTTCTTTTTTCACAGTCATGGCAGGGGGTCTGTGTACTGAGGATGTCTTCATCTTAAGCTCCTCTTCACTATCTGTGCAGGATTCACTCTCGTAGACTTTTTCAGTCACTGGTAGGATGAGAAAAAAAATGGAACATGGGTGGGTTGAATCATTTACTCTATCAAGAAAATGGGATGTCTTGCTAACCCCAATCATTTCAGACTCTCTGATCAAGGCAAATATGCTTACTTATGACTGAATCTTTCTCCCACTGGGAGAGCAGATCTAGCCTAAGGTAGGAAGTATGTGGGATCCTGAGCTCACACAGTCTCTATTTGATACTTAGAATTAACATTCACTTTTCTCCCTCACAGCTATATCCCATGCCTTTAAATGGCCCTTTATCAGTGAATTGCCTAAATCCTTTATTTGGGTCCTGGCCTATGCTAGCTAACTTCCTGAACTCTATATCCGAATTGTCTATATCTCAAATACTTACTTCTAACTCCATGCTTTAACTGGCTTAAGTATCACCTCTCTGACCCACAATGCCTGCCTATTCCCGTTACTGGTCTTAAACTGCTGGCCTATCTGCCTGCCTCCATTCTGTTTAGCCAAGCTCACCATGGACCCTCCTGTCTAGCTCTATCCTGATGCCACCCACTCTCTGCACATCCTAGGTACAGAGAATTGAAGATTAGTTACTCAACTGCTTGGTTCTTAGTTCTTAATGGCTGCAAATTAACCCAAGATTTAGTAGTAGTCTATATCATGAAGGTTAACTATCTCAAGCAAACGCTATCGGATGACACACGTGTTAGTTTTAAGGAATGACAGTGATAAAATGAGAAAAAAAGTTACCAGTTTTCTTACTCCCTATCAGCCAAAGGCAGAAATTGCCTTTCCCCTGCTATTAAAACTCACTGAACTCTTCCCAAGGGAAACTTGGAAAAGAGCTATAATAGTAAGCAGTCATTATGAGCAAGCCCCAAAGGACACAGGCACCGATAGTGGCTTCCAGCCATGACGTCACATAACCGAGGAGGATCTACACTACTGCAACACATACACCAACCACAAGAAACAGCACGCCACCTTTCTGTAATTTTAGAGAGCTGTGGCAGCTGTATAACCAATGCTATCTAAGTTCTTTCTCAGCCTTCCTGATTGCAGCAAGTGATAGAGAAACATTGAAGGCAAAGAGCTCGTTCTTAGCCGAAAAGCGTAACCTAATATGCATAATAAATGCTCAAATGATTAAAGTAAAAGGTGTTTTTTTTCCATTAAAGAACAATGACAGTCTCAAGCTTTTATTGATAATTCTTTCTAATAAAATATATCAAATTGTTCTAGAGGCATAAGCTTTGGAATCAAATGTATCTGTGTCCTAATACCTACTCTGCTACTTAAGATATCATCTCAAACTTTACTGTGCATCAGAACCACCTGGAGGGCTTGTTAAACCATAGATTGCCAGATTCTGTTTCCCAAGTTTCAGACTCAGCAGATCTGGGGTGGGACCTGAGAATTTGCTTCTCTAACATGCTCCCAGATAATGCTGATGCTGCTGGTCTGGGGACCACACTCTGGGAATTAATGTTCTCTCCTTCCCTGTTTTAAATGTTGAAGTGCAATTGCCACTGGAGCATTCCTTCCCTCTTATCCAGCTAATCCCATTAAGGCTGCATAATCAACAGTCCCTTCCCAGAGAGTTCCCAGAGTTTGTCTTTAATTTTGGAAGAGCCCAGAATTCACTTTGATGTTCACTTAGAGGCTAAAAAATACTGATAAACTTTAGATATATATTAAGTATTCTGAAAGGCCTTACTACTCAAATTATGCTCCACACACCAGAGGCAACGGAACCTCCCATGAGATTATTAGGAATGCACTCTCAGTTCCCACTCCTGGCCTACTGATGCACAATTTCAATTTTAGCAAGATCTTCAAGTAATGCACATAGTCGGCAAAGTTTGAGAAACGTTGCTCTAGGATAATTAGAGAATTCCCATGGCATACCTATTCGTTCAGCAATTAGACCCCAGAACACCACCTCCGTCTCACATGCATCTTCAAAAACATTATGTAACTGAATTAATGGGACAAAATTACGAGCTGTTATTTATTCAGTATCTTAAATTAGAAAAGTCTGAAGAGCCATCTACAGATACAGAAAGGAAATTACTTTCCACTAGTTTGTGGTATAAGACTTTGCTCCTTCATAAGCTATATTCTGTACTCAAATGGTAGCATGTCTACATTATACTTCAGCATCAATTAGCTTATTATTACATTACTTATTAATGAAACCAATGGCTGTCTCATTGCCAATTTTGTGTGAGACATTGCTCAGGGGAGTTAAAAAACAGTCAGGGCAGCACCAACAAAATTTCTTTAGCAGCATATTCAGTATACTGTAAGAGCTAAAAGAAATATTTCTATATTCAAAGCTGTAGCTACCTCAAACCCCAGGAAAAAGGAGGTCTCCATTAAAAATATAGGGCCTTTATTTTAGCTGAACAACATGCCACTTTTCTGGGTTGCCATTAAAAAAAGGCAAACAAACCTGGTTTTCGTAGGTAACATCAGATTTCTTTTCCATTTAACTGCTTTGCTCTTAGAAACCCATTCCCTTGTCCAGGAGTCTACTCCAAACTTATCTCAGGGGCCCAACTCCCCAGTTTCTGCTGCAAACTCACAAAGAAAGAAAGATGAGCTTTCTAAACCCACAGAACAAATCTGACCCAGCACAGGACAGGGCAAGCCCCCTATGCTGGTACATTTGGAACAGTCTGAGCAGAGAGAGGAAAGCAGAACTCCTTTGTTGGTAACCAAAGCCAAGATTCATTAGGTTGAGCTTGGACCAAAAACCTTTTAAAAAAAAAAAAAAAGTGCAATGTGAGCACTGTTTTCACTGTTGCATCCAAGGCTCTTAACAGTCCTGTCTGGAGACAGGAGTGCAAAAAAGTCCACATCACACACCTGGCCAAAAATCGAGTACTATATTTTAAACAAAGCAATAAATAATTACCCACAAATTCCCAATGAACTCTCACTCTCACAAAGACATTTGACTTTTTTCTTTTGGGGCAGAAAGAGGAGGAAAAAACTTCTGTCCTCTTAAATTTAAAAAATACACTGTTGAATTAAGAAATTCAACAGTAAATACATATCACCCATGGCCAAACCAAGAGGCTTGAAAATGGCAACTATTAAAAGACTGAAAGCCAAAAAAAAAAGAAAGAAAAAGAAAAAAAAAAACCCATTCAAAGTCCAGAATTCACAGGTTCACAAGAAATTTGGCACTGAAAAGACAGAATTTCCACATGTAAAGAATTTTACTCCCCAATCACATGCTACAATTAAAATGGCAGAGGCCTTTTCAGAGGACTGGGAGGTGGGGAATAGTGGGACAGGGAACACAGATGACAAAATGTCTTCACTAGTTTTAAGAACCTGGAAAGGTTGATTCTTCAGAGCCAATCTTTTAAAAACAAGTCTGAACTAGAAAAAAAAAAAAATCAGTAACAGGGAAAATAACCTTCTCTGAAGATCCAAGCTGTGGCAGGTGCCACAAAAGGCAAAATGACAACCATGGGCTATCCAACTAACAAAGGTAAGAGCCTAAACCCACAACTCTTTTCAAACACAAAAATACAGTACCAGGATCTGAGCATCCCATCAAACCTCAAGTGCTAAATCTTAAAAGCTCCACAGAAGTCTGGTTTGATTATGGAAAGGGTAGAAGAAGCTAAAACATGGCTGAAGAACTAGCCAAAGACTCAAAGCCTGAACTCTAATTCCTCCCTAGGCCTTCATAACAAGCACATGCTTTTACCTAACATGGCTTACAAATAGGAAACATAAAGGAAGCAATCTGGATGAGTCATACCCTTCTGAAGAACAAATGGAACCAAATACCAAAGATGACTCTTGATTACAGTCTAATCATTGTAGCTTCTTTTCCACTGTTCAAATTTATAAAAACAAACATTCTAGAAAAAAAAAAAAAGCTTCTCAATGTCTATGATAACATCTTAAGCCCGTACTGTGGTTTCCATCTTGTTTTTGGATATATTTATGCCACCTGAATCTTCATAACAACCGCACATTTAGGCAAAACGGATATTCCATAGATAAGAAACTCTTCACCAGAGACGACATAACTTTTAGCCAAGATCTCTGTGCTTATTTTTATAGTGTACGACCTAAATAAGAACCTAGGGGTTCTGACTTACACTGTGCTACACAAAGTGTATGCCATAGACAAACAGCATCAGTACCACTTGGGGATGATTCACATGTAAATTAAAGTTTGAGATGTACCTGTTCTAAAAGGGATTATGGTGCCTCTGTGGTAATAAGAGATTCTATCTCTGGATTTGGAGCCAAATATTTGTCTTACCTATGCAGCCTTCCCCATCCACATAAGTTTTAGATTTTAGTACGCGTTTTCGTTTTCTTTTGTTTTCTCCACTTGAGCTCTAAAAGATGACAGGATACAATGTTAAGCTGATCAATTATGTTATACAGAAAAACAACAAAAGCTTTTACATCTATACTAATCACTCTCCAATACTCCATTATGATAAAAAGTTTAAAGAGAAACTCTACATTAGTTTTAGACAACCAACCCCATCACACAGACAAGTTACGCCCACTATATACACAGGCTTGATACTTCATTGTTCATAAGAAGCAAAGTAGCACACTGAAGAAAGAACTGTGTTCTGTTCATTCAGTCAATAAACTATTGTTAGGTAGTGCAGGCAACATGGTTAAAAAGACAGATAGGAAAAGGACTTTAATGGAAGAAAGAGATAAGGAAAGCAGACCACTGCAATACAGTGTGGTGAGGGCTGAGGCAGATATTATGGGAGTACACAGGGATGGCCCCTAAACCACACCAGGGATTTCTGTGGCATATGCCCTTGCTGTAGATACTTGCTATGTCAGCCTTCACATTTGTCTTCTTTTTTTGTCTGTTTGTTTTTTAGAGACAAGGTCTCACTCTGTTGCCCAGGCTGGAGTGCAGAAGTGCAATCATAACTCACTGCAATAGTCCAACTCCTGGGCTCAAATGATCATCCTGCCTCAGCCTCCCAAGTAGCTGAAACTACAAGGCATGTGCCACCATCCCAGATATTTTTAAAGTAGAGGCAAGGTCTCCCTGTGTTGCCCAGGTCTCAAACTCCTGGACTCAGGCATTCTGCCCACCTCAGCCTTCCAAAGTGCTGGGATTACAGGTGTGAGCCAACACGCCTGGCCAGCCTTGACACTTCAACATTATAGCTGTCTAATTTAGTCTCAAATAGGTATTACTAATATCAACTTCCTTTTATCTCCACTGGTCTCTTTCATCCCATTTTCTCTTCAGCTAATGAGGAATCAGCGTAAGATTTAAATGATGGTCTTAACACAACGAATTAAGAAAAACTAACAGAAACGAAGGAAAAAAAAATTGTCAGCAACTATTTTTTCAACTCTTCATTATCTACACTAATGGATGTAGATAAGATGCAGCTGAAGAGAGTTCAAAGCTGTATTTCCCCTTTGGTTGACAGTTTTCCCATCCAGCCCTTTTCCAGAATTGCTTCTGAAGAGCAACAAACGTGTTAAGTTGTTTGTTCCCCTCTGTCTTTCACATGTTGCTCTGATGCAGGGGGGATCTCTTTTTACACCACTCTAACAGGAGCTGTACAGCAGAGCAGAGATGCTGAAGGTCATGAAAACAGAACAGCTCCCAGGTTCCACCTCTGCAACGTTCCTGAGACTATACCCGCTAGCGAAATCTCCCTTCATCTAAGAATGGAGGGAACGCCCATTCCGTACAACCTGTAGGAGAGCAGAATGAGACAAGAGCCATCTACTGGCATTTGTGAAGTATATAGCAAGGGAACTGATTTAGCATAGTGGTTGTAGGTCCTTAAGACATAAAGGATACATGGATATGCAAGAATCCCAGTATAATTTTACCTTGACAGAAGGAGGTTCAGGCTCAGTCTTTGGCACTGGTTCAAGAGGTGGAGACGGAGGAGGAGGTGGGGATGGTGACTCAGCTTCATAAGCCGCAGGAGAGTCTGGGAAGACTGAAATAATGAAACAGACTTAGATCAGAGAACTGCAAGCACTATCTGGTATAATGCCTTCTCCATTGGTTCTCTAAATTGACATGTCCAGCAAAGGGGATTTAGCAAGCAGTAATTCATGATAACCAAGAACTTTGCAGTTATATAGTTATCTCTAAAATACATATTTTATTAATTTTATACAAATAAAATCAGAGAATCAAGAATTATTACAGCCAGAAGTATCTTAGCTAAATTTTTCTTTTATAGCTAAGTCAGATTATGAAGTTGGTTTACAAATATCCACTCATCGCCTTCCATATGCCATGTATTTCACTTTATTCTTACAACAACTCTAAGAGACAGATTTTCTTATTTGCACATTACAGTAAACAGAGGTTCAGAGGGGTTCCTAAACTTGCCAAGGTCACACAGCTTATAACTGAGACAAGAGGTTTCAAGCCTAAGTCAATCCAATTCTACAGCCTTGCTATTCCAACTATCCCATGCTACCTTACCATTGAGGACAAGACATTCTCTCTCAAGATCTACGTGCAGATAATCCTCAGGTTATAACAAATGTTCCATGCCAGAGTCTTTCACTGTGACCTAAGGGTTACTTTTAATCACCTGAGATGTTTGTTAGACTGAAAATTTCCAGCTGATGTTAAGAGTATAAACTTGGAGGTGGGTGAAGTCATCTTTTAAAGGATTATCATTATTTAAGCTCTAACGACTAGGACCTGCTTAATATTTTGCATATTTCTAGTGACTGCTTCACTGATAAGTCTTGTTCTGCTACAGTGAGGTTAACAGGAAAGAACGCTTTTAGGAAAAAAATACTGCTGTGGAAGTGGCATCACCCAAGATATGAGCACCACCAGAAGGATCCCATCATTTCTCAACAATTGCAGAATTGGTGGTCTTAGTAAACAGCCCATGAGAGGGGAAGTAAAAATCCTCAACTGACCTACTACTCAATCACCACAAAGAAAGTGCTGGTCAGGGGACTGGGTAGCAACTTAGCCTCACCTGCTCCCTGAATCTCCTGGCTGTATTCAAATTCTTAACACAAGTCTTGGATCTGAAATTCTCCCAGCTGATTAGGTCAGTGTTAAAAATTATGACAGTGAAGAGTTCAAGGCCAAATGGCCTAAAGAGGTGAAGCAGAACAAGAGCCAGAAAGAACAATAAATTACACACTTTAAGTATAAAATGGGCCCCCAAAACTTTATAAGCTCTAGGAAACAAGAGAGAGAAACACAAAAGGAAAGCGGTCCGGCTATTAGCCAGCTCTGGGAGGCTAGAACATGATGGGAGCTCAGGCAAGAGAGAAGTCAAACCCCAGAAGCAAGCCTCCATTGTTCTGAAGGAACAGCTATGAAGAAAGCTGGGCCACAATGGTAGATGTGTTATAATGGGAGGAGGAAAATTTAGGCAATGAGAAAGTCAAAGGAATTTTGAGACTCACAGTAATAAACTTAGGCGTTCTTATTCTATTTCCAGTTCTGAAACCAGTTGACTTAACCAAAGAAAACAATCCTAGTGACACCCTCTAAGACCCCTCTCACAGCACTGTAGTCAAATGTTTATCTAGATCCCCACTCTAGACTCGAAGCTCCAAAAAGGCAGAGACACCACGATTTCCCTGGCATAAACATAGAGTAACTGTGTGTGTGTGTGTGTGTGTGTGTGTGTGTGTGTGTGTGTATTTACTTAAATAAAGGAAAACCACCACTTTCTGAACTAAATTTGGGATGAGGAACATCCAGGTCAAGGAAGACAACATATATCTCTCTCTTCCTTCCACACACTCCCTGAGAGAAACACTGTGATAATAAACGAGTAAAACATTGTAACTCCCCCAAACAGGGAAGAGAATAGTAGAAGAGTCAAGAGCCCTTAATGATTAAGAAATTTCAACAAATCCCTGGAAGATGGAAGGCAGATGGGAGAAAGTTGACAAAAGAAGCATCAGTCAAATTAGATGAGCCAGAGAGTAGAGATTATTATCTATTATAAAACTTCTATTTTTATCTGACTTTTAAAATTGTAAATATCTACTACTTTGTTTAAACTTGCCGCCATTCATGTACTAGAACATATGTCTGTCTGCCTTAGTCTTTACCAAGCCAAACATCCCCACTCAATACATTTTTACTGACACAGACATAAAGAATGTTCGATGCACTGGTGTATTTTAAACAGATTTGTAGCCAATCTGCAGCTCTTCAAGCAAAAGGTAAGTAATGAAATATCACTTATTCCAGGAAAGCAACCTTTGTTGGGATAGAATAAAAACTGCGATGAAACTAATTTCATAGATCCAGTGTGTCAAAGAGTTCTCTGGCAGAGACAGGTAATTAGAATTCCTGGAAACCATTCACAGCTTCCTAGGACTATTTTTTAAAAATACCTATCTTTACCTAAAAATGGGGATCATTTGCTTAACATTCTCCATAAGCAACTTGCAAGGACTGAAAATATTAGCAAAGACTTAAATATATCAGTTAAAACTACATTTCTTCCTAGCAATGTAGATGTTATTCTTAACGTTATTTCTTTCTGGGTCTGGCCTTTTTTTTTGTTTCAAAAAGAGAGTATATAGAACTACTAAAGGTGCTTATGACCCTGCAGGGGTAAAAGAGAAAGGAACAGTCCCTTGGGGAGAGAGTTACAAACAGAAGTGGAAGGGAATTTTCTGAAAAAACTGAAGGTACTTGCAAGTATGGGCACCTCAGCAGGAAGAGTAGAATGAGTAATAAGAAAACTATCTGAACTTGTTTCCAGACACAGGTAAAAGAAAAAACAGGACAGGTGCAGTGGCTCACGCCTGTAATTCCAGCACTTAGAGAGGCCAAGGCAGGTGGATCACAGGGTCAGGAGTTCAAGACCAACATAGCCAACATGATGAAACCCCGTCTCTACTAAAAATACAAAAATTAGCTGGGCGTGGTAGTAGGCGCCTGTAATCCCAGCTACTCAGGAGGCTGAGGCAGAGAATCGTTTGAACCCGGGAGACGGAGGTTGCAGTGAGCCGAGAATGCATTGCACCACTGCACCACTCCAGCCTGGGCGACAGAGCAAGTCTCCGTCTCAAAAAAAAAAAAAAGCAAGACAAAACAAAAGAAAACCATGTACCAAGCACTGTCTTGGCACTTCTGACACATCATCTTATTTCATGTTCATGAAAAGCCTATACCATCTATGATAAAAATCCCCATTTTAGAGATGCATAAACAAGGAATTAAACAAATTAACTAATCTGCTTAAAGTCACACAATAAGTGGTCAAGGTAAAATTTAAACCCAGGTCTGCCTGACTCCAAAGTTCTTGTATTTTCTCTACTCCTGCTGTTCCTTTTCTAACTTCTGGCTGAAGACAGCATATTGAACTAATATGACATATTCAGTGTAACAGAAATAAAGCAATAATAAGTTAGAGACTGTGTAAAGGTTTAAAAAAAAATCCCACTGGCTTTGAGACAAAGACGAAATTTAAGAATAAAATGGCAGAGGTTTATAAATTTAGTCAGATGCCAAAAATTATCTTTGCCAGAGGAAAAAAATCTAAGAGCTTCTGCTCTATATCATCTGTTATTATAGGCTGTGCACCTCTATCGCATTTCTTCACATTCCTTTCAAAACTAAATAACCCCACTCATATTTCTAATCACCCAACAGTATTATTTTTGTAGGCTACAGATCAGAACTATAGGGAATATTTCAGAAGGATATAATGAGTGCTCAACCAACCATAGTCATTCCTTAACTTAGAACTGACTCCTTTACTAATACTAGAGTATCTAGTTCAGCTTTTTAATGTACATTAGGTTGATAGCTTCAAAGACCTTTCCAAAATCTTCCCAAGGTCTTTTACTGATTGGAAATAGGGAAGACTATTCCAATTAGCACCTATTCCTACATTTACTTCCTAATTATTTTCCCATGTGTCTACATGGAGTTGTTCCTTTCAGCAGCCTTGGCCAAAGCATTCTGATAAATGACAATGGAATGAAAATATAGCATTTGCCTCTCTGGGATGCTCACGTGTCTTACTCCTACCCATTCTAAAGAGCCACTAAAAACCACGGAAGGACATTGTACCTCTCACAGGATATCACGGGCTGTAATTCTAAACACATAGCATGAATGGTAGAATCTAAATCCACAGAAGTGTCAAAGATGCTACACCTCTATCACAGATTCAACTTCCTGCTACTATTTCTTGGGTCTGTTCATTTCTTTTGCATTACTGTCATCTGTATATACAATTTGTTTTTTTTCACTCACTTGTATAGTTGAGCTAATATCCTTTTTTCGGAAGCCTCTCTTACCATTTTCAATTCCTCTTAGAGTAGTTTCTGGAAAAAGTAGAATCTTACAAGTTTCATTTTGTCCTTTGATAGCTCAGTAGGTTCCTTTTTTGCATTCATTATTCTTCTTTACTCTCCCTTTTAGTATCTGTTTGTGTTTGTCTCTGTATCTTTATGTGATGCTGAAATCCTTTGGACTGTATTTCCCCTCATTACCTAAAATGTTTTATACCCATTATGCCACGAATTCATGGACAATTGATTAGAGCAGTTCAAACTTTTCACCACTGTGTCTCAAGGTGGGCTTTTCAAGATAGAGTCGTCCAGCATATCAGTTCAACCCATTTAACTTTCTTTTTAGCCTCCTTCTTTTTCTATATACTTTATACAATTTGGGGCAAGATCTTGGCTCTTCAAAATACTTGATATTTTTTAAAAAGCATATTAATGTTCCCAGTAAGACTCTTGCCCTTATGAGGTTTGCTTATCTTACAACATTGCCCACAGCCTAAAACTAGAAGGGTCCACAGTGTCATTCCCTTCTAACAATGACACTGTAGGTTGTTCCAGTTAACCCTAGTTTTACCTGTGTGGACCACCACCAGTAATACCCTGGCTGCCTAGAATGTCACAATTCTTAAAAGATTCACATGAAGGTAGCTAAAGGAATATCCTCCCCTTAAAAGTAAAAGAAAAGAAAAGAAAAGAAAAAGTCTTAGTATGTATAATTCTTTTTTTTTTTTTTGGGTCTGATTCCTCCTTTATTGGTGCGGAGTACCACCCCTCCCCCTCTCCCCCAGCCCGCCCCCCACCCCAAATGCCGCTGCGCTCCTCAGCCGCGCAGGTGGTGAGGGGGTTCCTTCCTCATCTGGGCCGCAAGGTTCCTTCTGCAGCAGTGCCGGCTGGTTCTGAAACCATAACCCCAGGCCTGGGCCCAGGGGGCAGCCAGGGAGACCAGGCCCGGTCCAGGGCCATCCTGCGCTTCCCCACCAGGCCCTGCAGCAGCCGCTGGAGCCGCGCGCCCTCCCGCAGGCGGCTGAGCTCGCTGGTGAACGTCCCGTCCGAGTGTCGCCGGGCCCTGGGGGGCGCGGGGCGCGCGGCGGAGCCCCCGAAGAGCAGCAGCAGCAACAGCAGGAGGGGCCGGGGGGCCATGGCGGGGTCGGGGCGCGGGAGCTGAGCGCTGCGGCCACGGCCCAGGCCCCGCGAGGCCCCTTTATGGCGGCGCCCGGAAAGGGGACCTGTATAATAATAATTCTTATCCTCTTTCCCGCTGTGTTATTTTGACAAATTTCCAAAAGATCACGGTTCTAGTCAAAAGGCTAACGCAGATTTCAAACAGAAAGAGGTGCTATGGTGTCTCTTAATGTTAGAATTACTACCTCATGGTGATCCTTAATCCATTACTTTTTTAGCTCCTTGAACATTGAAAGTAAAATTGATCCTCCTAACCCAAAATGAATGGTAATGCCCACCTTCATCTTCACTGCTATCAGATTCAGGAAGTTTGATTCTTCTCCTCTTTTTCTTCATGTTTTCAGTTTCCTTTGTCTCATCATCAGATAACGCTACTCGCTTCCCCCTGTTGCCATCCAGAAATAAATTAAGTGTGTTACACAGAACAAAAATGTAAGTATTCACACGCTCGTATGGGTTTTGCTTTATAACTCGTGCTCTTAATTCCAGAGGGTAGAAAAGGACGGCCAAATAGTCCAATAAGGACTCTTGTTAAGGATACTCTGCTAACTGACTACAACTAGGTCACTTCATGAGGTGACTTGAATAAAAAAGTTCTAGAGTTCTCTAGAGACTGCTGGAAGCCACAACCAGGTTATCAAGAATCTTTCTAAATTCCTTCTTACTTCCCTGATTGGCCTTTCAATTATCCAACAAGCATTAAATAAGCAGCTACTACATACCTACAAGGCTCTTTGCTAGCCATTGAGAATGCAACGATACAGAAGAAAATACTGTTTTCAAGAAGCTCTGGCAAGCACCACTGGCTATAAGGCAATGTGGTAGATTTAACTGGACAAATAAAATGTTATGGAATATAATTCATATTTGAAAAACTTAAAAGCTAAGTAGAAGTTCATCATGTAGAAAGGGGAAACATATTTTAAAGAGAAAGAACGATATAAGCAAAGGCAGAGATATCCTTTTAAGGTGATTCTAATGACATAATAAAAAAAAAAACAACCTAGACTCCATCGTGACATTATTTAGCTCCTCTGGATGAATGGATACTCCATCACACTCCTCATGCAACCAACAAGTAATTTATCAAAGGCCTACTGAATATTAGAGAAACAAATATATACAAGACATAATCTTTGCCATCAAGTATGTCCTATATAACTTTAAATACCAACTTTCCTTTCTACCTTGAACTAGAAAAAGAACAATTAAACCCAAAGTAAAAGGAAACAATAAGAGCAGAAATCAATGAGATAAAAAATAAGAGAAAATTAACAAAGCCAAAGTTGTTATTTTTGGGAGATTAATAAAATTAATAAGCCTTTTATAAAACCCATTTCGAAAACAGAAAAATATAAATTATCAATCAGGAATGAAACAGTAAAGAAATCCGTATTGAGTACAGGTTCTACAAACTCGAAGAATAAGGTTATATAATGAACAGGTTTATGCCAATAAACTCAACACTTTAGATCAAATTTTGACTGAGTTTTAAAAACACAACTCAGTCAAAACTGATCCAAGAAGAACTAGAGAATTTGAACAGCTCTAGTTAAATCAAATTCACAATAAAAACCTTTCCCACAAATAAAATCCAGCCCTGGATTCACTGGTAAATTTTATTAAACATTTGAAAAATATACACGTATATATAAACTCCTTCAGAAAACAGAGGAAACTTCTCCCAACTGCGGTCATGGATCACTTAATGACAGGGACATATTTTGAGAAATGTATTGTTAGGTGATTTCACTGTGTGAACATCAGAGTATACTCACACAAACCTAGATGGTATAGTCTATTGCTCCTAGGCTACAAACCTGTACATCATTGTTACTGTACTCAATACTGTAGGCAACTGTAACACAACGATATTTGTGTATTTAAACATCTAAAAAGAGAAAAGATACAGTAAAAATACTGTATAAAAAAGATTAAAAATGGTACACACGTATAGGGCACTTACCATGAATGGGGCTTTCAGCACTGAAAGTTGCTCTGACTGAGTCAGTGAGTGAGTGGTGAGTGAATGTGAAGGCCATAGGATGTTACTGTACACTACTGTAGACTTTATCAACACTGGATACTCAGGCAACACTAAATTTATTTTTAAATGTTTTTCTTTCTTCAATAATAAACAGCTTACTTTATTTTCAATTTTATAACTTTTTGGCTCTTTTGTAATAACACAGCTTAAAACACAAAAAATTGTACAGCTGTACAAAAATATTTTCTTCTTTATATCCCTATTCTATAGGCTTTTTTCTATTTTAAAAATTTTTTATTTACTTTTTAAACTTTTTTTGTTGAAAGCTAAGACCCAAACATACATTAGCCTCGGCCTACACGGGATCAGGATCATCAATGATCATTGTCTTCCACCTCCACATCTTGTCCCACTGGAAGGTCTTCTTCAGGGGCAGTAACACACATGAAGCTGTCATCTCTTATGATAACAATGCCTTCTTTTGAAATATCTCCTAAGGGCTGCCTGAGGCTATTTTACAGTCAACTTTTTTTGTAAGTAGAAAGACTACCCTCTAAAATGATAAAAAGTATAGTGCAGTAATTATAGTAGCATAGTCATTTTTATTATCAAGTATTATGTATACACAACTATTAATATACATGATATACTTTCACATGACTGGTAGCACAGTAGGTATGTTTATACCAGCATCATCACAAACACGTGAGGAATGTGTTGCACTACCATGTCATGACAGCTATGATGTCACTAGGCAATAGGAATTTTTCAGCTCCATTATAATCTTATGAGACCACTGTCATATATGCGGCCCATTGTTGACCCAAACATCGTTACACAGCACATGACTAATCTTATGAAGTCAGCACAATTTTGACACAGCAACTTGATAAAGACATTACCAGAAAAGAATGTAACTGACCTATAGCCCTCATAAACACAGGCAACAAATGCTTAGTGTAATATTAACAAATCTAATCCTGCAATATATAAAGAAGGATAATACATCATAACCAAGTGGAGTTTATCCCAAGAACATAAGGTTGGCCTAACATTTTAAAATCAGTGTAATTCACCACATTAAGAAAAACACCATCTGAGCATCCAATAAATTCAAAAAAAAAATCTGTCCAAATTAAATACCCACTCATGATAAAACCTCTTAGTAGACTTGGAACAGAAAACAACTTCTTCAATCTGGTTAAGGGCATCTATTAAAAATCTACATTTAACATCACATTTAGTAGTGAAATACTGAATGCATTCCTGGCAATAAGCATCAACAGTGAGTGATGTACCCATGGTTGTGGACATTTTAATCCATACAAGTCGTATGTTCCTAGGCGGTGAGGCCCACTGGACAGAGCTTTAATACTCTAAAATTTCACCATTTTGTTGATGTTTTCAACGAGAGTAGTCCCAACTTTGCCACAAAAGTCGTCTTTCTAGGCCTATCAGCGTTGACAGTGTCCTTTAGAATTTCTTTCAACAGACTAATTCTACCAACTATGAGGTAGTGTCTCCAATTGCTGGATCTAGGTTTAATAGCTTATGTGCTTTTTATTTTCTTTTCTAATTACATTTTACCACTTGAAAAATAAACCCATTGATATAAAAAGAAAACAAAGAAGTTTTTCTCTTAAATTTGACTGGAAACAGTAACTGTTCATTTGGCAATTTGAAGTCAAACACACACACACACACACACACACACACACACACAACTAGGCACACTTATGCCATGTCCACAAATTTAAAGCAAAAATTAACAATCAATTTAGATCAATAAGGCCAAAAAAATGACTTTGGTCCTTAAATCATCCAAACTGGCTGATCCCACAGTCCTACTCCACTAGATAAGCTACTGGGATTCTCTTTCCATTTTGGTTGTATAGTTGTATCCCTAAGGCATTAAGTGGGATTTAGTACTTAACTGAAAACTGCCTGCTGTCAATAAGCCCAAAGAGACCTTCTCACTCACAGTAGAGACTCTTCCCCAACAAGCAACAAAATTTTCCTACCTTTTTTTTTCCTTCTGCAGCACCTTAACAGGCTCTGCTTTTTTGCTGGATTTTTTCAGGCCTGCAGGAGTTGCCAGCTTTGGTTCAGTGACAGACACTGTAGGCTGCTCCACTATTTTTTCTTCTTTCACTGCTTGTTCTGAGTCCAAATTGACTTTAAGTTTATCTATAAATAAAGTATAGCAGACGACATATGACCCCATCATGCAATATTAGTATATCATTCTTTTGACAGTCTACCATGTGCCAGGTAATATGTTAGGAGCAGGGGCAAAAAGGAGCTCATGGACTATTCAGAAAACATTCCTCCTTTCCAACTACCACTCTAACTGTATAACTTTTCATTTCTGCCCCCTGCTAATCCCTCATTGTATCACAGCCCCCAGGCTAAATGATAGTAAAAGCAAGGCTTAGAAAAAACAAATACAACTTTATGAGGTATCATCCTTCTCATTTTCAGATGAGGAAAATCAAGAATCAGAAGGATTGCAAGATGTTTCCCAACAATACACAATCACTGGTGACAATGATTTGCAGCAAGACCTTTACTTTCTATATACTATCTTTTAATGCCTGGATACCCTTAATATCTCACTACTACCTTAATGATAAAATTTAAAGACTATTTTGGAGTCAAAGAAGTTTGGTTCAAACCCCGCTTCACTCTGGGAAAGTTATTTTATCTAAGTCAGTCTTTTCTAAACCTGGGATAATATTTACAAGATTATTATAAGGATTAAAAGAGATCAGTATTGGTTAAATGATTTATCCAAGGTAACACTGACAGAAAAGAGTTGGGATTTGAACCAAAGTCAGTTTAACTCCTCAAATCCTTAACCTTTCCCTACACCAAGCTGAAGAATGACTACTGTGCACCAGGGAGAACTAAGAAATGCAAACAGGCCTAGCCATCTGAGGAACTACAGAAGCATGTCATCTAGCCTTCACGCTGTACTTAGTGATAGCTTTTCACAAGTAAAGTCACAAAATACTATTAGAAAGCTGTCAATAGCTGGAGGTGCTTCAATAAGTAGTCTTGGTTATATGTTGTGTAATAGCTTAAACCATCTACAGTGTAGAAAAAAATTGGCCTCATAGTCTGGGCTATTATGCATAGCTTAGTATAATAATTTATAAATAATGTGTATTATTTGAAGGTGTAGGTGATGGACCAAAGTGTAAAATGCAATCTATTTATACTTTTCTTTTTCCTGAAGACTTGAATGGAAAATGCGAATGGTGGAATCCACCTTCCCAACGATGGCATACTCTTGCATTTTCAACTGTTGTTCTCAAGTATCAGTGCCTCTCAAATATCCCAAATTGTACAGGAGAGTAAACATGCATCTCCAGGGGTCTAGGGGTCAACAGCCAATCCAAAAAATACAGTTCACTGGAGTCACATGTGTAGCTTTAAAATTTATGCAAATTTTGCAATCTATCACATAAATTATATTGTTTTAATAGCAATTGTTTTAAAAATTGCATCATTAGGAGAAAAAAACCTCCAAATACTTCCTACCTATCTATGGATTAAGGAAAGAGAGGCTATTGCATTGAATTTACCAATTATAGAAAACTGATCTGAATTAAAATGCCACTGATCAAACATTAGATTCAGCATCCAGAATTTCTTCTCTCTGTCTTGGTTTCACAGAATTTTGAGACCTCCAACTTAAACACATATGCAGCTACCAATAGCCAATTAACTGGTAAAGAGGTAGTTCAATGCAACATTTTAAGGCGATTATTAAGGAAAATTTAATGACATTTTTTTGTTACCTGAATGATCAAGTCACCTATCTTCTAGCTGATTAAAAACATTTCCTTCTTATACTCAAGAAAACATGAAACCTTTTCAAGCAAATAAAGATAACCAATTATGACCTTTAAATTTTGTCATCAATGCTGAATTTTATTACATATAAAGCATTACTTTTAAAAATTGAGATATAATTCACATACCATAAAATTCATCACTTTACATTCAGTGCGTTTTAGTTGTATATCCACCATTGCTGTCCAATTTTAGAGCATTTTCATCACCCCAAAAAGAAATCCTAAACCCATTAGCATTCCTCCTCAACCCCAGTCCAGCCCCTGACAACCTTTATTTATTTATTTATTTATTTATTTATTTATTTATTTTTGAGACAGAGTCTTGCTCTGTCGACCAGGCTGGAGAGCAGTGGCGTGATCTCGGCTCACTGCAAGCTCCACTTCCTGGGTTAACGCCATTCTCCTGCCTCAGCCTCCTGAGTAGCTGGGACTACAGGCGCCCCCCACCAGGCCCAGATAATTTTTTGTATCTTTTTAGTAGAGATGGGGTTTCACCGTGTTAGCCAGGATGGTCTCGATCTCCTGACCTTGTGATCCGCCCGCCTCGGCCTCCCAAAGTGCTCGGATTACAGGCATGAGCCACCGCACCTGGCCCCTACTTTCTGTCTCTATAGACTTGCCTATTCTGGACGTTTCATACAAATGAAATCATATGTGATCTTTTCTATCTGGCTTCTTTCACTTAATATTTCAAGGTTCATCCATGTCATATCACATATCCATCTGTACTTCATTACTTTTTATAGCTGAATAACATTTCATTGTCTGGATATACCACCTTTGTTTATCCATTCATCAGATGACAGACTTTTGGATTGTTTCAATTTTTGGCTATTATGAAGAATGCTGCTATGAACATCTATGCACAGGTTTTTGTGTGGACATACAGTTTTAATTCCCTTGGGTAGATATCTAGGAGAGGAACTGCTGGGTAAACTCTATGTTTAACTTTTAGAAGTACTGCCACATCATTTTCCAAAGTGAGTACACATCATTTTACATTCCCTACAGCAGAGCACAAGGGTTCAATTTCTCCACATCCTTGCCAACACTTGTTACTGTGCAGTATTAAGTTTTAAATGGTTCAAGTCCCCACAATGAACTCTCTTCATCCAATTCTCGAGCTTCATTTTCATTGTAATGATCTTGTCACGTGTTGAATACAATAAAAAAAGTCATAATTTTACTCTGAACATTCAGCCTTGAAGAAATGTCAAATAAATTAACTTTGTAAGCAATTCTTTTTTAGATTAATATTTAATAGTATTTTATTTTATCTAGGTTTTCCCCCTCACTGTGTCATGTGCCATCTTAACACCCTATTACTCCTACCTAGCAATTACAATCATCCACTATTTAAATGTTTTCTTTCTTTCCTTTCCCTTTTTTTTTTTTTTTTTTAGAAATGGGGTCTTGCTATATTTTTGGCTGGATTTGAATTCATGGGCTCAAGCAAATCTCCTGCCTCGGTCTCCCGAGTAGCTGGGATTACAGGCATGTACCACCATGCCTGGCTTTTTTTGCATATTTATTTGTCCATCTCTCTCAGTAGAATATAAGGACTTGAGGGCAGGGACCTTGTTTGTCTTTTTCTCTCTTGTATCACCACTGCATAACAATGCCAAGCACATAGCAGGTGCTCAATCTATTTGCTAACTAAACACATGACTTAAATAAGCATACTTCTGTATAGTCTGATTTTTTTTTAACAATTCACAATCACATATTTTATGTATTTTAAAAATAAGAATTTTAAAATTCACTGAGTTTTTAAGGTTACAAATGCATTAAAAAATCAACCAACAAAAGGGTGGGTCTCATCAAAGTTGCCAAAAAACCATATTCTGACTGGGTACAGTGGCCCATACCAGCCAGGCAGGTCAGTGACAGCATGATGCTTTAACACAGCAGTCCCCAACCTTTTTGGCACCAGGGACTGGTTTCATGGAAGACAATTTTTCCATAGACAGGGGTGGTGGTGGGCGGCGGGAGGGGGTCGGGGGCGGTGGTTTCAGGATGAAACCGTTCCACCTCAGATCAGGCAATAGATTCTCATAAGGAGCCCACAACCTAGATCCCTCACACGCGCTGTTCACAATAGGGTTCGCAATCCTATAAGAATCTAATGCCACCACTGATCTGACAGGAGGTGGAGTTCAGGCATAATAACACTCATTCGCTGCTCACCTCCTGTGCCAGCCGGTTCCCAAGAGGCCACGGACTGCTACCCATCAGTGGCCTGTGGGTTGGGGACCTGTTTTAACAGAAGTAGGAAGCATTCCCTGTGCACCGATTGTGCCTGCCTGCAGTAATACAATAATGCTTTCCAGTAACCTTTAAGTATCACATTTTCCATTCACTTTTCTAGTTACCCATTCTGAGCTGCAAGAACACAAAAATGTTCTCTGATAGCTTTTATAGCAAACACAAAAACTGTCACCCTTACATAAGCAGAATATGAAAGAAAAAAAAAAGTCACTCCAATCCCTCCCGTGACCACCAAGTTAGCCATCATGGAAAGGCAGAATTCTAACTAATTTTGCTTGCATAGGCATGTAACAAAATGTCTCCTTGAAAAATCTTTGTAAAACTGATGCTCCAAGAAAGTGTGCCATAATTATCCTGTGGCTCCTGCATTCTTCCTGGTATTCTACCACATACTCTCAGGGGATGTACACTTGATATGAGAAGTATGAAAATATGTGACTACTGGTTCTTTCCATACGAAAGAATTCTTACTTAAGTATCTTTTTAAAAATAAAGAAGATTTTTGCTTTCTCAAAAAAGATTTTTAAATGTCCATTACTACTTGGGCCCTTCTAATTCACACTGGAAGTCTAATTCATTACTGTGAGTAATCTGCAAAAAATAACCGAAGAAAGGCAAAATATTTGCTTTTGTGGACCCTTGAGAGATAGAAGAAATAAAGGTCACACCAGGTAAACTGACTCTAGCATCCACGTTATTAACCTCAACACTATACTGCATAGCCAGGCAGCCTCCCTTTTATTTTAATCACCCATTTTCAAGGGCCCTATGAAGCAAATAGTTCATTATCTTTTCAAGGCAGGAAGTTAAACCAGGAATAATAAACTGCTCTTGAAGAGCTCTCGACTGAGCCTAACTCACTCATAAAGTTCCAGCTGAGTTACTTTCATCAATATATTGGGCAGTACACTGTAAATTTATGTTAGAATGCAGGTAGTCTCCTGAATAGGCAAAAACTAGACAAAGTGGCTTTCACTTCAGGTATAATATGTCATTACATTAACATTCATTCATTAGTCAAAGTAAGGTAAGAATATGCTTACTCATAGCAGCTTTTCCAAAAAAGTTGCTCATCATATTCCCTTTCCCTGGTGCCTTGTTGCCTGCTGAAGATGCCTACAAGCACAAAAAACACATATGATTTTTTGCTGGCATTTAGGCTGTTCATGAAGTAGCAGTCTCAAACAATCTCTTCTATAGCACACTGTTGTGATGGTATAGTCTCTATATAATCATGCCAAAACGCATAGGTGTTAGATATAAGAACAAATCTAGAACAATAATCCATACCAGATAGTAACTGGTGTTAATCTCTAAAGCTTAGTTTCTTACAGATCTTATAAAATTAATTATCCATGGATATATCTAAACTTTTCTTGAGCACATTTAAAAACTACTTAATTTGACAGAATTAAAAAAGATCAGAGGCAGTATGTACACAAAGCGGGAAAACCTAAAACATTACATTTTTAATCATCAGAAGTAGATCTGAATTCCTGGTTCCCACCATTTAGTAGCAATATGGGCTCCAGGCAAATTACTTAAGTCTAGGTTTCAGTTTTACCATATGCAAAAGGGAAATAGTTAATATCTCCCTCACAGAACTGATAAGAGGATTTAAACAAAGACATTGGCACACAGTTGAAATTCAATAAACATTACTGTTTTCCTCCATCCTTCTTCTTTCCCAAGATAGATGCTTGAAAATGACAGTGATGTGAATTAAATACACTTGACACTGGTAAATGACAGTGATAATAATAATAGTAACAACAATAATTATACTTTTCTGGATTTTTAAAATAGTATCTTAATGATACTTTTCTTAAGTCAATGCCCTTAAGTTAGTTCAGATGACTGAACAACAAAAATCTAAGGGAAGCAAATAAAGCAAAAACAAAACAAAAAAACCCGCATAAAGAATGGGAAATACACTAGGAAGGAAGGTATATATTGCAAAGCCCAGAATATAAGATGTTCCTCAGAATGACATATTGCAAATAAACATTTTTTTGAACGTTAACAATTCTCGAGGTGTTTTCACATGTTTTCATCTGGGTCTCACAACAATCTTGTAATGTGCACAAGGTAGGCATTACCATTTTGCAAAGGAAATCCAAGGTTTGGTGAGAATCATTACCAAAAGCAAAAGAACTCTTTCAGATAACAATATCAAGTATTAAAGGGTTCAAACTAAAGTAGAAAAATCAGAACTGAATATCAGAATCTTATATAAATAAACTACTACCACTGGAACCATTAATGCTTTTCTAGTTACCCACTCTGAGCTGCAATGAAGGGGTATCTTCAAAGAAGACTTACATTTGTTACTTCTTTAGCCTCTGTTTTCGCTTCCTTGTTGGTTTCTTGGGTTTTAGCAGCAGCTTTGGAGGCAAACATTCCCATAATTCCTTTGGGCTGCTGGGAAACCTGCTTGGATGCAGGTGGGCCATGACCATTGGTGGTCAGCTCATTGTTGGCTTGTGTCTCACTCGACATGTGAAGATGTGACTGCTCAAACTTTTTGGAAGATGAAGAGGAGTCAGCAGGAGATCTAGGGACTGCAGCTGCACATTGTATAGCACTAAATCTGGGGACAGAAATGTTACATTAAGTTAATGTCAGCATATGCATTCTTGGGTGGTTCAACAAAAAAAGAAAAAAAAAACTAATGTCAGTATAAAACTTTATTTTCAAACTCTTGCTTCTTCCACACAATACTTAACTCTAATATTGTTTAGAATCAACTTTAGAAAAATGTTGTATGAAACTATTACATAAAGAAACAAATATTAGAGAGAAGTGAGTCACTTGTACTAGGTTATACATCTAGTTAGTAATAGATAGGATTGGAATTAGGTGCCTTCTACCACCAATTGAATATTCTTGCTTTTTTTGAAAAAAGTATCCTAATTCAAAAGAGTAGGAATGCAACCAACAATAATAAAAGATGCAGTAATTTCATTATCCTTGGGAAATGAAATAGCCCTTGTTTTTAAAGACCTTCCGCTGATAGGGCTAGATTTGCAATAAATATTGACTGAATCAAAACTAAGCTTTAAATATTAACAAATTTCCTGGCAACTCTCTTGGCCAGAGTAAATCATGCTGTAGGGTTGGGTGCATTGGCTCACGCTTGTAATCCCAGCGGTTTGGGAACCTGAAGTGGGCAGATTGCTTAAGCCTAGGAATTTAAGACGGGCCCGGGCAACATGATGAAACCTTGTCTCTACAAAAAATACAAAAATTAGTTGGGTTTAGTGGGGCATGCCTATAGCCCTGATTACTCAGGAGGCCGAGGTAGGAGGATCACCTGAATCCAGGAGGTCAAGGCTGCAGTGAGCCATGAGCTCATCACTCAACTCCAGCCTAGGAACAGAGTGAGATGCTGTCTCAAAATAAATAAATAAATCATGCTTTAAAACAAGGAAGAGGCCGGGTGCAGTGGCTCACGCCTGTAATCCCAGCACTTTGGGAGGTCAAGGCAGGTGGATCATGAGGTCAGGAGTTCAAGACCAGCCTGGCCAAGATGGTGAAACCCTGTCTCTACTGAAAATACAAAAATTAGCCGGGCATGGTGGCACGCGCCTGTAGTCCCGGCTACTCAGGAGGCTGAGGCAAGAGAATTGCTTGAACCCAGGAGGCAGAGGTTGCAGTGAGCCAACATCACTACTGCACTCCAGCCTGGGCGACAGAGCAATACTCTGTCTCAAAACGAAAAACAAAAAAAAAATGGGAGAAGCTGGGAGCAGAGCCACTGGCTCCTATAACCTATAGTCCTTTACAGCCATTTGTTAATAATTTCTAATAATACTAATGGCACCGGACAAGTAAGTATGCCCAAGGCCAAGAGAAGAAAATTGGTGGAACAGATTGTGTGGCATATTAAAGGGAACATACATCTCTCTCTAATCATTATAGAAGTGCCGTTTCACACAAATCCATAATGTAACATTCCACATTGTGAATGGGTAATTGATTTAGCCTTCTCAAAGGATTGTACTTAAAGCAAAGTTCCCCAGCTTTTTCTAACAAAGAAAAATATTTTGTTTTTCCCAGTCTCGCTTATTGAGCATACGTAAGACCTCCTTGAAGTCTTATTTATCTTTTTTATTTCGGGCACCCAGCTCAAGACCTGGCACATAGAAAAGTGTTAGAAACGACATGTTGAAAGAATGACTAAGTGAATGAAAGTGAGGCTTCTGGCTTCTCTCCCTTCTTTAGTGTATCACCTTCAACTTGGGGTGGGAGATTTCTAAACTATGTGGTGATAGCAATTATCTTAAAGATCAACCAGGCACAACTTCAAGATTAACTGCTAGAATACCTGGCCTAATGAAAAAAAAAAAATCCCTGATACATCATTTCATCTCAGAATTTACTTTAGACTGGGCAGCCCCAAAGCTAGAGTCAAAAGCTCCAAAAATCTTCCACTGATTTATTATGGTCTTCATCAGAAAACTCTGTATTTACACACATCTTTTATGCATCAGAGTTAAGAACAGACGGAAATCATTTGCTTTCACCCACTGCTCTTCCTCTCTGACCTTGCAGTGCTTCCACATACAAGGAAAAGGGTAATGTTTTATTTCACTGTCAACGTCTAAAGTTGGCCTTGAAACAACTCTTTCTCCTTCTGGTCTGAATTCCACACCTTAGGGTCAGGACCAGGAATTGGCAATGAGGAAGAGACCGAGTTAGGCTAGGAGTATGTCTGATGACAAGAGATCTCTGCCCAATCCTAAAATTTCAACTTTCTGCACGTCACGGCACTTCTTAAAACACACGAAATCATAAGTCAGATCTCAGTTGGCCCATAATTCTCAGGACCAAATACAAACTCATTTGTTGGAGATAAATTCCCTTTTCTACTGAGGATACTTTAAGTATTTAGGTAAAGTTTCACTGAAGTGCTTCCTATTACCACATTTCTACTTGCCATGTTTATTTTAGTGGGCCCTGGCAGATTTCATTTTGAACTTTTGCGTCACTTTTATTCTTGTTTGCTTACTTGCTAGATACAACAAGGGAACTGATTTTTAGAGCCTGGAATACCCAATTAGATTTTAAAATTTTTTGAAATCTAGTAATATATTTCAAATAAACTTATCAGGGTGTTAATATTTTCTTGAAATCCTTCCCTAAAAGACGAGACTTGTAAATTATTACTCTCTGGCCATATATTTGTTTATTTAATAAATATTTGTATGCTTATTATACTCAAGGTTTTGAGCTAAAGAAAAAAAAAAGAATTAATGTCTATCATTAATTCACTCAATAACTACTTATTGGTGTGCCAGGCACTATTTTGGGCATATAGTTAACAATTTAGACATGATCCCTATTCTCATGGAACTTACAGAAACTACGGCAATTCTACATCTCTCTCTCCTTGAGGAACCATCTTTATCAGTCATCCCACCTCCCCAGGATTTTCAACCTTTTCTTCCTATAGCACCTTTCTAACAACCCAAGTTCAAGTCATTCTCAACTTGAGAAATGTATATATCCTTCCCGTCTCAATCCCTCCTTAGCTACCACCCTCTTTTCTGCTTTGCAGTCGAATCTCTTGGTAAGAGCTGTCCATATTTGCTGTCTCACTTCCTCTGTCCCCATTTACTTAGCTCACCAGAATCTGGTCACTCCACTGAAAATGCTCTTACCAAGGCTATCACTAAATGCCATGGACAATTTTCACTTCCTAACTTACTTGGCTTCTCAGCAATGTTTGACATTGTTGACTGGTTCCTCCTACTTGAATCTCTTTCCTTAGGGGCTGAAACCCCATATACTCTTATCTCTGGTGGCTCCCTCTTGGGCCCCTCTTTTTCTATTCTTCCCTTGAAAAGCAGCTATCATTAAATAGTGCTTACCATGTGCCACGTGCTATTCTAAGTGCTTAACATATAATAGTCCATTTAATCCTCTACAACCCTATTTGGCTGGTACTACTGTCAGCCTTACTGACAAGAACAGGGAGGCACTGGGAGGTTAAATAATTTGCCCAAGGTCACATAACTAGTAATTTGGCCTAGAGTTTTACTTTCTGCCCTTCTTTCATTCTATACATTCTCTCTGATAACTGTATCTACTGCTATGGCCCAGTTACTATTCTGATTCCAAAATCTCTATCTTTACCCCAGATTTCTCTCCTTAGTTCTAGATTCACCTATCTTTTGCGATGGACATCCTCACTTGGATTTCTCACAGGCTTCTCAAACTCAACATCTCTAAAACGCAATTTGTCATTTTTCTCTCTCCTAAAGCCTGCTCCTCCTGTTTTATATTCTCCTTCTTAGTATCCAGCTGCCCAAGCCAGAAGCATGGGTATCAACCTTTCAATACCAAGAAAGGCTGTCTTCCACCATCCCCTACCCCCACACACCTTGTCCCCAACCACTACCATACATTGAGGTGTTTTTTTTTTTTTTTTGAGATGGAGTCCTGCTCTGTCGCCCAGGCTGGAATGCAGTGGAGCGATCTCTGCTCACTGCAAGCTCCACCTTCTGGGTTCACACCATTCTCCTGCCTCAGCCGCCTGAGTAGCTGGGACTACAGGTGCCCGCCACCACGCCCAGCTAATTTTTTGTATTTTTAGTAGAGACAGGGTTTCAGTGTGTCAGCCAGGATGGTCTCAATCTCCTGACCTCGTGATCCACCTGCCTCGGCCTCCCAAAGTGCTGGGATTACAGGCGTGAGCCACTGTGCCCGGCCACATTGAGGTTTTTTGATGGTCATGACTCATTAACCTTCATACTTCTCCATCCCCAACAGCACAACTTTACATCAGAAAACTGTCGTATCCACCTGGATTACTGCCACATTTCTCCTCCCTGATGGCCTTGCCTCCAGATTATTCTCTTCTGATCAATACTGTAGCCAGAGCAATCTTTCTAAAATGCAATTTTGATAATTTCACTCCATCTGCTTAAATATTTTCAGTGGCTCCTCAGTGCTCTCAGAATAGAGTCTAAATTTTTATCCTAGTAGTCAAAGCATAATGTAATTCCTGCTTGGCCTCTTTAGTCTTCTGTCTAATTATTTCCTACCTTTCACTCTAAGTTGCAGCCATAGAAAACGATCGTGGTTCCGCATAAGCATGTTTTCTCTCTTAGCTGTCCTTAGTCTCTCATTTTTCCTTTGCCTGGCTATTTCTACTGGGCCGTCAGGCCTCACCTGAGATATCATGACCTTCAGTGTCATAAGTTATAACAGTCTTGTCCCCTCACTCTATCCATCCAAAAGTGGGAGATAAGTGCCCCCGCCAACGTCTTCTCCCAATATTCCTCCTATTACAGCACTCTTACACTGTACCATAACTGCCTGTCTCCCATCAGTTACATGAAAAGGCACGCGGGCACATTCACTCTATACTGTATGGTATGTCATAGGTACTCATGAGATATGTGCTGAATGAATTCAAATGATTTTGCTCAGTACCTGTCAAAGTAGTACGTGCTCAATGTATGTCTGGGGAACTGATCTGAATTCTCAATACAACCCCACAAAGGAGACATTATTACATCAAATTTAAAGGCGAAGAAACCAAAGCTCAAAGAGTTCAAGTAATTTGTCCAATGCCACTGGGCTACTAAGCAGCAAAGCCACAACTCAAGCCTGTGACCACCAATTTCCAAAATGTACATGCAGTATAGTCCATTACCTCCTTGTGCTGTTAAGGATACAAAAGATTTAAAAAACCTGATCCTGGCTATGGAAGCTCAAGAAAAAGTTGCTTTTGGATGAAAAGTAGAGGGATATCAAATTAGGAACTGTTTTTTTAAGGACAACATTTGAACTGGTTCTTGAAGGATGGGTAGGATTTAGACAAGCAGAGACTGGGTAAGGGAGTTAGGGCACGACAAACATTTCTGGTGGCAGTGACAGGATAAATACATGAGAAATAGATTTATGGGGAGTCCACTGGGTTTTCAATATGGGTTGTGGCTGCTATTTTTCACCTTATGATGTACTAATAAAACCAGGCATGTTTCTTACTGCAAGATAAATGGGGTTTTACTAGACTTGGCATTCACTCTTAAGAGGCAGCCACTGTGTAAACATCTTACAAAATCAATTCGTAAAGAAGCCCACAAGGAACATTAAGAAGCTTACTTGCTGCAGTTCTGCAAGTTGCTTTTAAGGATGTCATAGTCAGTATTGAACAGAGGCCCACTGTCCTTTAGCATGGCTTTCTGGATGCTGTACACATGGATGCTGGCAGTCACAGCTAGCTTGGACTTCACTGCTACAAGTCAACAGGAAAAGCAGTCTGTTAATATACAAACTTCATAGCATGTGGGGACTTTAACAAGAAACCCTTCTGCATTAAAGCATTTGTAATCTGTGGTGGTCCAAAAAACTCTAAAAGGCCACACAGCCAAATATACAGTAAAACATCAACTCTTCTGTCTGCAATGGGGACATTATGACAAAGTAGGTTGTGGTGAGTCATTTCTAAGGACAGCACCTGTGAGGGTATCACTCATCCAGTGGACACTTTTAGTAAATATTAATGATTGATGATGACTACGATGATCTTTTTCTTTCGGTCAGAAAAGAGCCTTACACTATAGCATATAATTAAAGAGGACTAAGTAATTTCTATCTGAGAATACTCATTTATATATTTCAATTTTAGTTTAGAGAAAGCAACTCTATAATAAAAACAATTACTAACTAGGTAATTCTACGGAGGAGAAACACAACACCACAACAAATGTTAGGTTCCGTGAAGGAAGGGATTGCAGCTAACTTGTTCCATGTCCCCAGTGCCTAGTATAGAGCTTGGCACATAGTAGATAATCATTACATATCTACAGAATAAAGAAATTTTGCTTTGCTTAACACTGTGAGAATTCAGAAAGTAAAAAGTGGACAAACCCACCACTCTGAATACTTCAGAGTTAAATTTGGTAAAATACCCCCACCCTACCCCTATGGGCAGGAGCTCTTTCTTTTTAAAATACACATATTTTTTGTGTCCCTGGCGTGGGGCTGCCCTCCACCTTCCTCAGTCCCAATCTGTGAAATGGGGCCTGCAGGCCAAGGAGCCTTTATATACAAAGTACAACAGTACAGGTTTTGTCTTGAGATATAGGTCCAAGATCATGAGGACCCTGACTGTTATTAAATTCCTTTGAATTGGGTTTTTAAACAATCGAATGGTAGCACTGATAGTCTTGAAACAGTTAGACAAATTTAATTTAGAAGTTATTTAGAAGTCTTTCTGACTTCCAGAAAAGCATTCTTTAACTTGTTTCCTAAAAAAACTGCCACTGTCTTTTTACAGTTGATGAGGTAGCTCATATGGTATTCGTAACAGTTTCTGCATGTGTCACGAGTTTTGAAATTCTGTGATAAAAATGCTTTATAAATGTCAGCGGCTATTGGCCCTAAAAATGGGAAGTCAGGCAGATGTAGTATCATATTTTAACATGCTTTAAAAACTACTAATAAAATGAATATTGGGCTATTCAGTTAAATAGCTAAATATATTATACGCAGATGTTAGAGGCAGATTTTTTATTGCACCTACATTGATGCCATAAGAGGAAAAACTTGCTAAGTCACTAAAACACTTACCTTCCAATTTATCTTCTCTCACTACTGCAACCTTGTGGCACTGTAAGAAAATAACACTTTATTAGTGCTTAATGTAAGAATCTCCAATTTCAGTTTCCTTGCCCCAATAATTCAATTGTGCTTGGATGTGAAATTAGGAAAACAGCAGGCACTCCTTAAAATATATGTTATAATTTAATAAAGTCAGACTCACTTTTAATTTGCTTACTTTCAGGAAAAAAATAATAATTTGCTTATCTTAAAACTTCTCAATAAGGTTAAGGAAAGTGATCTAGCACAGATTTCAGTACTACAATTAAAAAAATACAGCATCTCAAATCAGTGTGAGCAAAGGCTTTTTAGTGAGTGATTTAATAAGAATTACTGTATAATCACATGGAACCAGATAAAAATTGGATCTGTTCCTCACATCATATACCAAAATAAATTCTAAATGGATCAGAGATTTAAATGTAAAAAATAAGGCCGGGTGTGGTGGCTCACGCCTGTAATCCCAACACTTTGGGAGGCCGAAGTGGGTGGATCACCTGAGGTCAGGAGTTCGAGACCACCCTGGCCAATATGGTGAGACCCTGTCTCTACTAAAAATACAAAAATTAGCTGGGCGTGGTGGCAGGTGCCTGTAATCCCAGCTACTCAGGAGGGTGAGGCAGGACAATCACTTGAACCTGGGAGGCGGAGGTTGCAGTGAGCTGAGATTGTGCCACTGCACTCCAGCCTGGGTGACAGAGTGAGACTTGGTCTCAAAAAAAAGAGAAGAACACACATATGCACACGAAAACATGTGTGAATTCTATAACCTGCTATAACCTAAGAAAGAGGGAACATTTCCTAAGTATAATTCAAAATCCAGAAATAACTGAAATAATCTATTTAAAAAAAAAAACAACTTTTAAATGAAAAAAAAATTTTAAGTACAAAAACAAACGATAAAGCGGAAAAAAATCTGCAACTTACATCACAAAGGGTTAATACACAACTTCTAAAAATAAAGAAAACAAAGACTAACAACTCTTTAGAAAACGGGCAAGAAAGGCCAGATGCGGTTGCTCATGCCTGTAATCCCAGTACTTTGGGAGGCCAAGGCAGGCAGATCACGAAGTCAAGAGATGGAGACCTCCCTGGTCAACATGGTGAAACCCTGACTCTACTAAAAACACAAAAATTAGCTAGGCATGGTGGTGCGTGCCTGTTGTCCCAGCTACTCGGGAGGCTGAGGCAGGACAGTTGATTGAACCCGGGAGGCGGAGGGTGCAGTGAGCTGAGATCACGCCACTGCACTCCAGCCTGGTGACAGAGTAAGACTCCGTCTCAAAAAAGAAAAAAAAAAAAAGGGCAAGTGGCAGGAACAGACAGTTCACAGAAAAAGAAATATAAATAGCCCTAAAACACATTAAAACATAATGCTATATGGAAACAGGCACTCTCATACATTGTTGGTAGGAACAAGAAACAGAGTGATATTTGGCAATATCCAACAAAAGTACACATGCACTCACCCTTTGACCAAGCAATCCTACTCTAGGAATGTAACCCTGAAACACACTAGCAAAAATATACAAAACACACAGCCACTAAGCTATTCACTACAGCACTATTAATATTTGTAATAGCCAAAGATCGTAAATAACAGCTACCAACAAGGGATTGCTGAATAAGCTAAGGTATCTCTATCAATGTGGCACTATGTGGCTATAATAATTAATGAGGAATATTTCTATAACTGCTGTGGAGTGATGCTCTGAATCTACTGTTATGTAAAAAAAAAGCAGAGTGCAAAATAGGTTGCACATATGAAAACACTTATCTAACAAAGAGAGGCAAAATGAATATATATTTTCTTATATTTAAAATATATACAACGGGCCAGGCGCAGTGGCTCACGCCTGTAATCTCAGCACTTTGGGAGGCCGAGGCGGGTGGATCACGAGGTCAGGAGTTCAAGATCAGCCTGGCTGAGATGGCAAAGCCCCGTCTCTATTAAAATACAAAAAAAAATTAGCCAGGCGTGGTGGTGGGCACCTGTAATCCCAGCTACTCGGGAGGCTGAGGTGGAAAACTGCTTAAACCCGGGAGGCAGAGGATGCAGTGAGCTGAGATCACACCACTACACTCCAATGCTTGGCCAACAGAGCAAAACTCCATCTCAAAAAAATAAAAATAAAAAAATAAAATAAAATAAAAATATATATATATATAAAACAATGGAAGGAGAAGGCAAACCCAATGTAACAGTTACCTGTAAGGGAAAGGAGGGAACCTATCAATTGAAAGCAAAATGGAAAAAAAAAATTGAATTGAACTAGATATGGGTGTCTTCAGTACAGTGAGGAATTATTTCAAGTGATTCTAAAATACAGGATGACTGTGCATCCTTAGCAGGACATATCCTACAGACAAAGAACTGCAAAGAAATCTTATCTTCAGTAATCAAATTGTTGGTAATAATACTGGTTTTGCTTTTCTAAACCTCGTATATTTGTCTAAAGCAAATAGGTATTTTTGTTAATGTTCGGAACCACCAAAATTCACAACACTAAAAAAAACAGCAATCTAAACATCAAATAAGTTTTTTAAAAAGTGTAACCATAAGTTTGAGCTGGGATTATTAATGTTCTCATAATGTGTTTTCTCTTAAAACTGGCACTCCTAAAAATGTCATTTTCATTGGTTTATTCAAGGGAATAAAAAAGTCATGTTCCGTAAAACTGCACACTAAAAATTACAGAGCTTATTATAAAAATTACAGACCATTAGGAATGAATCACTCAAAACCTATGCAGTTTGCAGTAAGAGCCCTAAAAACAGTAATTCGCACCTCATGAGAAGATCCAAATAGACCACAGGTCAGTGTGGCTATATACTGCCTTGGGGGATACTGAAAGTACATAAAAACAACAGAATGGAAATGCCAGCTGGTGCTAAAACAATGCAGACCAGAGTGGAGCTCTGATTCAATGGGTTCCTATTAAAGTGGACACGGGAGTTAGGGAGCATCCACAAACCCAGAGCCTAGGAGGGGGTAAGCCCTCTGTTCTTAGCATAACAGGGAAAACATGGCTAGTTGATGAGAGAAAACTATTCATAGAAAAATTACAGCTAAAAAAACAGAAAGGCCAGGTGCTGTGGTTCATGCCTATAATCCCAGCACTTACGGAGGCCAAAGGTGGAGGATCATTTGAGCCCAGAAGTTTAAGACCAGTCTGGACAACATAGTGAGACCTCGTCTCTAACAAAAATAAAAATAAAAAATTAGCCGGGCATGGTGGTGCATGTCTACAGTCCCAGCTACTGAGGAAGCTGAGGCAAGGGGATCGCTTGGACCCAGGAGTTCAAGGCAAAACATCACCATTTTGTAACCTTTAGTGAATTAATGATTTAGGCAATGATTAAAACTAATCTCAGTTAAAATCATTAGATGAAAAGCTAATAGGGAACCCATAAAGCATAGATCAGATTGACAGTTCTTCACATTACAGAAAGAACCAACCAAACATTTCCTTGAAATTTTCAAATAATCCTCTGGAAGAATCTCTGGGATGAGATTTGAAGAAAGCTTTCCCGTTCTATATGTTGTTAAACATTTTTTATAATAATCATTGGAAAAATAAAAATTATTTACATTTAAAAAAATCCAGGCCAGGCACAGTGGTTCACTTCTGCAGTCCTAGCACTTTGAAAGGCCAAAAAGGGCAGATCACTTGAGCTTAGAAGTTCAAGACCAGCCTGGGCAACATGACAAAACCCTGTCCCTACAAAAAATACAAAAATTAGCTGGGCATGGTGGCGAGCACCTGTAATCCCAGCTACTTGGGGGGGTTGAGGCAGGAAGATGGCTTAAACCCAGGAGATTGAGGCTACAGTAAGCCGAGATTCTGCCACTGCACTATAGCCTGGATGACAAAGTGAGACCCTGTCTCAAAAAATAAATAAATAAATAAATAATAAAAACAAGGCTGGGTGCGGTGGCTCATGCCTGTAATCCTAGCACTTTGGGAGGCCGCGGCGGGTGGATCACGAGGTCAGGAGATCGAGACCATCCTGGCTAACATGGTGAAACCCGTCTCTACTAAAAATACAAAAAAAAAAAAAAATTAGCCGGGTGTGGTGGCGGGCGCCTGTAGTCCCAGCTACTCGGGAGGCTGAGGCAGGAGAATGATGTGAACCCAGGAGGCGGAGCTTGCAGTTAGCTGAGTTCACGCCACTGCACTCTAGCCTGGGCGACAGAGCAAGACTCCGTTTCAAAAAAAAAAAACCAATAATAATAATAATAAATTTCATACAAAGCCGCGTAATGTCTTTTTTCTTTCTAGAAGCGCTAAAAACTTAAAAAGGAAATTATTAATAGAGAATTAAAAGAACGAAACCTGATCATAATGCTTAATAATTTGCCTTTCCTTAGGAGGATTCCCTTTAAGGGAAAAAAGGCATAGGTAAGCATCCACATTTGGTCAGTTTGTTCTACAGGGTTCCACAGAGCTTCCCAGTGAGGCTATTGGGAGGGCAAGTCCAGGGCTCCGAAATCCTCACAACCACTTCAACCACAGCAACCCCACTCTTAATAAATTTTATATATAGAACTCTGATGAAGATTTTGTTTGAGAAAGCATTCTCGGCCGGGCGCAGTGGCTCACGCCTGTAATCCCGGCACTTAGGGAGGCCGAGGCGGGCGGATCACGAGGTCAGGAGATCGAGACTATCCTGGCTAACATGGTGAAACCCCGTCTCTACTAAAAATACAAAAAATTAGCCAGGTGTGGTGGTGGGCACCTATGTCCCAGCTACTCGGGAGGCTGAGGCAGCAGAATGGTGTGAACCCAGGAGGCAGAGCTTGCAGTCAGCCGAGATGGCGCCACTGCACTCCAGCCTGGGCGACAGAGCAAGACTCCGTCTCAAAAAAACAAACAAAAAAAAAAAAAAGAAAAAGCATTCTCCTGCTAAAAAAAGATAGGCAGAATTTAAATACCATCTTATACTTAGAAACAGAAGAACTTTTTATAAGCAAGCCATGGCTTAGAAGTTTTTAACTGATTATAGGTTATACATCATTTTGAAAAATGGTCTCAGAAATATGCACTGAGGAACACAATTTGAACACGTTCAGTGTCATCCAAGAAAACCCTGGACTTTGAAGACCAACCATAAAGACTATCTAAGAATCCTAAATTAAGAGCCCCTGTTATAATGGGTCAGTTTGAGTAAAAATCTACCTTATCTTAAAACATAAATTCTTAACTTTGGATCCTATTCCAGAAGATCCATGAACTCAAAATTTTATGAATGTCAACATATGCATTTTTCTTTCAGATTCTCAAGGGGATCAATGACCAAAAAAAAATAAAAATCACTGCTTTAAAGAAACATAATGATTCCCAAGTAAAGGCTTGAATATGACTAGATTGAGGGTACTGACATAACTAAAGAAGGAGACGGAAGGTCAGTTGACCCTGGAAACAGAAGAAAATATGACAATCAGCTATAAACTTTGACAGTATCCATTCAAGAGCTCTACAGTGGCAGAACTCTGGAGACAGGTTTATCTCTGCAAGTAAATGAGTCACATCTGTTTAACTTTGCTTCAGAGATATAAATGACATCTTATTTTACACTTGCAAATATCTTGGTTATCTTTTGGCTTGCCAAATAGCTTGCAAACAAGAAAAGAATATGTTGGCTAAAGAGTATAAGGATCGGATCCCTCTAGCAGTTTTGTTGCTCCTTGTAAATTACTAAATTGACATTCCAGTTTTATTTTATATCACCCAAGCTGGAGTGCAGTGGCGCAATCACAGCTCGCTGCAGCCTTGACCTTATGGGCTCAAGTGATCCTTCCCACTTCAGCCTCCTGAGTAGCTGGGACTACAGGCGCATGCCACCATGCCCGGCTAATTTTTGTATTTTTTGTAGAGATGGAGTTTCGCTAGGTTGCCCAGGCTGGTCTCGAACTCCTGGGCTCAAGTGATTCTCCCAACCCAGCTTCCCAAAGGGCTGGGATTACAGGAGCAAGGCACTGTACCCAGCCTGACATTTCAGTTTTAAATCTCACATGCTGGGGACTCAATCACTAAAAAACAAATCCAGTCAATATTTTGACAAATCAGGGCTCTGAACTTATGATTCTGAGGGGAAATCAAAGGAAAGAGGGAAACATAGTGGATCTCTGAGAAGCGGCCACCTGACCTTTGGGCCAAGTCCCATGGGGCTTTTTATGCCCGAAAGAACCTTCAGATAGGAAGTTTGAGGAAGTGAGAAAGGAGCAGGTATGCCTTACTTTTGGGAGGACGCCAGAGAGGGGGAATTATTAAAGTTCCCAAGGCCCAGTTTGGTGCAGGAGAGGGAACAAGATATCTTAGCAGAGCTTCTGGTAGCCACCAAGGCATGGGAGTAATAGAATGATCCCTGTGCCCCTGAAAGGGACATGAAAATAGCTAAGAGAAAAGTCAAGCAGACCTGAGAAAGCTTTACAGTCAGGATGATGAAATCTAGCAGTCACCTGTGTTGCCCGATGACCAGATACCAGGTGGGACTACAAAAAGAAGAGGAAGGAGAATAAAATGTTCCCAGCCTATGCACTGCATTAGCTATGCTCCTGCCAAAAACTCTTACCCTTCAGGCACTTAGACATAAGCCTACCCAAATGAATGTTCAAAATTAAAAGAAGTTCAGTTAAAAAAATTATAATTTTTGAATACTTGTATTCATGGTTTGAAATTTGAACAGGTGGAAAATTAAACACCATTGTTCTCCATATACCTTCAAGGGGAAAAAATGAGATATAGGGAATAACAGAAGCAGTCTCCTAACATCTTATTGCATAATAATGATACAGTCTCTGCATCACAGCCAAGATATTACCCAAACTTCTCAGTTTTAGATTTAATCTAAAAATCCAAAATAATCATCACCATCAAATAGCTCTTTAAAACTACTATAACACAGAATCTTAATTTTTTCTCTCCCCTGAACTATGTTATAACACTCTTCATAACACAAACACATTTAAGCTCATTACAAGGCTCTGAGGACTTACAGAATGTCCATTCTGAATGAGACTGCCAGACACCAAATAGGTAACATGCAGTTGGGCTCCTGAATTTTCTTTTCGTTTCCTTTCAACATAATCATACAGCATCCTATTCCAAAGAAAAGAAGGCACAAGTAAGTCACCAGTAAGAGTTTTTACATGATCAACTCTTAATTAATGACTTAAAAGATATATGAAATCTGGTAGTCCATCAAATTTTCTGAACAGCAGCATTTTTCCTTGGCCTATGGACAGTTGAAAAAAAAAAGGATGGACTTTAGACAGGACATGGGGAGTAGAGTTCACGTGTTTGGAGCTGGCACAGTGATCAGTACATTAACTGAAATAAGATTAATAATAGACCAAGAGGGACTGAACCTGCATTAAAACAGTGGCAATGATACATAATAAATAGAACACTGAATCAAGAAGTAGTTTGGTAACTGTCTAAGCTCTGGATAAGTTAATTAATTTGTCTAGGCCTCTTAATATCCCAAGGCGTAAACAGGAGTGTTATATTAGATTAGTGATTCTTTTAACCTGGGATTCAGGTGGCCATCTACAACCCTTCAACCCTAAAGTTTCAGCAAATGTTTATGTGCTTTTTTGGAAGGAGATGTGTGAGGGTTTTCAATGGATTCTGAAGAGTGAATTACTCCAAAACATTAAGAACTACTAAGTATATGATCACAAATGTCGAGCTCTGAAATTCCAATTTTATTATTCCTCAGATTTAATGCTGGTTCAGAAATGCAGAATGTAACAGCTTACTCACATTGCCCAGTATTCAGAATAATTCATTAACCTGAGATAGCCAAATACTAAATGCAGAAATAATGTTGCTTTTAGTAAAATCTCTAAATTCATTTTTACTCTATGATCCAGCAAGTATCAGAAGTTGGCTCCGTTCAATAATCTAGTTCAAAAACAACAAAAAGAGACATAACATGTCTTTCATTTCGAGAAACATTTACAGTCTCTCTATAATATACTTCTGCCAAGCACAGCTAGAAATTAAAAAATCCCCAGAGAAACTCAACCTACATTGCTGTTCACTCTCTTCTTGAAGAGCCTGCTCTCTCAGCTTCCATAAAACCATGCCCCACTGAGTCTCCTGCTACCCCTCTCCCTGCTTCTGCTTCACTTTCTGAAGAGACTTCTCTACCTCCTCCCTCTCCTTAACTCTTAGTGTTCTGTCTTTAGCTGTTTTTTTCACTCTGTGTATTAGAATGACTGACCATTCCTGTCTGCCTGGGTCTGAGGGGTTTCTTGGGATGTGGAACTTGCAGTGACAAAACCGACCATCCTGGGCAAACCCAGGGTGGCTGGTCACCCTACTACATATTTTCCTCGGTTTATTTCATCCATCCCTGACAACAACATCATCTGCTGAAACCACGCAAGCCAGAAATCTGGGAGTCATTATCCTTCACTTCTTCCTATCCAGTGAGTTGCCAAGTTTCATCAGCTCTCCTTCCCAAGTAATTCTTGACTTCACGCCCTCCAAATCTCTTGACTAGACTATTTCAATTCCAAGTATCAATTCCTCTTCTCCTCCCCACCTCACCTTCATTACCCATGATGCTGCCAGAGTGAAGATTAAAAAATGCAAATCAAGTCATTCAGTCAACAAAACTTTACTGAGTGGTTACTTTATGTTCTATGCCTTGGGAAAGAACAGTGAATAAAGCAAAGTCTGTTCTTAGAGCTTACATTCTAGAAATGAGACACACAATAAACATATAATATATAATCTCAGATGACAGTAAGTCTATGGAAACAAAATTAAGTAAGTTAAGGAGGACAGAGGGTGCCTGAGAAGTTTTGTTATTTTATATAAGGTGATTAGGGAAGGCCTCATTAGCAGAGCCCTGCAGGGAGGGAGGGAGCCAGCCAGCAAGGTGGATACCTTGGGAAACAATGTTCTAGGCAGAGAGTCCAGCAAATGCCAAGGTTCTGAGGCAGGAAGGTCAGCAAGATCCAAGGAACAGAAAGGAGGCCAGTGTGCTGTAGTGGAATAAGGACAGTAGTAGGGGAGAGAGGGCAGAGTACCAGGCACATAGGGCTTTGTGAGTACCATAGGACTTTAAGAAGCCATTAGAAAGTTGAGAGCAGAGGTAACGTGATCTCACCTTTCAGAAGGATCTGAGAAGGTTATGTGGACAATATACTGTAGAGGGGCAAGGGAGGAAGCAAGGAGACCAGTTAGGAGGCTATTGCAATAAACCAGCCTAGAGATGATTGGTGGCTCAGTTTGGGGCGGTAGCAGTGCAGGTAGTAATCAGTGAATGAATTCTGGGTATATTTTAAAGTGAGAAACAACAGGATTTGCTGATATACTGTGTTGAAGTGTAAGAGAAAGAAGAGTCAAAAATGACTGGACTAGGCAACCCAAAGAAGGAAGCTGTAATTCACTGAGATGGGGGAAAAGCAGGAAAAGCAGGTGTTGAGGGAAGAAGTCAGGAGTTAGGTTTTGGGGCATATTAAATTTGCAATGCCTATTAGTCACTGTTGATGTTGAAAAGGTTGCTAGAGAGTCTTGTCTGAAATATAATTCCTTGTTATAAAGCTTTCAGTAGCGCCAGGCGCGGTGGCTCACGCCTGTAATCCCAGCTGTCAGGGAGGCAGAGGCGGGAGGACAGCTTGAGTTCAGGAGTTCAAGACCTGACTGGGCAATATAGCGAGACCTCGTTTTCCACAAAAAGGGAGGAAAAAAAAAAGTGTAACAAAGCTTTCAGTAGCTTCTCATCCCCTAAGGATCAACTTCAAATCTCTAGCAATGACAGGTAAGACCCTTCTTGTTCTGGGCCCTGTATCTCTGACCATTCCCCATCATACCTACACTATCTTCATCCTTATGAAATATTCTACAGTTCTCTTTATTCCTTTGTATATGCCCTTCCTTCTGCCTAGAAGGCTCTTCTCAGGCCTCAACTACCTAATTTCTCATCAAGACAGCAGCTCAGTTGTCACCTCCTCTATGAAGTATGAACCCTTCCCCAACACCATCAGGTTACCAGGGCACATCTTTTTTTTTAAAGAGATAAAGTCTCACTCTGTCACCCAGGCTGAAGTGCAGTGGCACAGCTCACTGTAACCTTGAATTCCTGGGCTCAAGCCATCCTCCTTCCTCAGCCTCCTAAGTAAATAGGACCACAGGTACATGCTACCATGCCTGGTTATTATTATCATTTTTTCTTCCTGGTAGAAACTGGCTCTTGTTATATCTCCCAGCCTGGCCTCGAACCCCTGGGCTCAAGCGATCCTCCTGCCTTGGCCTCTCAAAATGCTAGGATTACAGGAGTGAGCCATCATGCCTAGACAATGAGCCTTTGCCGTCCAAGCTCTAACAAATCTTATCCCATATGTATTATTACAGCACATATCACCCTGCCTTCTAACTACTTATTTTACATATGAGGCATCCCTTCTAGACTGTTAACACCTTGAATACAAAAAGGTGCCCTAGTCAGGATTTTTGCTGATTCCTCCTCTTTGCCCTCTAATGTTTCTTTCCATTGCAACAATTGTGTTAGAAGGATAAATGAGCTAACAGATCCATGAACATTTTGGTTTATTGATGCTAGTTTGGACCATGCTAAAGGAAGACATGACAGGCAGGTACCATGCCCAAGATGCTCGCAAGCTTGCTGGCCAAATGCACTATCTTTTTTCCACAACTAATAGTCCTGCCCATATCATCAGTCATTGTCCTCTATGCACTTGTCTCCCCAAATTGACCCCAGTTCTTCTCTCTTATATTATTCACAGAAAATGCAAAGCAAACTCTTATTTTAAAAAATAATTCCTACAGCCGGGTGCGGTGGCTCACACCTGTAATCCCAGCACTTTGGGAGGCCAAGGCAGGCGGATCACCTGAGGTCGAGAGTTTGAGACCAGCCTAACCAACATAGAGAAACCTTGTCTCTATTAAAAATACAAAATTAGCTGGGCACATGGTGGCGCATGCCGGTAATCCCAGTTACTCGGGAGGCTGAAGCAGGAGAATCACCTGAACCTGGGAGGCAGAGGTTGAAGTGAGCCGGGATTGTGCCATTGCACTCCAGCCTGGGCAACAAGAGCAAAACCCTATCTCCAAAAAAAAAAAAAAAAAAAAAAAAAGAAAAAGGGAAAGAATTCCTGCCTACTTTTTGAATCTTTAAAACGTGTTTTATCTAATTTAAGCCAAACTTTTTTTTTTTTTTTTTGGAGATAGAGTCTCACTCTGTTGCCAGGCTGGAGTACAGTGGCGCAATCTCAGCTCACTGCAATGTCTGCCTCCTAGGTTCAAGTGATTTTCCTGCCTCAGCCTCCCAAGTAGCTGGGACTACAGGCACATGCTGGCTAATTTTTTGTATTTTAGTAAAGACATGGTTTCATCGTGTTGCCCAGGCTGGTCTCAAACTCCTGAGCTCAGGCAATCTGCCCTCCTCGGCCTCCCAAAGTGCTAGGATTACATGCATTAGCCACTGTGCCCGGCCTAAGCCAAATATTTTTTAATAAACAAAATATAAAATATTCTTAAATAAGAATGACAACAGGCTGGGCACAGTGGCTCACAGCTATAATCCCAGCATGTTAGGAGGCCGAGGCAGGCGGATCACCAGGTCAGGAGTTCAAGACCAGCCTGGCCAGCATGGTGAAACCCCATCTCTACTAAAAATACAAAAAGTTAGCCAGGCATGGTGGCATGTGCCTGTAGTCCCAGCTACTCGGGAGGCTGAGGTAGGAGAATTGCTTGAATCCCGCAGGCGGAGGTTGCAGTGAGCCGAGATTGCGCCATTGTACTCTAGCCTGGGCAACAGAGTGAGACTCCATCTCAAAAAAAAAAAATAATAATAATAACAACATATATGACTTCTTACATGATACACTTCCTACACATATGATTAATTACAGCTTCCCATTTTAATTCATTAATCTTCCCTCCTGATAAGTTCCACCCATAATGTTCCCCAGGATGAGTACAGTGTATTGCCCATACTGCTTTCTTTAACCCAACTTAATTCTTTCACAGCATTTTCACAGTCTGAAATTATCTTGTTTAAATCAACCAGGGGAGGGACTTTGTCTGTCAGGTTTACTGTTGTACGACATAGCCTGAAATAATGCTAAAAAAAAACAGTATGAGGCCGGGCACGGTGGCTCAAGCCTGTAATCCCAGCACTTTGGGAGGCCGAGGTGGGCAGATCACGAGGTCAGGAGTTCAAGACCAGCCTGGCCAAGATCGTGAAACCCTGTCTCTACTAAAAATACAAAAATTAGCCAGGCGTGGTGGCGGGCGCTGTAATCCCCACTATTCGGGAGGCTGAAGCAGGAGAATCACTTAAACCTGGAAGGCGGAGGCTGCAGTGAGCCGAGTTCTGCCACTGCACTCCGGCCTAGGCAACAGAGTGAGATGCCGTCAGAAAAAAAAAAAAAAAAAAAAATTACGTGAGAGAAATGTTTGTGAAAATACTATAGTGAGGCCGAGCATGGTGGCTCATGCCTATAATCTCAGCACTTTGGGAGGCTGAGGCAGGAGGACTGCTTGAGCCCAGACATTCAAGACCAGCCTGGTCAACACAGCAAGATCCCATCTCTACGAAATAAAAAAATCAGCCAGCAAGGTGGCATGTACCTGTGGTCCCAGCTACTCAGGAGGCTGAGGTGGGAGGATCCCTTAAGCCCAGGAGGTCACGGCTACAGGAAGACATGTTTGAACCACTGCACTCCAGCCTGGGTAATCGAGTGAGACTCTTATCTCAAAACAAACATAAACCATAGTGCTTGGTATTCATTCAGCATGTATTGGCATTCATTGTGTGCCTGACACTGAAGACAGAATAACTGTGGCATATTATATTTTCCAAAGATGGCTGAGACAGCATCTTCCATTCCATATGCTCTTCTACATTCTCTCATTGAGAAGTAGAGCCCACTCCTTGAATCTGGTATGGCCAGTTATTCACTGCTTGACTTCTGAGGCTAGTCAGAAAAGGCAATTGGCTCTACATTGTGCTGGAACACAAGCTTTTGGAGCCCTGAGCTTCTATGTAAGAAGTCTGACTACCTGGAGACACCAGGCTGTGAGGAAGCCCAGGCCATACAGATAGACCACATGCAAGCACTCTAGTCCACTGCCCCAGCTAAAGGCCCAACAGACGGCCAGAATCAACAGCCAGACATGTGCATAAAGAAGCCTAAAGATGACCAGGTTCCAGTTATTGGGACTTTCCAGCAGGGATGCCAGACATCATGGAACAGACATAAGCCATTCCCACTGTGCCCTATCCAAATTCCAAAGCAAAAGAATCTATGCACATAATAAAATGATGTTTCCAGGCACTACATTTTGGGGTGATTTCTGACACAGCAATAGTAATCAGAACAGTGATGAACCTGACAAGTTTCCTGCCTTCATAGAGTTTATATTCGAGTGGGGAAAGACATATAATTAGCAAGAAAATGCCAAGACAATAATATGAATTATAAAATGCTGGGATAACTGTATACCCATGTGCAAAAAAATGACGCTGGACCCTTTCCTTACACCATACACAAAAAATCAACTCCAAGTGATTCCTAGAAGACATAGTCAATATTTATATATTTCAGTGATTCATTTAAAAATTAGCTTGAACTAACACCTAATCTGAAAGCTTTAGTATAGTCTTACTGTAGGAACTAAAGCATTTCCTTTTCTTTCTTTCCTTCCTTTTTTCTCTCTCCTTTCTCTTTTAGAGACAGGGTCTTGCTCTGTCACGCAGGTGTGATCATAGCTCACTGCAGCCTTGAACTCCTGGGCTCAGACAATTCTTCTGCCTCAGTCTTCCGAGTAGCTACGACTACAGGTGCATGCCACCACACCCAGCTCATGTTTTAAAAAAACTTTTTATAAAGATGGGGGTCTCACTATGTTGCCCAGGCTCGTCTTGAACTCCTGGGCTCAAGCAATCCTCCTACTTCAGCCTCCTCAAGTGTTGGGACTGATACAACTGAGCCACTACAGCCATCCAACTGAAGCATTTCTAATGTTAACAAGTACATGGCCAGGTGCAGTGGCTCATGCCTGCAATCCCAGCACTTTGGAGGACAAGGCAGGAGGATGGCTTCAGCCTGAGAGTTCGAGACCAGCCTGCACAACACAGCAAAACCCCGTCTCTACAAAACATGCAAAAAGTAGCCAAGTGTGGTGGCATGCGCCTGTAGTTCCAGCTAGTCAGGAGGCTGAGGAGGGAGAATCACTTGAGCCTGGGAGGCCGAAGTTGCAGTGAGCCAAAATTGCGCCACTACATTTCCATCTGGGCAACAGGGTGAAACCCTGTCTCAAAACAATAATAATAATAATAATATGTTAACAAGCACATGATCTGCAGAAAACTTAAATATAGTGATAACAATGATTTCTTTAAACTCTAAGTGGATTACAGAATTAAATGTAAGTGCAAAAACTAAAAAATCTTAGAAAAAAGCACAAAAGTAAATCTTCACAACCCTGGGTTAGGCAAAGCCTTCTTAGATATTATTGCAGAAGCACAAGCAACACATCAAAAAGAAAACACAACAAGGGTATGGAGAAAAGAGAATGCTTATACACTGTTGGTGGGAATGTAAATTAATACAGCCATTATGTAAAACGGTATGGAGGTTCCTCAAAATATCAAAAATAGAGCTACCATATGATCCAGCAGTCCCACTACGGATATACATCCAAAGGAAATGAAATCAGTATGTCAGAGATATTTGCGCTCACATGTTTACTGCAACACTATTTACAACGGCCAAAATATGGAATCAACAAATGTCCATTAATGGATAAATGGATAAAGGAAATATAGTGTATTACACAATGGAATACTATTCAGCCATAAAAATGAATAAAATCCTATCATTTGTAACAAAATGGATGAAACTGGAAGAGACTATGTTAACTGAAATAAGCCAGACACAGACAAATACCACACGATCTCACTCATTTGTGGAATCTGTAAAAGTTGATCTCACGGAAGTGGAAAGCAGAATTTTCTTTCCATAGGCTGAGGTGGTTAGGGGAGGGGGAATGTGGAGATGTCAGTCTAAAGGATACATAATTACAGTTAGACAGGAATAAGTTCAAGAGCTCTATTGTATAGCATAGTGATGATATACTATATTCTTGAAAAATGCAAAGATGATAGACATTAAATGTTTTCACCACCAAAATAACTGTGTGATATAATACATTTATTAGCTAGATTTAACTATTCCACAGTGTATATATACTTCAAAACATAATGTTGTATACAATAAATATATACAACTTTATTTGTCAATTTAAAAAATCTTGGCTGGGCACGATGGCTCACGTCTGTAATCCCAGCACTTTAGGAGGCCGAGGCGGGCAGATCACTTAAGGTCAGGAGTTCGAGACCAGCCTGGCCAGCATGGTGAAACCCCATCTCTACTAGAAATACAATAAAATTGGCTGGGCGTGGTGGCACATGCCTGTAGTCCTAGCTACCTGGGAGGCTGAGGCAGTAGAATAGCTTGAACCAAGGAGGTGGAGGTTGCAGTGAGCTGAGAGCATGCCATTGGACTCCAGCCTGGGATAGAGCAAGGCTTCTGCCTCAAAAAAAAGAAAAGAAAAAAAAATCTTCTTAGGCCGGGCACAGTGGCTCGTATCTGTAATCCCAGCATTTTGGGAGGCCAAGGCAGGAGGATCACTTGAGGTCAGGAGTTTGAGACCAGCCTGGGCAATATAGCGAGATCTCGTCTCTACTAAAAAAAAAAAAATAGTAAGATTTAAAAAAATTTAATCATTTTAAAATTTAAACTTAAAAAAGCATAAGCAACAAAAGGAAAAATAAATAAATTGGACTTCATCAGCAATAGAAACTTCCATGGGCCAGGCATGGTGGTTCATGTCTGTAATCCCGGCACTTTGGGAGGCCAAGGCAGGGGCTTGAGCCTAGGAATTCAAGACCAGCCTGGGACCAGCCTGGGAAACATGGCGAGACTCCATCTCTACAAAAAATAAAAAAATTAGATGAGTGTGGTGGCACGCACCTGTAGTCCTGGCTACTCAGGAGGCTGAGGTGGGAAAATCACCTGAGCCCAGGGAAGTCAAGGCTGCAGTGGGCTGAGACGACACCACTGCACTCCAGCTTGGGCAACAGAGTGACATCCTGTCTCAAACAACAACAACAACAAAAAATGTCTGTGCTTCAAAGCACACCATCAAGAAAGTACAAAGACAATCCACAGAATGGGAGAAAATTTTTGCAAATCATTTTTCAATCAGGGTCTTGTATTCAGAATATATAAACAACTCTTAAAACTCAACAACAACCAAAAATACCCAATGACAAAAATGGGCAAAATTTTGAATATCTATTTCTCCAAAGATATGGCCAAGCAGCATATGAAAAGATATTCAGCATCATTAATCATTAGGAAAATGCAAATCAACATAATTTATGAGATACCACTTCACATCCACTAGGATGGTTAAAATAAGACATAATAAAAAGTTTTTGCCAGGTGTGATGTACACCTGTAGAGCTAGTTGGTAGGCTGAGGTGGGAGGATCCTTGAGTTCAGATCCAGCCTGGGCAACACAGTAAAACCCCATCTCAAAAAAAAAAAAAAAAGAGTTCATCCATGAGAAGTCTGAGGGAAAAAAAAGTGTTAGTGTTGACCAGAATGTGGAGAAACTGAAATACTCATATACTGTTAGGACTGTAAGACAGAGCAGCCATTTTGAAAAATAGTTTGTCAGTTCCTCAAAATGTTAAATACAGAATTATCTCATGACCCAGCAATTCCAATCCTAGTTTGGCTGTGTCCCCACCCAAATCTCAACTTGAATTGTAATAATCCCCACGTGTTAAAGATGGACCAGGTGGAGATAACTGAATTATGGGGGCAGTTCCCCCATGCTCTTCTCATGACAGTGAGTTCTCACGAGATCTGATGGTTTTACAAGGGGCTTCCCCCTTCGCTTGACACTGATTCTCTCTCCTGCCACCCTGTGAAGAGATGCCTTCCGCCAAGTCTCCTGAGGCCTCCCCAGCCATGCGGAACTGTGAGTTAATTAAACCTCGTCTTTATAAATTCAGTCTCAGGTGTGTCTTCATAGCAGCATGAGAATGGACTAACACATATACCCAAGATAACTGAAAATATATGTTCATATAAACACTTATACATGAATGTTGTATACATGAGTGTTCATAACAGCATCATTCATAGCAGTCAAAATATGGAAATAACCCAAATGTCCATTAATGATGAATAAACAAAATTTGTTGTATCCATATTATAGACTGAATCATGTCTCCAAAAAGGTATGTTAAAGCCCTAACTCCCAATACCTTAAAATGTGACCTTATTTAGAAACAGAATTATCGCACATGTAATTAGTTAAGACAAGATCATATTGGAGTAGGCTGGATTCGTAATTCAGTATGACTGGTGTTCATATATGATGGACATGCAAAGATACAGACATACAGGGAGAATGCCATGACAATGAAGGCAGAGATTGGAATTAGGCAGCTACAAGCCAAGAAATGCCAATGATTGCCAGCAAACCAAATTAGCTCTAATCTATAGGCTATCTGTAGAGTTAAAAGCAAAGCATAACAACAACAACAACAACAAAAAACTCCAATGTGATTAAAATTGGTAGTAAACTGGACTTACTGTTTGGCCTGGTTAACATGAACCCCTAGTGTATAGCTCAGCCATTTGTATGTCACCTGTAAGAAGAAAAAATTTTTCAAATGTTTTATTAGATGACTCCAGAGTGCAGATCAGAACCGAGAGTCTGTTGCTAAAGATTCCTATTCTTAGATGATTAGGCCTTATAAATTAAAATAAATGCCACTGCAGTTTTGCCAAGAACTATCTATCTGGGTAGGCAGGACCTATTTATCTTAAAAATGCTAAGAAGTTTGTTTCATGAACTAATGAAAAGTAATCTAAAAAGACAGGCTGAACATACCTAACAGAAAAAACTCTCATTTTCCTCACATTCCTTGTTTTACTCGGGCCCTTTCCTCATGATGTCTTTTTTTGGGGGCCACCAGCCAAAGCCATCCTAAAACTCATCCAGAAGCTAGATGACTTTGAAGTGTGATGTCTCAGAAACTTCTAAAGAAAGTTGCACCCATGCAAACATTAAAGGGCACAGGTGGTGCAGGGGTCAGGAAATGAACAAAGTGGGTAAATATTTTTATAAGAGATTAGATTGGGAACTACCAGCATCAAGCCTTCATTCCTCCTAGATCCAGGATGCCTGCACTCTCTTCTCTCAAAGTCTCTTCCAATTCCAAATGTCAAGCTTCCAATAGTTAGAAGACTTGCACAGGTTAGGCAAAGGCAGTGTGATGCAGAAGAAAGCATTAGTAAGAGAACAGACCTAGGTTGAAAAACTGCCTATCCCTTACCAACCGCAAATAAACAACTTATTTGGCCCCTCAGCTTCAATTTCCTCATCTCGGGATACCACCACCGACCTGGGATGGGGTGCGGGGAGGTCACTGTAAAGATTAAAGTGCCTTGGCACACAGCAAGCACTCAATCATCACGGTTTGCAAAGTGCACTCACATCCATCATCTCGCTTGATCTTTTCCTCACCCCTGTGAAGCGGATCAAACCTCTATCAATGCTTAAATTTCCAGGAAGAGGAAACAGTATCTGGAGGTTACGCAACTTGTAACTTAACACAGTTAAGACACAATTTCCTCAACTGTAAACTTAAAACTTTAAACGCCAACCACCTTAAAAGAAAAGTGTAGGGACGCCTTAGAAATACTCTCAGCCAACGGCCCTCCCTCCGCGCCCGGTCTCCGCGGCTCCAGCCCCAGGCTCTGTTCCCAGCACGCCCACCCAAGGGACGCGGACTTCCGTGTGTGCCGGAGGACCTTCCCGACGAGTCCTCGCTCGCTCTGGGGCACAGAGCTCGCCCAGGTCCCCTCGTGGGGACCTGTCTCCCCTGGTCCCCACGAAGCCACAAGCAGAGAGGGGGTCAAGGCTCCCGCCGCCCTAGCCGGGCCCAGGACCCCGGTCGCACGCCCGCGTTCCCCAGTAGTAGCTGCTCACGATCTTGTTTTGGTCCGTGACGAACTCGTCTATATTTTCCAGATAAAGCTGGTCCGCCATGGTGCGGCAGCGCTGGGACCCGCCTCTAGCCCCTCTCTCAATCACAACCACAGCTCCCGCCGGCGGGAAACGTCTTTGCTCCCTCCCAGGTCCCGGGTCGTTTCCGCGGCAACGGAGGCGACGCACTACGGCGGCCCTCGGAGGGTCAAACTAGTCAGGGAGACGCCGTAGACTGAAGTAGGCAGAGCTAGCAGGAAGCACCGAACTGCGGGGCCTCCTGGCTGGTTTTTTCCTATACCTACGTACCTATGATAAAGTTTAATTTAGGGCCGGGCGCGGTGGCTCACGCTTGTAATCCCAGCACTTTGGGAGGCCGAGGCAGGCGGATCACGAGGTCAGGAGATCGAGACCACGGTGAAACCCCGTCTCTACTAAAAATACAAAAAAAATTAGCCGGGCGTGGTGGCGGGCGCCTGTAGTCCCAGCTACTTGGAGAGGCTGAGGCAGGAGAATGGCGTGAACCCGGGAGGCGGAGCTTGCAGTGAGCCGAGATCGCGCCACTGCACTCCAGCCCGGGTGACAGAGCAAGACTCCGTCTCAAAAAAAAAAAAAAAAAAGTTTAATTTATAAATTAGGCACAGTAAGAGATTAACAAAAATAACAAACGATAAAATAGAACAATTATTATTATACTGTAATAAACATTAGTGAATATGGTCTCTCAGCAGATGTCTTTGGATATAATATTTCCCTACTGAGGTTGGCTGCGGGTGATGAAACCCGGGAAAGCCGGGATAAAGGGGAGACTATTGAAAACAAGTAATTTTAGTAGTGCTCCAACTGGGGAAAAGTACTGCCTGTTATAATCCCTCAGAGTTGAGAAATTAGGGAAGGTTTTTCCAGAGGGGATGAGGAGAGGCTGAGTGTTTCGGATAGAAGCAGGAGAATTTGCTGGAAAAGAGTTCATCATCTCTGGATTGTTAGGAGAAGAGGCGGATGAAAGAGACTTGGGAGAAACCAAATCGTTGTGCCTAGGAGACTGTGAAGAGGCGCATGAGCTGTGTTCTCAGGAAAACTTGGAGAAAAGTTATCAGATTGGGGAATTTCAACTCTAATTTTTCCTAGTATCACCCCCCAAAAATCTTTAATAATTGACTTCAGCATAAGCCGGTGCAGTTCAGTACCGCAGCTGTAGTGCGTAAGTGAGTGGGCTCTAGAGTCAGACTTACTGGGTTTGAATCCTGGTTTTGCTGTTGTATAAACTTAGGTAATTCTTTAGCCACTAGGAGCCTATTTCCTTATCTATAAAATGGGAATAACAACAGTACCTGCTTCAAAGGCTTATTGCGGCATGCATTCATTCAAAGCATAGCAAAATCCCGAGAAAGGCCAGATACTTTTCTGAGTGTTGAGGTGCTGGGGCTGCAGCTGTGAGCAATAATAAACCGAGTCTGTTCACGTGTAACTTACATTCTGAGATTTTTAAGTGAAAGATAGTGGTGGTTTAAAATAGGGTAGCAGACCGGGCGCGGTGGCTAACGCCTGTAATCCCAGCACTTTGGGAGGCCGAGGGGGATGAATCACCTGAGGTCAGGAGTTCGAGACCTGCCAGGCCAACATAGTGAAACCCTGTCTCTACTAAAAATATAAAAATTAGCCGGGTGTGGTGGCACATGCCTATAGTCCCAGTTACTCCCAGGGCTGAGGCACCAGAATGTCTTGAATCCAGGAGGTGGAGGTTGCAGTGAGCTGAGAACATGCAACGGCACTTCAGCTTGGGAAACAGAGGGAGACTCCGTCTAAAAATAAAATAAAATGGCTCGGCGCAGTGGCTCACACCTGTAATCCCAGCACTTTGGGAGGCCGAGGCAGGCAGATCACCTGAGGTCAGGAATTCGAGACCAGCCTGGCCAACATGGCGAAACCGTGTCTCTACTAAAAATACAAAAATTAACCAGGTGTGATGGTACATGCCTGTAATCCCAGCTACTCGGGAGGCTGAGGCAGCAGAATTGCTTGAACCTGGGAGACCGAGGTTGCGGTGAGCTGAGATCGTGCCACTGCACTCCAGCCTGGGAAACAGTGAGACCCCCTCTCAAAATAAATAAATAAAATAAAATAGGGTAGCAGTGCCGGGCACAGTAGCTCACACCTATAATCCCAGCACTTTGGGAGGCCAAGGCAAGTGGATCGCTTGAGCCCCAGGAGTTCGAGACCAGCCTGAGCAACATACTGAAACTCCATCTCTACTTAAAAAAAAAAAAAAAAAGCCATGGTGGCGCAAGCCTGTGGTCTGTGGTCTGTGGTCCCAGCTCTGAAGTGGGAGGATGGATTGAGCCCAGGAGGTAGAGGCTGCAGTGAGCACTTGATCATGCCACTGCATACAGCCTGGGTGACAGGGTGAGACGCTGTCTCAAAAAATAATATATATATATTTTTTGAGACAAGAGTTTTGCTCTTGTTCCCCAGGTTGGAGTGCAATGGCGTGATCTCGGCTCACTGTAACCTCTGCCTCCCGGGTTCAAGTGATTCTCCTGCCTCTGCCTCCCAAGTTGCTGGGATTACTGGCATGCGCCACCACACCTGGCTAATTTTGTTGTATTTTTAGTAGAGACGGGGTTTTGCCATGTTGGCCAGGCTGGTCTCGAACTCCTAACCTCAGGTGATCCACCCGCCTCGGCCTCCCAAAGTGCTGGGATTACAGGCGTAAGCCACCACGCCCGACCAGTACATTTTTTAAAATAGAGTAGTGGTAGTAGAAATTGAGAGAACTGAGTGACTTGAGTTTTCTTTTAGAGTCGGCAAAACCTGCCGATGAATTACACGAGTGGAGTGTGGAAAAAACAGGAATCAAGGAAAATACCTAGATATGGAACATAAATCTTTAGGTAAATGGTGATGCCCTTGACTGAGACGTGAAAGACTGGAAGCAGATGAGAAAATCAAAAATTCTATTTGGCCAGTTATAAATGAGATAATATACATAAAACCCTCATGCAGTACCTGCACACAATGAAATCTACGATCGTTGACTATTACATTATTATATACGAGACATACTATACCAGGTACTTTAAGAGCAATATTTCATTTAGTCCTCATAGCAATGCTGCAAATGTGTTATATTGTCCATATTTTATTTTATTATTTATTTATTTATTTATTTTGAGACAGAGTTTTGCTCCTGTTGCCCAGGCTGGAGTGCAATGGCGCAATCTCGGCTCACTGCAACCTCTGCCTCCTGGGTTCAAGCGATTCTCCTGCCTCAGCTTCTTGAGTAGCTGGGATTACGGGCATGCACCACCACACCCAGCTAATTTTCTATTTTTAGTAGAGACAGGGTTTCTCCACGTTGGTCAGGCTGGTCTCGAACTCCTGACCTCAGGCAATCCACCCACCTCAGCCTCCCAAATTGCTGGGATTATAGGTGTGAGCCACCATGCCCAGCCTATTTATTTATTTTGTTTTATTTTTTGAGATGGAGTCTCAATCTGTCGCCCAGGCTGGAGTGCAGTGGCACGATCTCCACTCACTGCAACCTCTGCCTCCCAGGTTCATGCGATTCTCATGCCTCCACCTCTTGAGTAGCTGGGATTACAGGTATGCACCAACACACCCAACTGCATTTTTAGTAGAGAGGGGATTTCGCCTTGTTGGTCAGGCTGGTCTTAAATTTCTGACCTCAAGTGATCTGCTGGCCTCGGCCTCCCAAAGTGCTGGGATTACAGGTGTGACCCACTGTGCCTGGCCATTGTCCATATTTCAGAGGCTGGATTGTTGCGGCTCAGAGAGAAATAGATTTTTCCAGGATTATTAGGTGGTTGCTGTGGGATCAGAACTCAGGCTTCTTGTCATTGCTCCACAGGAGTGGGAAGTAAGTCAAGATAATTGGTCAGGGAAGAGTCTTAATACTATCCCTATGCCAAATGGAGCAGATGACAATGAGGTGGCTACATTGTCTGGGCTATATACCCTGGGGTTGGTAGTCTGGTGCCAGGAAAATTTAGGACACTAACACGAAGAGTTTAAGAGCGGAGGTTTAATAGGCAGAAGAGAAAGAGAAACAGTTCTTTTTATATATATAGAGAGGGGTCTCCTAGTGATCATGGTGGCAGATGCGCTGGACTTTATAGTCCAGCTTGAGGAGGCGGTGTCTGATTTATGTAGGGCTCACAGATTGTTTCAATTAGGTGTGACATTTACATAGCCCAGGGGGAAGGCTGGTATCCCCACCCTAATCTTATGATGCAAATGAACCCTCCTTGGCTGGCACCATCTTGTCTGCTTCTTATTGTACACGCGGCTGGCAGAGAAGGGATGATGGAGCCGCCATCTTGAACATGTCTAGTCCCTAGTTCCTGCCCACATTCACCGGTGCAAGCTCCCAACTTGCTTGTCTATGTCTGCAGCTCAACTTTACAGGCTGGTCTTTGTTAGAAAGTGATTTGGGGCAGCTTTTCATTAAAAAGAAAAGCCTTACCGTGAACTTCTATACCCTTACTATCTGCCTAAGTAATTTCTTCTTAACTCCTATATCAACCACACTGTTTAGAGCACCCAGCTCAACCCAATGGACCTGCCAATACTAGGGTTGAATGACTTAGCTGGATTAGTGGTTACCCTTGGAAGGGTAGAAACTGGAAGGGAGTATGAGAAGGCTTTTGAGATGAAGGTAATATTCTTGATCTTGGTGTGTTGAGTTTGTGAAAATGATTTGAGGTATATACTTTTGGTATGTATATATAGTTTTCTATATGGATGTTTGCATTAATCAAAAGTTTAAGGAAATTGATTATTTGAGGAATCTTAACTACAGTGTCAAGCCTTTTCAAACTAGGAAAATAGAAAATAGGTAGAAGTATTAGAAAGAATGGGTTTAATCTTAACCTTGGACAATAGAAAGGAGATTCTGTGAAGAAGGGATCATGGGCAAAAGTGGTGCAAAGCAAGGCAGTAATTGGATTATCAAATCAAGATAAATAATGAAAGGTATCTCCAAGTCTGGGTTGGGATAATGGGACTAGAAAGGAATGACTACAGCTCCGCACAGGATTGGGTAGGCTGGGGGTTGGGTGTGTACATTAAGGGCAGGAGAGCTGGAAGGGGAAGAGAAGAGATAGCTTTTCTGTTTCTGTGTCTAAGGCCTACCCAGTTTGATTTTTCCTTTTCCAATTTGGAGGGTAATTGAATGAAAAGCATATGGGCGTTGGAAACAATTTTTCTTGTAAAAAGCAAGAAAGCAAACAAACAAAAATCTGGGCCTGATTTCCAGCTTTACCACTTACTAGCTGTGTGGCTTTAGGCAAATCATTTAACTTCTTTTATCATCTTAAAAGAAGAGAGACAATAATGTCCAGCGATGTACAGATAAATGTGTAATAACCAACTTGCTAAATAAAAAAAGCCCTGATTTGAAGTGGTTGCACTTCTGTGGTATAAATACTCCACATAGCAGAATTCAAGCTACAAGATATTGATGCCGTAGAATGCAGAGTTAGGAAGAGATGCACAGTATCACACCATTATTTCCACCATACAGACCCAATAAACATAAATAACCTCAAGAGCATAGATAGGCCAGGCATAGTGACTCGCATCTGTAATCTCAGTACCTTGGGAGGCAAAGACAGGAGCATCCCTTGATCCCAGGAGTTCAAGTCCAGCTTGGGAAACATAATGAGACCTGTCGCTCTAAAAAAAAAAACCACAAACGAAAAAAAGCATAGATAGTAGTAAAACACTTAAGAAGTGATGAAATTTGAATATCGGCTTGTGTTTAATATAATTTGATTTACATTTATATAATTTAATTTTTAGTAATGGCTCTGTTTAACTGACTTGCAAACTTTCTGAAAATTTAACATTCAGCTCTCATAAGCAAGTACCAGCCAGCTCTCGTGCATCACTGTAAATAATTTATCTACCTTGCATGATTGACAGGGTTGAAAGTAACATGTTCTGTGCCTTGGAGATAATTAAGTGCTCCATAAATGGCAACTATTATTATATAACAAACACTTATATACCACTGACTATATGACAGGCTCCATTCCAAGTGCTTTACAAATATAAACCCATCTAATCTCCATAACAACCCTAGAAAGTAAAGCATGTTATTATTCCCTTTATTCAGAAAAGTAAACTCCATCACAGAGAGGTTAAATAACTTGCCCAAGGTCACAAAGCAACACAGCTAGAATTATAACCCAGGCAATCTGGCTACAGCATCCATGATCTTAAACATTGTGTTTTGCCATCTCATTATTAGTTTACAACTGTACATATAAAACCAATAATAAGTACAGTGAACTCTAACACGTTTTATTGCAGAATTTTGGGATTCCTGTGCACATCAGTCAAGTGAGAATTGCTTTCAGTAGAAACCAAGTAACAAACTGGATATGTTGAGTATCACATGGTATGACAATATAGAGTCCAGGCAAATAAAAGTTAATCTTGAAAGTTTTTGAGTCAGGTATTGGAGGTAAGGGAAGTTTGGGGGGCGTATAGACCTTTGATTAGATTTAGAAGGGAACTACAGCTAGCAAATGCCAGTGAAGAAGCCTAGGACTGTGTCCAGGAGATTAGTATTTTATCTAGATGATGCCTGAAGGCTTCATTTTAGGGTCAAAAGTAAACCAGAAAAGAGAACTCCTCTGTACTTTTACTCCCATGAATCCTAGATGAAGAGTCTTTTAGGTTGTATACATTGCTTGGATGATAATAACTATCATTGATTGAGCACATACCGTGTTTTGAGTACCTTGCCTAGAGTGGCTCATTTAATCCTCAGCCAATCCTGTTAGATTCAATTATCCCTTCACCAAAAAAGGACCCAAATTTGAGGTCAATTTTATGTTAATGGGAAGAGTGAGTAGAAAACAATTCCATGTAAGTTCTAAGACAAGGTTTGCTTAAACAAAGAACTAAGTAGGACTTTACAACTAGCCTCATCCTAATATAATAATAATAATGACAACACCACCACCAGCATTTAATACTTCTTAATAAATATTTACTGATTTAGTCTTTTTGTTTGTTTGTTTGGTTGGTTGGTGTTTTGAGACAGAGTCTCACTCTCTCTCCCAGGCTAGAGTGCAGTGGTACGATCTTGGCTTGCTGCAATCTCCGCCTCCTGGGCTCAAGCAATCCTCCTGCCTTAGCCTCCCGAGTAGCTGGGATTACAGGCACCTGCCACCATGCCTGGCTAATTTTTATATTTTTAGTAGAGATGGGGTTTCACCATGTTGTCCAGGCTGGTCTTGAACTCCTGACCTCAGGTGATCCATCCGCTTTGGCCTCCAAAGTGCTGGGATTACAGGCGTGAGCCACCACGCCTGTTCTAACTTAGGCGTAATTACACTAAAAGCAGTGAGATTTAAGGGGGAAAATATAGGATTGAGAAACAAGGAGACCTCAAAGAGTGTTCACTATGAATTATCTATCATTCACTGCATGTGTAGGCACTATGCTAGGCCTTTTACTTGAATATTTTCATTTAATCTTTGGAATGACCGATAAAGTAAGTATTATTACTTACCTACTATTACCTCTATTTTATAGACGTCACTTAGCTTAAATTATTATCCCTATTGTACAGATGAAGAAACTGGAGCTCAGAGAAATTAAGTAACTTATCCTAAACCATATAGGTAGTAAGTGGTAAAGATGTGTTTCCAGCCCAGGTGTGCCCAAAGCCCATGTTCTCAACACTGTGGTTGTCTTTACACGATAGCATTTGGCTGATTTTTGTTATCTTCTTTATATCTATTTTTTCTTATATGTGTTTGGAAATTTTAACAAGAGTCCATATCATTTTTATTTATTTATTATTTTGAGATGGAGTTTCACTCTTGTTGCCCAGGCTGGAGTGCAATGGCATGATCTTGGCTTACCGCAACCTCCGCCTCCCGGGTTCAAGTGATTCTCCTGCCTCAGCCTCCGGAGTAGCTGGAATTACAGGCACGTGCCACCACACCCGGCTAATTTTGTATTTTTAGTAGAGACGGGGTTTCTCCATGTTGGTCAGGCTAGTCTTGAACTCCCGACCTCAGGTGATCCGCCCACCTCAGCCTCCCAAAGTGCTGGGATTATAGGCGTGAGCCACTGCACCCGGCCAAGATTCCATATCATTTTTATAATCAGAAAAGAATGAACATATTTTCATTTTGAAAAAATGCAGCATTTAGCAACGTCAAATTAACTCTTTTTATTCCAGTCCTCTGTAATGTTTCCCTATTTAAAATGTAAAAGGTGGCTGAGCGAGGTGGCTCATGCCTATAATCCCAGCACTTTGGGAGGCCGAGGCGGGCGGATCGCCTGAGGTCGGGAGTTTGAGATCAGCCTGACCAACATGGAGAAACCCTGTCTCTACTAAAAATACAAAAATTAGCTGGGTGTGGTGGCAGGCGCCTATAATCCCAGCTACTCGGGAAGCTGAGGCAGGAGAATCGCTTGAACCCGGGAGGCGGAGGTTGCAGTGATCCTAGATCCTGCCATTGCACTCCCCTCTGGGTGACAGAGACTCCATTTCAAAAAAAATAAAATGTAAAAGGCAATCTCCAGAAAGGACTAGAACCACCATTCCTACCTACAACATCTTAAATGTCACTTTTTTAAAAATTAAAAAAAGAAACTCACTCCTTATTCCTTAAGGATGAGGCTTACCATAGGTGCCTCATGTTGAGAACAAAAGCAGTTCTCCAGAAGCCAGAATAATCAATCAGCCAAAGCATTTTCTGGCCAAAGGAGAGGTCAGACAAAACGGTTGGGGATGTTGGTGTCAGGTGCCACCAGCAGTGGGAACCATAGGACCGAACCACCTCAGCCTCCATGCCTCAAAAAAGAACCTAAGATAGGTGTCAGAAGTAGAAGGCTGACCCTCCTCTGTCTTCTTCTTCATCCCCACTTCATCCCAGAAATAATCGCATCAGAGAGTCTAATGATTCTGATAGGGTATGCAGTGGGAAATCTAGACAGGGCTCAATATTGGGGCAGGGTGATGAGCAATCAACCTATATGCAGGCAGGATCCCCAAACTCAGAGGAGGGAAGAAGGCAAGGCCTCTGGACAGGAAAGGAAGCCCTTGGGGACAACTTAGGAACCCTACCAGTTGGCTAGCCTTCAGGGATACTACAGGTTTATTGGGGGTAATGTTTTCCAAGCAGGGTAACAGGTCAACTAAGGAGTATAAGATTAAAGTAATCTTAAGACCGGGCTCGGTGGTTTATGCCTATAATCCCGGCACTTGGGGAAGCCAAGGCAGGAGGATCGCTTGAGGCCAGGAGTTTAAGGCCAGCCTGGCCAACATGGCAAAACCCTGTCTCTACTAAAAAATACAAACATTAGCCAGGTGTGGTGGCTCACTTTTGTAATCCCAGCTACTTGGGAGGCTGAGGCGGAAGGATTGCTTGAACCCGGCAGGTGGAGTTTGCAGTGAGCCAAGATCCTGCCACTGCACTCCAGGCTGGGCAACACAGTGGGACCCTGTATCAAACACAAAACAAAAAAAGAAGTAATCTTAACACCAACATATTTCTTGTTGACACAGATGTATTTAGTAATTAGATCACTCATTCATTCATTCATTTAACAAACATTGCTACAGGCCTCTTGTACACCAGGCTTTATGTGATTCATGGGGACACAGCATGGTCTTCATCTCTGGGAGTTTACAGTCTGTATAGAGTAAACAGCAATACAGTGTGAGGGAATCACAGCGTGCCACAAGAACCCGGAGGAGGCAGCTCACCTAGCCCAAAGATCAGAGGAAATCAGGGAAAGACTTTGGACCTGGATACCAGGGATATATACCATGTAATCCTTCCTTTCATTTGGCACAATATATAAGAAATGAAATCGGAGTGCTGTCTTTTTTTTTTTGCCAGGCTGGAGTACAGTGGTGCAATCTTGGGTCACTGCAACCTCTACCTGCTGGGTTCAAGTGATTCTCATAACTCAACCTCCTGAGTAGCTGGAACTACAAGTGTGCACCACCACGCCTGGATAATTTTTGTATTTTTGGTAGAGACGGGGTTTCACCATGTTGGCCAGGCTTGTCTCAAACTCCTGGCTTCAAGTGATCCACCCACCTTGTCCTCCCAGAGTTCTGGGATTACAGGCGTAAACCACCACGCTTGGCCAGAGTACTGTCTTTGTTACAACTTTTAACAATACATCACAAGCCTGTATTTCTTCTTTTTCAAAAAGTTATTTAGGCCAGGCATGGTGGCTCATGCCTATAATCCCAACACTTTGGGAGGCTGAGGTGGGAGGATTACTTGAGTCCAGGAGTTTGAGACCAGCCTAGGCAACACAGAGCAACCGCATCTCTACAAAAAAAGAAAAAGAAAAAAATAGCCAGGTGTGGTGGCTTGTGCCTGTAGTCCTAGCTGCTCGGGAGGCTGAGGCAGGAGGATCACTTGAGCCCAGGACATCAAGGCTGCATTGAGCTATGATCATGCCACTGCACTCCAGCTTGGGTGACAAAGCAAGACCCTATCTCAAAAATAAAAGCATTTTTTAAAGTTCTCATAAACTTTTATGAGAACATGTGTATCTTGCATAGACTGTCTTGTGGAATGTATAGCTACCCAGGCCAGGACACATCACCCTCATGACAGCTGGTGACGTAGGACCTCAAGGACAATGAGATAAGCCTCCAGGTGCTTGTTCTAAAACACCTTATCAGTGCTATAAAAATCAGTGTAAAATCCCTCAGTTACCAAAACTAAGTGGGTGAGCCAAGAGGACACTGTGATACTGGTTTTCCTGTTCCATACATATACCACCCCATCATGCTCCCAGCTACACTCACATCCCAGCCTGTTTATTCCTCAGCTGGCTCACCAGAGGTTCACATCTCTACCTTTGCTGCCTCAGACATTCAGAAAAAGAGCAGGAGGACCTCCCATCCCCACCTTGCATATGCTTTGTATAAATTTTTTCCTTTCTCCCCTCCCTTGGGGGCTGGGAGAATGCTTGGAGTAGTGATGCTAAAAGTGAAGATAACTGGAAACTGGCTATGGGCAGTTTTGTCTTAAGCACATCATTTCTGAATTTTTTGTTTGTTTGTTTTGAAACAGAGTCTCCCTCTGTCACCCAGGCTGGAGTGCAGTGGCGTGATCTTGGCTTGCTGCAACGTCCGCCTCCTGGGTTCAAGCAATTATCCTACCTCAGCCTCCCGAGTGGCTGGGATTACAGGCGCCCGCCACTATGCCAGGCTAATTTTTGTATTTTTAGTAGAGATGGTGTTTCACCATATTGGCCAGGCTGGTCTCGAACTCCTGACCTGGTGATCGCCCACCTTGGCCTCCCAAAGTGCTAGGATTATAGGTGTGAGCCACCGCACCCGGCCTCTGAATTCTTACAATGTGTGTCAGGTGGGGTTGGCATTCAGGGCTAGAAAGAAGCATATGATCCTTTTTTCAGAGAACATTGGTTTCTGCCCCCAAACACTGCTGGTCAGGGAGGCTTCCTGAGGAGCTGTCACGTGGGCTCAGCTTTCATGTCAGGTAAAGAAGGGCAAGGGCTGTTCCGGACACAGTCTGGATGGAGTGAGCTGCTCTCTTTGCCTCATTGTCTTTTGACCTAATTGCTTCTTTCTGTATGACTGCTCTGTTTTCTTCTCTGCTTAACCATAGTTTTTGTTTCCTCATAATTTTAGTGTAAACACAGCCATTGTTGCCATGGCTCATCTTAACTACCACTTCCAGCTTTTGGCCCATGACTAACTACAGATTTTCTCAACAGTTCCCCATTTTGTAATTCCTAAATGGCCCAGTCCAATTTGCTCAACTTATTTCAGTTTTTGTTTTTTTTTAAATTTCAGATTATCAAAATTTTTTCAGGATACTAGGCAGCCCGTGGACAGGTTCCTCTTGAACAAGTGCTCATTCATTCATTCCTCACTTGTTCACTGAGTTTCTTAGAGTTCACTATATATATGAGATACGATAGTATACAAGAGACATATGGCCCAGGTTGGAGACAGATAAGTTAACAGTTAAAAGACCATGTTGGCCGGATGCGGTGGCTCACACCTGTAATCCCAGCACTTTGGGAAGCCGAGGCAGGTGGATCACCTGAGGTCAGGAGTTCAAGATCAGCCTGAGCAACATGGTGAAACCCCGTCTCTACTAAAAATACAAAAATTAGGCTAGGAGCCGTGGCTCATGCCTACAATCTCAGCACTTTGGGAGGCTGAGGCAGGTAGATCACGAAGTCAGGAGTTCGAGACCAACCTGGCCAACATGGTGAAACCCCGTCTCTAGTAAAAATACAAAAATTAGCTGGGTGTGGTGGCGGGCACCTGTAATCCCAGCTACTCGGGAGGCTGAGGCAGGAGAATTGCTTGAACTGGGAGGCGGAGGTTGCAGTGAACCAAGATTGCGCCATTGCACTCCAGCCTGGGCGACAGGGCAAGACTCTGTCTCAAAAAACAAACAAACAAACAAACAAAAAAACAAGTATTAGCTGAGTGTGGTGGTGGGCGCCTGTAATCCCAACTACTTGGGAGGCTGAGGCAGGAGAATTGCTTGAACCCAGGAGGCGGAGGTCGCAGTGAGCCGAGATCATGTCACTTCACTCCAGCCTGGGCTAAAGAGTGAGACTCCATCGCAGGAAAAAAAAAAAAAAAGGAATGCATTGAATTTGGTCTCCATCGGCTAGAAGAGTGACAGGCACAAAAGCCAGAGTTCAGTAATTTAAGAAATGAAGAGTGAGAAGAACTGAAGATAGAAGGTGAAGACAACTCTGGCCAATTAACTACATGGAAATGGAGAGGTGGAAGGGGTTAAGGATGGTCATGAGCTTCATAGCATGTCTGTCTAAGCCACAGGGCTAGTAGGTGGTAGTGGACGTTTGTCTTAGGAAAAGGCATGCCAGGCATTGTGGGGTCTGCTCCGTCTAGAGTGTTGTCAGTCAGGGAGGCCTGACTGGAGGAACTGAAGGCTGGAATCTGCAGGAGGCGACATGGAAAGGGAATTCTTCAAAGGCCTTTTTTTATTATTATTATACTTTAAGTTTTAGGGTACATGTGCACAATGTGCAGGTTTTCATCCCTGGTTCCCAGCACCCTGCTTGGCTAAAACTGGAATGGACAGGCCCTTAGCAAATATTTATCGGCTGGAAACTGAATGCCTGGTGAATAGATGGATGGGTGGATGAAATTGAATTAAATATTGTTCTGCTCTATAGTCCCTTTTGTTGAGTTACAGAATATTGTTTGTGGAAGGTGTTGTTTACTTTTCCTTGCACCACTGCAATGACTATTGTCTGTTATCAAGTGAGCATTATAGATAAGCTAATGGGGAAATCCAGCTTCCTTCAAAGACCCAGTGATCAGAAATGAGGACAGAGAGGCAACGAGCCCAGGTCCTAAACAGGCTTGAGGGCTGCAAAGAGCCCTGCTGCTAGAGACCCCATAGGGAGGCTTCACACGTTCCTACGTACAACCTTGACACACAGTACTTTAGTACACACTCCATATGTTTGGGGTTGACCAATTTAAAGTATCTTACCTTTCAATATTTTCTTCCTAAGGCAAAATCAGATAGTGGACCTCCCCAACTGACTTCCCTCATTTCCCCTTGCTCTATGATGCCTCCACCACCCCTCTGCTCTCCTCGTACCTGCCCTATTTCAGGCCCTCCTATCATCAGTCTTTTCTTTTAAGTTGTTTTTCTGCTAATAAAGGAAATGCCTGCTCGTTCTCATCTTTTCTAGCCTCATCTCTCCTCCAGTCTGCCCTCCCTGGCCCTGGTTCATCTTTAACACAAGTTCTAGGATGATGTTTCTTTTCTTTCTTTCTTTTTTTTTTTTTTTTTTTGATACAGAATCTCGCTCTGTCTCCAGGCTGGAGTGCAGTGGTGTGATCTCGGCTCACTGCAACCTCTGCCTCCTGGATTCAAGTGATTCTCCTGCCTAAGCCTCCCAAGTAGCTGGGACTACAGGTGCCCACCACCATGCCCAGCTAATTTTTGTATTTTTAGTAGAGACAGAGTTTCACCATGTGGGCCAAGATGGTTTCGATCTCTTGACCTCATGATCCACCTGCCTCGGCCTCCCAAAGTGCTGGGATTACAGGTGTGAGCCACTGCACCAGGCCCAGATGATGTTTCTGAAACACAGATCTGATGATGTTACTCCCTGCTTAAAACCCTTTGGTGGTTCTCTGTTGATTTTAGAATAGTCTCTCTCTCTCTCTCTCTCTCTCTCTCTCCTTCCTTCCTTCCTTCCTTCCTTCTTCCCTGCTTCCCTCCCTCCCTCCCTGCCTCCCTCCCTCCTTCCTTCCTTGATGGAGTCTCACTCTGTCACCCAGGCTGGACTGCAGTGGCACGATCTCAACTCACTGCAACCTCCACCTCCCGGGTTCAAGGGAGTCTCCTGCCTCAGCCTCCTGAGTAGCTGGGACTATAGATGCATGCCACCACGCCCGGCTAATTTTTTTTGTATTTTTAGTAGAGATAGGGTTTCACTCCTGACCTCAAATGATCTGCCCACTTCAGCCTCCCAAAGTGCTGGGATTACAGGTGTGAGCCACCGTGTCCGGCAAGTCTCAGTTTCTTAGTAGAGAAGACGGGAGCGTTCAAGGCTCTTCGGGTTCTGGTCCTTCTTCCACCTTCCTCTTCAGCAATGTCAAACTGCAGTAGCGCCAGCATCATCCAACAGCACACACCTGCTCTCACAGCCGCATGCCTTCGCTTCCTGCTTCTGCTGCAGCCTGAAATATCGCCCTTGACTCTGCTCCATTCCTTTGTGTCTGGAAGCTTGAGAGCCTCCTTCCTGGCATTTGTCTCACGGCCTCCTGCTGATTAAACACAGTTCAGATGGTGCTGCTGCTTCTCATCTGGCTGGGCAAGATTCTGTTTCAGCTTCTGATTTCCACGAAATATCCAATCCCATCAGGCATTTGGGGATTTGGGCAGTGTACCAAGGATGTGAGGAGTGTGGGGGAAGGGGTACACTGCACAGTTCACACAATTTACACCTAAGATTTCCCACCTGAGGTCTCTCCTCTCCAAAATTCCCTTGTTTCAGCCAGCTTCCCAGCCCAGGGTATTTTAGTCTTCCCCCTTCTCCTTGTTAGGAACACATGCGTGCATGCATGTGTGTGTGTGCGTGTGTGTGTGTGCATGTGTGTGTGCATGTGCGCACATGTGTTGCATGTGTGCGTGCATGCGTATGTGAATGTGTGTGTGCGTGCATGTGTATGTGTGCGTGCGTGTGTGTGTGTGTGTGTGTGTGTGTAAACCTCCCTTGTCTCACGCAACACAATCCCACCCTTTCTCTACCCAAGTTCCAAGAGGCTATAGGGTAGTTTTTCATAGATTATCCTAATTTCTTCTCAGGATACTTTGGCACCAGTTGCTAAAAAAAATTAAAGAGGCATACATTCCTTACACATCTCTCTCACTGAGTTTGCTGTGAGCTCCTGAAGGCCAGGCCCATGTCTAATTCATCACTAGTCCCTGTTCCAGCTGGAGCCTGGCACACACATGGCCAGGCCACAAATGAGCCACCAGATGGTGGCGTGGCTAGAAGAGGCTGGGAAGTATGGGATAGCAGGTCAGTAAGGAATGCCTTCATTTTTCATCCTGGAGGGTTGGGTTTCTGATGAGCTGCCCCCACCCGCCACTGTTCTCAGAGGTGATTCATACCCAGAAATATATCCTCTGCCTCTGTCAATACATCTCAGCCTTTCAGAACCCCATTAGGCCAGACAAAAGGACCGTCCATCTGCTGGGCACTTTCTTTCTTTCGTTTTTTTTTTTTTTTTTTTTTTTGAGACGGAGTCTCGCTCTTTAGCCTAGGCTGGAGTAAAGCGGCGCAGTCTCAGCTCACTGCAACCTCCACCCCCTGGGTTCAAGCAATTCTCCTGCCTCAGCCTCCTGAGTAGTTGGGATTATAGGTGTGCACCGCCACCACGCCCAGCTAATTTTTTGTATTTTTAGTAGAGACAGGGTTTTGCCTGGTTGGCCAGGCTGGTCTCGAACTCCTGACCTCAGGTGATCCATCTGCCTCAGCCTCCCAAAATGCTAGGATTACAGGTGTGAGCCACCACGTCTGGCCTGCTGGGCACTTTCACAAGGCATTTCCTCCTCCAGGAAGCTGGTCTCCCTCTGTGGCCATCCCTGGGAACCATATTTCCCACAGATCACCTGTCCAACAGCAGGTGCCAAGTCTACTCCCATCCTTACTGCCCCTCGCTGAGCACAGGCCCTGCCATCTTTCGGCCTCCCTGCTGTCTTCCTGTCTCCATTTCCACCTCTTCCAGTCTGTCCTCCACACTCACCACTAGAAATATGGTTCTAGGCCAGGCACGGTGGCTCACGCCTGTAATTCTAGCACTTTGGGAGGCCAAGGTGGGCGGATCACTTTAGGTCAAGAGTTCAAGACCAGCCTGACCAACATGGCGAAACTCTGTCTCTACTAAAAATACAAAAATTAGCCAGGCATGGTGGCACATGCCTGTAATCCCAGCTACTCGGGAGGCTGAGGCAGGAGAACGGCTTGAGCCTGGGAGACGAACATTGCAGTGAGCCAAGATCACACCACTACACTCCAGCCTGGGCGACACAGCGAGACTTCATCTCAAAAAAAAAAAGATGCTTCTAAATGCTAAACTGACCTTCACCACCACCCCCCCACCCCAGGTAAAATTCCTTCCATGACCCCCTACTGCTTTATTTTAATAACTTTATTGATAAACAATTTACATACCATAAAATTTACCCGTTTTAAGTATACAGTCAGGTGAATTTTAGTAAATTTATAGTTGTGTAACCATCACCCAAATCCAATCTTAGAACACTTCCATCATCCCCAAAGTTTCCTTGTGCCTTATATTCTCCACTTATACAGTCAATCCCTACCTCACCCCTTAGCCCTAAGCAACCACTGACCTGCTGTCTCTATAATTTTGTCTGTTCTAAAAATTTCATGCAACGTGCTGGGCATGGTGGCTTGTACCTGTAATCCCAGTGCTTTGGGAGGCCAAAGTGGGAGGATAGCTCCTGGAGTTCAAGACCAGCTTGGGTAACATAGTGAGACCCTCTCTCTATAAAAAATTTAAAAATTAAATTTAAAAAATTAAGCCGGGCATGATGACTCATGCCTGTAATCCCAGCACATTACAGGCATGAGCCAGGAGACTGAGGCAGGAGGATAGCCTGAGCTCAGGAGTTTGAGACCAGCCTGAACAGCATGGCAAGACCCCGTCTCTACAAAAAAAATTAGCTGGGCATGGTGGTGCATGCCTGTAATCTGATATACACAGGAGGATGAGGTGGGAGGATCACTTGAGCCTGGGAAGTCGAGGCTGCAGTGAGCCGTGACTGTGCCGCTGCATTCAATCCTGGGCAACAGAGCAAGACCCTGTAACAACAACAACAACAAAATTAAAAAATAAAAACAGAAACTTAATGCAGATGGAACCATATAACATGTAGTTTTTATGTATGACTTCTGTTTTGGGCTGAATTTTGTCCCTCCCAAATTCATATGTCAAAGTCCTAACCTCCAGGACCTCAGAATGTGACTGTATTTGGAGACAGTCTTTAAAATGGTACTTAAGTTAAAATTAGGGCATTAGAGTGGGTCTTAATCTAATGACAGGTGTCCTTATAAGAACAGATGAGGACTTGTACATGTACAGAGGGAAGACCATGTGAAGACATGGGGAGAAGATGGCCTTCTGCAAGCCAAAAAGAGAGGCTTCAGAAGAAATCAACTCTGACAACACCTTGATTTCTAGCCTTCAGAACTGTGAGAAAATAATATTTGTTTTTTTGTGTGTTTGTTTGTTTTTTGAGATGGAGTCTCACTCTGTTGCCCAGGCTGGAGTGCTGGAGTGCAGTGGCACAATCTCAGCTCACTGCAACCTCCGCCTCCCCAGTTCAAGCGATTCTCCTGCCTCCGCCTCCCCAGTAGTTGGGACTATAGGTGCCCACCATTACACCTGGCAAATTTTTGTATTTTAGTAGAGACAGGGTTTCGCTAATGTTGGCCAGGCTGCTGTCAAACTCCTGACCTCAAGTGATCTGCCTGCCTCAGCCTCCAAAAGTGCTGGGATTACAGACGTGAGCCACCACACCTGGCCAAAATTTGTATTAAGTCACCTAGTCTGTGGTACTTTGTTATGGCAGCCCAAGCAAACGAATGTATTGTCTTTCATGTTAGTTCAAATATCAGTAGTTGATTACTTTTTATTGCTGAGTAGTATTTTATTGTATGAGTGTACCATATTTTATTCATTTACTGACCAGACGATGGGTGTTGGATAAATTCCAGTTTTGGTACTAAAAAATTTGCATACGAGTCTTGCTCTGAATGTGTTTTTATTACCTAGTGATGCATCTCAGTGCCTTATTTTATTTTATTTTTTGAGATGGAGTCTCACTCTGTCGCCTGGGCTGGAGTCAGTGGAGTGATCTCGGCTCACTGCAACCTCTGCCTCCCGGGTTCAAGCGATTCTCCTGACTCAGCCTCCCGAGTAGCTGGGACTACAGGTGTGCACCACTACACCCAGCTAATTTTTGTATTTTTAGTAGAGACGGGGTTTCACCATGTTGTTTGGCCAGGATGGTCTCGATCTCTTGACCTCGTGATCCACCTGCCTCGGCCTCCCAAAGTGCTGGGACTACAGGCGTGAGCCACTGTGCCTGGCCTTTTTTTTTTTTTTTTTTTTTTTGAGACGGAGTCTTACTCTGTCACCCAGGCTGGAGTGGAGTGGTGCAATCTCGGCTCATTCAACCTCTGCTTCCTGGGTTCAAGCGATTCTTCTACCTCAGCCGCCTGGGTAGCTGAGACTACAGGTGCCCGCCACCACCCCTGGCTAACTATTTTTTTGTATGCTTTTAGTAGAGATGGGTTTTCACCATATTGGCCAGGCTGGTCTCAAACTCCTGATCTTGTGATCCGCCCGCCTCAGCCTCCCAAAGTGTTGGGATTACAGGCGTGAGCCACCGCGCCTGACCCTCTCAGTGCTTTTAAGATCAAGTTTGAGGCCGGGTGCTGTGGCTAATACCTGTAATACCAACACTTTGAGAGACTGAAGTGGCAGGATCACTTGAGCCCAGGAGTTTTAGAGCAGCCTGGGCAACATAGTCATACCCCATCTCTACAAAAACTGAAGAAATGAGTCAGGCATAGTAGCATGTGCCTGTGGTCGCAGCTACAGGGGAGGCTGAGGTGGGAGGTTCACTTAAACCCAGGAATTTGAGGCTTCAGTGAGCTGTGACCACGCCACTGTACTCCAGCCTGGGTGACAGAGCAAGACCCTGTCCCAAAAAAAGAGATCAAGTTTGAGCTTTTTACCACCTCAACTTCACCTCTCACCCCTAGCTGCTTCTTATGTATGCTCCAGCAACACAGACTGCTGATAAGTCCAGGCACACATATCGTGTTATTTCCCACAAGTCTTTGTATATGCTGTGCTCTCTTCAGAAGTATCCTCCTTAGTGTCCTCAGCCATAAAGAAGGCAGGTGTCTTCTCTGCCAGGCTAGTTTAGGGCTCCTTTCCTTTGCTCTCATAACCCTTTGAGGTTCTATCATGCTAGATTACAGTGTCAGGTTGAATTTTTTTTTAACTAGGCGAGTTTCTTAAGAAAAGGAATATTATGTTATTTATTTCTGTATTCTCAGTGTCCAGGACCTAATTGGTGTTCAATAAATGTTTGCTTAAAAAGGGAATAAATAAATGAATGAGTGATTCAGTCATTTGAAAAGTCTTTAGTGAGTGCCTACCATGCGTTTAGTACAATGCTAGCCACCACCGGGGCCACAAAAGAAATAAAAGACCTATTATACGTCCTTAAGGGCCGGGTGCAGTGGCTCACGCCTGTAATCCCAGCACTTTGGGAGGCCAAGGCAGGCGGATCATGAGGTCAGGAGTTTGAGACTAGCCTGGCCAATATGGCAAAACCCTGTCTCTACTAAAACCACAAAAATTAACCAGGCGTTGGTGGCACGTGCCTATAGTCCCAGCTACTCGGGCAGCTGAGGCAGAAGAATTGCTTGAACCCGGGAGATGGAGGTTGCAGTGAGCCAAGATCGCGCCACTGCACTCCAGCCTAGGCAACAGAGTAAGAGTCCATCTCAAAAAAAAAAAAAAAAAAGAAAGAAAGAAAAAAAAATTCCTTAAGGAATTTTAGTTGGGGAAACAAGATCTGCTCAGGAAAAAGGATTATAGAACAATGCAATAAAGAATCAAGTTGCTGAAGAGCACTGCACACACAGATCTCTGTTCAGATTCTGGCTGTATGATCATCTGCAAGCCCCCTAAGCTCTCTAGGCTTCAGTTTCCTCATCTGGAAAATGGAGATAATTACCAGATGTGTTGAGTTTGAGGTACTATTGGAATACAGTGCTAATCATTAAACAATGCCACTCCTCTGGACAATGTTTTATAGAAGTTCACAAAGCTGATTCACATCAAAGCTGATTCGCGTTCTTTATCTCATGTGATCAACCCTGTGAAACAGGGATTATAACATAGCAGTTATGGCAGACTGTAAAAATGACCACAAATTATCCCCTTCCCTCTACCTGCACCTTTTGAAAGTGCCTTTGCACACTGAGTCTGGTTTGGCTTTGCGATGACTTGAAACATGCTTGAGCACAGAGGCTTGTCTGCTCTCTCTTTTTTTTTTTGAGATGGAGTCTCGCTTTGTCACCTAGGCTGGAGTGCAGTGGTGTGATCTCAGCTCACTGCAACCTCTGCCTCCCGGGTTCATGCGATTCTTCTGCCTCAGTCTCCTGAGTAGCTGGGATTACAGGTATGCACCACCACGCCCGGCTAATTTTTGTATTTTTAGTAGAGACGGGGTTTCATCATATTGGCCAGGCTGGTCTTGAACTCCTGACCTCATGATCCGCCCACCTCAGCCTCCCAAAGTGCTGGGATTACAGGTGTGAGCCACTGCATCTGGCCTGTCTTCTCTTGTTAAACTTGGAATCTTTAGCCCGCCAAGTCAATGAGCCTAAGCTAGCCTGCTGGAGGATGAGAGGCTATATGGAGGAGCATCAGGGTGCTCCAGCCAACTGCCGATCACCAAATATGTGATTGAGCCAACTCACCAGCTATCCATAGACCCATGCATATGGGAATCCAGCATAAATCAGCTAAATTCGCCAAGACCAAAACTGTGACCTGTATAAATATACTGTACTGTAGAATTGTGAACTAAACAAAATGATTGTTGTTGTAAGCCACTGTGTTTCAGGGTGGGTCATTTTATAGCAAAAGCTCACTGAGACAGAGATCCAGAGCAATAAAGCTTTGGAGCTAAGCAGTCTGAGTTGGAAAGACAGCTCTGCCACTTTCTAGCTATATGGCCTTGGGCAAGCCACTCCATTTCTCAGAGCTTCAGTGTCCTCATTTGAATAATGGGGGTAATGGTAGTGCCCATTTCCTGGGGTTGCAAGAATTCAATAAGATGATAGATGTCTGACATTAGCTTGTATGAAGCTTGGCTCAGCCTAAAGGGAGCCATTGTTGCCATTGCTCCATTGTTCAGATGAGTAAATTGAAGATGAGAAAACTAAACTCCCAGGTGTTTGGTCACTTTCCCCAAGGTCAGTCAGCCAGAAAATGACTGAACTTGGGACTCACACTCAAGACTTCTCAATTCCTACCAAGTGTAGGATTCCTAATAAGACTAGCGGGGTGACTGGCAGGGGGTGGGGAGGGACATTTATTGTCTACCTGGTGACAAATTTCCTTGTGTCCTGATTTCAGTAGGAAGCCAAAATAGGCTGGAGGTAATGAATACTCAAACTGAAGTTCTACAGAGATTAGTCGGTAACACAAAGTACAACTCATTGGCAGGCACTGGCAGTTCCAGCCCTTCATTCTCTGAATCCAATGTCTTATCAAGTCGGATTTTCTTGTACTGTTTCTCAAATCCACTCATTTCTCTCTCTCTCTTTTTTTTTTTTTTTTTTACATCAGCCCTCGCCCCTGTTCCTGGAGCTGTGCAATGGCTTGCAGCTTCCTTGGCGACTCCCACCGCAATCCTCTTTCCTCTCCTCTCGTCCTTCTCCAGCCACACTTTCAGCGCTGTGGCAACACATGCCTGATGCCTACCAGAGGTCAGATTCGTTTTGTGGGCTTTACCTTGGAGCTGGCTTCATGGTTTCCAGGTGTTGGGATATAAGGCCTCCATGTGCCTAACAGGAGATGTCCCCGACAAAGCCTTTCAGAGCTGACCCTTTTTAAGGGTGGCACCTCAATCCTACTGAAGGCCTGCAGGTACATACCATCAGTGAGCAGCAGATGGCAGAGTCACCTCTCCTTTTGCCGTCTCCCATTAGGAGTTATTGCCGCTCCTTCCTCCATGAAGAATAACAATAAAGATAGGACTTCAATAAACAATTAGAAAATTCTCTGTGTGAAAAAGTTTAACTGAATTAATTGCCCAAATTTAAAGAATAAGAGATGTCCTAGTAAAATCGTATTTCAGGCTTTAAAAAAATCCAAATATCTTGTGCACTATCATGGTGATCCTTGGTCCTTATCATTCCTTATGTTCTCCCAACACTGAGGCAAAAGTTATTTTTGCCATTGATCAAGGTGGTTGTACTATTATTTTTTCTTAAAACTTTTTTATTTTTTTGAGACAAGGTCTCACGCTGCCACCCAGGCTGGCGTGCAGTGACACCATCACAGCTCACTGCAACCTCCACCTCCCGGGTTCACCTCAGCCTCCTGAGTAGCTGGGACTAAGGCACGTGCCACCATATCAGCAAGGTTCATATTTTTTGTAGAGACAGGAGTCTCCCTATGTTGCCCAGGCTGGTCTTGAACTCCTGGGCTCAAGTGATCCACCCGCCTCAGCCTCCCAAACTGCTGGGATTACCGGCGTGAACCACTGCACCTGGCCTAAACCTTTTTTTTTAATGTGTGAAATATTTATTGATCATGTCTTTAACAAAGGTAAGAAAATTCTGGGCATGGTGGCTCATGCCTGTAATCCCAGCACTTTGGGAGGCTGATGGGGGTGGATCACTTGAGGCCAGGAGTTTGAGACCAGCCTGGGCAACATAGCAAGACCCTGTCTGTACAAAAATTAACTGGAAGTGGTGGTACATGCCTATAGGTCCAGCTACTCAGGAGAAGGAGGTGGAAGGATTGCTTAAGCTCAGGAGGCTGAGGCTGCAGTGGGCCAAGATCGCACCACTGCCCTCTGGCCTGGCAATAGAATGAGACCCCATCTCAAAAAAAGGAGGTGATAAATTATAAGTGAACAAAATACGATTGAATATGAAAGAGTAACACCCTCTGGAGGTTGTTGGCATTTGAGATTGTCTTCTCTAATCCAACCCCTCTCCCTGCCTAGCCTCCAATCTCCAACTCCTGCTTTTTTGTATGAGATAGCTGAGACCCAGAGACACAGAATAAATTGTCCAAGGTCACAAAGATAGGAAGTGGCAAAGCTGGGAGCAGAAATCATGTCTTTGGACTCTGTCTCCCCTGCTTCTTCCATATCTCCTGTGGCCACAGAGCTTAACAAATGGTTGTTGAATTGATGGCAGGAGGCCTAGTGTAGGGGGAAGAACATTAAGTTGGCTTAAGGAGTTCTAGATTCTAGTCATAGCTGTGTCACTGACTGGCTGTGTGATCTTAAGCAAGTCACTTTCCTTTTCTAGATCTCATTCTCTACAACAATGTATAAGGAAGATTAAATTGAGCACTGAAGGTTAACTGGGAAGTGTGTCACATTAGCCAGTTATAGCCCTTTTGTCCTGGGACTAAGAACTGGGCCCCAGAGAAAATAGTAAAGGCCTCATGTTTTTAACAAAAGTAAGAAAATTCTGGGCATGGTGGCTCATGCCTGTAATCCCAGCACTTTGGGAGGCTAATGGGGGTGGATCACTTGAGGCAAGGAGTTTGAGACCAGCCTCGGCAACATAGCAAGACCCTGTTTATGTAAAAAATTACAAAAATTAGCTAGAAGTGAATCCAGCTAACAGAAATCAATATTGTCTTATTTGAATAAGAAAAAAATTTGTTAAGATAATTTTCTGTAACTCATGGAGTCACCAGAAAGCCTGAAGAATTAGGGTCAACAAATGGGCAGAAAATGAAAACATATGCCCACACAGAAGCTTGTGTATGAATGTTTATGGCAGCATTGTTTGTAATAGCCAAAACATGGAAACAACCCAAATGTCTGTCAACAGATGAATGGATAAACAAAATATGGCATACAATGGAATATGATTCAGCCATAAAAAGGAATGAAGTACTAATACATGCCACAACATAGATGAACCTTGAAAACATCATGTTAAATAAAATAAGACAGATGCAAATGGCTACATGCTATATGATTCCATTCATGTGAAAGTCCAGAATAGGGAAATTTGTACACAGAAAGCAGATCAGTGGTTGCTCAGGGCTGGGGAGGGGTGGGGGTGGGGTTGGGGGTAGGAAATGATAGTTAAAGGGTATGGTTTTTTTTGAGGTAATAAAAATTGGCTATGGTGATAGTCTCACATATTTGTAAATATACTAAAAGTCATGGAATTTTACACTTTAAAAGGGCAAATTGTAAGACATGTAATAGCAAAAACTGCAATTATTTTTGCACCAACCTAATACTTCAATAAAGCTGTTTTAAAAATGGCAGAGACTAAAGGAGCCAAGACAGGTACTAACTTAGCCCAAATCCTGCTATGGAACAAATTCAGTAAAGACACCACTGCCACCTCTATCCCTACCCTGAACCCTGGACCCCAAGGCCACCCATTGCTCTGCTGGCATTGCTGCCCTATACCTAGATGTTACTGCCACTGCCTCCACCTCTGCCAAAATGAACTCTCCACTGTCCCTGCTTCTTTGTGGCACAAGTTTCTTAATCAAAGTTCCAAGAGGACATACCTAATTGATTGAGCCTATATCATATGCGCATGCCCTAGCTGTTAAGGGCGTGCTGGAAAGCAAATATCTGGACTTTTTCACTTCCATAATAGGAGACAAAATCTGCCTCTCTCCAAGGCTCAGATGGTCGAGAGTTCTCCGAATATAAGGAAGGGGTAGGATTCAGATGTTGGGCAACCAAAACAAGAAAACCAGCCAACCAAGCAACAGACAAAAATTTTAAAAACCTGGCAGCTATACTTATATACATTACCCAGCTAAAATGCAAAGGCTAGGAGCACTGGTTCATGCCTGTAATCCCAGCACCCTGGGAGGCCAAGATGGGTGGATCATTTGAGCTCAGGAGTTTCAGACTAGCCTGGGCAACATGGCGAAACCCCACCTCTACAAAAAATACAAAAAGTTATAAGAAATTCTACATAAGATTGATTTATCATTGATGCCTATTGAAGTAAAAAGAGGAAAGCCTGGAAGTGGCAGACAGAATCCCTAGCTTGTTTGCTGTCATTCATTATAAGTAGCACATTGCAACAACAATCATGCTTATGACCAATACAGTCACTAGGTTGTAGATTTTTAAATAAAGCAAATGAAAGCAGTATTGTCCTGGTTTTAAACAAACAAACTAACAAAAAAAATTGAAATTCAGAGATAGATGGCCTGGAGGTACAGAGAGAGTGGAGAAAAGATGAGATAACATGTTGTTGTTATCATTTTGGGCTGAGGAGCTACAGACCTCTTTTTCATGTTTGGTGAATTCCTCATCTTTCAAAAAAATTTACAATTTTTTTTATTTTTAGAGATGGAGTTTTACTCTGTCTCCCAGACTGGGGTGCAGTGGCACGATTATAGCCACTACAGCCTTGACCTCCCAGGCTCAAGTGATTCTCTTGCCTCAGCCTCCCGACTAGCTGACTACAGGTGCAAGCCCATCAGAGTTTCTCATCACAGGATGAGATGGTTGTAGTATAATTTAATACTCTGGTCTTGTAAACCAGAAACGGAGAATCCCTCCCCAGGACAACTCAGGGAAAAAGTATTCCCACTTCACCATCAACACCCAAAGCTGAAATTCTAATTAAACTACTCCCTGAATTCTTCTCAGCACATACTTTAACTACTATGTCAGTATTAATCAACTAGCACTAATACATTGGCACTAATACTAATACATTTTAATCAACTAGCTTAGCTATTTATCAACTAGCACTAATACATGGTTTTTAATCAACTAGCTTGGTTGATTAATAACCAAGCTAGTTGATTAAAAACCAAGCCGGTTTCCTATCACAGGAACTGAAAATGCTAGACTCAATTCTCCAGAATCCCCTGCAACCAAGACATGGCATATGGCCTAAGTGCTATAAATCAGACCACCTGCCTTAGATAGACTTTGAATTGGAAGCTAGTGAGGCAAAGGAGCAGGCCGTGCAGAATCAGCGTAAGCCATGACCAGCAGCAGAGTCCAGGGCCTGGCCTTTGCCGTCTAGACAGTGCCTGCGGTGGTAACACCTCCCCAAAGCAGCAGCTGGCATGTATTCACGGAGCCAGTTCTACATGGCGAATTTAGGAGCCGCTCTTGCAGTGAAAAATCCCAGCCTTGTTCTCTGGCCCTCCAGGAGAATCTGTGAGCTACCTAATAGCCTTTCAATAACTCCTTTTCTGCTTCAGTCGGCCGGAATATGTTTCTGTTGCTTGCAGGAAGGCATCCTGCCTGATAATGAGGAAAAGGAGCAGGAGCTATCAGTAGCCTAGGTGGCCTAGGATGGAGACTGCATCAGGGCATTTAATAATTAAACTCCCAAAGGTCAAAGATTAAGAAAGGATTCTATTTTTTTTTCTTTGAGATGGAGTCTCACTCTTGTTGCTCAGGCTGGAGTGCAGTGGTGCAACCTCAGCTCACTGCAACCTCTGCCTCTTGGGTTCAAGCAATTCTCATGCCTCAGCCTCCCGAGTAGCTGGGATTACAGGTGCGCACCACCACACCTGGCTAAGTGTTGTATTTGAGTAGAGACGGGGTTTCACCATGTTAGCCAGGCTGGTCTTGAACTCCCGACCTCAGGTGATCCTCCCACCTTGGCCTTCCAAAGTGCTGGGATTACAGGCGTGAGGCACTGTGCCCTGGCCATCCACTTTCTTATAGTATCCTTGCATGGCAGAGAGAGAGTGAGCTCTGGTCTCTTCCTTTTCTTATAAGGGCACTAATCTCATCATGGGAGCTCTACCCTCATGATGTCACCTAAATCTAATTACCTTGCAAGGGCCCCACCTCCAAATACCATCACATTGAGGGTTAGAGCTTTAACACATGGATTTTGGGGGGCACAAACATTCGGTCCATAGCAAACTATTGATTGAGTAACCTTGAAAAAGTCATTCATCTTACTGTGCTCTAGTTATCTCAACTGTAAAACAGGAATATTAAGAGTTTTGCCTCCCTCAAAGGGCTCTTGTAAGGATCAAATTAGATCACGGACATGAAAATACTCTATAAAGTATAAAGTGAACTCAATAAATATTTGTAATTTTCTTAGTGCTTAACACAAAGTATGGCAGACCAAAGGTGCTCTTTAATATCTGAGGTAAAAGCCTGGGCAACATGGTGAAACCCTGTCTCTACATAAAAATTACAAAAATTAGCTAGGTGTGGTGGCGCACACCTGTAGTTTCTGCTACTCGGGAGGCTGAGGTGGGAGGATCACTTGAGCCCAGGAGGTCAAGGCTACAGTGAGCTGAGATGGTGCCACTGGACTTCAGCCTGGGCAACAGAAACAAACAAAAACAAAAATATCTGAGGCAAGAAGAAAGGATGATAACAATTACTTATAAAGCAATTGCAGTGTGCTGGGTGTTGTGATAAATGCTTTCTGGACATTATCCTCCTTATACCCTAAGGTAACCAGCCCAGGGTTTAGCATTGAAAGTCTCACAACCTGGGAATCCCCTGGACGTGGACATAGGTTTGAGTGTCATACCTTTTGCAAATGAGGAAAAAGAGGCTTAGAGAGATTATGCAACATGCCCCGAATCACTTAGTAAGCGACAGAGTCAAAATTTGAACCCAGATCTGTCAAGGAGGAAATATGCGGGGAGAAGCTTTAGAATGATGGCTGAAGAGTAACAAACCCTGCTCTTTAGCCACGTGACTCAGTCTCAAGCCCAGCTTGGTCTCAGCGCTGGTGGTGGGAGATTGCCCAGAGAAAGCCAAAAGCTGGGCCCAGCCCCTGTCACCTGCTCATCCTGGGCAGTCCCTGGCAGATTGTGGTGTTTTGTTTTCTTTTGTGTTTTTACTTTATAGAAACTCTGCTGTTTCTACAGGGTAATTAAGCTTCTCATGCCTCGTCCTGTTTATATTTTGCTTTTGTGTTTTGTTTTGCTTATAAGTGAAAGAACAATTTAGCCTTCTGAATCCAAACTACTTGACCCCTTAAAGCAGGTGTTTCTGGTCTTGAGCAATAGCATTATTACAAACACTTAGATAGAGGTAGGGGGATTCTGTGCCCAGCCAGCGTCAGAAGCAAAGCATTTCTCAGAGACTGATGGGTAAGTTTTATGTGGGGTGCAAATGAAAGGTGCCTAGGAAAAAAAAAAAAAAAGCCTGATTGACCTCAAGATCAAGCTTCCTTTCTGCTCAAATCTCACCTTCCCTCCCATCAGTGCACCTTCATGCTGTGCTGTTGAATCCAGATTCAGGAGGCTAGCCTATGGCCCCTAGCTCTGCCCACTGGTAGTGTGTGACCTAGACAAGTCTCTTCCCTCTCTGAGCTTCAGTTTTCTCATCTGTCAGATAAGGGAATCAGATGATTAAATTAGATGCTTCTGAATTAGATGCTTCTCAAGGGGCCCTTGTGGAGTTGTCACTCTAGGACACCATACGGCACACATAATTGAACTGCTTCTAAAGGCAGGTTTCAGGCTAGGTGGTATGTGTGAGTGGATGTGGATGGGTGTGAGTGTGTATGCATGAGCATTTGAGTGAGAGACAGTGCGTGTGTGTGGTTGTGTATGAATATGCATGTAGGTCAATATTAAAAAAGATATTCCTGGTCGGGTGTGGTGGCTCACGCCTGTAATCCCAGCACTTTGGGAGGCCGAGGAGGGTGGATCACTTGAGGTCAGGAGTTCAAGACCAGCCTGACCAACATGCAGAAACCCTGTCTCTACTAAAAATACAAAATTAGCTGGGCATGGTGGTGCATGCCTGTTATCTCAGCTACTTGGGAGGCTGAGGCAGGCGAATCACTTGAACCAGGAGGTGGAAGTGGCGGTGAGCTGAGATCGCGCTGTTGCACTCCAATCTGGGCAACAAGAGTGAAACTCCATCTCAAAAAAAAAAAAAAAGATATTCCCAAGGCTTGCTTAAAATTTCAGCTCTGGTGGAAGCTCATTTACCCCCACCCCTGCCCGACTCTCCTGAATTGCTCTCCCAGACTCAGCTTTCCCAGAAGGTGGGAAGTAAAGGCATTTTTCTTGGTGAGACAGCATTGAGGACAGGAATAGGCACTAACTTTGAAGTTAGACTTGGGGTTTGTATCCTGGCTCTGCCCCTTACTTGGTATGTGACCTCCAGCAAGTCATTTACCTAAGACTAAATTTCCTCTTGGAGCGAACAGTTCCTAGCTCAGCACAGTTGTGAGGCTAGTATGTGAAATACTTGACATAGAACCCAGCGCATGGGACATTCTCAATCAGAACCAGCTACATAATTTGCAGGGCCCCATGCAAAATGAAAATGTGGGGGCCTCTTCTTCAGAAATTATCAAGCATTCAAAGATGGCAACAGTAGAACATTAAACTAAGCAGGAGGTCCTTCTAAGTACAGAGCCCTGGACATCTACACAGGAGATGTGTTCTCGATGTTAACCTCCTTCCCTTCCAAACCATTGGATATAACCAATCATTGGAATACTACACAGCAGTGAGAATGCTACCTGCAACAACTAAGGTGAATATCACTGGTTTGTTGATTTGTTTCTATTTTAACAAGGGATTCTTAGAGAACAGAGAAGCTTCAAGATCCAAAGAAATGACTGCTCAGTGATGAGAGGCTATGCTAGACTGTGATGGGTGACACTTTCCAGGAGTGCCCTCAAATCAAGCTCCTAGTAGGCCTAAGAGCCACCTACTTTTTTTGGGCTAACAGACGAAGTGCAGATATGGGGCCATACAGCCTAAAGAAAAGCACACTTCCTGCTTCCCTGTCTCAGAAGGACTGTCTGGTGGCCCCAAAAGTAGAGCTGTCACTGGCTGTGGAGTCTCAAGGAAAGGCTTGTCTGGAAACAAATAATTTCTCCACCAGCGCCAAGACAGTTTACAGATGCCATGGAAACGTCAGTAAGTTACCCTATATGGTCTGAAAAGGGGAGGAACCCTGAGTTCTGAAAAAACTCATGAATAATCCACCTCTTGTTTAGCGTATAATCAATAAATGACCATAAAATGGACAACCAGCAGCCCTCAGTGCTGCTCTGTCTATGGAGTAGCCATTCTTTATTCCTTTACTTTCTTAATAAACTTGCTTTAGCTTTGAAAAAAAAAAAAAAAAAAAAAGAAAGAATTAAGTTCTCTACTCCCAGAGGTCCAGAAGGAAGGGCAGCTTGTCATGAAATTCCCCTCAGTGGGAAGATGATTTCTTAGGTCCTTTCCCACTAAGATAATAGGATCCCAGGACAGTTGATGTTCAGGGAGATGGAAGTCAGGATTCAGGACACATTTTGTGATTTCTATTTGCTCCACAGCCTCTCCTTCTGGGCAGGATCTGGGATACTCAGGTGGTCAATCAGAAACCACTTACTGATGCCAACTCTGACAGGTCCTGCACTGGATACTAGGGACCCAAAGATGAAGCAGACCCAGGCTCTGCCCTCAGGGGCTCACAGTCTGGTGGAGAAGATAAACATGGAAACAAATTATCACCATACTTGGGGTCAGGATTATGACTGAGGAAAGCACAGGGTCTGTGGGTGCCCAAGAGAATGGTGACAGAATAGGAAAATAAGAATTTTCAAGGCAAAGAAGAGGAATGAATCTGTCCCAAGAAAGAGGGACAGCACAGAAGTGTGAAAGAGCATGGTTGGGGTAATAGCAGGCCCTCCCACATGAACAGAACTTGGGGGAAAGTGGGATGAAGCAAAAGCCATCCACCTCATCAACAACTGAATAGGTCAACAGTTGCTCCATAGTTGCTAGATCATAAGGGGCCTTGCCCCAACGAGTAAATAGGTCAATAGTTGCTAGATCATAAGGGGCCTTGAATGTACACCTATGGAGTTCAGGCTTAATCCTGTAGACTGTGGGGATCCAGAGAAGTGATCTGGCTATATCTGAATGTTAAAAATACTGCTCTATCAAAGGGAGGGCCTTTCTCATAAAAAAAATACTGCTCTGAAACTTCAACAAGATACCACCACTTATCTGCTGAAAGAACCAAAACGAAAAACACAAACAACATCAAGTGTTAACAAGAATATGGAGCAACTGGAATTCTCATGCATCACTGATGGGAGCGTAAACTGACATAACCACTTTAGTTTGGCAGTTTGGTAGTATTTTATAAAACTGAACACGTACATGCCAGATGACCCAGCAATTTCCCCCCTATTTACATCAACAAGCATGTATAAGAATGTCTATAGCAGCACCACTTGTAATAGCCCCAAACTGGAAACACACCAAATGTCCATCAATAGTTGATAGAATAAAGACATTGGATATAACCAATCAATGGAATACTATGCAGCAGTGAGAATGATACCTGCAACAACTAAGGTGAATATCACAAACCTATTATGAGTGAAAGAAGTTGGACACAAAAGAACACATACTAAGTGATTCTACTTAACAGTTCAAAAACAGGCAAATCTAATTTTTGACGTTAGAGTTCAGGACAGCATTTAGCTTTGCAGGGTGAAGTGGCTGGAAGGAGGCACAAAGGAGTTTCTGAGCTGCTGGTCATGTTCTATTTCTCCACCTGAGTGTTGGTTACATGGAAGTGCACTTCTCAAAATTTATTGAACTGTACATGTATGATTTATGTACTTTTCTATGAATGTTATACTTCAGTTTTTTGTTTTTGTTTTTGTTTTTTGTTTTGAGATGGAATTTCACTCTTGTTGCCCAGGCTGGAGTGTAGTCGCACGATCTCAGCTCACTGCAACCTCTGCCTCCCGGATTCAAGCGATTCTCCTGCTGCAGCCTCCTGAGTAGCTGGGATTATAGGTGCTTGCCACCACGCCCGGTTAATTTTTGTATTTTTTGTAGAGACGGGTTTTCACCATGTTGGCCAGGCTGGTCTCGAACTCCTCAGATGATCCGCCCACCTCAGCTCCCAAAGTGCTGGGATTACAGGCGTGAGCCACCACGCCCGGCCACTTCCATTTTTAAAGTTGAATTTTGAAAATGAATTCCAGCTACTCTGTGGACTTGGGGGAGCAACTCCTCAGGCACAGAACCCAGTGGAAAAGCTGCTGGAAGAGTGGAGGCACCTCCTGCTTTTTCATTTTCTACTCAGCATGCTGTGTGCTTTTTGATGACTGTTTTTTCCAGGCAGGTTAGCTAAGCTGTTGGGAGAAGTGTGATGGATGGAAGGGGCATCATAAGTAAGAGGTCTCAAACAACTCAAGAAAAAAGTCGAGACTTGGAAATCTCTTCCACCCCACCTCCTCCCTGAAGTCACTCTGGACATGGGAGTGGATGGATGAAGGTCAGAGCAGGTGAGTCACTTGCTTCCTTAACCACTGAGAATATTTTTCCCACTCTGTGCATTCAGCCTCCCCCCACTTCCCAGACATGGAGGCTTAGCTTAGGATAAGACATCATGCATCCTTTCCCAGAGACTCAATCTTCATTTCATACCTCTTTTACGTCACCTAAGTCCTTCTGGATCCTCAGGACGGGAACTGAAGCCCTGGGGATCAATGACAAGGAAGGAGCTGCTGAAAGAGGTCCCTGTCCGCTGGGCAGAAGGGATCCTCCAGTCCAGAGTGCGGCTGAGCACTTGGAAGCTGGGAAGTCAGCCAGCATTTCATCTTTTGTTTTTTCCTCCTGGGGCTTCCTGTCTCAGAGGTGAATGGAGAGGGGTCATGGGGACTTCCTGGCCTCTGCAAATAAACCTTTCCATTGTCGTTGTCCAGGCAGTACTTCCAGGCCAGACAGCCCAGGTTGATGGGCAGTAACCAAAACAGCAATGCTGCCTTCAAAGGAAGCTTACCCGTAGTCCCATCAAAGGTCCCCTGTGGGCTGGGCATGGTGGCTCACACCTATAAGCACTTTGGGAGGCTGAAGCAGGAGGATCGCTTGAGCCCAGGAGGTCCAGGTTGTAGTGAGCCCTGATCGCATTACTGCACCCAACAGAGCAGGACGCTGTCAGAAATAAATAAATAAATAAATAAATAAATAAATAAATAAATAAATAAATATCCCTGCAAGAAGAGGCTATACACTGCTGAGGTGGAAAAGCAGTCATGATCGCAGCCGGAACTTGACCACTCACTGTTGAGGGGTGAGTGGGAACTAGGTGGGGGAGAAGCGTCAGAGAATGTCAGGGCTGGTAGGGCCTGAGAAGACAGCTAGTTTGTTTTCTGATGATTCCTCATACCCAGACAGTTCCTGACACATAATAGAGACTCAATAAACATTTATTGAATAAATGAGTGGATCTAGTCCTGCATCTTCATTTAAGTGAGCTTAAATGGGAGGAAAGCAAGGCCCGAAATAGAAAAGGACATTTCCCAAGGACACACAGTGAGTTAGTATCAGAACCTAGACTAGAGCTCAGGGTTCCTGAATCCCTATTCTTTCTGTTAATAACTGGGTGACAATCAGTGCACAGGGGAGGGGAGCCATATTCTCCTCCTTCCTTAAGCCAAAGGAAACTGGGGACTTCAAGAAAACCACTCAGAGAGCTTGACATGTTACCTTGAAGTTTGGGGATCATAAGATATGGAGTTTGGCATATGCTTGAGGAATTTAAATATGAGAGACTGAATGGAATTTGTAGGACTGGAGAGAGATGGTTGGGCTGAGAGCAAACTCTTCTCCCACTGGCCATGGGGCAAAAGCAGGTTTTTTCTAGGAACTGAGGTAGACCTGGAAGAAGGGAACTGACCTAAGATCTTCCTAAAAGAGGTCTGTCCTCAAAAGAATTGCACTGAGGGCACTGGGACCCCAACGGAGAAGATGGACTGCTAAAGTTCAGGAGCCAAGCCAGAGGAGAAGCTTTGCTTCTCAAGGGAAGTATAGTTGGGGGCTCCAAGGGAGGATCCCTTAAAAGTTCCCCTAAAGCCTTTCAAAGAGATAGAATTGGTTTTGGGCATCTGTCCTGCCCAAAACAGCAACATCGTATTGTAGTTGACACCCTTTTTCCTTCATCTTCTCTCCTTCTTGGAGGCAGAGATAGACTTACCTTGAAACTAATGAAGCTTAAGTTTCAGGGCCCCTCACTTACAGACTTCTTTAGTCTCACAAATTTTGTATTTGTAATTTTGTATTTTTTTCCTTAAAATATGTATTATAACATTTATATTATTTTTGTATTGATAATAAACATTTTATACTGATGCATAAACAATTATCACAAACTTAGCCACTTATTACAAATTTATTATTTCTGTTTCTGTATACCAGAAGTCTAGGTAGGACATGACTCAAGTCTCTGCTCAGGATCTCAGCAGGCTGGACTGAAAGTGCTGGTCATGTATGGGGCTCAGGGTTCTCCTTCAGGCTCACTGGTTATTGGCAGAATGCAGTTCCTTACGGTTGTAGGACTGAGGTTCCCATTGTCCTGCTGGTTATCAGCCAGGGACCACTCTCAGCTCCTACAGGCCATTCAAAGTACTTTGTCACATGCCCCTCTGTTATGGACTGAATGATTGTGTTCCCCTAAAATTCACATGTTGAAGCCCTAACCTCAATCTGACAGTTTGGAGGTGGGGCCTTTGGAAGGTAATTAAGGTTAAATGATGTCACAAGGGTGAGATCCTGACCCAATAGGTTTACTGTTCTTATAAGAAGAGACACCAGAGCTCACTCTCTCTCTCTGCCTGCACACACTGAGGAAAGGCCACGTGAGGACACAGCAAGAAGGTGGCCAACTACAAGCCAAGAAGTGAGACTTCCCCAGAAACTGACCATGCTGGCACCCTGATCTTGGACTTTCCAGCCTCCAGATCTGTGAGAAAATAAATTGCTGCTGTTTTAAGCTACTCAGTCCATGGTATTTAGTTATGGCACCCTAGCAGACTAACACACCCCCATATGCAGTTCACAGCACAGATGTTGCTTTCTTCCAGACCAGCCACAGTGCATCTCTCTGGCTTCCTCTTTTGCAGCCAGATGGAGAAAATTATCTTCTTTTTTTTTGTTTGTTTTGCTTTTTTGAGACAGAGTCTTGCTCTGTCTCCCAGGCTGCAGTGCAGTGGCGCGATCTCGGCTCACTGCAAGCTCCGCCTCCTGGGTTCATGCCATTCTCCTGCCTCAGCCTCCCGAGTAGCTGGGACTACAGGTGCCCACCACCACGCCCAGCTAAATTTTTTTTTTTTTTTTGTATTTTTAGTAGAGACGGGGTTTCATGTGTTAGCCAGGATGGTCTTGATCTCCTGACTTCGTAATCTGCCCACCTTGGCCTCCCAAAGTGCTGGGATTACAGGCATGAGCCACCGCACCTGGCTGAAAATTATCTTCTTTTAAAGAGCTTCCCTCATTAGGTCAGGCCCACCCAAGATAATCTCTCTTGCCACTTAACAGAATGACAGCAGTGATGTCACCAGATTCACAGGTTCCACCTACACTCAAAGGGGAGATTATACAAGTGCAAAGGTCATTGAGGGAGGGGGTAATAATCTTAGAATTCTGTCTAATATAAAGGAGGCTGCCCAAATTCTGGAAGCTTCAGCCCCCACAAAACCTGAATCCACCCTGTCTGGAGGGTGTCAGAAACAGGTGCTATGGAATAGGGAGGAGGTGAGGGAGCAAGAAATAAGCCTTGTACACCTGCTCTACCGCTGCAGGCTTCCTTTCAGTTTCGGGAGGGGACAAATCAACTTCCACGTGCTTGGAGATCTGATATCACACAGGGCTAGATCAGGGCTAGGTGATCCAGGCTGGAGTGCAATGTTGCAATCTCAGCTCAATGCAACCTCTGCCTCCCGGGTTCAAGTGATTCTCCTGCCTCAGCCTCCCAAGTAGCTGGGATTACAGGCACCCGCCATCACACCCAGCTATTTTTTTCGTATTATTTTAGTAGAGACAGGGTTTCATAATGTTGGCTAGGCTGGTCTCGAACTCCTGACCTCAGGGGATCCACCTGCCTCGGCCTCCCAAAGTGCTGGGATTACAGGCATGAGCCATCATGGCCGGTGAGCTTTTTTTTTTTTTCTCTCTTTCTTTTTCTGTCGCCCAGGCTGGAATGCAGTGGTGTGATACCAGTTCACTGCAGATTCGACCTCCTGGGCTCAAGCGATCCTCCCACTTCAGCTTCCTGAGCAGCTGGAACTACAGGCATGAGCCACCACACATGGCTAATTTAAAAAATTTTTTTAGGAACCAGGTCTCCCTATGTTACCCAGGCTGGTCTTAAATTCTTGGGCTAATGCAACCCTTCCACCTTGTCCTCCCAAGTGCTAGGATTATAGGCATGAGCCACTGCACCTGGCAAACTAAGTTTCCCTCAGTTTATTACCATTAGATCATACTTTTTTATATAGTAACACTTCTCCACAGCTATCCACTTCTTTGTCAAAACCAGCATAAAAAAATACACAGGTTTATCAATTTCTTTGGGTCTTCAGTTCCTTATGAAGGCTCCTGTGTCACCTAAAATTTATATTCAATAAATGTGTGTATGCCCCCTCCCCTCCCCTCCCCTCCCCTCTCCTTTCCTTTCCTTTCCTGACAGAGTCTCGCTCTGTCACTCAGGCTGGAGTGCACTGGCCTGATCTCGGCTCACTGCAACCTCTGCCTCTGCCAGGCTCAAGCAATTCTCCTGCCTCAGTCTCCCAAGTAGCTGGGATTACAGGTGCGTGCTACCACGCCCAGCTAATTTTTGTATTTTTAGTAGAGACAGGGTTTCACCATGTTGTCCAGGCTGGTCTCGAACTCCTGACCTCAAAAGATCTGCCCACCTCGGCCTCCCAGAGTGTTGGGATTACAGGCATGAACCACTGTGCCCAACCTAAATGTGTTATGCTTTTTGCTTGTTAATCTGTCTTCTGTTTTAGAGGCCTCGATCATAAACCTAAAATGGGAAGGAAACATCTTACAAGAGACTAGAGAACTTTCATTCTCTGAGGACCAAAAGAAAAAAACCAACAACCAAAACACCCCTATGAGATCTTCCCAAGATTTCATCAAGTGGCAAGGGAAGCCCTATTTGGCAAATTGAATTTTAGAGAAACTGGTGGGAAAAAAATAAGGTTTCCTGCCTGCAAGAGTATGACTCTAGCTTGTTCAACAAACTAGTTATATCTACATTACAGAATAGTAGGCATAAATACAATAAAACAAATATATAGCACAACAACAAAAACACATTATAGTTCAGGAAGAGGCCAGAGTAGAGAAATTCCTGGACTGGGAGTTGGAAGACTGAGTTGTAGTTCTCATTCTTTCACTGACCACTTAAGTTGCAATGTGGAATCTACACAACACAAACAACCCACAGAGAAAAAGGCAAATGATTTGAACACGCAATTCACAGAAGAGGAAATGCAGATGGACAATAAACATATGAAAAGCAACTAAAACTCACTAGTTATCAGAGAAATGAAAATTTTTTAAAAATAGGATACAGTTTTTCAATAATAAGTCTGACACAAATTGAAATATTGAGAACATCCAGCTCTTGTCAATGTAAGGGAAAAGAAATGTTTTTCCTTCCCATCTTAGGTTCATGGCTGAGGTCTCTAAAACAGTAGACAGATTAATAAGAGAAAAGCATATACATTCATCGAATATAAATTTTATGTGACATAGGAGCCTTCAGAAAAATCTGAAGAAATGGGTAAACCCACGTACCCATCAAAGAAGTTAGTAAACCTAGGTATTTTTAATGCTAGTTTTGATGAAGAAGTGGAAAGCTGTGGAGAAGTTTGGTTATATTAAAAAGTATGATCTAATGGTAATAAATTGAGGGGAACTTAGCAAGGTCTGCTTGTTCAGATTCTCCTCCATGATCCTTTGTCTTCAGAGATAAGGAGGCTCCTTTCCTCTGGGTGCAGGGAGGGCACTTCTCAAATGAGGGTCTTATGACCTGCTGCAGGGAAGGTCAGAACAGCCCTCCAAGGTTTTAGGACTTGCTTCAGGAGAATAAGGCAGGAGGAAGGCGTGAGTGATTTTCCTGCTTCTGATGTTGTTTGGGTAGCATGTCCTGAGCTCCATCATTACAAAGTAAGGAAATGGACATCATTACACATTGCTGGTGAAGGTATTACATTGTACCATAATCTGTTTGGAAAGTATTCTGGAAGAAAATTTTTAAATGTATATACTTTTTGGCCCATGCATCGCTCTTTTAGACTATTTTGTTGGAACGAAAGTATCATTACCTAAAACTATATGTACAAAAATGTTTATGAGGCCAGGCAAGGTGGCTCATGCCTATAATCCCAGCACTTTGGGAGGCCGAGTCCAGGGGATCACTCCGAGTCCAGGAGTTCGAGACCAGCCTGGGCAGCACAGTGAGATCTCATCTCTACAAAAAAATAAAAGTTTTAAAAAATTAGCCAGTGTGGTGTTGTGTACCTGTAGTACCAGCTACTCAGGAGGTTGAGGTAGGAGGATCTCTTGAGTCCAGGAGGCAGAGGCTGTAGTGAACCTAGATCGCTCCACTGCACTACAGCTTGGGCGACAGAGTGAGACCCTGCCCAAAAAAAAAAAAAAAAAAGAATGTTTATGGGAACACTGCTTACAGTAGCAAAAAAAGAAAAAAAGAAATAACCTGAAGGTCCAAGAGCAGATAAATGATTGAATTATATTTGTATATATTTATATTCTATTATGGAATATGATCTATTTATGAAACCAGTTAAATCTATATGTACTGTAACCAGGGACCTCAGTTTTAAAAATCACACATTTTCTTTTTCTTCCTTCCCTCCCCTCTCACCTAATTATTCCTTCCCCGTCTAGACACTTCTCTCTGGCAATGTATGCTTATCTAATTATGTTGTTGCTTAAGAAATTCCAGAGGCTGGCTGGGCGCGGTGGCTCACGCCTGTAATCCCAGCATTTTGGGAGGCCGAGGCAGGTGGATCACAAGGTCAGGCGTTCAAGACCAGCCTGGCCAACATAGTGAAACCCTGTCTCTACTAAAAATACAAAAATTAGCCGAGTGTGGTGGAGGGCACCTGTAGTCCCAGCTACTTGGGAGGCTTCTGAGGCAGGAGAATTGCTTGAATCCAGGAGGCGGAGGTTGCAGTGAGCCGAGACCACGCCATTGTACTCCAGCCTGGGTGACAGAGTGAGACTCTGTCTCAAAAAAAAAAAAAAAGAAAAAAGAAATTCCAGAGGCTAATCTTGAAACAAACCATGCAGGAAGCCCCTGTGGAATCCTCCCTAAGGAATCCTCCCACTTAGGGGGAGTCAGAACAATTAGGTCACCACCATCAGACCAAAGTCAGGATAATGCCAAGCAGACCTCCAGAGAGACAATGACCCAAGATAGCCATCAGAACAAAGACCCAGAGCTGCACTCTGCTGCACTCCCCCATGTCTCCCATACCAAACTTCTCTTTAAAAACCCTATGGTAAATTATAAAAATGTATAAACTAACACTTTCGTATGCTAGTTCTCCATTGTTTCGGTCTGCTGGCTCTCCTTTAAACCTGCTTTTCCTCCCACCAACCCTCGTGACTCCTGTTTGGCTTTTGAGCAGCGAGCAGCTGAATGTGGTTTCAGTTATAGTACCAACCAGGAGGAATGACAATGAAATACTGTTACGTGAAAAAGCAGGTTGCACAGTAATGTATATTGCATGCCCTTGTTTTTGTTTTACGAAAGAGAAAACAGCCAGGTGTGGTGTTGCATGCCTGTAGTTTCTGCTGTTGGGAAGGCTAAGGTAGAAGGATCCCTTGAGCCTGGTAGTTTGAAGCCAGCATGGGCAACATAGCAAGACCTGGTCTCTAAAAGAAATAAAATAAATTAAATTAAATAAAGGAAAAATAAGCTCTTCGTATGCTTATATTTTTGTATTAGTGAAAAAAAGTATGACACAATATGGTGTTAATACTGGTTAACTGGGGCGTGGGCTGGGGAATGGTGATAAGGGAGTGGTGAAGGTATTACAGGGAAGAAGGGAGAAATTAACATGTATTTTATATGTTAATTTTTTATTGTTTGACTTATTATAAAGAATACACAATACTCTTCTAATTAAAAAAAGTATATTGGTCTGTTCTCATGCTGCTAATAAAGACATACTGGAGACTGGGTAATTTATAAAGAAAAAGAGGTTTAATGGACTCACAGTTTCACATGGCTGGGGAGGCCTCACAATCACAGCAGATGGTAAAGGAGCAAAGACACGTCTAACATGGTGGCAGGCAAGAGGGCTTGTGTAGGGGAACTCCCATTTATGAAACCACCAGATCTTGGAAGACTTACTACCACAAGAACAGTATGGGGGAAACCGCGCCCATGATTAAGTATCTCCACCTGGCCCCACCTTTGACATGTGGAGACTATTACAAGTCAAGGTGAGATCTGGAGCAGGACACAGCCAAACCATATCAAAAAGTATATTTAAAAATTAAATTAAAAAATAGCATAGGTTTGGCAGTCAGACAATGCAAGTATGAATTTCCACTCTATCACTAACAAGCTTGGTAACCATAAATAACCTATTTAAACCTCTCTGAGCCTCAGTTTGTCATCTGTTAAAATGGCTGTAATACACCCCAGAGTTGTTTTGAGGATTAAATGACAGAATTTATTTAAGTGCTGAGCACATAGTAGGTCCTCAAATAAATGATAGCTATTATTTTTTTATTTTTATTAATTTATTTTTTTTGAGACAGAGTCTCGCTCTGTCGCCCAGGCTGGAGTGCAGTGGCGCAATCTCGGCTCACTGCAAGCTCCGCCTCCCGGGTTCACGCCATTCTCCTGCCTCAGCCTCTCCGAGTAGCTGGGACTACAGGCGCCCGCCACCACGCCCGGCTAATTTTTTGTATTTTTAGTAGAGACGGGGTTTCACCGTGGTCTCGATCTCCTGACCTCGTGATCCGCCCGCCTCGGCCTCCCAAAGTGCTGGGATTACAAGCGTGAGCCACTGCGCCCAGCCGATAGCTATTATTATTCCCATTTAGGATTGGATTGACTTGGAGGAACCCCGAGCAAGTTAATGGCACCTTTCAGCAGTTGAGTCCCTTCAGAAACAGAATTCACTCCAGACACTTTAATAGAGAGAATGTAATATAGGGAATTAGTTAAATAGGCACTAGAGGACTGAAAAAAGAGAGTAAGGAGAAAACAGAGAGAATTACTATGAGCAGCTACCTCCCCCAGGGGTGGGGGAATAAAGGGAAGAGGATACGGTTGTCAAAACCTAGAAGCTTTGCATCTGGGCATGTTCTCAGAGAGCCTTCCTAAATCTGGAAACTGGCACCAACTGCTGCTGTCAAGGTGAATGGCCTTTGCTGGGGGTTGCTGACAGGACAGGAAGCAAACAGAAGCAACAGATTCCCTCTCCCTCCTCCAGTGTTCCAGCTTTCTCTAGGGCCCTTTACATCAGAGTCTAACAGGGGGCAAGGCTGGCAAAGGCAAAGTGTGGTTTGCAAGTCCTAGCCCCAGCTTCTCAGGGTTTGGGCTCAGCTCTTAGCTGTAAAAGGTGTAGCAAAGAGACACTAGCACACTTACATCAAATCAGCTTTCTTTAACTGTTGTTCAACCATGAGTTAGAGGACAGTTGAATGCCATGAAGGGGAAGGGCTGGAAGGAGCACCAGAGGCAGCAGAACTAACCCTCACCTTTATTTTCCAGGGCAATTCAGCCTGGACTCAAACTTGCATACTCCATTCTGCAAAACAAAAGCTGTTTGTTTATCCAACCCAGTCTCCTTAGGAAGCTGCTGAGTGAACATTCATTGCTGTTCATTCTCATCTTACATTATTCATCAAAGTATTCCTTACAACAACTACAGTACTCTGTCCCAGAGGAGTTCTGATATACACAATTTTGCCCACCTTGTTAAATTTCTAGCAATACTTTGGTACCGGGGGATGTTTTGGCATGGGTCTTGGTCAGCTGCTCAGCTGACCTGCCCCTTCCTCCAGCTCAGATCCCCATTGTATGACCCTGGGCAGGTCACTTTTTTTTTTTTTTTTTTTTTTGAGTCAGAGTCTCCTCTGTCACCCAGGCTGGAGTGCAGTGGCATGATCGCAGCTCACTGCAGCCTCAATCTCCCGATATCAAGTGATCCCCCTACCTCAGCCTCCCAAGTAGCTGGCACTGCAGTCATGCTACCAGGTCTGGCTAATTAAAATTTTAAAAAAATTTTCTTTAAGAGACAGGTTCTGTTGCCTAGGCTGGTCTTGTGGCCTCAAGCCTGGATTACAGATCTGACCCACCACACCCAACTTTTACTTTATGTCTTTGGTCCTCAGTTTCCCCTGGTATGAAATGAGAGCTTTAGGCTAGATTATCCCTAAAATTCCTCACAATTCCAGTATTCTATAATTTTGCCTATATTACAAACAAAATGAGTCATTATGTTACAGGAAAGGGGTCCCAATCCAGACCCCAAGAGAGGGTTCTTGGATCTCGAGCAAGAAATAATTCAGGGTGAGTTTATAAAGTAAAAGCAAGTTTGTTAGGAAAGTAAAGGAATAAAGAATGGCTACTTTATAGACAGAGAAGCCCCAAGCGCTGCTGGTTGCCCATTTTTATTATTATTTTTTGCTTATATGCTAAACAAGGGGTGGATTATTCATACCTTCCCTTTTTAGACCATATAGGGTAACTTCCTGATGTTGCCAAGGGCATTTATAAACTGTGACGGCGCTGTTGGGAGTGTAGCAGTGAGGACAACCAGAGGTTACTCTTGTTGCCATCTTGGTTTTCGTGGGTTTGGGCTGGCTTCTTTACTGCAACCTGTCTTATTAGCAAGGTCTTTATGACCTGTATCTTGTGCCGACCTCCTATCTCATTCTGTGACTTAGAATGCCTAACAGTCTGGGAATGCAGCCCAGTAGGTCTCAGCTTTATTTTACCCAGCCCCTATTTAAGATGGAGTTGCTCTGGTTCACACGCCTCTGACAATGGCATTTTTTACAAAAAAAATTAAGCTACAAATGAGTGTTCCAAAATGTTAGATTTTTAATGACTTTGAGGCTAAAGTTAAGGTTTATTATATTATTATTATTACATTTAGGTTAAAACTGTACCTTGACATAAAGAATTTGATGTTTTGGCCCAACTCAGGTATGAAATGTCAATTAACACTTATTAATGGCCCATTATGGGCCGTGCGCTGTACTCCATGTGCTGATCCAGAAGAAAGAAAATATCACCAAGCCTGAAGTCTGAGGAACCTGTAACCATAATAATAATTAACTAATAAGATGACAAAGCAAGTGATCAATACTCAAGTAATGTACCAACTTGTTCTGAAATGAAATTGGCTGGGTGCATTATAATGATGTTTGTTGGTGCAGGAGTAAGATTTTTCAAAGGAAATAAATGAGCTGAGTTCTTTAGAATTCCACATATGCTTCATTTATTTAAAAATGAAAAAAAGTCTGCTATTAATAAGGTAATGAAACTTGATAATATTGGACCAAAAAGACAATAACTGTGTTAGAGTCGGTGAAGAAAAACAAAATTCACACTTAAGACTGACCCACCTGGCCGGGCGCGGTGGCTCACGCTTGTAATCCCAGCACTTTGGGAGGCCAAGGCGGGCGGATCACGAGGTCAGGAGATCGAGACCACGAAGGGCGGATCACGAGGTCAGGAGATCGAGACCACGGTGAAACCCCGTCTCTATTAAAAATACAAAAAATTAGCCGGGCGTGGTGGCAGGCGCCTGTAGTCCCAGCTACTCGGAGAGGCTGAGGCAGGAGAATGGCGTGAACCCGGGAGGCGGAGCTTGCAGTGAGCCGAGATTGCGCCACTGCACTCCAGCCTGGGCGACAGAGCGAGACTCCATCTCAAAAAATTAAAAAAAAAAAAAAAAAAAAAAAAAAAAAGACTGACCCACCAAGTTGAAATGCTGTGTGGAGTTATTAACTACTTCCTTAAGTAATGTGTCTAATAGTGCTTGGGGCTGGGTTATCAGGCTGAAAGGGTAGATTAGTGCACTGCCATCCAAGAGTCCTATGCTCTAGAAATGTCTTTCTCCAAGAGTCCTAGTACCTCTGATATTCCTTACTTCTTTTTTGAAACGGAGTCTCATTCTGTCGCCCAGGCTGGAGTGCAGTGGTGCATTCTCAGCTCACTGCAACCTCTGCCTCCAGGGCTCAAGCAATTCTCCTGCCTCAGCCTCCCAGGTATCTGGGATTACAGGCACCTGCCACAGTGCCTGGCTAATTTTTGTATTTTTAGTAAAGATGGTTTTGCCACATTGGCCAGGCTGGTCTCGAACTCTTGACCTCAGGTGATCTGCCCACCTCGGCCTCCCAAAGTGTTGTGATTACAGGTGTGAGCCACGGCGCCCGGTTGATTTTCCTTACCTCTGCCACTGGCCCTGCCTGAACACTCTTCTCATAACTTGTCTGAATACTTCTCAGCCTACACAGCCTAGCTTAAGCCCCAACATCTAGTGAAGTCTCTGGTATGTGAAATATTAGTATGTGTGAACTATCCCCTCTGCTGAATGGACAGAGCTGATTTTAACAATATCTAACTATCTGTACCCTACCTCCTATAGCCTGTAATTACAGTCACCCACAGGAATACCTCTCCATCACCTGGGAAGAATAAACACAATGCCTAGATCAACCGGGAGGGTGTGTGAATGCAGATCAGTCCCAGGAAACATTTGAGCATTGGCATTTTCTCTCTCTCTGCCTCTCTTTGGTCTCCCTCCCTCTTCTCCCTAACCATTTTCTTGGTCTCTTTAAACTTCTGCCTCCTTGTAGAACTCCCTCATCATGGAAGAGGAAGCATGAGATCTTTGAAAAGTTACACATCATTTGGAGACTCTTGTGTCCTTCAGCTCCTGCAGAATGAAACATCACATGACAAACCAAATCTTCTTTTAAAATATTAACTACTGGCCAGGTGTGGTGGCTCACACCTGTAATCCCAGCACTTTGGGAGGCTGAAGCGGGCAGATCACCTGAGGTCAGAAGTTCAAGACCAGCCTGGCCAACATGGAGAAACCCTGTCCCTACTAAAAATACAAAAATTAGCCAGGCATGGTTGTGCATACTTGTTTTCTTTTTTTTTTTTTTTTTTTGAGACGGAGTCTCGCTCTGTCGCCCAGGCTGGAGTGCAGTGGCGCAATCTCGGCTCACTGCAAGCTCCGCCTCCCGGGTTCACGCCATTCTCCTGCCTCAGCCTCTCAGAGTAGCTGGGACTACAGGCGCCTGCCACCACGCCCGGCTAATTTTTTGTATTTTTAGTAGAGACGGGGTTTCACCGTGGTCTCGATCTCCTGACCTCGTGATCCGCCCGCCTCAGCCTCCCAAAGTGCTGGGATTACAAGTGTGAGCCACCGCGCCCGCCCGGTGGTGCATACTTGTAATCCCAGCTACTTGGGAGGCTGAGGCCTAAGAATCGCTTGAACCCGGGAGAAAGAGGTTGCAGTGAGCTGAGATGGCGTGACTTCACTCCAGCCTGGATGAAATAGTGAAACTCCATTTCGTTTTTTTGTTTTGTTTTGAGACGGAGTCTCGCTCTGTCGCCCAGGCTGGAGTGCAGTGGCACCATCTCGGCTCACTGCAAGCGCCGCCTCCCAGGTTCATGCCATTCTCCTGCCTCAGCCTCCCGAGTAGCTGGGACTACAGGCACCCGCCACCACGCCCGGCTAATTTTTTGTATTTTTAGTAGAGATGGGGTTTCACCGTGTTAGCCAGGATGGTCTCAATTTCCTGACCTCCTGATCCACCCACCTTGGCCTCCCAAAGTGCTGGGATTACAGGCGTGAACCACCACGCCAGGCCACGAAACTCTATTTCTAAATAAATAAATAAATAAATAAATACCTACCACCCAAAACACAACTTCTTCATTGTGTCACTATGCAAACAAAGTCTCTTGTCTCCTTACTCCTTTCCAAAGACCACACTTCCTTGTTGAGACAAGAGAGAAGGAAAACCCAGATTTGCCCCTGTAGTAGGTTGACTAGTAGCCGCTAAAGATGTTAGATCCCAATCCTTGAAACCTGTAAATGTTATTTTATATGGAAACAGCGTCTTTGCAGGCGTAATTAAGGATCTTGCAGTGAGGAAATTATCCTGGGTGGGCCCTAAATGTAATCACACGCATTACATGTGACCTTGCCCTGACACCTTAATTTTGGCTGAGTGAAAATGATTTCAGATTTCTGACCAACAGAACTGTGTGAAAATAAATTTCTGGGTTTTTTTTTTTTTTTTTTTGAGACGGGTGAGTCAGTGGACATCTCATCGTAATCCCTCCTGGTTCACCCTCTCCTGCCTCAGCCTGCCACCCACCACCGCGCCTGGCTAATTTTTTGTATTTTTAGTAGAGACAGGGTTTCACCATGTTAGGCAGGATGGTCTCGATCTCCTGAACTTGTGATCCGCCCGCCTCGGCCTCCCAAAGTGCTGGGATTACAGGTGTGAGCCACCGCACCCAGCCGATTTCTGGGTTTTTTATTTGTTTTTAAAGAGATCAGGTCTTTGTCACACAGGCTGGAGTGCAGTGGTGCAATAATAACTCCAGCCTCAAACTCCTGGGCTCAAGGGATCCTTCCACCTCAGCCTCTCAAGTAGTTAGGGCTACAGAGGTGCATCACCATGCTCACGTAATTTTATTTTATTTTTTGCAGAGATGAAGGTCTCATTATGTTGTCCAGGCTGGTCTCAAACCCCTGGCCTCAAGCAATTCTCCTGCCTCTGCCTCCCAAAGCTCTGGGATTATGGGCATGAGCCACTGTGGCCCAGCCCATGACTTAACTCTAGTTACAGTCCTTGTGGTTAGGAACAGAGGTGGGGCAGATCCTGAGGTGTATGGTAAGAACACCTGATAGCAATAACTTAAGCATACCCTGAGAATGACCCTGTATGGCAAACACACCTGAATGTGTGTTCTGAGCTAGGGAATTGGGAAGTGGCCAAACCACAGACTCGTTTCTTGTCAATGAGGAACATTTGAGCCTCTGGTGCATCCCGTGGAACATGGGCCATACAGGGGATCAAAGCATTGGGTTTTGGGGTAAATGAAGGTTGTCAGGTGGAGGTTGTTAGGGGCAGGGTACTAAGTGAACATGCTATGGAAACTGCAGGCCTTTTGCAAGCAGCTGCAATTCTCCTGCCCAGTGTACCACTACTGGACCTGTTCTCTTGTCCAGCCCGCCGCTGCTGGACTCTCCCCTGTATGTAAGCCCCCAGTAAAACCCTATGTCTCATTTGCTGGCTCCGGGTCTCTTTTTCAGCCTCTTGAACCTGGTGCCATCCCCACTGGAGTTGATAGGGGTTTGGCACAACATGAGGGAGGCACATTTTATCTTGAGGGTCTGAGTTCTCTGCATTGCCTTTGAACAAGCGAGGGAGGTGGGGGTGCTAGCTCTTAAGAGGAGAAGCGCACTACTTCTGAATGCTCAGAGGATTTAGAGGAGTCTGGGAGTTCAAAATATACCCACATGTCCCCATCCTAAGTGCCAGAGTTCTACTAACCTTAGCGTATTGGACCTATCGTGGTCATTTAATTTTCTCTGGAGCTTGGCGGCTGTATTGATTCCCAGCTCAGGTCTTCAGCTTTTTCTGCCTTCTTGCTGTAGGAAATGAAAGCCTCTTTGTAAGCTTTCACATTTGGCTTTCATTGCCTGTTAAATGCCTGCAGCTTTTTACTGCCTTTTTCTAACATATCCATGAATTTAGCAATAGTCACTTAATTCCATTATAGTCACTCAATTTCCACAATAGAAATAGTTACTGTTTCTCCTATACCTCCCAAATGCTGAATACATTGAACCAGCTAGTGAATTCCCCTCCATGTCTATACAACCCTAATTCATCAAGGGTAAGAGGTTTTTGTTTTTTTTTTCTCTTGAGACGGAGTCTCACTCTGCCGCCCAGGCTGGAGTGCAGTCGCGTGATCTCAGCTCACTGCAACTTCTGCCTCCTGGGTTCAAGCGATTTTCCTGCCTCAGCCCCCTGAGTAGCTGGGATTACAGGCATGCACCACCACCATGCCCAGTTAGTTTTTCTATTTTTAGTACAGAAAGAATTTCACCATGTTGGTCACGCTGGTCTCGAACTCGTGACCTCAGGTGAACCACCTGCCTAGGCCTCCCAAAGTGCTGGGATTACAAGTGTGAACCACCGCACCCAGCCACTGGTAAAAGTTTTAACAATCGGACCTCCATCTTGTGCCAGGTGTTGTCTCTGCTCCTTCTGTTACCAGTGATGAGGTCCCTATGGCCAACAATGTGGTGAGTGATCCAGGTTTAAAATCCCATCTTACCACCTGCATTTTTGGGCTACTCCTGGCACCAATTCCTTAGAAGGAAGAAACACTGAACAGAGGGAAAGCCCAAAAGCTATACAGGTCTGACAAAGCTTCAGCCAATCCATGGGGACCTCTGGAACATACATAAACCATCAGTGTTTCCCACAGTGGGCCAAAATGGCCAAACTTTTATACCCATGCCTTGCTCAGTCACCTCACACGGGCTGCTCCAAGAAGGGCAAGGCCTTGGGTAAGGCAGCTCGCTAAACAACTAGGGCAAATCCTAAAGGAGATGACAGCTAGAATTTGTCTGCTGGCAACACCCCCATCAATTAGGGCAACGAGTCCTCCTTGAAGAGGGATATAGTGCAGCATATTCGGGTCTACCACAGATAACATGCCAGTAATTTTATATACATCATCTCATTTAATCCTTACAATAACTATCAGACATCCATAGTACAGATAAGGAAATTGAAGCTCAAAGAAGCTAAAGAACTTTCCCCAATAATTAGCTTCCAGAACTGGTATTAGAACCTATGTCCATCTTATTTCATATATTAATATAGATTTCTGAAGAATATCTAATAGAGTGCTTGAAGAAGAAACGGGTAATGTACCGATCAGGCTCACAACAGAAAATAGCACAATTAGGATAATTCAAGGACGTGTTTTTTCGGGTTTTGCTTTGTTTTTCACAAAGGGATGATTTTTTTTTTTCTTTGAGATGGAGTCTAGCTCTGTCACTAGGCTGGAGTGCAGTGGCACAATCTTGGCTCACTGCAACCTCTACCTCCCGGGTTCCAGCGATTTTCCTGCCTCATTCTCCTGAGTAGCTGGGACTACAGGCATGCACCACCATGCTCAGCTAATTTTTGTATTTTTAGTAGAGACAGGGTTTCACCATGTTGACCAGGATGGTCTCGATCTCTTAACCTTGTGATCCACCTCTTGAACTCATGATCTGCCTGCCTCGGCCTCCCAAAGTGTTGGGATTACAGGTGTGAGCCACCACACCTGGCCAGGGATGATTTTAAAGTGTCATGTTCTAACTGAGGTCTGAGGGGAGTTGGTGGACCAGTGGCGGGCAGCTGAAAGAACACTCAAGGAATCATATAGAGATTTTCGACGTGGCTTTTTCTCTCTGGGCACGAATGAGCTTGGGCACAAGCGGTGGGCACAAGCTGTATGTATAGCATCAGCTGGATAGTTACACCTTTTACAGATAATAATGGCTCTGAGCCAAGCACGAGCACACCTGGTTACCTAATGTGCCTCACATGGCACAGTTACATAATGTGCAGAGTTGTGCACCTGTGCTCCAAACCTGCTGAGTCATGCTGTGCTGGAAGGCCACCTCAGCCTATTCCTGACTAAAGCAGAGCCATTACCCTTATACTGTACCCCCTACACCAAGGCCATCCTCCAGGCAGGGACACATGCCCAGAGACTGGAGCCCTGAATCTATAACCCACAACAACCACACAGAGAGCAATAGTTCACTACTAGGATCCCAGCTATGCTACTTTTGACTATTAGGGCTCAGCATAGGCTAGAGCCCAGGGATGCCCACCCTGCAGGGGGTTGTCAGCAAGGCTCTTGACTACCTTAATCTCCTGTGAGACTCCTTGCAGGGCTGCTGTTATGTTCTGCCAATTGTCAGGGACAAAGTTACCACACTGTGTTCCTAAAAAAGGACAGGTGCCTCCTTGGACAGCAGTCATTAAGTCTGAGGCCATTCAGTTTTGCACACCACCTCTCTGATCTGATCAACCTCACCTGTTAACAGGAGGCAGGCCACTCGGGTGTGATTCAGAGCCCGAGCAGTGTGCTCTGCAAGAGCAGTAACTTGTGTTTCTACAGTTATGACACCCGCTCTAAGAATAGTCATTGCCAAGGGGTAGAACCACCAGGGGGCTCGTTGCACTGGCAAAAATTGAGAATTAGTGCCTCCCCATTATGTGGGATGGACATCTGGGGAGAACAGTGGCAGGTACGTAAGGCCACCCGTAAATACAATATTCAGTCTAGTCCACTGGTAGGTAAGGACACGCTGTGTCACCACAGACCCATAAACTCCCAGGGGGCACAAAATCCATCGGGGCCTGATCTTGTCTACTTGCTACCTGGTTAAGGCACTCGCCGTATCATTACTTGTTGTGTAACACTGGGTAGTGGTCTCCGTTTAGGGTATGCCTGAGCACATGCTGGGCATTTCTTACAAGCCTCCCAAATATCTTGCATGGGCAGAAACAGACCCCAACACTTATTGACCTGTTGCATTAGTTTAACCCCAGTTTCCAGTGTAGCCACAAGGCCACATCTCGAGTAGGTGCTGTCTCTAACCATCAGACCTTGGCCAAAGCATCTGTCTCATCATTGCCAGGGCTGGCCAAAGGCATATGGCCTGACAGATGATAGTTACCTCTTTCTGATGACCCATTTCCCAGAGGTCTTGCCACATGGCTTAGCCCCATATGGGTCGGTGGCCGACTAGCCACTTCTGTATTTTCCAGGTAGTTAACCACAAGGTTAAGCCTCGATAGACCGCCCAGCTATTGGTACAGATTACCATAGGTGTCACCTCCTTGGTGATCACCATCCATACTACTCTAAGTTCAGCCCATTGACCACTCTGTCCACACCTGGTTTCAAATCACATGGTGTCAGTACTAGGTTGGACCACAAGAGCCGTCCAAGCAGCAGTAGCACCTCAGCTAGACCCATCTGTGTAACATACCCCATTGGGAATAGGGGGACACCCTTCCTTAAATGGTGAAGGTTCAAGGTCTAAGGGTGTCTCAGGCCCCATGGCCTTATCTTGCATTAGGACTACAGGTCCCAAGATCTCTTGCAACTCTACTGCTAAGGGACTTGTGCTCAGCGTACTCCACTGCTCCAAGTAGGCGCCCCACTTTGCCAAAGTGGATGTCTGCGCTGTCCCAGTTCGGGAGGTTGTTATCCATGAACTCATCCATCCCGCTCTCGGGTAAGTTGTCCACACAACGACTGTAGCCCGTCCCCGTCCTGCCATGCTCTCATGAGCCCGAAGGGCAGCATATGCAGTTACTAACTGCTTTCCCCATCCAGGGGGTTGTTGTCCATGAACACACTCATCCCACTATCGGGTAAGTTGTCTGCACGATGACTGTAGCCTGTCCTACCATGCTCTCATGAGCCTGAAGGGCAGCATATGCAGTTACTGACTGCTTCTCTATCAATGAATACTGGAGCTCAACTCCTTTCCATACTTGGGATGAAAAGCCTGCTGGCATTCTCAAGCTCTCCATGTGCTGCTATAGGCCCAGCCAAAACTATCTGTGGTCACATGCACATCAAGTTTAAATAGGTGCCCCTGGTTAATTACCAGTAGGGCCTGTGCCTGCTGAATAGCCTGCTTGGCTGCCAGAAAGGCTGTCTCAGCCTCATCATCTTAATTCTAGGAAAGGGGAGCATTGCTACTTCTAAATCTGCAAGAGAATCAGAGGTTAGCATAATATTGTTAATGAGACCATGACATATGGTAAGGCTCTGCGTATAGCCCTGCAGCAGCACTGTGAAAGTCCACAGTCGCCTTCCCGTGAAGGTAAACTGTTCCTGGCTTTCTGGAAAAGAATGCATTAGCCAAGTCCACCACATAGTGGTACGGTTCCAGTTCTATCATCAAACAGTCCATGAAATCCATGATTGATGGCATAGCTGCCAAGCTGTGTAAAACATCCACCCGCAGAATATATCTGCACTGGTGTCTACCAGCACCAGCACTTGCTGTATGTTGGTGGTGGACCAGTGAATTGCTAATTTCACATGTGGCCTCCCGTCATCCGGTGTTCCCCCAAGCCGGGCACCTCGGCCAGCTCCCTCACCAAACAGAAAAGGCTTTACACCCCTGTCTGGCTGCAGCACGTAGTCTTTAAGCTGAAGCACCCAGATGGGACCAGGTGACGCAGCAATGTCCTTTTTCCCCTTGGACATTTTCTGGAATTGCTGCTCTGGAGACAACTGTCTCCACAAAGTTAATAGTACTTCATTGGGCTGCTTATTAATTTTCTCTCAGTCAACCCCAGCCAAAATCAAATCTACCCACATCTGTCAGCGTGTCACTCGTTGGGACCCCCTTTCCTCCCATCGGCGGGGGGACCTGTGAGTGGGGCATCTTCTCCTTCTTTATGGTGCAAACTCAGACTAAGTGGGAGTCTCTCCCGCCAAGATGACGGACCCAGGATAGCATTCACGGCAGCTTCTAATTCCTTTTCTGAGCTCTGTGGCCAGGTCTCCAGGCACTACGCCTATGCCTGGAGGTCCCCATTCATGGCAGCTTCTAACACTTTTTCTGAGCTGTGTAACCAGGCCTTCTGGCACCTGGGGGGCCCTTACCTCTGCTGCATCCCTCAGGGACTGGGTGTGTACCTCTCATAGTGCAATCAAAAACACCCATTCAACTCTGTCGGGAAAGGCTCACTCCTTCTCAGTGCTCTGTGCTTCCAGATGCTTCAGCGCCTTCTCCATGCTCGCAGGGACCCTATCTACTGCTGCCCAGGTTTCTACTAGAGCCCATCTGAGCAGCACAGCTGCCACTGGGTACCACCACCCACGTTGCGGCCATATGGCCGACCTGGACTCTGGGGACCAAAGGCTCACTCACTCTGGGATCGTGTTCATGATGCCAACTGTCATGTTCTAACTGAGGTCTGAGGGGAGTCAGTGGACAAGTGGTGGCCAGCTGAAAGAACACTAAGGAATCGTAGCGAGTTTTGACATAGCATTTTCTCTGTCTCCCTGGGCGCGAGCGATCTTGGGCGCCAGCCTCGGTGCGAGCCGTGGGCACAAGCCAGGGGCACAAGCCATATGTACAGCATCAGCTGGGTAGTTATACCTTTTACAAACAATAGTGGCTCAGTCAAGCACGAGCACATGTGAGTGGTTACCTAAAGCACCTCACGTGGTGTGGCTACATAACGTGCGGAGTTGTGTGCCTGCGCTCCAAACCTGTTTGAGTCACGCTGTGCCAAAAGGCTGCCTTGGCCTATTCCTGACTAAAGTGCAGCCATTCCCCTTCATAAAGGTATAAGCAATGTGTAGGGGAGTCGCAAGGGATAGTGAAGTAACTACTTCTAGCTAGAAGAGAAAGGGAAGGGAATGGCAATTGGAAATGAGAAGGAGAGAAGGAAACTTAAAACAATGAAAAAGCAAAGAAGGCTGCACAACTGAAGGGAGCCAAGGGAATAAACACTCTGATCTCATCCTCCTTCCTCCCTCAGGTCTCCTACTGGGGCATTTATTGGCAACTGGAAGCCTGAAGGCATGGAGCCTTCTTGATGTAGCCCATACATTTCAGCTTCCTAGGAAAAAGAAGAGAGTAGAAAAGGGTGGAAAGTACATTTTACATGTTAAATGAAAGAGGTTCTGCTTCTGGAATAGTGGAGTAAGGAGCCCCCACAGACCCATTCCCCAATGAAACAACTTTAACTGGTAAAAATTATTAAGCAATCATTTATAGTCTCTGCAAATTGGCCAGGCATGTTGGCTCATGACTGTAATCCCAGAACTTTGGGAAGCTGAGGTGGGAGGATCACTTGAGCCCAGGAGTTTGAGACCAGCCTGGGCAACATAGTGAGATCCTATCTCTATTTTCACTATAATTTTAAATTTAAAACAATGAAAAAGAAAAGGGAAAGAAAATAAAGTCTCTGTGAATTGTCCCAAGACATACAACAAATGAAGAAATGCTTATTCAAGAAAATCTACTAAATCTCAGTAATAATAACAAGAATTTGTGGCACTTGAGCCATGACCCCCTCCATTTCTCATTGCTCCCTGCCCTGCCTTCAACTCAGAGTGATGGAAGCTCCATCCAGAAGGTGTGGCCAGGAAGATGGGGCTCCCACTTCCCTCAGCTCCAAGTAAAGGGATACAGTACATTACTATGAGGAAAAGGTCACGAGCATTTTTTAACATTTCCAGCTCTGAGTTGCAGAAGCTAAATTCATGGCAAGTGCAGCCAAGAGGTTGGGGGCTCTCTTCTTCCACCCAGTCCTCACTCGTAAAAAGAGGCCCCTCCACAGATGCAGCAGGCTGAGAATACTGGGACTCTGATCACTCTCACTCCACCTTGCTGATAGAGAGGAGGTTCCATTCAGGAAGCAGCAAGCCTAGAAGACCAGAGGCTATCACCTCCACCAAGAGTCTGAAGCCATGGCTCAGAGATTTTGCCCAGGAGAAGAGGCAGTCTATAAGAACAGAAATCTCTGAAGCTCTTCCCAAAGGGACTGGTTTTACTTGAAACAAAGTGTGAGAAGTTCAAGTCTAGGGTGCTCTTGACAACTTCATTGGGCTGCTTATTAATTTTCTCTCAGTCAACCCCAGCCAAAATCAAATCTACCCACATCTGTCAGCGTGTCACTCGTTGGGACCCCCTTTCCTCCCATCGGCGGGGGGACCTGTGAGTTTGGGGGGTAAGCAATTAAAAGGAGGCTGGTAATTCTTGAGAGCAACAAGCTAAGCCATAGGCCTGCTATTTTATTTGAGAGAACCAGGGAAAGAGCAAAAAGAGACTTCCTGGGGTTTGAACAAACCTCAAAGACTAGCTTCAAAATCTACTCCTGCAGAGATCTGGATTTAATTAAATCAGACTGTAGCATAAATGAGCAATCAGCCAGCAACTGGTAGAGCCTAAAAGCTGGGTGTGATACCAAATGAAGCAGACAGTTTAACAGGTCAGGGAAAGAGAGTCTTGCTAAAACCCCTGTTATTCAAGGGTAACTGGGCACAGACCTAAGCCTGTATCCTTTAAGGAGTGGCACTAGAGGCTTCACACTGTGGGAGAATTAGACTTCACTAAAATATTCTGGCCAAATCACTAAGCAAACAACAAAAACAAGCCCCACAGAGGGAGAAGGGAATCAGTGCCTACAGCAGTATGTAACTGAAAGCATCTAGTTTTCACCAAAAAATTATGAGACATGCAGAGAAACAGAAAAGTGTGATCAGCCCACAGGTAAAATTTAGGCAACAGGAGCTGCCTGTGAGAGGGCTCTGATGTCAGATTTAATAAAGACTTCAAAGCAACCATTATGTTCATGCATTCACTTTTCAAAGATCGCAAAGAAAAATAAACATGCTTAAAGTAGTAAAGAAAGATATGATGATTGTCAGGCCTCTGAGCCAAAGCTAAGCCATCATATCCCCTGTGACCTGCACGTATACATCCAGATGGCCTGAAGCAAGTGAAGAATCACAAAAGAAGTGAAAATGGCTGGTTCCTGCCTAAACTGATGACATTCCGCCATTGTGATTTGTTTCTGCCCCACCTTAACTGAGTGATTAACCTTGTGAAATTCCTTCTCCTGGCTCAGAAGCTTGCCCACTGAGCACCTTGTGACCCCTGCCCCTGCCCACAAGAGAACAACCCTCTTTGACTGCAATTTTCCACTACCCACCCAAATCCTATAAAACGGCCCCACCCCATCTCCCTTCACTGACTGTTTTTGGACTCAACCCACCTGCACCCAGGTGAAATAAACAGCCTTGTTACTCACACAAAGCCTGTTTGGTGGTCTCTTCATATGGACGCGCGTGACAATGATAATGTTGCATCCAATGAAAAATGTCAATAAGGAGATAGAAAAAAAATAACAAAATGGAAGTTCTAGAGCTGAAAAATATAATAACTAAAATGAAAGATTCACTAGAGTAGCTCAACAGTAGGTCTAAACTGGCAGAAGAAAGAATCAGCAAACTTGAAGATAGATCAATAGAGATTATGCAATCTAAAGAACAGAGACAAAGAAGAATTAAAAAAAAACGAACAGCCTCAAAGAATGTGGGTCATCATCAAGTGCATTAAGTGATGGTAGTTTCAAAAGGAGAAGATGGCCAGGTGCGGTGGCTCACACCTGTAATCCCAGCACTTTGGAGGCTGAGGTGGGCAGATCACTTGAGGTCAGGAGTTCAAGGCCAGCCTAGCCAACCTGGTGAAACCCTGTCTCTACTAAAAATGCAAAAATTAGCCAGGCATGGTGGCGCATGCCTGTAGTCCCAGCTACTCAGGAGGCTGAGGCAGGAGAATTGCTTGAACCCAGGAGGCAGAGGTTTCAGCGAGCTGAGATCGTTCCACTGCACTCTTGCCTGGGTAACAGAGCAAGACTCCATCTCAAAACAAACAAACAAACAAGCAACAACAACAACAAAAAAAAAATGGAGAAGAGAGGAACAGAAAAAAGGTTTGAAGGAATAATAGCTGAAAACTTCCCAAATTAAGTGAAAAATATTGATCTTCATATTCACATAGCTCAATGAATTCCAAGTAGGATGAAAACAAAGAGGTGCACACTTATATATCATAGCAAAAATGCTGAAAAACAAAGATTAATTTTGAAAGCAGCAAGAGCAAATGACTTATCACATACAAGAGAACCTCAGTAAGATCAGCAGATGATTCCTTATAAGAAATAACAGGCCAGGCATGGTGGCTCACACCTGTAATCCCAGCATTTTGGAGGCTTTGGCAGGAGGGTCACTTGAGCCCAGGAGTTCAAGATCACCCTGGGAAACGTAGTGAGACCTTGTCTCTAAGAAAAATTAAAAAAATTAGCCAGGTGTGATGGTGCAACCTGTGGTCTCAGCTATTCCAGAGCCCGAGGTGAGAGGATTGCTTGAGCTTGGGATGTTGAGGCTGCAGTGAGCTGTGATCACACCACTGCACTCCAGTCTGGGTGACAGAGTGAGACCTGTCTCAAAAAAAAAGACGTTAGAAAACAGTGGATGAGGCCGGGCGCGGTGGCTCACGCTTGTAATCCCAGCACTTTGGGAGGCCGAGGCAGGCGGATCACGAGGTCAGGAGATCGAGACCACAATGAAACCCCGTCTCTACTAAAAATACAAAAAATTAGCCGGGCGTGGTGGCGGGCGCCTGTAGTCCCAGCTACTCGGAGAGGCTGAGGCAGGAGAACGGCGTGAACCCGGGAGGCGGAGCTTGCAGTGAGCCGAGATTGCGCCACTGCACTCCAGCCTGGGCGACAGAGTGAGACTCCGTCTCAAAAAAAAAAAAAAAAAAAAAAAAAGAAAACAGTGGATGATATATTCAAAGTGCTAAAATTAAAAAAATCTGTCAATCAGGAAGTTATATCCAGCAAAACTAACTTTCAGAAATGAAGGTGGAATAAAGACATTCCTAGATGAACAAAAGATGAGATCATTTTTTGCTAGTAGACCTGCCTTATAAGACATGCTAAAGAAAGTTCTTCAAACTGAAAGCAACTGACCCTATATGGTAATTCAAATTCAAATGAAAAAGCAAAGAGTACCAGTAAAGGTAATTATGTAATTATAAAAGATAGTATATTACTTCTCCTTTGTTAAATGATTGAAAAAGCAATTGTATAAAACTATATATATATATATATATTTCATAGATATGACACAGAAAGTTCAAACAAAAGAAAAAATAAACTGGACATTATCAAAATTAAAAACTTATGTGCTTCAAAGGACACCATCAAGAAAGTGAAAATACAACACACAGAATGGAGCCATTAAATAGTTCCTCCCACTTTTATGATTCTCTAAGTATTATTCTTATTTATTTTTGTTTTTATTTTTATTTATGAATGGGTCCTGGCTTCCCTCACGGACATGTATGTCTTCTTAGTCATCTTAGCTTAGCTCAGTGGCTACTTGAAAATAATTGTTGATAGTGAAGATAGTCTGAACCTACCATTGCAGGGTGAAGAAAATTTGAATGGGAGAATAGTTACACATGGACTTGATGGAGAACTTTGGAAAGTTTGCCAACTCCTATTGTAACCTCCTGTGGGAGCCGGACAGGAGGCACCCTGGAGCCAGCTATGACTCCATCAATGTTAATGGATTATTCAATTTAAAAAAAAAAAAACAATGCCACAGGCTAAGGAACCATTCTTTCCTGATAGCCATCTGGCTACTTTAAAGTTCCTGGTGAAATGCCCTACAAAGTTCAGATGGAGAACAAGAAAGCTGGCCCTGGGCTCCTGGGAGTATATGACAGGAGGTGCCATGACTTCCTGGTGGGGTCATATCTGCAGCACCCACCACAAACATGGCACCATGTAGATAGGTTTGTGGAGTGAATGAAATTTCAGGGAAAAATAATTCAAGGCCAGAAACAATCTGCAAGGGAAATTTTATAATAAAGATATTTTAGCCTCTATGAGACAACATCAGGAGAAGATATAAACGTCATCTTGGGCCAGGTGCAGTGGCTCACACCTGTAATCCCAGCATTTTGGGAGGCAGAGGCAGGCGGATCGCCTGAGCTCAGAAGCTACACACCAGCCTGGGCAACACAGTGAAACCCCGTCTCTACTAAAAAAAAAAAAATACAAAAACTTAGCCGGCCGTGGAGGCGTGCGCTTGTAGTCCCAGCTACTCATGAGGCTGAGGCAGGAGAATTGCTTGAACCCGGGAGGTGGAGGTTGCGGTGAGCCGAGATCACCCCACCGCACTCCAGCCTGGGCAACAGAGCAAGAGTCAGGCTCAAAACAAAAAAAAGTCATCTTCAGGTGTTTATAGCCTGGGACCAGCGGTGCTGGTGAGAGAAGAGGCACAGACCCTCTCATATTGTTTTATACTAGAAAAGAAAAGAAAAGAAAAGAAAAGAAAAGAAAAGAAAAGAAAAGAAAAGAAAAGAGAAAAGAAAAGCGAAACAAAAGGCAGGTAGCCCGGCGCCTAGGAACCAGACCCGAAACCAGGCCTGGGCCTGCCTGACCTAAGCCTGGTAGTTAAAGATTGGCCCCTGACCTAACAGGTTATGTTATCTATAGATTCTAGATATTGTATAGAAAAGACATTGTGAAACTTCCCGGTCTGCTCTGTTTCACTCTGACCACCGGTGCATGGAGCCCCTGTCACATACCCCCTGCTTGCTCAATCGATCATGACCCTCTCACGCGGATCCCCTTAGAGTTGTGAGCCCTTAAAAGTGACAGGAATTGCTCACTCGGGGAGCTCGGCTCTTGAGACAGGAGTCTTTCCTGATGCTCCTGGCTGAATAAACCACTTCCTTCTTTAACTCAGTGTCAGGAGTTTTGTCTGTGGCTCGTCCTGCTACACTGGTAAATCTCTGAGGGAAAAAGTCCCTCGTTTGTAGCTTTGCTGATTCCCATGGTGTAAATACTGCTACCATGGCTAATTTCAAATTATTGACATAAACACAATTGGCTCTGACAGCCAATTCATTGCTGGCTGCACTAATTCATTGGCTCAACACGGGAGCACATGTGTGTGATCATATTATTTTTCTTTTCTTAGTTTATACCACTCCAGACTTTCTTGCTACTTTGCACTTTGAGCTCCGTGATCTCTTTTGCCTCTAGCCTTCTCCCAGTGCCTAACTTCCCATGTCTTTTAACATTCAGTTCAGGAATCTCTTCCTTTGGAGCACTTTGCCATGTCTTGACTACTCCAATTGGATTAGGTGCCTCCCTCTGCATTCCTACCATTTCCTGCTGTTTTTTGTGTCACAGCACTTACCACAGCTGCATTTTTTTTTTTTTTTTTTTTTGAGACAGACTTTCACTCTTGTTGCTCAGGCTGGAGTACAGTGGTGTGATCTTGGCTCACTGCAACCTCCACCTTCTGGGTTCAAGTGATTCTCCTGTCTCGGCCTCCCAAGTAGTTGGGATTACAGGCATGTGCCACCATGCCCAGCTAATTTTTTTTTCTTTTGAGACAAAGTCTCGCTTTGTTGCCAGGCTGGAGAGCAGTGGTGTGATCTCGGCTCACTGCAACCTCTGCCTCTGGGGTTCAAGCAATTCTCCTGCCTCAGCCTCCCGAGTAGCTGGGATTACAGGGGCACGCCACCATGCCTGGCTAATTTTTGTATTTTTTAGTAGAGATGAGGTTTCATCATGTTGGCCAGGATGGTCTCGATCTCTTGACCTCGTGATCCACCCACTTTGGCCTCTGAAAGTGCTGGGATTACAGGCGTGAGCCACCGCGCCCGACAAATTTTTGTATTATTAGTAGAGACGGGGTTTCTCCATGTTGGCCAGGCTGGTCTTGAACTCCTGATCTCAGGTGATCCACCCTGACCTCAGGTGATCTGCCCGCCTCGGCCTCCCAAAGTGCTGGGATTACAGTAGTGATGTGGTTTCGATGTTTGTCTCTTCCAAATTGCATGTGGAAATGTGACTCCCAATGTTGGAGGTGGGGCCTAGTGGGAGGTTATTGGATCACGGGACCGATCCCTCATGAATGGTTTAGCACCATCCCCTTGGTGATAAGTGCATTCTCCCTCAGTTAGTTCATGCGAGATCTGGTTGTTTAAAAGAGTCTAGGACATCCCCTTTCTCTCTGTTGCTCCTGCTCTTGCCATGTGATATGCCTACTCCTCCTTCACCCTCTGCCATGATTGAAGGCTTCCTGAGGCCCTTACAAGGAGCAGATGCTAACACCATGCTTTCTGTACTGCCTGCAGAGCCAAGACCCTACATAAACCAATTTTCTTTATAAATTACCCAGTCTCAGGTATTCCTTTACAGCAAGAACAGACTAATACAAATACGTGGTGCAATGCAGAGCATTCAAAAAACACCTGGTCTGAATAAGTGCTTGATAAATGTTAGTGATACTTATTGTCAAGTGACACACATTTGATCTCATATTCTCTTATTCTCTGTGCTCAGTTTTTTAAATCATTAAATTTTCTCTATTCTAACCTGCCATTGATTATAAACCAGACCACAGATTTAATATCAGCTTTTCCTAAAGATAAAGAAATAATGCCACATTGAATATATGATAAGGCAGTACAATTTAATGATTAAAGATGTGGGTGTTTGGAGACAGACCGCCTCTCTTGTAACGACCTTTGACAGATTAATTAACTTCTCTTAGCTTAGTTTCCTCATTCAGAAATTGTAACTGCTCAATACATGTTAATAAATACTCTTTACTTATTCATCACTAGTAACATGCAACAATAATTCACAGGGCACCATACAGAGAGGAGAGAGAACTTCACCCAAACAGAACTCCAGAGATCTTCAGGTCTTATTTGAGTCTTTCAGTTGATTAACGATCAGTGCGTATGTGTGAGGAAACTACCAAGGCCAGGGAAAGAACCATCCTGAAGGACTAGAGGTGACAATGCTCAGCGCTATCCGGGAATAGTGTCTCTTCCCGCAAGCCAGACTGGAAAAACATGTTTCACAGGGCACTGGATGGAGAATCAGGAAGGTATTGGCTCAGTAGTGCAAATAATTATCCCTAGAATGAGCACGACTCTAGACCCACCTTAAAAATCATAAAGGCAAGACCCAAGAGGATCAAACTGTTTCAAACTGTATCCCAAAACAAAGCTGGATTATTTATAGAAATTAAAAAATATCCAGCACTCAAGAAGGCAGAAATCACAATGTCTGACATCTAATTAAAGGTTAGGAGACATGCAAAGAGGCAGGAAATCATGACTCAAAATGAGAATAATCTGCCAATTGAAATTGACCCAGAACTGACACAGATGTTAGAATTATCAGAGAAGGATCTGAAAATAGTTATTATAACTTTATTCCATATGTTCAAAAGTTAAATAGAAACATGAAAAACATAAAAGATACAAATCAAACTTTTACAAATGAAAACCTCAATGTCTATGCTGGCACATTGGTGGGATTAATAGCAGATTAAGCCCGCAGAAGAAAAGATTCGTTAATTTAAAATTCTAGCAATATAAGCTATACAAAAAAGAAATACAGAAATAAAAATGAATTAAGAATATTATTAATGGGCTGGGTGCAGTGGCTCATGTCTGTGATCCCAGCACTTTGGGAGGCCGGGATGGGTGGATTGCTTGAGGCCAGGAGTTCAAGACCAGCCTGGCCAACATGACACAACCCTGTCTCTACTAAAATTACAAAAATTAGCCAGGCATGGTGGCACAGGCCTGTAATCCTAGCTATGTCTAGAGGCTGAGACAGGAGAATCACTTGAAACCAGGAGGCAGAGATTGCAGTGAGCCAAAATCACGCCACTGTACTCCAGCCTTGGCAACAGGGTAAGACTCTGTCTCAAAAAAAAAAAAAAAAAAAAGAAAAGAAAAAGACAACTTCAGTCAGTCTAATATACATGTAATTGGAGTCCCCAAAGAAGAGGCCCCCAAAGAGGGCAACAGAAGAGATATTTGAAGAAATAATAGCTGAAACTTTTTCAAATGTGATTAAAATTATAAACCCATGGAACAAAAAGCTCAACAAACACCAAGCACAAGGAACATGAAGAAAACTGTACCGGTCACATCACAGCCAAATGATTTAAATCAGTGATAAAGAGAAAATACATCATGCATTACTTAAATCTGGGGATACAGTCTAAGAAATGTGTTATCAGGTGATTTCCTTGTTGCGTAAATATCATAGAGCATACTTACACAAACCCAGATGGTATAGCCTACTATACACCTCTACTACGTGGTATTGTGGCAGGACAAGCCGCAGACAAAACTCCTCAGACACCGAGTTAAAGAAGGAAGCGGTTTATTCAGCCGGGGGCATCGGCAAGACTCCTGTCTCAAGAGCCAAGCTCCCCGAGTGAGCAATTCCTGTCCCTTTTAAGGGCTCACAACTCCAAGGGGGTGCGCATGAGAGGGTCATGATCAATTGAACAAGCAGGGGGTACGTGACTGGGGGCTGCATGCACCGGTAATTAGATGGGAACAAAACAGGATAGGGATTTTCACAGTGCTTTTCTATACAATGTCTGGAATCAATAGATAACATAACCAATTAGGTCAGGGGTGGATCTTTAACTACCAGGCCCAGGGTGTGGCGCCGGGCTGTCTGCTTGTGATTCATTTCTGCCTTTTAGTTTTTATTTTTTCTTTCTTTGGAGGCAGAAATTGGGCATAAGACAATATGAGGGGTGGTCTCCTCCCTCAGTGTATCTATTGCTCCTGGGCTACAGAGCTGCACAGTATGTTACTGTACTGAATACTGTAGCCAACTGTAATAGAAAGATAAGTATTTGTGTATCTAAATATATCTAAACATAGAAAAGGTATAGTAAAAATACCACATAAAATATGTAAAAGATTTAAAAATGGAGCCAGGTACAGTGGTGCATGCCTATAATCCCAGCTACTCAGGAAGCTCAGGCAGGAGGATTGCTTGAGCTCAAGAGTTCAAGACCACCTGGGCAACATAGCAAGACCCTGTCTAAAAAAAAAGATTTAAAAGTGGTATACCTGTATAGGTCACTTACCATGAATGGAGCTTGCAGAAATGAAAGTTGCTCTAGGTGAGTCAGTAAATGAGTGGTGATTAAGTAGGAAGGCCTAGGACATTACTGTATACTACTGTAGGCTTTATAAACGCTGTACACTTAGGTTACTCTAAATTAATTTTTTTTTAAATTGTGCTACAACATTATGATGGCCATGACATCATATCATTGATAGGATAAAGTGATAGAAAATTTTCACAAGGTGACAGAAATTTTTCAGCTCCATTATAATCTTATGGAATCACCATTGTATATGCAGTGTGTTATGCAGCAAATGACTATCTTGACAGCAGCCAGAGAAGAAAGGCATTACATACAAAGAAATAAATGATGACAACTGATTGATTTTTTGTTGGAAACAATGCAAGTGAGAAGACAGTGCAGCAACATCTTGAGGATATTGAACAACAACAACGAAAAAAACACTTGTGAGCCTAGAATTCTATACCCAAAATGATGTTTCTATGAAAATATCATTTGAAGAAATCAAAACAAAGTTGTTTTCAGACATATAAAAACTAAAGTATTCACCACCAGGAGACAAACTTTGTAAGAAATGCTAAAGGGAGTACTTCTGCAAGAAGTAAAATGATACCAGACAGAAATATGAATCTATACAGAGGAACGAAGAACACCAGAGGCCAGGTGCTGTGGCCCACACCTGTAATCTCAGCACTTTTGGAGGCCAAGGCAGGAGGATTACTTGAGCCCAGGAGTTTGAAACAAGCCTGAGCAACATAGCAAGACTCTGTCTCTATAAAAAAATTTAAAAAACTAGCTGGGCATGGTGGCACATCCCTGTAGTCCTATATACTCTGGAGGCTGAGGTGAGAGGATTGCTTGAGCCTAGGAGTTCAAGGCTGCAGTGAGCTGTGATTGCCCCACTGCACTCCAGCCTGTACTTTAGCCTGGACAACAGAGTGAGAACCTGTCAAAAAAATAAAAAATCACCAGAAATGCTATCTATCTGGGTAAATATAATAGAATTCTTATTATTTACATTTCCATAACAGAAAATTAACTAACAAAAATAAAATGTGTGACAGCATAAACACAAAGGGCTGGAGAAGAGAAATGGAAGTATCCTCTTTTACAATTCTTATATTGTATGTGAAATGGCATAATGTCACCTAGACTGTGAAAGTTAAAGATGTATACTCTAAACCCTAAAGTAATCACTAAAATAACAAAACAAAGCATTCTAGCTGATAACCTAACAAAGAAGATAAAATGGAATCATAAAAAAATTTAATTACACCAAAAGAAGAGTGAGGATTCTCAGGCTCACTTTCCACATACAAAAAAGCTGATTATGGTGTTTTTTAGAAAAAAAAAAAAAATCTTGTCTCTACTGATGAATATGACATTCCCTAGAAGACAAACATAACTATGGTAAATTTTGTTTCCAATATCCATTTTCCCCCTTCTTGCTACAATGTATGAACATATACTAAAATAATCTCAAGAAGTACCCTGTTCCAAGAAACTTAATCTGGCCACAAGTCTCATGCTGATGTTTTGCTACAGCTTTCGAGACACAGAATGTTAAAGATTGGTAGGACTTCACCAAGCACCCAATCCACACATCCCCCTACCCCATTTTCCAGAGCGTGGGGCCCAGTGAGGCAAAATGACTTGTTCAAATCAGACACTGTATTTGCAGGACAGGGGTTGGAGGCCAGATCTCTTGGCTCCATTCAATTCATTCAATTTAATAAACATCCAAGTGAGCCCCTGGGGATCTGGCCAAGGAAAAGGAGTGGTGGGGGTTTTCAGGGAAGAGGCTCTGGATGTGGGTGACTTCACTGGGTGGGGACTCATTTGATTGTTCCCCGACCTCTGATAATTTGCCTTCATCCCTTGCCCCCTGAAAAGGGTGTGTCCTGGGTAAATTGACCCTGTATCAGGCAAAGCTACATTAAATTCCTGCAATCCACCAGGCCAAGCAAAATGTATGAATGAACACACAGGAGGAGAGCTTAATTCTGGTAAGGGTCTTAAAAGGCAGGCAATATTTTCACAGGTGAAGCTGGCAGGGCATGAGTAACACATGTGCAATGGTCACAGCAAAGGCAGTTTGCGTGTTTGAGAGTTAGGTTTGAATCTCAGTTCAGTTATCTGACAAACTCCCTTCACCTCTGTAAACTTGTTTCTTGAGCTATAAAATTGGGATAAACTATCTCTGTGTAGACTTACTGGGAGGATTAAATGAAAGAAAGTAGGAAATGTGTCTAGTGTTAATGGTGACTATTCTAATTTTTTTTTTAAGAGATGGTCTTGCTCTGTCGCCCAGGCTGAGTGCAGTAGCATGATCATAGTTCACTGAAGCCTCGAATTCCTGGGTTCAAGCAATTCTCCCTCCTCGGCCTCCTAAGTGGCTAGGACAACAAACATGTGACACAATGCTTAGCTAATTAAAAAAAAAATTTTTTTTTTTGTAGAGACAGGGTCTCATTATGTGGCCCAGGCTTGTCTTGAACTCCTGTGCTCAAGTGATCCTCCTGCACTGGCCTCCCAAAGTGCTGGGATTACAGGCAAGAACCACCTCACCTGGCCTGGAATTATTATTGTTGTATCCCAGCATTTACCCATTCGATATTCACAACAACTCTGAGAGGTAAAGTATTATTAGCATGACTGTTTTACAGATTAGTAAATTGGAGTTTGGAGAGATTAAGAACTTTACTCAAGTTGTTTAGTCAACCCTGCTAAGGTATCAACTGCATAGCTGCAGCAGAGGGTGTATGTTGGGGGGCAGTGGAAAGCGGTAAAGTACACGTCAGCTGTGCCTAACCCTGGAAGATGCAGTTACCTCCTAGAGGCCCTGTGCACTTTTTTTTTTTTTTAGCTACATGATAATAGGTTATGGTTCTTCTTTTTGGAGGTAATTTTGACCTAAGGTGGCAGCAAGAAGGACTCCCATTAAACTTAAGGAAGAGATTCTAAACAATGAGGATTGCTAACCAAGCAACTAACAGCATGTTTCTCAAACTCAAGTAATGGAGGTGCCCCTGTTCAAAATTCTTACAGATTCACCCCAAAGTTGACTTAAATTTTTTTTTTCTTTTTTTGAGATGGAGTTTCACTCTTGTTGCCCAGGCTGGAGTGCAATGGCGCGATCTTGGCTCACCACAGCCTCCACCTCCTGGGTTCAAGCAATTCTCCTGCCTCAGCATTCTGAGTAGCTGGGATTACAAACGTGCGCCACCACACCCAGCTAATTTTTGTATTTTTAGTACAGACGGGTTTTCTCCATGTTGGTCAGGCTAGTCTCGAACTCCCGACCTCAGGTGATCCGCCCACCTTGGCCTCCCTAAGTGCCGGGACTACAGGCGTGAACCATCATGCCCAGCCGACTTAAATTATTTTAATATCACTTGTATACTTACAAGCACAAAATTCAGTATAAATTCCTTATGCTAATAGCTGTTCTGTAACTCTAAACCAAGACAAATGGAAAATAAACACAATTACTAACCCTATAAAATTCAAACAAACATTCTAACTTAGTATGCCAGAAGATGTTTTACTGAAGTTAAATTGCCATTTGAAGCCTGAGTATGGGGCAGACTGCTATGGCACAGGCTTTTTTAGTACAGCACACCCAGAGCACTGTGGACTGCAGGCAGCTCCCACTGTGCTTCTCTGGTCAAACTCCTGGAAAGTCTTCATTTTGACCGTGCACCAAGTCCCCACTTGACTTTTACTTGGCATAGAAGTATCATTTACATTAAGCCCACCTCTATTTTCCTTGGTTGGGCTATAACAGTTAACGTAAAGCACTATCTGGCTTCAAAGTGATCAGAAACCCAAAGTCAGTGCCCAAATGCCATGGCAGGTGGTAGCCTTCCAGACAATTCAGAACATGCTGATTTTGTTTGGATTACCATCAAAATGAAACATAACATTTAAAAGTTTTCATAGACACATTTCAGGCTCCTGACAATATATTTATTTATTAACCTTGAGGGGTTTATAGTCCCAGGTCTGAGAAACTCTGATCTAATCATTTCCAAAACCCTGGGATGTGTTTACCTGAATTGCTGTAAGGCAGGACGTTGGTGCCCTGAGATTGGAATGACTTCATCATACAGCAGCACTTGTGGATATGCTGTTCTGCTGTTTCCCCCTTTCTCTATCTGAAGAGCTTCTACTTATTGAGTAGATTCCTCATCTGGAAGCCTCTCCTGGCCTCCTCAAGCTGAGCAGGTCTCACCCACACTGCACCCCTACCATACCCTGCATGTTCAGACCCCAGTTCATAGCCCTTGGTAACATAATCACTGTTACCTTCCTGCCTCACCCCCAGGTTCCCTAGATTGAGAGCTCCAGGAAGGTAAGGAATGAGTCTGATCCATTTTTGGTCCTCACTTCCCTACACAGAGCCAGGCTCAAGTAGGAATACTGAGTGGGTAGATGGATAAATGGATGGATGGATGGATGGATGGATGGATGGATGGATGGATGGATGGGCTAGGTGATCTCTCAGATTCTTTTCCAACTCTGAGACATTCAGTTCCACCATCCAGCTCAGCATTTTCTTTCCTCACCAACTCCCATTGTTGTTCTTTCAAGGGCTTGGAAAGAGTATATCCTAGAATCATGAGTATTAGAGATATTATCTGAGATGGAAGCACCCTCAGAGGTCATCTGGTGGCTCCCCTCATTCTGCAGATGAAACAGCTGAAGTGCAGAGAGGGAAGGTGACGTGTCTCAGGTCACCCAGCTAGGATGTGAACACACCAGGCCAGAAGCCATGTGACGATATCCACTTCAGTGTTTCTTCCAGGACATTGTTTATTTATCATTTATTCATTTATTTATTTATTTTTGGTCACAGCTGCCTTGGGGAAAAGCAATGTTCCCTTGTGACCTCAGCTCCCCATGGCAGTGTTTTGGGAACAAACTGGATTCTCACGGTTTTCCCAATGGTGGCAGGGTGCCCATGTCAGGCAAGGTATTTTTCATAATGAAAAAGAAACAAAGATAGCGTCAGACCTCATTTGTAATTTCCCCATAGCAGCCGGAATCTACAGTCTCTTGTTTCCCTTCTCAGCTTATTATGCTGCCCTTGTCCTTGGTGAAGTAGAGCAAGAAGGTGGAGTTGAGGGCTTTAAAAAAATCTGTACTTATTTATTTACGTATGTATTTATTTCTAGACGCATTTATTTTTGCAACATAGGCCAATATAGACATCCTGCAACTCCCGCCTGCCTTTCCCCCTTAATTTAGATATCTTACTTCTCTCCCATGGCCAAAAACACCAGTGTCATCCCTGACCCCCGGACATCCTTCTTCCTTTCAGGCGGAGAGGCAGCTCGCCTCCACATGCCTGGCCTTTCCAGAGGGCAGTCCTGGCTTTGACCCCACAAACACCATATCCTCGTTCAACATTTAATCACTTCCGCTCCTGACACCCGTCCTGCTCTCCCTCATCCTGCCTCTTGGCCATGGCCCTGGAACCCAGGTGGAGAGAAATCCAGAAGGGAGGAGGAAGGAAGCTCAGACGTATGGATCATCTGCTGTGTACTTGGAACCATGCTGAACCCTTTTTGGGCAGGGGACAATGAGGGAAGATCTTTCATTCAGAGTATTAATTTATTTTTATTGTGGTAAAATATACACAACATAAAATGTATCATTGTAACCTTTTTAAGTGTACAGTTCAGTGGGATTAAGTATATCCACATTGCTATGAACTGTCACTACTATTCATCTCTAGAATATTTTTATCATATAAAATATAACTGAACCTCTGTACCTATTAAACAATAACCCTCATTCTCCCTCTCCCCTCTCCCTGACACACTTTTATACACATTATTTCATTCAGTCCTCACATCCACCTCGTGAAGCAGGTACTGTTATCTCCATTCTCTCACCTGAGAAATCTGAGGCTCAGAAAAGTGAAGCAACTTCTCTGAGGTCACCCAGCTCACAAGACTCCAGGCTGAAATTCCATTCTGCCTGACCAGGCTCACCCTTGCGTTTCATTTGTGTGCTTTTTCTCAGGCTGTGAAGGAGCAAGAAGTGATGTGGAAAGAGTGGTCTTTGCTGTTAAAGAGCCTATTCTTTCAAGAAGACCAAGTTTAGTTTGTCTAACTTTGGTCCACATGCACAGAAGTCATGGAGTGAGGGTGAGGCTGTGGTAAATCCAGTCAGGATGCTGCCTCACCATCTAGTCCTTTAAGGTTTACTAGGACTGCTCCATGCCAGAGCCTTGCTTGGCCCAGAGAGCCACCAGCCCCTGTCCCTGACCGGGAGCAGTTCACAGCCTAGTGCAGAAAGCAGGGATCTAAACAGAGATGCACAAGGCAGGGTGCTCTCCTCTGTTTAGAGGAGCCATGGAAAACAGGGTGGGAGGCCTCAGGAGGCAGAGACATGCAAGATGGCCCAGAAGGACAAGGAGGAGGGTGGCCAGTGGAGAAGACATGAAAGGGCATTCCAGATAGAGGGAATAGTGGGTCCTGGAACACAGAGTGATCAGGGATCCTGGCAGGGAGCTGGAGGGAGCCACGTGGAAGCTGAATGATAACCTAAGGGAACTGCAGGGCCAATCTAAGGGAGTTTGGACTTGATTCCGCAGGCAACAAGAGTCAGCAAGCTCCATCTCCAGCTCAGACCTCCCCTTTCAACTTCTATCCATAAACCTTTGACTCACATGCTTCCTTCCCCAATTCTATCAGCGGTGAAATTTAAAATATTGAGGGTTACAGGCACTAGCAAGTCCCCCTGGATTTGGATCAGCATCCTGAAGACCCATTACTGTGCCAGTGATGTGCCAGTATTAACCATTTAGTTGCTGGAGAGTGGGAGGATCTGAGGTTCCCAGGGTGACGGCCAGGTAGCTTGGTGGCAAGAAGGCTCAGAGTAGCAGCGGTTTTTTTTTTTTTTAAATCAGTATTACACTCCTGGAATGCACCAGCTGAATACCAGCCTTGCCCCGACCAAGCCTAATCCTCCTGGGCTTTCCTCATCTCTGTAAATGGCACCAGCATCTGTCACTTACCTACTCCTGCAAGAAACCAAGGCATTATCTTTGGGGCCCAGGGTGGAAATACAGTAGGGCCCACATGTGATGTCTAAATATTTAAAAGTTATGCATCAAGTTAAATAAATTATTTATTAAAAGATAAAGTCAGCCTGGCGTGGTGGCTCACGCCTGTAATCCCAGCACTTTGGGAGGCCGAGGCAGGTGGATCATGAGGTCAAGAGATTGAGATCATACTGGCCAACATGGTGAAACCCTGTCACTACTAAAAATACAAAAATCAGCTGGGCGTGGTGGCGTGCGCCTGTAGTCTCAGCTACTTGGGAGGCTGAGGCAGGAGAATCGCCTGAACCCAGGAGGCAGAGGTTGTAGTGAGCCGAGGTCATTGCCACTGCACTCCAGCCTGGCAACAGAGCAAGACTCCATCTCAAAAAAAAAAAAAAAAAAGATAAAGTCTTCCCAAAAAGAAAAAAACATTAAAAAACACACAAAAAAAGATAAAGTCTTCTTAATTAACTTTACTGAGGTACTGAGGTGTATTTGCATACAGCAGAATGCACATAGTTTAAGTACATACTTTGAGGAGTTTTAACAAATGTATATATCTGTGTAATCACTGCCCCAATCAGTTATTGATATAGAATATTTCCATTACCCTAGAAAGTTTCCTTATGCCTACTTGCAATCAATTTCCCCTCCCTTTCACCCCAGGCAACAACCCATCTAATTTCTATCACTATAGGTTAGTTTTGCCTATTCATATCAATGTTCTAAAAGTTCATATCAATGGAATTATATAGTATGTACTCTTGTGTCTGGCTTCTTTCACCAAAAACTGTAGACTTTTTATCAGCTGGGTGTGGTGTGACACACCTGTAGTCCTCACTACTTGGGAGCCTGAGGCAGGAGGATCATTTGAGCCTGGGAGTTCAAGGCTGCAGTGAGCCAAGACAGTGCCATTACACTCCAGACTGGGTGACAACGCGAGACCCTGTCTCAGAAAAGAAAGATACCTACAGATTTTTTAAATTTAATTTTAATTTTTAAATTTTGTGGGTACATAGTAGATATATATTTATATATACTTATTTTTATATATTATACATTTTTGTATATTTGTATTTATATATACTTATAGGTATAATTATACCTATAAGTATATATTTATGAATATATATAAGTATATATATAAATATACATGTAAGTATATATATTTATTGGGTACATATTTTGATACAGACATGCAATGTGTAATAATTACATCAGGGTAAATGGGGTATCCATCACCTCAAGCATTATCCTTTGTGTTACAAACAATCCAATTATACTCTTTTAGCTATTTTAAAATGTACAATTACATTATTTTTTACTATTGTCACCTGTTGTGCTAGCAAATACTAGGCCTTACTCATTCTTTCTGTTTTTTATACCCATTAACCATCCCCAGTTCCCTCCCCTCTACCCCCAACTACCCTTCCTAGCCTCTACTAACCATCCTTCTATTTGCTATCTCCATAAGTTCAATTGTTTTAATTTTTAGATTCCACATATAAGTGAGAACATGTGATGTTTGTCTTTCTGTGCCTGGCTTATTTCACCTAACATAATGACCTTAAGTTCCATCTATGTTGTTGCAAATGACAGGATCTCATTCTTTTTTATGGCTGAATAGTACTCCATTGTGTATATGTACAACATTTTCTTTATCCATTCATGTGTTGACGGACAACTGGGTTGCTTCCAAATCTTGGCTATAGTGGGTAGTGCTTCGATAAACATGAGAGTGCAGATATAGCTTCATTATATGATTTCCTTTCTTTTAGATAACATACTTAGGAGTGTGATTGCTGGATTATATAATAGCTCTATTTTTAGTTTTCTGAGGAAACTCCAAACTGTTCTCCATAGTAGTTGTACTAATTTACATTCCTACCAACAGTGTACAAGGGTTCCCTTTTCTTCACATCCTCAAAAGCATTTGTTATTGCCTGTCTTTTGGACAAAATCCACTTTAACTGTGGTGAGATAGTATCTCATTGTAGTTCTGATCTGCATTTATCTGATGATCAATTATGTTGAGCACCTCTTCATAAACCTGTTTGCCATTTATATGTCTTTCCTTTATAAATATCTATCCAGATCTTTTGCCCATTTTAAATCAGATTATTAGACTTTTTCCTATAGAGTTATTTGAGCTTCTTATATATTCTGGTTATTAGTCCTTTGTCAGACAGATAGTTTGCAAAGAGACAACCCACAGAATGGGGTTCATTCAATGGGATTGTCTCTTTGTTGATTGTTTCCTTTGTTGTGGAGAAGCTTTCTAACTTGATGTGATCCCATTTGTTCATTTTTGCTTTGGTTGCCTGTGCTTGTGGGGTATTACTCAAGAAATCTTTGCCCACTTCAATGTTCTGGAGAGTTTTCCCAATATTTTCTTTTAATAGTTTCATAGTTTGAGGTCTTAGATTTAAGTCTTTAATCCATTTTGATTTGATTTCTTATGTCGTGAGAGATAGGGGTCTAGTTTCATTCTTCTGCAAATGGATATACAGTTTTCCCAGCACTATTTATTGAACAAAGTGTCCTTTCCCCAATGTATGTTCTTCACACCTTTGTCAAAAATGAGTTTACTGTAGATGTATGGATTTATTTCTGGATTCTCTATTCTGTTCCACTGGTCTATGTATCTGTTTCATTCCAGTATCATCCCACTTTGGTTACTATAGCTCTGTAGTATAATTTGAAGTCAGGTAATGTGATTCCTCCAAGTTTTGTTCTTTTTGCTTAGGATAGCATTGGCTATTCTGGGTCTTTTGTGGCTCCATATACATTTTAGAATTGTTTTTTTCTATTTCTGTGAAGAATGGCATTGGTATTTTGATAGGGATTGCATTGCATCTGTAAATTGCTTTGGGTAGTATGGACATTTTAACAATACTGATTCTTCCAATCCATCAACATGGAATATCTTTCCATTTTTTGGTGTTTTCTCCCATTTCTTGCATCATTGTTATATAGTTTTCATTGCAACAGTATTTCACTTCTTTGGTTAATTCCTAGGTATTTAATTTTATTTGTAGCTATTGTACATGGGATTACTTTCTTGATTTCTTTTTCAGATTGTTCACTGTTGACATATAGAAATGCTATCAATTTTTGTATGTTGATTTTGTATGCTGCAACTTTACTGTATTTGTTTATCAGTTCCAATAGTTTTTTGGTGGAGTCTTTATGTTTTCCCAAGTAAAAGATCATATCATCTGCAAATAAGGGTAATTTGACTTCTTCCTTTCCAATTTGGATGCCTTTATTTCTTTCTCTTGTCTGATTGCTCTAACCAAGATGTCCAGTACTATGTTGGATAACAGTGGTGAAAGTGGGCATCCTTGTCATGTTCCAGATCTTAGAGGAAAGACTTTCAGTTTTTCCCCATTCAGTTTGATATGAGCAGCAAGTCTGTTGTATATGGCTTTTATTATGTTGAGGTATGTTTCTTCCATATCCAGTTTTTTAAGAGTTTTTTATTTTTATGAAATGCTTTTTCAGCATCAATTGAAATGATCATATGGTTTTTGTCCTTCATTCTGTTGATACGATGTACCACACTGATTTATTTGCATATATTGGACCATCCTTGCATCCCTAGGGTAAATCCCACTTGGTCATGATAAATGATCTTTTTGATGTGTCATTGAATTTGATTTGCTAGTGTTTTGCTGAGGATTTCTGCATCAATATTCATCAGTGATATTGGCCTGTAGCTTTTTATTTTTATTTTTGACGTGTCTTTGTCTGGTTTTGGTATCAGAGTAATACTGGCCTCATAGAATGAATTTGGAAGTATTCCCTCCTCTATTTGTCAGAACAGAGTAGGATTGATATTAGTTCTTTAAATGTTTGGTAGAATTCGGCAGTGAAGCTAATGAGTTGTGGGTTTTTCTTTGCTGGAAGAGTTATTATGGCTTCAGTATCAGTACTTGTCATTGGTATGTTCAGGTTTTGAATTTCTATGGTTCAATCTTGGTAGGTTGTAGGTGTCTAGAAATTTATTCATTTCTTCTAGATTTTCCAATTTATTGGCATATGGTTTCTCATAGTATCTACTAATGATCCTTTGAATTTCTGCAGCATCAGTTGTAATGTCCCCTTTTTTATCTCTAATTTTATTTATTTGGATCTTCTCTCTTTTTTTCTTAGTCTGGTTAAAGATTTGTCAATTTTGTTTATCTTTTCAAAAAACCCACCTTTTGTTTTATTGATCTTTTGTATTGTTCTCTTCATTTCAATTTCAATTAATTCACCTCTGATCTTTAGTTCTTTTTTGATCTAAGTCCTTATAGCTATAAACTTCCCTCTTAGTGTTGCTTTTACTGTATCCCATAGGTTTTGGTATGTCATGTTTACATTACCATTTGTTTCATGAAATTTTCAATTTTCTTCTTAATTTCTTCATTGATCCATTGGTGATTCAGGAGCATACACTTTAATTTCCATGTGTTTGTATAGTTTCCAAAATTCCTCATTATTGATTTCTAGTTTTATTCCATTGTGGTCAGAGAAGATGCTTAATTTTATTTTTTAAATGTTTTAAGACTTGTTTTGTGACCTAACATATGGTCTATTCTTGAGAATGATCCATGTGCTGAGGAGGAGAATATGTATTTTTTAGCCATTGGATGAAATGGTCTATAAATATTCATTGGGTCCATTTGGTCTATAGTGCAGCTTAAATCTGATGTTTCTTTGTTGATTTTCTGTCTAGAAAATCTGTCCAATGCTGCAAGTAGGGTGTTGAAGTCTCCAGCTATTATTGTATTGGGATCTATCTCTCTCTTTAGCTCTACTAATATTTGCTTTATATATCTGAGTGCTCCAGTGTTGGGTGCATGTATAATTACAATTGTTATATCCTCTTGCTGAATTGACCCCTTTATTGTTATACAGAAAGCTTCCTTGTCTCTTCTTACAGTTTTTGTCTTGAAATCTATTTTGTCTGATATAAATGTAGCTACTCTTGCCTTTTGTTGGTTTCCATTTGCATAAGTTATATTTTTCCATCCCTTTAGTTTCAGTCTATATCAAGCTTGTTCAACCCATGGCCCGAGGGCCACATGTGGCCCAGAATGGCTTTGAATATGGCCTAACACAAATTCATAACCTTTCTTAAAACATTATGAGGTTTTTTTTGTAATTTTTTTTAGCTCATCAACTATCCTTAGCGTTAGTGTATTTTATGTGTGGCCCAAGACAATTCTTCTTCTTCCAATGTGGCCCAGGGAAGCCAAAAGATTGGACACCCCTGTTCTATGTATATCTTTATAGGTGAAGTGTGTTCCTTGTAAGCAACAGATGATTTTTTTTTCTTTTTTTTAACCACTTAGCCACTCTATGTCTTTTGTTGGAGAGTTTAATCCATTTACATTCAATGTTATTATTGGTAAGTGAGGACTTGCTCCTGCCATTTTGTTATTTGTGTCTGATTGTTTGTAGTTTTATCTTCCTTCTTTCCTTCCTTCCTGTCTTCCTTTTAGTGAAGGTGATTTTCTCTGGTGGTATGATTTAATTTCTTGCATTTTATTTTTTATGTATCCACTGTATGTTCTTTGATTTGAGGTTACCATGAGGCTTTCAAATACTATCTTATAACCCATTATTTTAAACTGATGACAACTTAACACTGATTGCATAAACAAACAAGCAAAAAGAACACTAACAAAAACTCTACACTTTAACTTCATCTCCCCACTTTTAAACTTTTTTGTTGTTTCTGTTCATGTCTTATTGTATTGTCTATGTCTTGAAAAGTTGTTGTAGTTATTATTTTTGATTGGTTCATCTTTTAGCCTTTCTGCTTAGGATAAGAGCAGTTCACATACAATTACAGTGTTATGATATTCTGTTTTTCTTTTTTTTTTTTGAGACAGAGTCTCGCTCTATTGCCCAGGCTGGAGTGCAGTGGTGTGATCTCGGCTCACTGCAAGCTCTGCCTCCCGGGTTCATGCCATTCTCCTGCCTCAGCCTCCCGAGTAGCTGGGACTACAGGCGCCTGCCACCACTCCTGGCTCATTTTTTTGTATTTTTAGTAGAGACGGGGTTTCACCATGTTAGCCAGGATGGTCTTGATCTCCTGACCTCGCGATCCGCCCACCTCAGCCTCCCAAAGTGCTGGGATTACAGGCATGAGCCACCCTACCCGGCCTGATATTCTGTGTTTTTCTGTGTTCTTAATATTACCAGTGAGTTTTGTACCTTCAGATGATTTCTTATTGCTCATTAACATCCTTTTCTTTCTGATTGATGTACTTCCTTTAGCATTTCTTGTAGGGTAAGTCTGGTGTTGATGAAATCCCTCAGCTTTTGCTTGTCTGGCAAAATCTTTATTTCTCCTTCATGCTTTTAGGCTATTTTCACCAGATATACTATTCTAGGGTAAAAGTTTTTCTTTTCTTCAGCACTTTAGATATGTCATGCCATTCTCTCCTGGCCTGTAAGGTTTCCACTGAAAAGTCTGCTGCCAGTTGTATTGTGGCTCCATTGTACATTATTTATTTTTCTCTTGCTGCTTTTTGGATCCTTTCTTTATCACTGACCTTCAGGAGTTTGACTATTAAATGCCTTGAAGTAGTCTCCTCTGGGTCAAATCTGCTTGGTGTTCTATAACCTTCTTGTACTTGGATATTGATATATTTCTCTAGGTTCGGGAAGTTCTCTGTTATTATCCCTTTCAATAAACTTTGTACCCCATCACCTTCTCTACCTTCTCTTTATGACCAATAATTCTTAGACTTGCCTTTTTGAAGCTATTTTCTAAATCTTGTAGGCATGATTCATTCTTTTTTATTCTTTTTTCCTTCATCTCTTCTGACCATGTACTTTTGAATAGCCTATCTTCAAGCTCACTAATTCTTTCTTTTGCTTGATCAATTCTGCTTTTAAGAGATTCTGATACATTCTTCAGTATGCCAATTGCATTTTTCAACTCCAGAATTTCTGCTTTTTAATTATTTCAATCTCTCTGTTAAACTTCTCTGATAGAATTCTGAATTCCTTCTCCATGTTATCTTGAATTTCTTTGAGTTTCTTCCAAACAGCTATTTTGAATTCTCTGCCTGAAAGGTCACTTATCTCTGTTTTTCCAGGATTGGTCCCTGGTGCCTTAGTTTGTTTGGTGAGGTCATGTTTTCCTGGATGGTCTTGATGCTTGTTAATGTTCATCAGTGTCTGGGAATTGAAGAGTTAGGTATTTCTTGTAGCCTTTACCACCTGGGCTTGTTTGTACCTGTCCTTTTCAAGTATTCAAAGGCTTTTCACGTATTCAAAAGGATTTGGGTGTTTTGATCTAGACCCTATCTGCATTAGGGAACACCCCAAGCCAGTAATGCTGTGGTTTTTGCAGACTCATAAATATACCACCTTAGTAATCTTAGATATGATCAGGAAGAATTCTTTGGATTACTAAGTGGAGACTTGTTTTCTTCCCTTACTTTCTCCCAAATAAATGGAGTCTCCCTCCCTGTGCTGAGCTGCCTGGGGCTTGTGTTGGGTGACATAAGCACTCCTATGGCCATTACCACTGGGACTGGGCTGCATCAGACCTGAAGGTAGCACAGCACTGAGTCTTGCCCAAGGCCCACTGTAACCACTACCTGGCTACCATCTATGTTCACTTAAGGCCCTAGGGCTCTACAATTAGCAGGTGATGAAGCCAGCCAGACTTGTGTCCTTCCCTTCAGGGTGGTGAGTTCCCCAGGCCCCAGGCGTGTCCAGAGATGCCATCTGGGAGCTAGGGACTGGAGTCAAAGATCTTAGAAGTCTACCTGGTGCTCTACACTACTGTAGCTAAGCTGGTACTCAAACCATGAGACAAAGTCCTTCCTATTCTTCTCTTCCCTTTCCACAGGCAGAGGGGTCTCACCCTGTGGCCACCACCACCACATGCCAGCAAAGACTACTGCCAGGCTACTGCCAATGTTCACTTAAGGCCCAAGGGCTCTTCAATCAGCTTATGGTGAATGCTTTCAGGCCTGGGACTCACACGTCAGGGAGTTGGCTTCCCTCTGGCCCAGAGCAGGTCCAGAAATGCTGTCCAAGAGCCAAGGCCTGGAATCAGGGACCCAAGAGCCTGCTTGGTGTTCTACCCCACTGTGGCCAAGGTGGTATCTAAACTATAAGACAAAAATCCCCTTTACTTCTCCCTCTTCTTTTATCAAGGAGAAGAAGTCTCTCACCATGGCCACCACAGCTGGGAAGGTGCTGGGTCTCACCAGAAGCCAGCAAGTCTCAGAGTTTCACCCAACACCCACTGTGTGTACTACATGGTTACTACTGCTGGTTATTCAGGGACCAAGGGCTCTTTAGTCAGCAGATGATGGATCCTGCCAGGACTGGGTCCTTCCCTTCAAGATAGCAGGTTCCCTTCTGGCCCAGGGTGTGTCTAGAAATGTCGTCCAGGAGCTAGGGCCTGGAATGGGGATCTCACTACGCTGACCAATGCTCTATCCTGCTGTGGCTGAGCTGGTCCTCTTTACTCTTCCCTCTCCTCTCCTCAAGCAGGAGAAAGGGGTCTCTCTTGGAGCCAGGGGATATGCTGCCTGGCAGTGGGGGCGGGGTGGTACAAACAGTCCCTTAGCTGCCCTTGCTGATGTCTAAGTATGTCATGCCCCCCAAGCCCAGCTCAGCACTAGGATTTGTAGTCCTTGTGGCCTAGACTGCCTTTCAAGTTTATTTTAGGCTCCAGAGAACTTCAGCCCATGGTGGTGAGCCTTCCTGGAACTCAAGTTCCTATTGCTGGGATGGGTGATACCCCACTGGCTAGGGTTGGTCTGAATGCTCCCTTCATAGGCAGACGTCAGCTGAGCCCAGCCTGGTTTTGCTTTCTGCTGTGAGAGGGCAGGACTGAATTCAATGTAAAGTCTCACAACTGCTGTGCTGTCTCCAAAGCACATAGATTTCTCTGCAGTGGCAATGGGGAAGGGGTGGCATCAGCAACTCAAGACTGTCTTTCCTATCCTCTCCAGTGTCTCTTTCCATAATATGAAGTAAGACCAGATATTTTGAGTGCTCACCTGATTTTTGGTTCTAGTGAAGGTGGTTTTTTGTGTAGATAGTTGTTGAATTTCTTGTTCCTGCAGGGAGAATAATTGATGGGACCTTCTAGTCTTCCACCTTGCACCACCTTCTATGGTACTTTTTATTGAAAGTAAGCAAAATATCAAAGATGACTGAATTTAATGGATGTCATGGAAAGGAATGGCTCATGGACAGGAATATGTGAGTAAAAGGAAATATATGGTTCATCAATAATTATATATTTCATAACTTTTGGACAATAAGGTCAAAAACAAAATAACCTTTATGGGACACTGTAAGTTTTAGAGGTTTTTTTTAGTCATTAATTTCAATTTGGAAAAAGTTTGCTCTGCTAAGGCAGTAGCAACAGGGATTGTCAATAAAATTCTTAAAGTAACTTTAGATTTTAAAAGTATCATGAATTTTATATATTATGGTCAAATATAGGAACACATAATTACACAATACAAACTATATTTATACGTTAAAATAGATTTATAAAATGGTAAATACATATAATACATTCTATTTTTATTTCACCATATAAATCACTACCACTCATGTAATAATTTTCATCATTCCTTAACACAATAGCTAAGTCCATAAAGAATCAATATCATGTATATGTAGGTCTATAACTAGACCTACAACACAAAAAGAAGCAAGAAAATGGACTACGCTTTTCTGGAAAATGAGACCCCATTAGGCATTCATGTTATGGGACAGAAAAGACTTCACAGGATTAATTGATGTGTGCTTTTCTTACACAGGCGCTTCTGCCACTCACTTGCTTTCCTTACTCAAGAGCAGTGGCTGTTTCTGGTGTGAACAGCAGCACAACCCATAGAACTTTAGACACGGTCATGTGGTGGAAATGATGGAAATGGTCTCTACCCATGCTTGAGTGGGTGGTGGTTACAGAGGTGTATACACTTGTGCAAGCTCCTCAAACAAACTAGGCACTTACATGTGAGCATTTCATTGTATGTAAAATACATGATTTTTTGTTTTGAGGATGTAGGGCAAGATATGTGGGAAAGTGTTTCCCTGGGGCCTGAAGGTTGGAAGAAGGAGTGTTAGGTGTATGGAGCACACAGTACCCATACTTAGCACAACTTCTCAATGTCATCTCTCACTTGGACTATAACAATCTTTTTTTTTTTTTTTTTTTTTTTGAGACAAGGTCTTGTTATGTTGCCCCAGGCTATAGTTCTGTGGTGTGAACACAGTTCACTGCAGCCTCAACCTCTTGGACTCAAGAGATCCTCTTGCCTCAGCTTCCCAAGTAGCTGGGACCACAGGCATGCACCATCACACCTGGCTATTTTTTTACCTTTATTTTTTGTAGAGATGGGGTTCCACTATGTTGCCCAGGCTGGTCTCGAACTCCTGGACTCAGGCAATCCTCTCGCCTCCACCTCCCAAAGTGCTGGGATTATACATACATGAGCCACCATGCCCAGCCAACAATGTCTTCTTAACAGGCCTCTCTGCCTTTATTCTTGCTTTCCTCCAGCCTGTTCTCCACATAACAGCCAGCTTGATATTAAAACAAAAATGGCATTGTGTCACTCTCTTATTTAAAACCATTCAATTGCATTCCCTTTGCTCTTTAAGATGCAGACCAATAAACTGGAAGTGATTTTTAGGGTCTTCCATGACCTGGCCTCTTGCATCTCTCTGGCCTCATTTCACAGCACCATCACTGAGCCTTCTGTTTTCCTAAAGCTGCCACCCTAAACCTTAACACAGGCTCTTCTCTCTGGCTGAATGGTTTTCTCCTGGATGGCACTGGTTTGTCCTTCAGCCTCCTCAGACCACTCTCCTGTTTTAGGCTCTATCACCAGACTCTGTTTAGTAATTTATTTTATTGTCACCAGGTTTGTTGGCTCCCCTACCATCACAAACAGGCAAGGACTGTTATAATTATTGCACTTCTAGCTCCTACTTCAATTCCTGCCACAATGAAAGCAGCTAGAAGTACAATGAATATAATAGTCCTTGTGTAAATATTGTTGGATAAATGAATTTGTTTATTTTTGGTGTTTATTTGAGATAGGGTCTTGCTCTGTCACTCAGGCTGGAATGCAGTGATGTGGTGATGGCTCACCACAGCCTCAAATTCCTGGGCTTAAGTGATCTTCTCACCTCAGCCTCCCAAGTAGCTGGAACTACAGGCATACACCACCACACCTGGCTAATTAAAAAAAAAATTTTGTCGAGACAGGGTCTCACTATGCTGCCCAGGCTGGTCTCAAAATCCTAGCTTCAAGCAATCCTCCCACCTTAGCCTCTCAAAGCACTGGGATTAAAGGAATGAGCCACCAAGCCCTGCCAAATGGATGTTTTTAAACTGGAGGGTAGCAAAGACAGACCTGGGTTTTTGAAAGGTCTCTGGCTGTAGTGAGGAAGGTGAAGGAAGTGGGTGAAACAGGCCAGAGGGAAGTAGCTGCCATTTCTGCATGGGCTTAGGACCTCACTGGACCAACTTCCCCTGCTGAGATCTAATGGTAAAAAATAAGACAGGTTTATTAGAAGTGACTTAAAGGCTGAGATAGGGAGGCAGAGGCCAAGACGGTGATCTTTTGGATGCCCTAACTCTGCTTCAGGCAGAGCTGTTCTGCTTTATATAACGGCTAAGATTTCATGGAGAAAGGCTTCATTACTGAAAATGAATTCCAGACTGCCTTTTTGTAGTGGAACGAACGTCAGACTGGGATCAAGAGCCCTGAAGTCCAGGTCTGTCTCTTTCATTGTATGCCCATTCCAGAGCCTCAGGGTAGGCAGGGACCTAGATGATATCTGAGGCCAGGACAGCTCTGACAGGCAGAGTATACACAAGTGTGATTGAACCCTCAGGGACCTGCTCCAGCCTGAGTCCTTTCTTAGTCTGGCCTGAATTTCCTTAGAGGCTGAAGAAGGGGTCAGTGAAACTGGCAATCATGTAACTGAGAGGTCCCAGGTCTGTATCTTAGCACATGCCTAGGGATATGCCATACATCCTCCCACCCTCACCCTACCCCTCGCACCCCCAGCTAAAAGGGGGAGACCTGAAAGGATCTGGCAAGTGGGCTATGCTTGGCTGTGAGCCTGGCACTAAAGGCTCAGGGTCAACACTCAGAACCAGGGTCCAAAGCACGTGGCTCAATCTAGGGCCATGGCAGCTGGCAAGAGCACCAGGATTCAGACGATGGACAGAGCTATGGACTCCCCAAGGCAAGTTTGCAGCCAGCAGCTGGAAGGACAGGCTGTTCTGTCTCTAGCTATATAGGCTGGGGTCAGGGAGGACAGTGGCCCACCAGGGACCTGGAGACAGATTTTTTAAAACCCAGATCGAATCTCTGTCCCATAGACTAAAAAGTGTTCTCTGACCCTGCCTGGGCAGTTAGTGGCTCTGTCTTCTGTGTAGCTTATGTGATGCTGGACTGCCATTGCCCGTGAATAAGTCCATCTCTGTCTGTGCCAATTCAGTTTTGTATCCCTGGTCCCAATGTGGGATGGTGGGGAGGTGGGTTAGGACAGTAACTATTCATTGAATGGATGGATGGAAAAGTGAGTGGATGGATGGACCAACAAACTAACTCAGTATGTTGGGGAAAGGTGTGAGAAGCCCAACAGGCAGATGGGTATTCGGGGAAACTCCATGCCCTTCTGATACCCTGCTTCCTAGTTTACTGCATTTGCTTATTCATTTGTTTGGCAAACATTTACTGCACACCTACTATGTGCTGACCATGGGATGTTTATTATGGGGTATTTAAAGATGAACAAGACAGGGAACTGGTTAAGGACTCTGGAGACTTATTACCCAGATTTGAATCTTGTCCCTGCCACTCACTAGCAGCCTAATGGTAAGAAAGTTACTCACTCCGTACCTCAGTTTTCTCATCTCTGAAATGAGGATAATCATAGCACCTACTTTCTGGGTCATCAAGATATTAAATGCACTGACGATTTTAAGCCCTTTAGAGCACCTGACACATGGTAAATTCTACCTAAGTGTTAGCTTTTACTCTGTGTTTTCAGGTCACAGGCCTGAGGGGGTAAGGAAATGTAACAAACTCAACTGAGAATAACCAAGGTAGAAGAGTGTCAGCAGAGGCACAGTTTGTTGAGGGAAGGGGTACGGGAGGCATTGTGGAGGAGGCAGTCTTTAAGCTGAGACGTGTGGGTTGAGTTCAGATTGGATTTTGCACGCTATGAGGTGCACTTCTTAGTGTGACAGTAGCCAATTATCAGTCCTCATATCCTGAAAATTTGAGGTTACTAGGGACCTGGAGGCCACCTTGACCCACTGTTTCCTTTTAGGTTTAAGATCCCTAGTAAAAGATCTCAGTTCAAGGATACACAGCAAGTTATTTAACAAATTGTTCATTGATTCTGTAAGAATTTACTAAGAACTTAGTAAGTGCCAGGCACTAGGCTAGGCGAGGATCCAAAGATGAAACTATGCATTACCTACTCCAAAGGAGCTCACATTCTCAAATAAATAGTGATAGAGGCCGAACATGAACCTAGATTTCCAGCCTCCCTGCTAATGGCTCCTACTTCATGCCAGGACAGTTCTCGGGCTGGAGCATCTTCTATAGGAAACAGGTCATTTGAGTTACTTTCCCCACTTTGGACATATTTATTTATAAACTGTAGATGTCCTGAGGCAGGACCTTGTGTAATCCAACCTCTTTTTCCTTCAGAGCCCAGCGTTATCTAGACACTGTTTCTTTTTTTTTTTTTTTTTTTTGAGACAGTCTTGCTCTGTCGCCCAGGCTGGAGTGCAGTGGCGCGATCTCAGCTCACTGCAAGCTCCGCCTCCCGGGTTCACGCCATTCTCCTGCCTCAGCCTTCTGAGTAGCTGGGACTACAAGCGCCTGCCACCAGACTGGCTAATTTTTTTGTATTTTTAGTAGAGACAGGGTTTCACCGTGTTAGCCAGGATGGTCTCGATCTCCTGACCTCGTGATCCGCCCGCCTCGGCCTCCCAAAGTGCTGGGATTACAGGCATGAGCCACCGCGCCCGGCCGATACTGTTTCTTTTTAAACAACAGCACTACCACCGATGACTCACAATGACTTTCATAATCTGCTCTGAAACCTATCATTGTGCATGTTTGTTCATGTTATTTTGTCTTCCTTACCAATTTCTTGGCCCTGAGTCTCATTCTAGTTGTTATTCCCTTCTCCCCTCCTCTCCCTGCTTCCTGTCCCACCCTCAGCCCCGCGGACTATAACCCCAGCTACATAAGGATCAGTTAATATTTGTTTGAGTGTCCACACTCCCTTAGCCCCACAAATTGCATACTGAATCTAGCCTACCCGCTTCATAAGGGCTGCCTTCCTACCCAGAATGGGGACCAAGCAGAGAGCAATCACAGCCACCCTGCATTCCTTCTCTGGTTAGTGGCCTCATGATTCACAGAGATTTTGTATCCATTAGGCACAGCACTTGGAGCTGACAGACTTTTCAGGGGCCTAAAAGAAAACGTTTAAGAACAACCCTCCCACTTTTTTTTTTTTTAACAGAACTAAAATACAAAAAACTATAAAGTCAAAAGCAATAAACTTTTAATTAAATAACTTTTAATTACCAACATAAATTTATACCGATTTTATTACTTGTTTATGTAATTTAATTATGATAGTGACTACCGTATATCCCCTTTTTCCTTTATAAGTAGAAGTAGGTTTTAGGTAGGTGCAAGGGTCACTCAGTAAAAGACTATACTTCCAGCCTCTTTTGAAGCTAGGTGTGGTCATGTGACTTAAGTTCTGAACATGGGAAGTGAGTACAAGTGATACCTGCCACTTCTGGTTGTGCAGTAGGGGATGAGCTCTTCATCTTTCTCCCTACACACTTGCGAGAGCTACTACTATGGACAACTCCAGGGGGCACATTAGCACTGCAGTCTGTGCAAATGATGCTCTTTGTCATTGTGAATGTGGCTGCTTTGTCCCTGTGATGCAGACCTTAAGGCAAGAGCTGGAGTGGATGCTGAGGTGGAAGCCTGTGTACCAGCCCTGTACTCTCACTGCACTAAGAAGTCTCTTTGTTATAGCAGCTTAGGCTGTACTGAAGTAATACACTGGTATTTATAAACATTTTATTACATTTGAAAATAATTTGTAAGTTCATGTTTCTCCCTTTGGAAACATTCCACCCATGCACTGCAATCGCCATGAAATCAAATCCTATAATAACTTGAGTGCATGTAGCCAAATGATTTCTAAAGAAAAATTTTTAAAATCCTTTCAATATTTTTTTCAGCAAAAAAATAACACTTGATGTGGGATACAGACAGACTTTAATATGGGATAGGACCTACAAATATAAATGTATCTAGCATCAATGAAATTCTCAAAAGGGCCTTGATCATTCTCAGTTCCACAAGGTAGAAATTTCAGAATCACCTGTGATCTTTTCTTGTCAATTTATTCATTCAATAAATAGCATGTGGCAGTAATTTTCAGACAATATATAGAGAATAGCAAGACTGTATTCAGACATACCTAGGTTCCAGTCCTAACTCTGCTAGTTACTGTGTAACTTTCAGCAATCAATATAGGTCCCTACTTACCTCTAAAATGAGGACAATAATAATGCCTACCTATTGGCCAGGCATGATGGCTCACATTTGTAATCCCAACATTTAGGGAGGCTGCAGTGGGAGAATTGGTTGAGGTCAGGAGTTTGAGGCCAGCCTGGCCAATATAGTGAGACCCTGTCTCTATTTTTTTTTTTTTTTTTTTTGAGATAGAGTCTTGCTCTGCCACCCAGGATGGAGTGCAGTGGCCCAATTTTGGTTCACTGCAACCTCCACCTCCCAGGTTCAAGCAATTCTCTTGCCTCAGCCTCCTGAGTAGCTGGGATTACAGGTGTGCATCACCACACCCAGCTAATTTTTTATATTTTTGGTAGAGATGGGGTTTTACCATGTTGGCCAGGCTGGTCTCGAACTCCTGACCTCAAGTGATCCCCACCCACCTTGGCCTCCCAAAGTGCTGGGATTACAGGTGTGAGCCACTGTGCCCGGCCCCCTGTCTCTATTAAATAAAATAATAATAATAGTGCCTACCTATTGTGCAATAAATAACTTGACTGGCCTTTGTCCCTGGTTTCTGGTAAAGAGACTTTAAACCCTTAGAACTTCCTAAGTAGCAGGAGTGTCTTTGTTATTTATGAGCTCCTTAGATTACACCTGAGTTTATGCTAACTGATGAGATGACACAGGGTGAGAATGGTCACCAGAAAGACCAACAATGTAATTAGAGGGTTGGGTCAATCTCCTAGGAGAGGAGGAGGACTGAAGATTGAGTCCAGTTATGTGACCAATGATCCAATCAATCATGCCTATGTAATGAGACCCCAAAAAAACTCTGAACACCAAAGCTCAGTAGAGCTTCCCAGGTGGTGAACACATCAATGTGCCAGGAGGGTGATGCCACGGGGAGAGGTCATGAATGCTCTCCATTCAGAACCCTCCCAGACTCCACCCATGTGGATCTTCATTTAGCTGGTCCTGATTTGTATCATTAGTGCTTTCCTGAGTTCTGTGAGTCATTCTAGAAAATTATTGTACCTTAGGGGTCATGTGAAACTTTGAATTTATAGCCAGTTGGTCAGAAGCACATGTGGCTTAGGGACCCCCCAAAATGCAGCTGGCATCTGAAGTGAAAATAGTTTTACTGGGGATTGTGCCATTAAACCTGTGGAGTCCAATGCCAACACTGGGTGGTTAGCATCAGAATTAAATTGTATTTCTGTACACCAGTTTGTGTGAGGATGCTACCTCAGAGGGTAGTAAAAGTTAAGGAAATAAACACAAAGCACTTGGCAATAATAATAGTGATTATCTCATAAGGCTAGAAGGATTCATAAGATAAAATTCATGAAGTGCTTAGCTTAGTCACAGTACTTGAGACTGTTGTGAGCAAACACACTATGGAACTCATAACTTGTCCATTTTAATTGCTAAGTAATATTCCATTTCATGAAAATATCACTGTATATCCATTATTTTATTGATACTTCAACAGTTTCCAGTTTAGGGTATTAGTAATAAATTTGCAGTGAACATTGTCATACAAACGTTTTTGTGGTATAAGTGTTTTCATTTATTGTGAATAAATTCCTAGGATTAAAACTAAATTATAGGGTCAGTGTATATTTAGTTTTATAAGAAATGCCAGACCATTTCTGAAAGTGTTTGTGCCATTTTACACTACCATAAAAAATATATGAGAATTCTGGTTGCAGTACAACCTTGCCAACATTTGATGTTGTCAGTCTTTTACATTTTAACCATTCAGATAAGTATGTAATGGAATTTCATTGTGGTTTTAATTTACATTTCCTTGATGCTGAGCACAGAAAATCAGAAAAAGAAAACAGAGAAACAATACACAGAACAAAGAGGTAACAAAAAATAAAGGTAAGACTTAAGCTTTAATATATCAACATTACCTTAAACCTAAATGGTCAGAATACATCAATCAAAAGACAGATTGGCAGAGCGGAAAAAAGAATGACCCAGCTATATGTTGTTTATAAAATACTCACTATTTAATTTATTTATTATTTTCAAAGAGATAGGGTCTTGGCTCACACAGTGGCTCACACCTGTAATCCCAGCACTTTGGGAGGTCGAGATGGGTGGATCACATGAGGCCAGGAGTTCGAGACCAGCCTGGCCAACATGGTGAAAACCCATCTCTACTACAGCTACAAAAATTAGCTGGGCATGGGGGCATACACCCGTAATCCCAGCAACCTGGGTGACTGAGGTATGAGAATCACTTGAACCTGGGAGGCAGAGGTTGCAGCGAGCCAAGATCGTGCCTCTGCACTCTAGCCTGGGCAATGGAGTGAGACCGTGTCTCAAAATAATAATAATAATAATAATAATAATAATAATAATAATAATAATAATAATAAAGAGACAGGGTCTTGCTGTTTCCCAGGCTGCAGTGCAGTGGTGATCACAGTTCATTGTAATCTCAAATTCCTGGGCTCAAGCAATCCTCCCTGCCTCTGCCTCCTAAGTGGCTAGTACTACAGGTGAATAGCACCACACCCAGCGAATTTTTTTTTTTTTTTTTTTGTAGAGACAACGTCTCACTCTGTTGTCCAGGCTACTCTCAAACTCCCAGCCTCAAGCAATCCTTACACCTGGGGCTCCCAAAAAACTCACTTTAAATACAATTATGCACTGCTTAACAACAGGGACACACTCTGAGAATGAGCTGTTAGGTAATTACATCATTGTGTGAACATCATAGAGCATGCTTAAACAAACCTGGATGGTATAAGCCTACTACACACCTAGGCTATATGCAATAGTCTACTGCTCCTAGGCTACAAACTTATACAGCACACTATTGTACTGAATAATGTAGGCAACTGTAAAACAATGGTATCTGTGTATCTAAACATATCAAAACATAGTAAAGGGAGAGTAAAAATGTGGTATATAGGGCACTTAACATGGCTGGAAGCTGTCCTGGATGAGTCTGTGTGTGAACAGTGAGTGAATGTGAAGGCCTAAAACATTGTTGCACACTACTGTAGGTGTAAACATTGCACACTTAGGTTACACTACCTTTAAAATATTTCTTTCTTCAAAAACAAGTTAACCTTAACTTACTGTAACATTTTTATCTTATAAACATTTAAATATTTAAACTTTTTGACTCTTTTATAATAATGACCTAAAGCACACATTGTATACTTGTATAAAAATATTTTCTTTCTTTATATCCTTATTCTATAAGCTTTTTTCTATTTTTAAATTTTTTATTTTTTAAAATTTTTTAGTTAAAACTAAGACATACACATAGTAGCTTAGGCCTACACAGCATCAGAATCATCAGGTTGTCAGTAGGCAACAGAAATTTTTCAGCTCCATTATATTCTTATGGGACCACCATCATATATGTGGTCTGTTGTTGACCAAAACATCATTATGTGGTATGTGACTGTATAACAATAAAGGCAGGTTGAAAGTAAGAGGGTAAAAAGGGATATATCATGCAAAACTAACCAAAGGAAAGCAGAGTGACTACAATAATATCAGATAAAGTAAGCTTGAGGGGAAAGAAAATTATTAGAGACAGAGAAAGACACTATATAATAATAAAGGGTCAATTCACCAGGAAGACATAGCAATCATAAATGTGTATGTATCAAACAACAGAGATGCATATGTGAAGCAAAAACTTATAGAATCTAAAAGTGAAACACATAAATCCACAACAGTTGGAGACTTCAACACCCCTCTCTCAACAATCAGTAGAACAATGAGACAGAAAAATCAGCAAGGATATAGAACAACTCACCAACATCATTAACCACTGATTCTAATCAACATTTATAGAACACTGCATCCAACAACAGCAGAATACACGTTCTTTTAAAGTGCCCATAGCTTGAGGCCAGGTGTTTAAGACCAACCTGGGCAACATACTGAGAACCTGTCTCTTAAATAAATAAATAAGTGGGAGGTGGGGGAAGCTCAACATCACTAATCATCAGAGAAATGTAAATCAAAACCACAATGAGACACCATCTCCTGCCAGTCAGAATGGTGATTATTAAAAGGTCAAAAAATAACAGATGCTGGCAAGGTTGCAGAGAAAAAGGAACGCTTTTATACTGTTGGTGGGAGTGTTAATTAGGTCAACCACTGTGGAAGACAGTATGGTGATTCTTCAAAGACCTAGAGGCAGAAATACCATTTGACCCAGCAATCCCATTACTGGGTATGTACCCAAAGGAATATGAATCATTCTATTATAAAGATACATGCACATGTATGTTCATTTGCACTATTCACAATAGCAAAGACATGGAATCAATCCAAATGCCCATCAATGATAGACTGGATAAAGAAAATGTGGTACATATACATTATGGAATACTATGCAGCAATAAAAAGGAACCAGATCACGTCCTTTGCAGGGACATGGATGGAGCTGGAAGCCGTTATCCTCAGCAAACTAACGCAGGAACAGAAAACCACACACCACACGTTCTCACTTACAAGTGTGAGCTGAATGATGAGAACACATGGACACATGGGGTGGGGGAACAACACATACCAGGGCCTATTGGGGTGGAGTGGGGAGACAGAGAGCATCAGGAAGAACAGCTAATGGATGCTGGGCTTAATACCTAGGTTATGGAATGATCTATGCAGCAAACCACCATGGCACAATTTTATCCATGTAACAAACCTGCACATCTTGCACATGTACCCCTGAACTTAAAAGTTGAAGATTTAAAAATTCATCTTATGAAGCTAGTATTTCCCTTCTAATCAAATCAGGCAAAGAAGTACAAAAGAAAGAAAACTACAGGCAATATCCCTCATAAACTTAGATGCAAAAAATCCTTAAAAAATATTTGCAAATCAAATGCAACAAAGTAGTAAAAGATTTATACAGCTGGGATTTATTCCAGCTATGCAAGGCTAGTCAACATTCAAAAATCAGTCAATGTAAACAGGTCAATTTTACACATTACAATGGGCTAAAGAAAAACCACATGATTCTATCAATCAGTACAGAAAAAGTTTTCTCAAATTTCAACACCATTCATGATAAAAACTCTGAGAAAAATTGCAGTAAAGGGAGAACTTCCTCAGCTTGATAAAAAGCATCTACCAAAAACCTATAGCTAACATTATATTTAATGGTGAAAGACTGAATGTTTTCCCTCCAAGACTGGAAACAAGGCAAGGATGTCTGCTATTGCTACTCTTATTCAACATAGTACTAAAGTTTTAGTCAGTGCTCTAAGGCAAAAAAAAAAAAAAAAAAAAAAAGGCGGGGGGGATTACCGGCATACACATCAGAAAGGAAGAAAATAGAACTGTCCCAATTTGCAGATGACATGATGGTCTCCATAGAAAATCCTAAAGAATCTATAAAAAACTAATAGGACTAAAGTAGGACCCAAGATAAATATACAAAAAATCAACTACATTTCTATATACTTGCAGTGGACACAGAAATTTTAAATACCATTTACAATCACTCAAAAAAGAGTGAAATACTTAGGTATAAATCTAACAAAACACACACATGATTTGTGTGCTGAAAGCTACAAAGTCCTGATGAAACAAGTCAAAGAAGATCTAGATAAATGGTGAGAGATATTGTGTTCATGGACTGGAAGACCCAATGTAGCAAATACATCAGTTCTCCCCAAGTTGATATAAAAGTTTAATGCAATTCCTTTAAAAATCCCAACAAGATTTTTTTTGTGGCCACCAATCCAGATCTACCAATAGTATTTTTTTTTTTTTTTTTTTTTTTTGAGATGGAGTCTCGCTCTGTCACTCAGGCTGGAGTGCAGTGGCGCAATCTCGGCTCACTGCAAGCTCCACCTCCTGGGTTCACGCCATTCTCCCACCTCAGCCTCCAAAGTAGCTGGGACTATAGGCGCCCGCCTAATTTTGTTTTTGTATTTTTAGTAGAGACGGGGTTTCACCGTGTTAGCCAGGATGGTCTCGATCTCCTGACCTTGTGATTCACCTGCCTCAGCCTCCCAAAGTGCTGGGATTACAGGCATGAGCCACCGCGCCCGGCCCCAACAGTATTTTTTAGACATACATAGCATTCTAAAATTTGTATGGAAAGGCAAACGAACTAGAATAACTGAAACCATTTTGAGGAAAAAATAAAGTGGGATCAATCAGGCTACCTGATTTCAAGATTTATTATATAGTTACAGCAATCAAGACTGCAGGGCAGGTTGAATATCCCTTAACAGAAATGCTTGGGACCAGAAGTGCTTCAGATTTTTTTTTTTTTTTTAGTTTGAAATATTTACACATACACAATGAGATAGCTTGAGGATATGATCCAAGTTTAAACACAAAGTTCATTTATGTTTCATATACACTTTATACACATAGCCTGAAGGTAATTTTATACAATATTTTAAATAATTTTGGCATGAAACGAAGTGTGGATACACTGAACCATCAGAAAGCAAAGGTGTTAACATCTCCGCCACCCATGTGGACGATCTGTGATTGGCATCACCATCATTCCTGATTCTGAATTTATATGTTACTGATAAGCAATCTTTTTTCACACTTATTCACACATAAGTACTTAACAGTAAAAAATATGACATACCAGTAATACAATGAAAAAAAATAGTGTATTCTGGTTAAGTAAGCCAGCACAGTAGTGTCACCAGAATACCTGTATCAGCTGTTAAGCAACAATAACAAATAACAGTAGGCTTTCAGTTTCCAAGTATAATGCTGTGTTTTAACTAAAAGGTTACTGTGCACTGTATTTTATTTTTAGGCGAGAAGAAGCATCAGAAGCAGTTGAGGGACCAAGAAGTGGGTCCTGTAGAGAGGAAGAAGTATTCCTCTGGATGGCTTTTTTAAATGTTTCTTTCAGAGTCATCTGCCTCATTAATGATGCCTTTTGTCTTAGAAGTCTCTCTTTGATTTTATAAACTGACATGATTTCTTGCTCTGTTATGAATGCATGCTGCTCTAATCCTTTAATAAGCCCATCACACATTTTTACCATGTCATCTATAGGCACTTTTTCTGCAGTGTTAACATCATCTTCATTATCATTATTATCATGATCATCTTGATTCAGAACCATTTTTGTTACTTCACCATTGGACAATGAATGAACAACTGGAGCCTCATTATTACTGTTAAAAACATCTTTGATATCTTCTTCTTCCAGCTTACTGACAGTCTCTGGATGTGTATTTTTTGTATATGTAAGGTCAGACATTATTTTTTTCTCACTTGACACACAGAATCCTTCAAAGTTACCATCTTGTTCATCATCATTACTGCACTTGCCAGTAAACTTCTCTGCTGCTTCATGACCAGCAGATGCTTTACTGCCACAAATCTTTAAAAATTTAATGCCATGTCTTTTCTTAAATTTCTGCAACCAGCCTGTTGAATATTCACAGTTCCCCTCAATTTTTAGTTCACTGTGATAGATCTTTGCTTGTTTCATGATCAGCATACCATTGAGTGGCAAGTGTTCACTGCGACGCTGACGGATCCACTCTTTCAATACACGATCAAGATCTTCATTTTTAGCTTTATGAAGTGTTTTTCTATTTTTCATTAATATCTGCTCATCACTTTCAGCATAAAACTTCAACAGTTTATCCTTCTGTTTCTTCAGGTCATATATGGTGGTCATTCCAACACCATACTCTTCTGTAAGATGTTTCACACTTACACCACTGTCCAGTTTCTCCAACAACTTGACTTTCTGTGCTATAGATAAACACAAATGCTTCCTCTTTTTCTTATCACTGACATTCACAGGGGTATCTTTAGGTCTTTTTGACATTTTCAACAATATATTTACACCACACAGCAGAGAATAAGCAAACAAATGCAGTGAGTAATGCGCATAGGTCTTGGCCCCATGTGGGGCATTGGGGGAAACCTGTTGTTGGAGTGTCCAGCCTGCACACATGCCATTTAATTACCCTTTGTGGGAATGCATGGGGGAAATCCAGGTGTGAGCAGAAAAACTGCAGCAGAAGAGAGCTGGGAGGGTCTTTTTCCCTTTGGGGATGTTGCATGAACTGTGTGTTGTGCACCTGTGTTTTGACTGCAACTCACATAAGGTTAGGTATGAAATTTTCCATTTGTGGCATAATGTCATTACTCAAAAAGTTTAGGATTTTGGAGCATTTCAGATTTCAGATTTTTACATTACGGATGCTCAGCCTGTATTGGTAGAGGAATAAACACATAGATCAATGGAACAAAATACAGAAACTGGAAATAGGATCACACAAATATGTCCAACTGGTTTTGACAAAGGCATAAAAGCAATTCAATGGAGGAAACATAGCCTTTTGAACAAATGGTGTTGGCGTAATGTAACATGCATACGCAAACAAACAAAAAAGAACAACAGCAACAACAACCAAAGTTTTACATCTGTTTTAAAAATTAACTCAAAATGTATCATAGACTTAAATGTAAAATAAAAAATCTTAAAAAAAAACAGGCGGTAGAATGTCTTCAGGATCTAGGGCTGGGCAAAGAGTTATTAAACCAAAAGCATCAATAAAAGGAAAAGTGGATAAATTGGACCTTATCACAATGACAAACTTTTGCTCTGCAAAAGATACAGTTAAGAGGATGAAAATACAAGGCATACACTGTGAGCAACTATTTACAAAGCACATATTTGACAAAGGGCTAATATCTAGAATATATAAAGATATCTCAAAACTCAACAGTACAAAAAACAATTAATTAGAAAATGGGCAAAAGACATGAACACACATTTCACTGAAGGGAATATACACATGGAAAATAAGCACATGAGAAGATGTCTTACATCATTAGTCAATAGGGAAATAAAAATTAAAATCACAATAAGACACCACCACACACCTATTAGAATGGCTAAAATAAAAGCTAATGCTCATGAGGATGCAAACTGGATCATTCATACACTGGTGGTGGGTATGTAAAATGGTACAGCCGCTCTGGAAAGCATTTTGGCAGTTTCTTAAAAAACAAAACATGTAACTACCATGCAACCCAGCAACTGCACTCCTGGGCATTTATTCTGGAGAAGTGAAAACTTATGTTCACACAAAAACCTGTACATAAATGTTTACAGTACCTTTACTCAGAATATCTGAAAACTGGAAACAACCCAGGTGTTCTTCAGTGAGTGAATGGCTAAACAAACTGTGGTACATTCATACTATGGACTACTACTCATCAGTAAAAAGAAATGAACTATTGATACATGCAACAACTTGGATGAGTCTCCAGATAATTATGCTGAGTGAAAAAAAATTCTATAAGGTTGCATTCTGTATGATTCCATCTATACACACAGACGTTTGAAAGGAATTAAGAAGCAGTGTAACTACAAAGAGCAACATGAGGGATCCTTGTGGTGATGAAAATGTTCTGTATCATGACTGTATCAATGTCAGTATCCCGGTTGTGATATTGTACTACAGTTTTGCAAGGTGTTTCCATTGGGGGAAGCTGGGTAAAGGGTACATATAATCTGTCCGTTTTATTCCTTACAACTGCATATGAGTCTCCAATTTTCTCAAATAAAACATTTAATTAAAATAGTACATATGTGATTTCTCTTGTCCAAACCCTGATTGATAATTTGAACCCGTCATCAGACTGGAAAATTTCTCTTCTATTCCTAGATTGCTAAGTATTTTGGTCAGAAGAGGTGTTTATTTTTGCCAACAGATTTATCTGTATTTTTTAAAATAATCATAGCTTTTCTTTAAAAAAATTTTTGTTTTATTATTTTAATGAAAGCTTTTCTCTTTTAAGGTAAATTACATTGTTTGATTTCAGAATGCAAAACCAACCTTGCATTCCTGGGATAAACCCTACTTCATCATGATGTATTAATACTTTTATAAATTGCTGGATTTGATTTGCTAATATTTGCTTAGGATTTTTATGTCTATGTTTATGAAATGTTTTTCAGACACCTATGGTGTCTGAAAAGTCCTCAGTAAAAGTTCATTGAATTCAGACTTGTTTAAATGATATTCTAACTGCAACATAGCTGATGTTGTGGTCCAGACACCCCCTCAGGGCCTAGACAGTCATTCCCTCAGCTTCTGGAGTTGGTTGCTGACGATTCACAACTGAGTCCTTCTCTGGGGGCCACCCTCCACCAAGGGAAGCAGTCTTGCCAAAAAAAAAAAAAAAAAAAAAAATCACAGCTCCTCCCCAGGTATAGCCTGTATCCCTGACTGGTCAATGCAAGGATACGAGTTTCTGGCCCCCTTGCTTTAATGTGGAACTACTCTGAAAGGTCATCGTAGGCGCCAAGCATGCCTTGGGATTGGTCAAGGCCTCTGCTGCAACTGTTTTGCAGGCCAACTTCTTCCTCTGCCTCCAAATTCCTGCTTCCTTCACTTTCTCACAGGTGCTGATCTTTAAGTTCTCCCTACCTCCACCAATAACCTTGTAGGCAAGCTAATCTCCCTCTTGCGTCCCCCAGGGCTTCAACACAGGACACACCACGTTACCCTGTTTTATTTTTCTTTTCATAGCACTTAACACCTTATACGCGAAATAATCTTATTTACTTAATAATTAAAATACTTATTGTCTTCTGTAAGAATGTAAGCTTACCAGGACAGATCTTTCTCATACGCTATGCACCGCTGTATCAAGCGCCTAGGGCAGGGCCTGCAGAACACAGCAGGCACTAAATACTGGTTGTTGAATGAACCGATGAGGCCGGCCCTGCGCTTTTGGTCGTGGGATCACACATCCCACCTCCAGCTTTTAACACGCACCTGGGAGCTGCGGCTCGGGGTGTGCCCCTGAGTCCCCGCCCCTCAGGCCACGCCCCCGGGCCCAGGGAGAAGGCGGGGCCCCGCGGACGCAGCGGTGGGCACGATGCGGCAACCCACTGTTCGGCTGGTGCGCCTGGGTCGGGTGCCGTACGCCGAACTACTGGGGCTGCAGGACCGCTGGCTGCGGCGGCTGCAGGCCGAGCCAGGCACTGAGGCCCCGTCGGGGACTGAGGCGGGCGCGCTCCTGCTCTGCGAGCCCGCGGGACCCGTGTACACGGCCGGGCTGCGCGGCGGCCTGACGCCCGAGGAAACTGCGCGGCTACGGGCCTTGGGCGCCGAGGTGCGCGTCACAGGCCGCGGTGGCCTGGCCACCTTTCACGGCCCGGGCCAGCTGCTTTGCCACCCAGTGCTTGACCTACGGCGTCTCGGCCTACGTTTGCGCATGCACGTAGCGTCGCTGGAGGCGTGCGCCGTGCGCCTGTGCGAGCTCCAGGGCCTGCAGGACGCCCGCGCGCGGCCCCCGCCGTACACGGGCGTCTGGCTGGAAGATCGCAAGATCTGCGCGATCGGTGAGCGCCGCGGCGCAGGGCGGTACCAGAGAGCCGGGGTCGGAGCTTGAGGCCTGGGGGCGGGGTCTGACGGGGCTGGACCAATGGAGGTGAGGGTAGAGCTCGGGCCGGAAGGAGGCGTATCTAGCGCGGGTTTTGAATCACAACTACCCGCTGCGTTTGAGTTTTTAAGCCCCTTCTCAGGTATCGTATATTCAGAAGCAGAAGGCTCCTCACATCTAGTCCAACACACATTTCTGTGAATGGAGAGACAAGAGAAGTGAATTGCCAGGTTACTTCCTGCAAATCACAATGTCATGGCAAATAAGGGTGCTAATTTTCAAACTTTTTTTTTTTTTTTTGGGACGGAGTCTCGCTCTGTCACCCAGGCTGGAGTGCAGTGGCGCAATCTCTGCTCACTGCAAGCTCCGCCTCCCGGGTTCACGCCATTCTCCTGCCTCAGCCTCTAGAGTAGCTGGGACTACAGGCGCCCACCACCAGCCCGCCTAATTTTTTGTATTTTTAGTAGAGATGGGATTTCACTGTGTTAGCCAGGATGGTCACGATCTCCTGACGTCGTGATCCGCCCGCCTCGGCCTCCCAAAATGCTGGGATTACAGGCGTGAGCCACTGCGCCCGTCCCCAAACTTTTTTTTTTTTTTAAGTATTGGAATCTGTTAAAAGACATTTCCTGGAATCCTCATGATGAATGCAGCTGTCCTGAAGCCACGCACCCCTTCCTTTCATTTGTTTCCTTTTCCCATCTGGGTACAATCCCTTGTTTCTCCAGAAACAAAATTTGAAAACCAGTGATCTATTCCAGTTCTCCCATCACCCTGAGAGGGACACCAAAGCCCGGAGAGTGGAGGGTATCCACTCTAAGACCCTTTGGCTTGCCCTGCAGGAGTCCGCTGTGGAAGGCACATCACATCCCACGGCCTGGCTCTCAACTGCTCTACCGACCTCACGTGGTTTGAGCACATCGTGCCCTGTGGACTGGTTGGGACAGGCGTCACTTCCTTGAGTAAGGAGCTCCAGAGGCACGTCACCGTGGATGAAGTAATGTCACCTTTCCTTGTGGCCTTTAAGGAGATCTACAAGTGCACACTGATCTCAGAGGACAGCCCCAGCTGAAGAGTACTCATGTTATAACAGCCAGGATGCTCCTGCTTTGGGAAGCACGAAGTCTGACTCGAGTCACCTACTGAAACGCAGATTTTAGACCTGGCCTGTCATTCACTGATCATGAAACTAAGAACATACCATGAGCTCTGAGCCACTGTTTTCATATGTATCCTATTTTATTTATATCTTCCCCACCTACCTCAGAGATACTAGATGTGACAACACTGTGAAAAGCAACACACGCTATATAAAACATTAGCACTGCTATTGACAGCAGTCTCAGCTTAGAGAAATTCAGATGTCATAGATTGTCATTTCTCGATGTTGATGCCACAGATTGTCATTTCTCGATTGTTGATTCCTCAGTACTGTGTCTAACTGAGCAATTCTGGGCTCTAGTTCCTTTGATTTTGTGGGAATCAAATCTCTGAATGGCCCAGGTGAAAGTGATGTGATGTAGAGCTTTTTCATTCTCAAGAGACCTGGGTTCTTTCTGCAATAAAGGGAAAAGGGAAGAACCTTCGAAGAATAAAATGGGATCTTACCTTCCTGGGTTTGATTCCACAAGTTTGATAATTTAGCAGTTTTTAGTTGGGTTACCCTGAGCTAGGCCAAAGACTGGACGAAGGATAAGAATAATTTCTCACACTGTACAAATGCCAAAGATAGAAGTGAGTTTTTCTTATATGAGACCTCTAAGTTTGTAAGGCTGCGTATTATCTGTTGCTGTGTAACAAATCATCAAAACTTAGTGACTTAACAGTAAACATTAATTATCCTGTTTGTGGGTCAGGAATTTGGGGGAAGCTTAGCTGGGTGTTTCTAGGTTGGGGTCTCCCACGAACTTGCAGTTAAGATGTCAGCTGGAACTGCACTTATTCAAAGGCTTGGCTGGGCTGGAGGATCAGCGCCCCATATGGTGCACTCACTTGCCTGGTTAGTTGTGGTTGCTGACAAGAGGCCTCAGTTCCTCACCATGTGGACCTCTCTATAGGGCTGCTTAATTGTTCTCATGACAGGGCAACTAGCTTCCCCTAGAGCAAGTCATGCCAAAGAGAGACAAGCTGGAAGCCACAATGTCTTTCATGACCCAGCCTCAGAAGTCACATAGGCATTTCTGTAGTCTTCTAACAGATGAGCTCTGTTCAGTGTGGAAGGGACTTCACTAGGGTGACAAAAGGTGAGGATTATTAGGGACCATCTTGAAGAATGGCCACCACAGCCTATTAAGAATGGAAAGAGCCTCGAATGAGAAGTCAGGGGACCCTGGTTCCAGTTCTGGCTCTGTGGAAAAGTCGTTTACTCTCTGGTCTTGTTTCTCCTTAAACCAGTGCTGTTCAGTAGACATACAACGCAAGCCACATTGTAATTTGACATTTTCTAGGATCCATGTTAAAAAGGTAAAATAAATGGGTGATGTTATTTTTATTTTTAAGAAATGAGGCCTCACTGTGTTGCCCAAGCTGGTCTCAAACTCCTGGGCTCAAGGGATCCTTCTGCCTCAGCCTCACAAAGTGCTGGGATTACAGGTGTGAGCCACCATGCCTGGTCTATGATGTTAATTTTAATATTTTAATTAACCCAATATACAAAAATATCAATATAAAGCAATATAAATGTTTTCTTGAGATATTTCATATTCTTTTTCTCATGCTGAGTCTTCAAAATATAGTGTGTATTTTACACTTATAGCACACCTCATTTTGGACTAGCCACATTTTAAAAGTGCTCATTGGTTACGTGAGGACCGACCATTCTCACATCTAAAGTCCTTTTGAGTTCCCAGGGTTCTGTGGTCTCACTGGCTTTTAGGAAAAAAGGTGAATCCTCCTACATCTGAGGTCTGATTTTTTTAATGCAAATAATTTATATCAATTATTCAAGCTGAAAAGGACTTTACAGATATATTCCTACCCCCTCATTGTAAAGAGATGAAAGCAAGGCTTAGGAAAAACCTTCTCAAAGTAAATTAATGCCAAAGCCAGCACTGAGTCTTAGGTATAAGCCCCTTTCTCATGCTCTTTTCCTGCTGTGCACACTGATTTAGAGCTTGGAACAATATGGTTTACGTGTCATGGACAGTCCATCAATATTACTTGATTGATGGTTTATCACTTGTAATTTGGTCCATATTCTTCCTGGGCCTTAGTTTCCCATCCACAGGGCTACTGCTGCTGTTGTAGGGGTGTGGGAGTGAGGAGTCATTGATAATTACTTCGTGTTATTTTTGCCGAAAAAGAAAATAATTATTCCAGGAAAAGTGGAGTTAGATTCTCATAGATGGAAGGCCGTGCACAGTGTTTCTACCTATCTGATACTCAGCCTCCCTCTCTAGCAACCCTAACAAGTGACCATACAACTTGTTCTTGAATGCTTCCAGAGACTGGAAAAGAAATAGACATGTACTCAGCACTTATTTATAATGCCACATACGGTCATACTGTGTTAGCCTCTTAAGTACATACTCTCATTTGACAGCCTGTTCCATTCTTCTGGACCATAGAGAATCTGTACACAGTTGTAGTGGCTGATTTGCTTGACCTTCCTGAACCTGTTTCATTACATGAAACAAGGATAGTGGTAAGAATTAGGTGACATAATTATATCATTGTAGCATATAGCATTGAGGGTAATGTTGGCCCAGAGTCAAAGCTCAGTAAATCTTATCATTACTGTTACCGTCTGTCCTCCATGAGCCTTCTCCAGGGAAATTATCACCGGATCCTTCAAGTTCCCTTCAAGGCAATAGGCTCCGCAAGAGTAGAGCTGCTTCTGCCTTGTTTCCTTCTGCACCTCCAGCATGTAGCACTGGGCTTGACATACAGAAGGCTATTTGAAAATATCAATTAAGGGGGATTGAACTATTTAAAGTCTCCTCCCATCCTGCCCACCTGTCTGTGCACCAGCCCCAGCTCATGTGTGTCCCATTAGGTGCAGCACTCACGGCTGAGCACAGCAGTCTTGGTGTGGACAGACCAGCACAGAGTACAGGAAACTGTTGCTTCCTGTGCTGGACTTGGGGGATACAAACTGGCCCTCATGGTGCTGGCCTGCAGACGTGTTCTCTTTGGCTTATGGGATTTTATGTACGTGTGTATGTATCTGATTAAGTTTAGTAATTGCCAACATTTAAAAAATGGGAAATTGTCATGTAAAAAATTGGTCTTCTGGCTTCTCATGAAAATTAGAGAGATCTGGAAACATTGGGCCATCTGCCTGACAATTGGAAGCAGGTATGGTTTTGTTGTTGTGTGTGTGTGTGTGTGACGGAGTCTCACTCTGTCGCCCTGGGTTCAAGCGATTCTCCTGCCTCAGCCTCTCAAGTAGCTGGGATTACAAGCATCCACCACCATGCCCAGCTAATTTTTGTATTTTTAGTAGAGACGGGGTTTCACCATGTTGGCCAGGCTGGTCTTGAACTCCTGGCCTCAAGTGATCCACCCACCTCGGCCTCCCAAAGTGCTGGAATTACAGGCATGAGCCACCATGCCCAGCCAGAAGCAGGTATGTTTTTAAAATTGCATTTTCCAGTTACCTGCAGCACCTCCCCTCTCTTCCCCACTTGTTGACATTAGCTTCCTGGCCCCTGTAGGCATTTGAGTTGGTGACCCCTAATCTAGACATTTCCTTGTTCTGAGACACAGCAGAGTCTCAGTGGACCCATCACAGTATTGGTTTTATACCGTAGTCATGAGGAGCCCTTTAAAGAAGTCCCTGGCCCCTGGCTCAGGGCCTGGCACAGAATAGGCAGCAGAAAATGTATGATAGTTTTTAATCTTCACCAAATATTTCTGGCTGTCTGCTTTCTGGACACATGGCAGGATTGTGCTTTGTGGCCCCAACATGGGTGAGTAGGGGCAAGGTTAACTTCTTCTGGTTAATTTATGAATGGAGGTGGCATGTCACTTCTGAGCTGGAGCATTGACTAGCTGGTGCCAGGCCCTTCAGAATTTCCCTCTGGAACAGTGACTAACAACATTGAAGATGGTGGCTGCTTCCTGAGGGACTGCGATGATCAGAGCCCTCTGCTGACGATGGACATGCATTGGAGTTCAGCCACTTACATGTCACAGCACAACCTAGCCTGCTATAACTAATGTAATTGTTTATATTAATCAGAACTCTTATATTTGTAAGTGTAGAAACCCAGTTCTAACGTAAGCCAAAAAAAAAGAACAAGGGTGGGGGTTATTGGAAAAGATACTGGAGTCTCATAGAATCCAAGAGTAAGGCAGCAGCTGAAGAACAGAACCAGAGTGTGAAGCTCTTTAGGAACTTAGGTAGTCTTTTCCCTCCCACTCTCTGTCATGCTTTGTGGCATGTGTTCACTTCATTTTGTCTCGCTTCAGTCCAGCTTTTTCTATTTCCCAGGCTACCTGGTGGAAAATGGCTGCTGCTGTTCCTGCCACTGCTGCTGCTATCCATGAATGTTGGGGTAGAGTCAAGGTTTCTTACTTGAGCAGCTGGGTGGATGGATGCTAAAGATATTGCTGGGATGGAGAACACCAGATAAGGATCAAGTTTGGAGAGGAAGATGATGAGTTCAGTTTTTGATAAATCCAGTTTGAGATACTCATGGGAGAGGCAAGCAGAGAGGCAGTTGGGTCTGGAGCATGAGTGGGATGAGTGAAGGTTAAGGTGCAGAAGCTCTAAGAGGAGAGCAGAGGACTGGTAAGTGTGAGACATGGGCTGTGTGAGGCACAGGCTGGCAAGGAGGAGTAGGCCAAGTAGACTGAGAAGTAGAGAATAAGTGGTGCAGGGACACAGAATGGGACATCATGACTGCCTCATCCTCTGGCAGTCTCTTCCTCCGGCAACCCAGCAAGATAGGCAAGGTTATTTTATGGATGAGAAAACCGAGGCTCCGAGAGGCCAAGTGTCTTGTGAGAGGTCATGTTGTTGATAAGGGCAGGGTGAGTCTGAGTTCCCAGTGTGGGCTCTGAAGGGCAAGTGAGGCAGGCCTGCAGGAGGAGCCCCCAGGAACAGGTGGTCCGTGGGTAGGCAAAGCGGGAGGATGTAGAGCAGGAGGCCAGAGTTAGGCTGAGGTCTAGCTGTGGCGTCAGGTCAGGCTACTGCTGCGGGTTCCTGGCTCTCCTTCCTGCTCGGACAGATCCCACCTCCGGTTTCCCATTGGAGCCTTGCCTTAAGGAAGGAAGCTGAGTGTATGAAGGAGGATATTTAACACCCTGGCTTTCCTCCTTTGAAAAAGTCTCTTCTTGTTTGTTCAGAGTCTTTTCCTCAAAATAAACAGATTGTCCAGAGTCTGGTGTATGAGTGCTGAGGGTGAGGACGTGACCAACTGCAGTTACTAGTCCAGTGTCTTGTTCCCCCACCGAGACTGGCAGGAAACTGAACAGAGCCAGCTCTGGCAGTGTGATCAGGTATCAGACACCTCGCTTTATGTAAAAGTCTCTGACAGGGTCTCCCTGTGTTTCCCAGGCTGGTCTCGAACTCCTGGGCTCAAGAGATCCTCCTGTCTCGGCCTCCCGAAGTGCGAAGTAGGATTACAGGCACGAGCCACCACACCCGGCTGTAAAAATGTCCTTATTCTCCAGCCTCTTTTGTATAAACTGTAGTAAGGGATAGGAGTAATGATGTTATCTGTGAAAATAGCCACCATTTACCCACAAGACAAAACTTGTTAAAGCCTCCTGAGTCTAACCTAGTATATCAGGCCCTTTTTCACACACACAAAAAATCCTTTTCGGGATTTAACGGAATCTGTTGTTTCCCCTACGTTGAAAAACAACTCTAAGACACTTTAAAGTACCTTCTTGGGCTGGGTTACATGGTTCCCAGCCTAGGTTTCAGACTTTTGCTTAAGGCCAGTTTTAGAAACCCTTGAATTCAGAAAAGTTAATTCAGAAATTTGATAAACAGAACTATTTAAAAACTAACTGGAAAGATTATATATTCTTTCTGAATATTCAGAAATTATGCATCATTTTCCTTCAAGAATGACAGGGTCAGAATGTGGAATTCCAAGATACCTCTTGACTTCCTCTCAAGCTGTGTGTGTGGTCAGTGGAGGCCCATGCGAGCTCAGCATGTGTACTGAGAAGTGTTAGTTTCTTTGGGGCCCATCTACCCTGACCACATCATGATGTTCATCTGCAGCTATTGCAAGGTGTTCAGATTGTGTAAATACAAATGGCATAAAAACTTTAAAAGAAGTGCAATTCTCGAAAGGTTAGGCGAACTAAAGCATTCTGTAAACCAACTGGTAATAATGAGCTTACAGTAGATAATTCATTTGAATTTGAAAAATACGGAAATTAGCCTGTCAAATACCGGCAAGAACTATGGAATAAAACTACTGATGCAATGAAGACAGTTAAAAAGATCAAACAAATGCTAAGCTAAATTTATAATGAACAAATTGAAGAAAAATAAAGGACTACAGAAAGTTCAGGACATCAAAGAAGTCAGGCAAAACTCATCTTGACGCCTCTCGCAGGCAAAGGAAAGCAGCTAGAAGAAAAGATGATACAACAGTTATAACAGGATGTAGACATGGAATAGGTTTCCTAAAAATCTCATTGTCTATAACTGTTTCTATATTTACATTTGAAAATCTCCTTTGGAGACTTACAACCTCTAAATTATTGACTTATTTTTTATATAAGGTCACTCAAATGAAAGGTGATTAAAATATCTACATTGCTGTCTACAAAACATCAGACAATATGGATGTTAGATTGCATCTCATTGTTAACTCTTTACTGATAGATATGTTTGTAAATACAGAAGTGAAATGTGGACATAAAATGGTTATCCTATTTGGTTAATGGTACTAGGTAACATTTCTGTAATTAATGACATTCAAAAATTTATGGCTAGTGATATATCTAAAGTAAAATTTTCTTTGCAGTAAAATATGCCTTTTATTGTTATAGAAGGGAGGATATAAGGAACCAACAGTTTGTATGAAAATAGCTCAAATAATATCTTCTATTTTGATTTTAGTATTTCTTATTTTGGTTTATTAGCATCTTAGAACAAAATGGGCTTATATAATGAAGCCCAGTTATGCTGGACTGTTTTGACCTGTTTTAATTGTTCTGACAGATAATTGGGGATGAGAGCCGAATAGTGTTTGCCTGAAATGACTGACACTATATAATTTCTGCTTTGGCAAATACTCAGTTCTAACTTGTGATTCCTGGTAGAACAAGCTTTATTTTTTGAGCCTAGCAGTGATCTAGAAGCAGATGTTATCTCAGTGCCTTTTAAAATTTGTTGTGTGGTTTTCTTCTAAAAAGCCACACAATAATTTTGGAAAACAGTGTATGGGTAGAACATCTGTCTGTTATTTGCACACAAAGCCACTTTTAGTGGGTACGAAGTTAAATTAGGAGGAATATGTTTGTATGCCCTATTGCACAGTAGGGTGAGTACAGTTAATGTATTGAATGTTCTTGCTACAAATAAATGATAAATGTTTGAGTTGATGGGCATGCTAATTACACTGATTTGATTGATACACATTGTATGTGAAACAGTACATACACCATATTTACAATTATGTATCAGCTTAACATTTTAAAAAACATTTCTAATGTAAAAAGTATCTCTCAAACTGTAGATTAACTTCTTTATATTTAAATATGAATCTTAAGCAAAATAGTGAAAATAATCATCTTGATTTAGTGTTTTTCTCCCATATGTGAATTGTATATACTTAGGTGGGGACAATAAAATCAACTGAACTGTAAGCTTAGAATAGGACTGAGGGGTAATTTTGCACAGCAGCTTTACTAAGGGTACATTGTTGCTTCAAAACTCTCTCTCTCAATAAATGGCCAAAGGGATTAGTACTTTACCTTTGGAGGTCCTCAAAGCGTTATTTGGAGTTGATAATACTTCAGCTAGAACCAAGTAGAATCTGTTTTTTTCTGAGGAGTATCAGCATAAATGTGATTATAAACAAAGTACAGTTAAGATGTATGTATGCAATGACTGCTGTTTATACAAAATTTAAATCTGCAAATAGAATCAACATGCTTATGGGTTATTAAAATTGTCTAAATTCTTAGGTTCTTTATACTACACGTGTTGATTTACAAATAAATGATTTATTAAGTGATTTTTTAAAAAGTCTCTCTCTGAAAACTACCATGGAAACCAGATTTTTGTAATCTAAATCTGATTTTTTTATCAAATTTTTATCATATTATCATACCATTTTATAATATCTATAAAGTTAAAAAAAAACTTGTACTCCCACCTAACACAATCCTTTTCACTTATGTGTGTTTTCAGTATTTGATCATGAGCAGACATATTTTTATATACTTCTAATATGTGGACAAAATTTTGTATACTTTTTTTCATCATCTGTGATTTTGTTTTTAATTAAGTCTTATGATCACACATAATTTTTAAATTTGTGTATATCTCCTCTACTTTAATCCTTTTAAGTTGGCAAAAGCACCTTTCCCAATCACAAATACACAGGAGTTCTACAGTTTTAGGTTTCTGAATGGCTATTTAAAAACAATCCAAAATTACAACTTAGTCTGACTTAGATTGTAAAGAATTCGAGTGAGGTTTAACTTGCTACTATTTTTAAAGCATTTGACCTTATAGATCATCTATAAAATGTGAGAAGTGTTAAATAATCCTTATTTGATATTACACATAAACCACATTAAAATGCCTTTCAATAAGTAAAAGGAACCATTTTAGATACAGGGAATTCAAATTAGATTGGCATAGTTAAGGCCAAAAATTTAAAGTATACATTGCTACCTTATCATCAACCCTTGCCTTTAAGAAGCAAATGAACACAAAACACAGGTGAACCTTGCTTGGTTCTGAGACAGTGAAGGAATTTCCCCAGTATTTAAATATATTTACATATCCAGTTATATTAATCTAAATATAAAACCTATCTCAAATAAGTTTTTTTTTTTTTTATTTGAGAGAGTGTTGCTCTGTTGCCCAGGCTGGAGTGCAGTGGTGCAATCTCGGCTCACTGCAACCTCTGCCTCCTGGATTCAAGCGATTCCTCTGCCTCAGCCTCCTGAGTAGAGTAGCTGGGACTGCAGGCGTGCACCACCATGCCCGGCTAATTTTTGCATTTTTAGTAGAGACGGGGTTTCACCATGTTGGCCAGGCTGGTCTTGAACTCCTGACCTCAAGTGATCTGCCCACCTCAGCCTCCCAAAGTGCTGTGATTACAGGTGTGAGCCACCACACCTGGACCAATCTTCAGTAGGTTTTAAGATGGCATTCATCACCTTTGGAAAGTTGAACATTACTAACAAAGTCTAATCATAGCTTTAGAAGGGGTAAACAGTGATAGCATTTACTGAATCACAATTACTATTAAAATTAAAAAAAAACAAACATATTCATTTAACTACAACCCAGTCTTAGTTTTAAATCAGGACTGCCCAGCAAAATATTCTGTCAGTCATTCATGATCTGAATTCTGGTGTATGAGAGCTATCAAATTATGGTACACATAAAAAAGTCATGAGACATTTCTGTTTTGTAATAAATAAGGCAGTGGCCAATTATTACTCGTTAGTAGCTTTTTTGAGGTAAGCTATCAAGCCTGCCCTTTCTGCCTTCTTCTTAATGTGGGCAAAGATCATTTTTGTTCCAGAGATGTACTTCTAGGGATTCTCCAAATGCTCCATCAGGGTATCCTCTCCCCAGGTGATGCCTTTGTTCTTACTGGCATCTGTGTAAGAGAATCCAATGGCCTGGACGGTGGAGATTAGGCCTCATTTTGTCCTTGCCTTTGTTTTCCACGGTGTAGCACTGGGCACACTTCTCAGTACAAATCCTCTTGCCTTTCCAATATCACCCATATTTAATTCTCTTTTGTCGCTGGCGCTAGGAAGGTTCCCACTCAGAAGCTGGATGTCCCGCTCTGTGTACTCTTTTTTTTTTTTTTGAGACGGAGTCTCGCTCTGTCGCCCAGGCTGGAGTGCAGTGGCACGATCTCTGCTCATTGCAAGCTCCGCCTCCCGGATTGACGCCATTCTCCTACCTCAGCCTCCCGAGTAGCTGGGACTACAGGTGCCCGCCACCACGCCTGGCTAATTTTTTGTATTTTTAGTAGAGAAGGGGTTTCACCGTATCAGCCAGGATGGTCTCAATCTCCTGACCTCGTGATCCACCTGCCTTGGCCTCCCAAAGTGCTGTGATTACAGGCATGAGCCACTGCGCCCAGCCCTCTCTGTGTAATCTTTTAAACCATATATCATACTACGAACATTTTCCCACATTGCTAGTCTTTATAACTATATTTTTGAATGCCTTAATTTAATTTTAACTTTGATCAATTTTTAATAGAGATAATCCATACATATGGAATAAAGTTTAAAAGACACAGAATAGTGGCATTGAAATGTAAGTCTTGCTCCTCCCCCTCTCCCCTGTAAACCCAGATCCCTTCCCTGGAGGCCTACATAATGAAAAGTGTTTTATTTATATACTTCAGAGTTATTTTATACATATATAAGCACACATGACTATACACATTCTTTTTTATATAGTAGCATACCCTATGCACAGCCTTGCACTTGGGTGATTGTTTCAGACCAGTTTATAAAGGGCATCCTCATTCTTTTTAGTGACTATGTAGTATTCCAGTGAATGATTTACCATGACTTTTTTAGTCTCTATTGAGGACATTTAGGTTATTACTAATCTTAGGCTTTTACAAACAAAGCTATAATAAGAAGTCGTGTGTGTGTGTGTCTGTGTGTGTTTCACACATGGTGAGTACAGAGGCTGCATTTCTAGAAATGGTTTTCTGAGTCAAAGGATATGTGTATTTTAAATTTAGTAGACATTGTCATAATTGCCTTCCATAAAAGTTATACCAATTTATACTCCTGTCAGCAATGTAATGATGTAATGCCTGAATTTTAAATTTCCAGCACCTTAGAATGCTTTTTCATTTTTTTTTTTTTTTCAAGGCAAGTTGTAGAGCAGGAGTAAAAGTTAAAAAGCTTTAGAGCAGGAATGAAAGGAAGGAAAGTACACTTGGAAGAGGGCCAAGTGGGCGACTTAAAAGACAAGTGTCTTTTATTTTTAAAGCCTTTTTTTGTTGTTATTGAAACAGGGTCTCACTCTGTCACCCAAGCTGGAGTGCAGCAGCATGATAATGGCTCATTGCAGCCTTGACCTTCTGGGCTAAAGCGATCTTCCCACCTCAGCCTCCTGAGTAGCTAGGACTAGCTAGGCATGTGCCACCATGCCTAGCTAATTTTTTTTTTTTTCAAAGTAGAGATGAGATCTGGCTATTTTGCCCAGGCTGGTCTTGAACTCCTGGCCTTAGGCAATCCTCTTTCCTGCACCTCCGAAAGCGCTGGGATTACAGGTGTTGTGTTTGGCCTTAAAGCTTTTTATTATAAAATATTTTAAACATTCAATAATGAACCATCATGCAGCTAAAGCCATCCTCAACTCACGGCCAGATAAGTTTATCTAAACCAGTACCCACTTCCTGCCTCCCCCTGGATTGTTGTGATGCAAATAACAAATATACTATTTCATTCAGAAATATTTCAGTATGTATTCCCAAAAGATAAATACTCTTGGCTAGGCATGGTGGCTCATGCCTGTAATCCTAGCACTTTGGGAGGCCAAGGTGGGTGGATCGCTTCAGCTCAGGAGTTTGACACCAACCTGGGCAACATGGCAAAGCCTCGTCTGTACAAAAAATACAAAAATTAGCCAGGCATGGTGGTGCACACCTGTAGTTCCAGCTACTCAGGAGGCTGAGGTGGGAGGATCACTTGAGCCCATGAGGTCGAGGCTACAGTGAGTCGAGATTGCACCACTGCACTTCAGCCTGGGCGACAGAGTCAGACCCTGTCTCAAAAACAAAAAAACCTGACTCTTTTTAAACTCTTTAACCACAACATCATCACCACATGTAGAAAATACTTATTCAATATCAACAAATATTCAGTTAATGTTCACATTTCTCCAATTGCTTTTTTCTTTACTTTTAGTTGTTTTATTCAAATCAGGATCCAAACAAGATCTAGATACTGTATTTGGTTCACGTGTCTCACAAATGTCTCTTAAGTCTTCTTTTATCTATAAGTTCCTCCTCCATCTTTTTATCTTTGCCCCTGTTGTTATTTGTTGAGGAAACAGATGTTTGTCCTATCAAGTTTTCCACAGTCCAGATTTTGTTCATCATGTCCTCCTGGTGTCATTTCACGTGTCTCTCTATCTCTTCTATTTCCTGAACATTGAAAGGTAGCTCCTGAGGCTTGGTCTGATTCAGGTATGATTTTTTTTTCCATGTCTCCTGCTAGGTGGTAGTGTGTTCTTACAGCAAGAGGGATATAATATCAGGCTTTTTTTTCTCTCTTTTTTGTAATGATCATTTCTTAGATGCATTATCTTATTAGATTCTATCATCCCTCCTTCACTTACCAGACGGAATCTTTCTTTTTTTTTAGAGATAAGGTCTCACTTTGTCACCCAGGCTGCAGTGCAGTGAGTGACGCAATCACGGCTCACTGTATCACGGCAGCCTTGACTTCCTGGGCTCAGGTGATTCTCCCACTTCAGCCTCCCAAGTGGCTGGGACTACAGGTATGCGCCACTATGCCCGGCTAATTTTTGTATTTTTTATAGAGACAGGGTCTTGCCATGTCAAGGCTGGTCTCAAACTCCTGGACTCAAACGATCCACCCACTTTGGCCTGCCAAAGCGCTGGGATCACAGGCGTGAGCCACCTCACCCGGCCGGAATATTTCTACAGAACCAACAGGATGAGCTCAAAAGAACTCATCATGACCAGCAGCAGCAGCAGTGTTGTTATTAGCATTGTATTCATTTTTTAGTTTTGTTCATATTCAATGTTTGTACTGAATAAAAATTGTTTATATAAAAGATTTGCTTTTACAGTTACATACATTGGAGTTTATATTGAGTTTAAATTTTAACATATTTAGATTAAGTCAACAATGAGTAACCCAGTAATTTTTTTTTCCTTTCAAAGGGGGGTCTGTACATTATTCTAGCTCAAGAGACACTGGTATCAGGCCATAGTGTTACATTTTAAAAATTTCTGTAAACTGTGAGCTTTTCTACTGTGAGCCAGAGATTGTTTCTTTTTTATTTTTGTTTTTGTCTTAATATCCCAGTACCTGACATACAGAAGGAAGCAGAGCTTTAATGGCTTGTCTTACTGTGAGGAATTCCCTGCAGCCTCCACATTGGTCCTCTTTGTTGATAAACATCAACATCCAATCTGTTAAAAATTGTGCTTTTCAATGGCAATTTCACATTTAAAGTGGTTCCCAATAGTAGTGCTGAAATGCTGCACAAGAAAACTATAATGGGCTTGATGGAAAAGACACACGTGTTACATAAGCTTTGTTCAGGCAGGACTCATAGTGCAGTTGGCTGTGAGTTCAGTATTCATGAATCAACAGTATATATGAAATAAGATGTTTTTAAATGGAAACATACATAAAACAAGGATATACATTTTTCAATAGATGAAAATAGGCTGGGCGTGGTGGCTCATGCCTGTAAACCCAGCACTTTGGGAGGCCAAGGCGGGCAGATCACTTGAGGCCAGGAATTTGAGACCAGCCTGGCCAACATGGTGAAACCCCGTCTCTACTAAAAATACAAAAATTAGTCGGGTTTGGTGGTGTGCACCTGTAATCCTAGCTACTCGGGGGGCTGAGGTGGGAGAATTGCTTGAACCTGAGAGGCAGAGGTTGCAATGAGCTGAGATGGTGCCACTGCACTCCAACCTGGGCAACACAGTGAGATGCTATCTCAAAAAGAAAAAAGAAAATGGTGTGACCAGAGACAAGCAGGAACCTAACTCTTTATTTCCTCTAGGAGCCATGGTTCAGTGTTCAGGATTTCAACAACTTTATAGAACATAACTACCATAAAGTCAAAATAATACTACATAATATGGAATTTATAGCATATATGAATGTAAAGTATATAACCATGAAGACAGTAGGGTGGCATTTAGAAGTATACTGTTTTAAGACAGGGCACAGTGGCTCACGCCTGTAATCCCAGTACTTTGGGAGGCCAAGGTGGGCGTATCACTTGAGGTCAGGAGTTTGAGACCAGCCTGGCCAACGCTGTCTCTACTAAAAATATAAAAATTAGCCAAGAGTGGTGGCACATGCCTGTAGTCCCAGCTACTCGGGAGGCTGAGGCAGGAGAATCTCTTGAACCCAGGAGGTAGAGGTTGTAGTGAGCTGAGATTGTGCCATTGCACTACAGCCTGGGTGACAGAGCAAAACTCTGTCTCAGAAAAAAAAAAAAAAAAGAAGTAAGTATACTGTTTTAAGATTCTTTTTTTTTTTTGAGACGGAGTCTCACTCTGTCGCCCAGGCTGGAGTACAGTGGTGCGATCTCGGCTCACTGTGACCTCTGCCTCCCTGGTTCAAGTGATTCTTCTGTCTCAGCCTCCAATGTAGCTGGGACTACAGGTGCATGCCACCACGCCCGGCTAATTTTTTTAGTAGAGATGGGGTTTCACCATATTGGCCAGGCTGGCCTCAAACTCCTGACCTCATGATCCACCTGCCTTGGCCTCCCAAAGTGCTGGGATTACAGGCGTGAGCTACCGCGCCCGGCCAAGATTCTTATATTCGTAAGTACTAGAGTATTTTTGGCAGGCAGGCTATGATAAAAAGAAGATGCATATGCATCTATACAGCAACCACCAAAAATAAGACAAATGGACATAAGCAGAAATGCAATAGTGGTGACACAAATCAAATTAATAATAATTCATATAGGAGATAAAATTGAATAAGAATAATTTTCCAACTAAAGGTAGAGAATGAAAATCTGAAAACAGAAATAGAAATCAAACACCATGATAGATAAATCCAAACATTAAACACTAATTTAATGCAAATGGATTAAATACTCTCATTAAAAGGCAGCATTTGTTGACCTTTTATAAATGCAAGCAATTATGTTATTATCAAAAAACATACTTTAACATTAAAAGACATAGACAATTTGAAAACAAAATGATAACAAAGAAAAAAGTATATATCTAGACTGTTAAGTGGTTGTCCCAGCCCTGCTCACACACCTCCAGACACAGAACACTTACTACCTCCTGAGGCAGCCTTCCATTCTTGCACAGTTCTGATTGTTACAAAGTTGCTCCTCAAAGCTAAAATCTGCCACCAACATTGTCATAGTTCTGCCCCCCTGCACTAAGAGGACTTCCCTGGCCATGCCCTACATCCCTTTCTAGTGGTACCGACCACACTCTATTATAGTTCCTTGTTTCCATGCCCAATCCCATCCAGACCGTGAGCTCCCCAGGCAGGGACTATAGCTGTGTCATCTGTGGCCTTTTCAGCTCCCAGTCCTGGGCCTCCCACAGAGGAGGCGCCCAGAAACAGTCTGTGGAATCAGAGAATGGATTGTCTCAGAAGTGGTCTCTACTTCAAGTTAAACATTCCTTATTCTTCTTATGTTCTTCATGGCTTCCAGACCCCACTCCACTGCCCTCATGGCCATAGGCTCCAATTGGCTAATGTGCCCTTAATATATGCAGCTTGGAGTTGAAGATAACGTGTATGGTATGGTCTGGCCAGGTTCAAGCCTGTGCTGGACCCTGAGGACAGAGATGGATCCAACTTGGTCCATCTTCGAGGAGCTCACCGCCTTGTAGAGAAGACACATCTGTAAACAAACACATGCAGTAAAGTGCTACACACACTGAGCGAAGCTTGCATAGGGAACTGTGGGGACATAAAAGAAGTACTAAGTCTTAAAAGGGAGGATGAGGGCAGAAAAGGCTCAAAGTGACACTGAATTAGTGAGGACTTTAGGTTGTAGGTAACAGGAAAGCCAGCTCAAACTAGCTCAAGTGAAAAGAGAATATTTTAAATCTCATAACTGAAAAGTCTGTGGATAGACTTCAGGCACAGATTGATCCAGGGACTCAAACAATGGCATCAAGACTTGGTTTTTATTCCTCTGTTCCTTAGCTCTGCTGACCTCAGAATTGGCTTCACTCTCTCCTGTGTGGTGCCAAAGATGGCTGTTGGTCACACCACACTTAGATTCTAAAGCTTAGCCACCCCTACTTCCGTATACATTCAGCCTAAGGCCCAGGAAGGATTCTGGATAAATCATCACTCCAAGGAGCGTCATGACCCTCTTGGAACCAACAGATGGGGCTTAGCCCCACCTGAACCATATGGGCTGAGAGCAAGGGAGGGAAGGGTGACTCCCCAAAAGGAAGAGAGAGGTTCCATTCCCAAAAGAAGGAATTCTGGAAAGGCCAAGACATCAGATGTCCACTATGGCCTCAGAAGATAAGTAAAGAATTGTGGGATAGATAAGAAGACATGGTGTGTTCCAGGCAGAATAAGAAGCATGAGAGTCTCTGAGGTGTGAAGCTGTTCTGGGGAACTCAAGTGCCTGTCTTGCCCCAGACTATAGCAGGTGTTTTAGGTGCTCCATGTATATTTGCCTGGCCCTTCCATTTCAGTGCCATTTCAAATATCTGTTGGAAATAGACATTTCAGGCTGGGTGCAGTGGCACACTCCTGTAATACCAGCACTTTGGGAGGCCGAGACAGGAGGATCACTTGAGCTCAGGAGTTCGAGACCAGCCTGGGCAACGTAGCAAAAACCTGTCTTTACAAAAAATGCAAAAATTAGCCAGGCATGGTGGCGTGCACTTGTAGTCCCAGCTACTTGGGAGGCTGAGGCAAAAAGATTGCTTGAGTCCAGGAAGTGAAGGCTGCAATGAGCCAAGATCATCACCACTGCACTCCAGCCTGGAGCCTGGGTGACAGAGTGAGACCCTGTCAAAAAAAAAAAAAAAAGAAGAAGAGGAAGAAGAACAAAAAGAAGAAGAAGAAGAAAGAAGAAGAAGAGAAATAGACATTTCAGTGTCTATTTCCACCTGCCAGCATCTGTACCTTTTGTCTCAGGACTTTTGGAGGGACCAGGGCTGTCAACCCATGTGTCAGACTGGACACGCTGGAGAATTCATGTCCCGCGAGCAGCCCTCGGCTAATGACTGACTCCCCTAGCCCCCTTGCCTCTAATGAGGGGTAACTCTGGATGTGTGCTCTACCCAGGCCTCTAGGGTTCCCTAGCAGGGCTAAGCTTGCTAAGGGTACGCCTTATTAAAGGCTCCATTCACTCCTGTGTTACTTCACCACTCTCCTAATTGTGTTTCCCGGGATCACGTCACACACGAACCACTTGTACTCAAATCCATGTCCCAGGGCCTGCTTCTGGGAGAATCCAAAATAGCCACAAACACATTCTTCTAAAAACAAAGCTTAAGTCAGTGTCAACACTTTTTGTTTTTGTTTTGTTTTGCTGCCACATTATCCTATTTACTTAGGTGAGATAACAAATATGTATAACATCTGAGGTACAGCCCCTCCTTGCAGGAGCTCCTGGTCTGAGGAGAAGGCAATAATAAGCATGTCATGGCTTTCAAAGTGCCTTCTCGGCCATGAGTCCATTTGCTCCTTGGAACTCTGCAAGGTTTGCAGGACCAAGATTCTTGTTGTGCAAGTGAGGAACACAGAGGCTCAAAGTGGGGCAGTGACTTGGCCCAGGTCCCAGGGCCGATGATCCTTGGCTGACCCCTTTCTTGGCTTGTGCCTGTGTCAGCACCATCCAGGTGGTCTCTTATCACTAAGAAGAATTAGGGAATCCTTCCTTTCTCCATAGGTTCAGCCAGAGCTCCAGTAAAGACACCCACATCTGTTGCCTGTTTTCTAAACATTGATGACTTTGGAGGTAGAAGATTAGAAGCACCAAAAACCAAACAGAATTCTGATCCCCCCGGGGGCTGCTTCATCTATTGCCCCCTCTTGAACTAGGGGCTCTCCCAGTGAGAGCAACGTTTTCCATGCAGTCAGGGCCATTCTTCCCATCTCAGACTGTACCCTCCCCAAGAACACGGACTTACACAAGGATGATACATATGAAAAAGGGGAGATACGTGGGATGGGAGCAGTCAGGGGACACAGACAAAGGCATCTAATTTAGGGCAGGGGAGATTTCCGGGAGGAAGTAGCATCTAAGGGTGAGTTAGCCGGCCCCAGGAGGAATTACGTTCCAGGCAGAGAGAACAGCATAGGCAAAGGCCTGAAGACGACAGAGAGCATGTGGGTATTTGAGGAACTGAGATTGTCCCCTCCTGCTCCTTTCTGGGGTGAAAACCCAAGCTCGCATCCTCCACCCACATTCCTTAGTTCTTCTACTCCTTCCTCCCACCCCTTGCCTGGAGCACGCTGAAAAGGAACAGGGGAGGACCCTACTCATCTGACAGATGCACTGCCTGTGCTGGATCCTTCCACTTGTCCCTGCATGGGCTCACCACCCTTCTCCACCCACAGTAGGGCACCTGCCTCTGGAGCTTCCATCTGGGTTGAGCCAACAGGAGGCAGTGGTAGAAGACCACAGGATGGGAGGGGAGAGAGGGAAAGGTGCTTGTTCCCCTGGCTCTCTCCCTGTGAGAGGTTAGCCTCTACCAAAGGCCACAGCTCCAGCCCGGATGCCTTCCCCACCACTGCCCTCTCTGAGTTCCAGTAACCCCTTCCTCCCCTCGCCCTGTCAGCCCAGGTCGTTTCCATCCTCACTGTTGCTAGCCAGACACACTGCACTGTTTTGTCTTGATTTCCTAAACCCTTGCCACACTCTGAATTACCCATTTTCAGGGTGCCATCTGTTTCCTACCTGGACCCTGGTGACACACAGCCCTAATCCACAGTTAGAGGATGGACGGGGTGTGCTAAGCCCTGCAAAATGCTGGGAACCTGGGAGGAGTTATTGAGTTATTGGTATTCAGCTCAATTCCACCTCACTTGCCTATCCTTTTTTTTCCCCCGAGACAGAGCCTTGCTCTGTTGCCCAGGCTGGAGTGCAATGGCATGATCTCGGCTCACTGCTACCTCCACTTCCTGGGATTGAGCAATTCTCCTGCCTCAGCCTCCCAAGTAGCTGGGATTACAGGTGCCCGCCACCATGCCTGGCTAATTTTTTGTATTTTTAATAGAGACAGGTTTCACCATGTTGGCCAGACTGGTCTTGAACTCCTGACCTCAGGTAATCCAATTGCCTCAGCCTCCCAAAGTGCTGGGATTACAGGCATGAGCCACTGTGCCCGGCCCCTCACTTGCCTCTCTCCAGCCCAACTCACGAGGGTCCAGAGCTGTTCTAAGCACAATATTTGCAGCAAATAACAAATCCACAAGGATGTATTACTGACCCTGTTTTCAGAAGAGGAAACTGAGTTTCAGAAGAAGAAATTGCCCAAATTCACGTAGTTAGAGGCAAGTCCACTGTTTGAATTCCAGTCTAGACTCCAAAGGACCAAATGAGACAACAAGTGCGAAGATGCTTTCGCAATTATGAAGAGCCACCATACCTGTCTGAGCTAAGAACTGTGGTGTGGTGCCTGACCCTCCCCACAAGGCTGAGTCTTGAAGAAGGTCAGATCTGGCAGGAACCCTAGAGAACAGACAGTCTCACACCATCCTGTGCAGAGAGGAAAACAGGTCCAGAGAGGACAAGTAGTTCCGCCAAAGATGAATATTTGCTGTTGGAATCAGAATGAGAATCCAGAACGCACATCTTCAGACACCTCATAAACACATCAGTGAGAAAGATGTAGCACTCCCCTTAGAGAGGGATTTGGAAGAAAGAGAAGAAGAAGGGATAGAGAAGAGGGAACGAGTTGATTTCTGGGCTGTAGCATTTCAGATTTTGGGAATGCAAGGGATTAAGGACCAAACTGAAAAGCCAGGAGGACATAAGACCCTGGAGGCACAGACACGGGCTCCTCATGAGTAATAGAATAAAGTAACTTGATGTGACTGTTCAACTTCCTCTGTGAGTCACACTGCATTTTCCCCTGGTGACCCAGGCTTCTGAAACTGTTGGTAAGTACCATCCACACTCACCCTACCTCTCAACATTTCCCCCCCACTTCCTAGACCTTAAGTTAGGAACATCAAATATATCAGAGTCATCTGGTTAGGTGTTACTGAAAAATCAAGATGTAACTCAAGGGATACCATGGTGGAAAAGAAACAACTGGTCTCTGTTCTCATAGCGTTTCCAGTCCAATGGGGAAGGCAGGCCCCAAACAGATAAACAGAAGATTGGGTTGAGTTCTATGAAGAAAACAAACAGGGAACAGGATGGATGATGGTGCCATTGACTGAGACATAGGAAATTGAAAGGGAAAGAAGACAAGAGTTCCAGTCCCCACATTATCCAAACAAAGACATCAGGGAGGTTGTTGGATATGGGATTTCAATGCTCAGAGGAAAGGTTTGACCCAGAGGTTGAAAAAGTCTCCTACTGACCTTTGAGGCTTTCTCAGGTTCTATCTCTTCTTGGAAGCTTTCTCTGATAACATAATTCCTAAGGGTCTTCCCTCTCATGACCATTATTCACTCACTCATATATTCAACAAATTTTTACTAAGATCTCCTCTGTGCTAGGCTTGGTGCTGGGAATGGCTTAGTGCCCTCGATGAATTTATGTTCTAGGTGTGGAGTCAACCGATAGAGGAGACAATTGTAACACAGAATGGTAAGTGCTGTGTGAGAGGAAAGCCCGAGGGGCTGTAGGAGCAGAGAAAGTGGGCCTCTGTGCCAGTCAGGTCCTGCAGAAAGAAGATGACCATCTCATATGGATAATTCAAGAAGGCTCTATTCAGAGATGGGCAGAGAGTGGAGAAAACCACAGGGGTTGTGAGGTATCCTGGAGCTGAAAGCACCTGGGCATCACTACCACCCCTAGGCCTGAAGAGGAAAGAGAAGGAGGTGGTTACAGGAATCCAGACTCAGGGAGAGCTCTAAGATAGGGCTGAGGGCAGCCGGAGCTGTGAGCCTCAGTTGAAGATGCAGCAAGAACAACAAAAGACTTTTTTTTTTTGTAAGTGAAATATATCAGAATCATCTGGTAGGGTGTTACCGAAGAACAAGGCAGGGGATGGAGGTAGGGAGGCAGGAGAAGGGAGGAATTCACATTTATAAATCGGATGCTCAGGGAAGGCCTCATCAAGAAGGTGACATTTAAGCCAAGACTTGTTTGCGGCATATCTCTTAAGTGAGTCTTCCCCTCATCCCATCAGTCAGCTCATCCTACCCTCAAACTCCATCCACCCCACTCCCCCATCTTCCCCATCCCAGGGTCAGGGCCATTTCTCCAATGTCTTTGGATTAGGGAGCTCCTTGAAGTCCCTGTCAGACTAGAGATCCCCAGGGACAGGAACTCTGTTTCCTCCTGCTCTTTCTCATCCAGTGACAATAGAAGTTGCCATTTATTAAGCCTATGCCTCATGCTAGGCCTGGCTCTAGGCATATTATATACATCACTTCATCTAAGCCTCCTGGCAAGGCTCCAGGGCACAGGGGGGGAACATGAGGCAGCTCAGCCCCCTTTCCAGTGGCCAGCTGCCTTCCCTGACATGGTTCCTGCCTTATCCTCACCCCAGAGAAGGGGGAGTAGAAGATAGACCTTAAATTCTTTTTTTTTTTTCTTTGAGACAGAGTCTCACTCTGTCACCCAGGCTGGAGTGCAGTGGCACAGTCTCAGCTCACTGCAACCTCTGCCTCCCGGGTTCAGGCGATTCTTCTGCCTCAGCCTCCCAAGTAGCTGGGATTACAGATGCATGCCACCACGCCCAGCTAATTTTTTTTTTTTAAATCTTTAGTAGAGATGGGGTTTCACCATATTGACCAGGCTGGTCTTGAACTCCTGACCTTGTGATCCGCCCGCCTCCCAAAGTGCTGGGATTACAGAAGTGAGCCACCGCGCCCGGCAAATTTTTTTTTTTTCTTGAGATAGGATCTCACTTTGTTGTCTAGGCTGTAGTGAGTGCAGTGGCACAATCTCGGCTCACTGTAGCCTCAACCTCCTGGGCTCAAGCAATCCTCCCACCTCAGCCTCTCAAGTAGCTAGTACTACAGGCACATAGCATCATGCCCAGCTAATCTTTGTATTTTTTGTAGAAATGAAGTCCCACTATGTTACCCAGGTTGGTCTTGAACTCCTGGGCTCAAGTGATCCACCCACCTCAGCCTCCCAAAATGCTGGGATTACAGGCATGAGCCACTGCTCCTGGCCGACCTTAAATTCTTGAAGGACTGTAAAAGGGAACACAGATCAGACTTCTATTTTATGTCTCCAGTGGGTGCAAGGACCAAAGGGTAGAAGTCAACGGGAGGCAGTTTTTGTTAAAATGTGAGAACATCCTAACAATCAGAGCTGTTTGGCTGCCTTGCAGGCATTGAGCTCCCCAGACGTGTGCAAGAGAAGCTGGATAGCCTCATTTCAAAAATGAAATAGAGGTGGAGTGTGGTGGCTCATGCCAGTAATCCCAACACTTTGGGAGGCCAAGGCGGGCAGATTACTTGAGGTCAGGTGTTCGAGACCAGCCTGGCTAACATGGCAAAACCCCGTCTCTACTAAAAATACAAAAATTAGCTGGGTGTGGTAGTGCACCTGTAATTCCAGCTACTCAAGAGGCTGAGGCACAAGAATTGCTTGAACCTGGGAGGCAGAGGTTGCAGTGAGCTGAGATCGCACCACTGCACTCCAGCCTAGGTGATATGTTTCCAAAAATAAAGAAATGGGAGAATCTGTTAGGCTCATGAGGGATTTGACTAGGAAACTCTTGAGAGTTCTTCCAATTTACATTCCAGAACCCTAAGATGATACGATTCTAAGACTTTGGTTCTAAGATTTTATTAGAACAAAAGACAATCCCTATCTTCAAAGAACTCACAACCTAGCAGATGAGGTGGACAAATGGTTACTTTCTATAACTGTCATAGACAGTCCTACAGAGTAAATGCAAGGCCGTGGGCAGGATCTGAGAAGGAACCCTGACCAAGCCAGGACTGCTTCCTCATGGCTAGTCTCAAGAACGATTTGCATCAGAGTCGTTTGGAAATCTTGTTTAAAATGCTGATTTCTGGGCTCCACTCCAGATTTCCTGAATTAGAACCTCTGGAGTGGAGCCCAAAAGTCTACTTAGTAAAACAAGCTCCCCAGGGAATTCTTAGGCAGATTGAAAACTGAGGTTGCAGGACGGGCACAGTGGTTCATGCCTGTAATCCCAGAACTTTGGGAGGTGGAGGTGGGTAGGTCACTTGAGCCCAGGAGTTCGAGAGCAGCCTGGGCAACATGGAGTAACCCAATCTCTACAAAATACAAAAATTAGCCAGGCATAGTGGCGTGTTCCAGCTACTCAGGAGGATGAGGGAGGAGGATCACCTAAGCCCAGGAGTTCAAGGCTGCTGTGAGCCATAATCACTCCACTGCACTGCAGCCTGGGTGACACAGTGAGATCCTGAAGAAAAAGAAAGAAAGAGAGAAAGAGAGAGAGAGAAAGAAAGAAAAAGAAAGAAAGGAAGGAAGGAAGGAAGGAAGGAAGGAAGGAAAGGAAGGAAGGAAGGAAAGGAAAGGAAAGGAAAGGAAAGGAAAGGAAGGAAGGAAAGGTAAGGAAGTAAGTAAGAAGGGAAGGGAAGGAAGGAAAAGAAAAGAGGGAAGGAAAGAAAGAAAGACAATTGAGATTGCATGCTTAGGTGATCAGGATGACTTTTCTGAGAGGTGATTTCCAGACTGAGAAAAAGGAATAGTTGGGTCAAAACAAGGTGGGTACAATATACCCACTTTGTATATTGTATACAATATACAATATACTCACCTTGTAGTAGGCCTTTTTAAAACGATAGCACTTCTTAGATATATTCTGAGATTCTGTAATTTAGAGTATGTGCTTCAGATATCCTGGAGCAAACTTTTGCAAGGGAGTGAGAGAGCTGGCCTGAGGCTGTTATTAATTATTCTGAGGCAGTGAGCTGATAAAAGGGCGCCCCAAAGGGTCCCTGGGAGAAATTCTCTGCAACTGTCCCTTCCTCTGCCACTAGCCTCCTGGCTCTTATTCCCCAGCTGCCCCTGGCTGCCCCAGTTCTCTGAAGCCTGCAATGTCACCAGCAAGGAAACAACAGTTTGAGTGAGGGCATGGTGGTGGGAAAATAAACTGTTCTGGGACAGAGATGAGTAAGGCGTGGCTGAACACAAGTTGGTCAGGCACTGTCAGGAACTTTTGAGGCTTGGTGGAGGAAACATTTGCTGGTGCTACTCGGAGACAGAGGGGTGTGTAGCGGATTTTGGATCTGGGCTCTGCTACCTGGGCAAATCCCTTCTCCAACTGGGCCTCTGCGTCCTGTGTGGAAAACAGTTTGTGTAAGAATCATATTATTTTCCTGTTGACCCTTTGGTTTTAATACTTTGGACTCAAAGGTCTCATCTGACCCCAACCACAAGCCTGTGAAGAATGCATGGAGGAACTGTACCAACTTTACAGCGAGGCCAAGGCCCAGTGAGGGGCAGCGACTCGCCCACCACCACACAGCCACAGTGGAGCAAAGTCGACTCCTGGAGATCGGCCTCACGCTGGGCTTGCTGAGGCCCAGCGGAGCGAGAGGCTTTCGGTCTCTGGTCCAGGAAGCAGGCGCTGCATGGGACGGAAGGGTCGGAGCCCACAGCCGGGGGAGGCCAAGGAGCTGGGCGGAGGCACTCCAGGCCAGCCCAGGGAGAAGTGGGTGTGCTGGGGCCCGGGCGGGGCCGGGGGAGGGGACGCCCGGGGGAGGGAAAAGGGAGCCGAGCGCGGGTAGGAGCCCAGAGCCAGAGAGCGCGCTGGGCGGTGCTGGGCACCCGCGGAGTGGAACGGGGCTAGTGGAATGCACAGGGTCTCAGCCCCTGGGCCACCCTCGGTCAGAGGGCGCCGTGTCCAGCGAGCAAACGGGCGCCCCGGAGCCTTGCTGAGAGGCAGGTAAGGCACCCACCCAGCTGGGAAGGCTGAGCTGCAGCCTGGGGTGGAAATGAGGGGTCTTCCCGCCTCCCTTCCAAGGGCCACGGCGCGCTCTCCGTGAGACTGTGGAACCGAGGGGGAGTGGGGGAGGGGTGGGCGCTGCAAATACCAAGCCCGTCTTCCCGGATCCTCCCCGATCCTCCCTCCCGAGCGCAGGGATCGCGGAGCAGCATGTGGGAGTAGAGAGCTGGGCTCTGCGCGCCCCGTCTGGAAACCGTGGGGACTTGCGCCGTTACTCCCAGCCCTCAAGACGGCGACAAGAAAAGTTCCTCCACACCCACAGACGTGCAAGCGAACACCTGCAGCTGGCAGCCAGTGCACACGCAGAAACGACACTTCAGGACCCAGCACAGTCTCATTTGGCCGGAGCCACCGGCTCTGCGGAGCTGACTTGCCCATTTCCTCTACACCTCACTGTGTCCTTCACCCTGTCTGACCTAGTCCCGGGAAACCTGGTGACTCCCAAAAGCATCTTCTGCTGCCAGTAACATAGGTCGAGGCTGGGAGTCGGGAGACTTGAGTTCTAGTTTACAGGCTGTGTAAACCCGGGCAGTCATCCCTCAGCTCTGCGTCTTGTGCTCGCTTTTCCTGGTCACCATTTGTAAAACGGGCCTCCTGCTCCTGTTGGCTGCATACCCCATGGGACAGAAGGGGAAAGGGGGATTGGAACTCGGAGTCTCTTATCTCGAAAATAAATGAGTTTAGTCCTTGCGTGAAAGCCCACCAGAGTATCCCCTCCTAAAATCCTCTCCGGACTCTCCACTAATTTGCATATAGGGAAACTGATGCCCCAGGGAAGATGATTTACCTAAGGTTACAACAGAGACCAAACAGAATTAGAACCCAAGTTTCCTCAGTCCTAGCTCAGGGCTCTCTCCACTTCACCTACAAAGGCATGTTGTAAACGTGTGAGCTCCTCCTTATTTCCTTGCATCCGTCCACTTTGTCTGTTCCTGATGGAGGAAGACCCATGCTGGGAGCCTAGAAACTGCTTTCAGATTTTCTTGACTCCTTGAGATGATAACCATCACCTTCTCCATCCCTCACTCACTCTATACGTCTCAAAGCGCGTCCATAAACTTAATGTGTGAGTACTCAAAATACCTTCTAAGAGGGAAGCAAGACAAGAAACTCCATCTTATTGATGAGGAAAATGAGGCCTAGAGGGATATAGACCTAGAGTGATAAAGTTACTTAACCAAAACACACAGCTAGATGTGTTGGCCTAGTAGGGGCAGGAACCCAGGTCTCCTGATTCCCCCTCTGATGTGTTCTCCACCAGCTACAGGACTACAGAATGGTACCCCTCAATGATAAGGGATTGCGGGAATGATCAGAGAGGGTAGGAAACAAGGAAGGCTTCTGGAGAAGGTGAGGTTCCTGGGAATCAAGAATAATAATAAGAACCTCCTGGCTGCCTCTGAGGCTAGGAGACCTGGGGTGGGAAAGGAGACACAGAGATGGCTGTTCTTGGTAATATGGGGGGAAAGGAAAGATGTGGAGACAGAAAAGGAAACAGTGTGACCAGGCTGCCTGATAATGATCTTGTATGTTTGCAATTTCTAAAACTTTCTCATCTCTTGTCTCCTCTAGTTCTCATGTGTGGTAGGCAGGGCAGGGATCATTATCCCCACCTTATAGATGAGGTTCAGAGGAAGTAAATGCAGTGCTCAAGGACACAGAGCCAAGCATACAGCCAAGATTAGAATCATGAAAGGAACACTTGAACGGCAAGATCACAGGCTGAGGGACTGGGGAGTTGGATTGTGTGTGTGTGTGCAGTGGGTGGGTGTATGTGGCCACACCCTGGGTAGGTACACAGGGAAAAGGGTTGCAAAGCCATTGCTGGTGTTTTGAGGCCAAGAATGTTTGCCCTTTGGATTGAATGGGGTCCAGGTGCAGGGAGCATCGGGGCTTCCAAAGAAGGCTTAGAATTCCTCCTCCTCTGACTCACCCCACCTGACTGAGATGGCTTCTTTTCTTTGAGCCATCCCTTCCCCAGACCAAATGAAATCTGTTTTGCCCTGCCCTGGAGGTTGCTTTTTAAATATTGTAAGCTGTTTTCATGAATGTATATGCGTGTGCCAGAGTGGGGGAATGCTCTTAGAGAAGAGGCATTGATTCATTTATTCTTGAATGCCTGCTAGGTATCAGGGCTGGGAAATAAATGTATGAGGCACAGGACCCTGCCCTCTTACCTCAAAGCGCACAGTTACACACACACATACACACACACACACACACAGAGTATAGTGCTCTAATAAGTCTTCGTGCAAAGCACTTTTGGGAAAAAACAAGAGGGAGAGACTAACTGGCTAGGGAGTGAGGAAGGAGGAGTCCCAGGAGAAGGTCTACAGAGATGAATTGGAGCTGGGTCTTGACGGATGAGTAGGAGTTTGCCAGGCAGGTAAAAAGAGGAAGGGCATTCTTGTTTAAGAAAACAGCATGAGCAAAGGCAAGAGATGTGCAAGTGCAAGGAATATTTGGAGAGTGGCCTGTAGTTCAGTGTCATGGGTGCGGGCCACTGAGAAGAGCTGTGGGGAGATGAGGCCAGTGTCAGAGTCACATTTCAAGGAGCTTCAGTGGTAATCAGAAGAGTTGAGAGTCTGCCCTACTGGCAGAAGGGAACTTATAGTGGAAAGGTCTGTGGAGGGGAAGTCAAGATACTTGGTTTCTGGCTCCAACTCTGCCACTACTGGGCTGTGAGATCTTAAGCAGGTGATTCCCTTGGGGGGGAGGGTCTATTTTCCCACTGGTCGAATGAGGGGGTTGCACCAACAACACGATCATGAAGATCTCTTCCAGCTCAGATTCTATTCCTCTGTCCTTCCAACTGGATGCTAAGGGCGACTCCTTCAACTCCTCTCCCACTCCACCAGCTCTCCAGTCCACAGGAGTGGTAAGACCACCGAGGGGACAGTGGTAAAACTGTGCACCCCAGGAACTGTCTTTGGGTTGCCTACCTGCTCTATGTGACTTTTTCTACCTGCCTCTCTGTGCTAATTTCCAGACACTGAAGACGCTCATTCTGAAACGGAGCAACAGGAAAGAAAGAAAGACCCAAGGGTAGAGTTTCACTTTTCCCCAGAGCAACCTGAACGAAAACCCCACTAAGATCCCCAGTTCATCCCTCAGATCACAGCTTTATTCCCCAACTTCCAAGTTAGGGGTTGGACAAGCGCAAGGCAAGTGCGTTTTGTGAGAACCTGTTAATGTGTGGGAAATAGGAGGAACAGAGAGTGAACCTGGCTCATCTGGGGAATCGGGAGTAGGTCTGGAGCAGCGGGGTGCATGGGAGATGAGAGCATAAACGAAGGCTAACTCCTCCTCCCAAGCTTACCAACCTCCATCTCACTGGATCATTGACTAAGATTGGCGAGACTCTGTGGTGCATGAAAAGGCCGTAGCAACGAAGTTAGAGGAGATGATGCCCCATGACACTAAGAGGCTGTGTCTGGTGTGATGTGAAGCTTAGGTGTGAGGAAACACTGCCATTTGTAGTGGAAAGAGCACCTGCACAGTACCCCAAACACCTGGGTTCTTGTCTGAGTGCTGCCATTTATGGGCCATGTCATTTTGGACTAGTCACTTCTTCCTTCTGAGCCTCAGTTTCCTCATCTGCGAAATGGAGGGGTTGGCCTGGAATCTAGATTCTAGATGATCCTTAAAGTCCCTCTCAGCTTGGCCATCTGCTCACCTTCCTTCCTCACTGGCCTATCTTCTATTTCAAGGCAAGACCTCTCCAAGGCAGGAGCTCTGTCTCTCTCATCCAAGGATCTTGGTAATCAGGGACTCTCCTGAACAGGGAAGCCAAGGAGTTCAGAAACAGTGGCAAAACTCCCCTGTTGCTGACTGCCAGTCCCCAGCTTGAGCCCCAGAGGCAGCCCCAGAGCCCCATAGAGAACCAACCTGTGCCTTCATCAGCTTTCTGCCTCTCCTAACTCAGACAGGAGGCCCTCGCACCCAGGCCCTCTCTCCCATACAAACCCAGCACCTAGAGATGTGGAACTATGGCCTCTTTCCTCCTCCTGTCAGAATCACAAACATCCTAGTCTATCCAGAGAGGCCCTGAGGCATGAAAGGTCTCATGAATCTTTATTCCCCTCATGGAACCGTGCCTCAAAGCCCACCCTACCCTCCACGCTGTCCCCTTCCCCCACCTTCTGCAGAGTCTATCTCCTCCTCAGGCTAGACCGTCCTGGCAGGTGAGCTGTGAAGAGGAAAAGTGAGTAAATCCCTCCGTTTGGCCCGGCTGGGATATTAGATGTAAGTCAGTCCCAGGGCTCAGAAGCATCTTAACCTGTGAGGAAAAGGTCCACAGCCTTCTCTAACTTGGGATTTGAGAAGCTCTAGAAAGCCCCCAAAATGCCTCTCCCATCAGCCTCTCTAACTTCCCATGGTCTCACAGCATAGTTTCATGATTCGTATCATCACAGGACGTTAGAACCAACTGGGACCCCTTCATTTTACAGATGCAGACAGAAGCTGAGGCCCAGAAAAGGGAAGTCTTATGTCCAAAGTCACACAAGGAGCAGCTGAGCTGGGACAACTCCCTGGGTTTCCATTTCCTTCACCGTAAAGTGAGGGCATATAGCCTAGATGGGCTCTGAAGGCCCTTCCAGCCTTGCTCTACAAAAAACAACCATCTGTGCAGTATCTAGTGCCAAGCACTACATGATGTTCTTTAACTTTCACAACAAAGCTATGCTACAGATAGTGTTCATTCTGTGATCGTGTTCATATCCTGTCTATCTGAATAGATTGGGTGGTAACACATCATTTGTTCCTATGTAAAATATCAACCCAGCTGCCAGCTGGCATTCTCCCACTCATGTCAATTCCCTTGGGATTTGAAAAGGACCTTGCTAAGGTAACCCTTAGGAAAGGGAATGTTTTAGGCCGCACCATCAGCTGGTCCCTGGGTGGGAGTCCACATGTTAAACAGGTTTCTCATGAAGTCACCCAGTGAAGACACTGTAAGTCTGGAGGTGGGGGACAGCAATCAGAGGCCCTTTGGTCACTGCACAGTTCCTTTAACTGCAACCCTAGGCTGGCCTGACCCAGCTGCTGCAGGAAGGGGAGGGGCCGTGCGAGGGGGTCAGAGCCCACAGCAGGACTATTGCACAATCCTTGGGGCCTGGCCTTGGGCAATCCACCCTGGTTCTGAAGTTTGTGCTTTGTGTCTGGTTCCTTCCTTTTCTGCCTTCTCTCCTGCTTTCTAGCTCTGGGCTTTCCCAGCTCCAAAGTCAATACTGAGATCCCAGATGTGTCCAGAGACATCCTGAAGAGGCTCGGGGGTGAAGGAGCCTTAGTGTGTCCACAAAGAGACTCCTGAAACTGACTGAGAGCCAGCGGATTTGCCAGCGGTCTGGTGAGTCTTCCAGATTGAGATTTCCCTCCCTCTCCCTGTCAGTTGAAACCCCTTTCCAATGATACCTAAGAAAACTGAATGGCAACTGCCCTGCCCTGGGATGGAGCTTGGGACGACTAGGAGCTTTCACCTTCACTGTATGTGCTGCGTCCATTCTTTTTTTTTTTTTTTTAAACCTATGTGCACATATTTGCTTCTTGAAATTAAAAAAAAGTTTTTAATCCTCTTCTACATAATACAAGTATGTGCTCATAGCAAGCCTTGAAGGAGGAGGAAGAGGATGATCATCTTTCTTTGTGGGTTTTTTTTTTTTTTTTTTTTTTTTGAGACAGACGTCTCGCTGTGCTGCCCAGGCTGGAGTGCAGTGGCGTGATCTCGGCTCACTGCAACTTCCACCTCCTGAGTTCAAGCTGTTCTCCTGCCTCAGCCTCCTGAGCAGCTGGGAATACAGGTGTGTGCCCAGCTAATTTTTGTATTTTTAGTAGAGACGGGGTTTCTCCATGTTGGCCAGGCTGGTCTCGAACTCCTGACCTCAGGTGACCCACCTGCCTCAGCCTCCCAAAGTACCGGGATTCAAGGAGTGAGCCACCGCACCTGGCCTATTTTTTAAAATTGTGCTTAAAACACACACACACACACACACACACACACCATAAAAATGTACCATCTTAGTCATTCTTGAGTGTACACTCAGTAGTGTTAACTAGATTCACCTGTTGTGCAGCAGATCCCCAGAACCTCTTCATCTTGTAAAACTGAAACTCTATACGTGCCATACAACAACTCCATGATAATCTCTTTTGGTAGGTGAGGAAACCAAAGCCCAACCAGGGAAAGGAACTTATTTCCTTCAGAGTAGGCTCCTCCAGACACTTACACTGTTTGTTTGTTGTCTACCTATGAAATTGCCTGAGGCCCCTTCCTCCTTCAACCGTCACTTAGCGATTTCCTCCTCAGGTCTCACGTCTGTCTCTACCCCTACTTCCCCATTTTATCCTCTCTGCCCCAACTCATGACTCAGCATCTTGCACTAAACTATTTCAAGACTCTTGTAGCTGGGATCACTGCCTCAATTCCAGCTCCCTCCAGTCCACATGACAGCCAGAGTATCCTTTCCAGGCACAGATCTGACCATTTTATCTTCTTTTAAAATACCATTCCATGGTTTTTCCCTAGCTACAGAATAAAGTTCCAACTCTACAGCGTGGCACTCAAGGACCCCCATGATCTGGATCCTCTCTCTCCTGTCCCACATCCTATGCTATTCTTCCACACATCTTACACTCCAGCCTCTTTATGCTACTTTCCATTCTTCTAAACATTTACACTTTCTTGTTCTGCCTTTGCTCATGTTTCCTTGGTCTTCTCTGCTTCTTAAAAACCCTTCAAGGTCCAACTCAAATGCCTCCATCACTGTGGACACTCTCTGAGCCTTGATCAGTATCCATCACTTATTCCTTTCAGCCTAAGTAGCTCCTGGCTTGTCCCCTGCATTGTATCAGAGCCCCTGGATGAAGGCACTGGATCTGAGCCACCCCAAACTCCCATCACAGGGCCTGGCCCATATTGGTGATAACTATCTGGATGATTTTTTGAGTTATTTATTTCATCATACAACTCCTACTTGGTATTGGCCCACACGAGGGAAGCAGCAGCCACAGAGTTCTTGCCTGACACATGGGGTAGTAGATGAGAACGTATATCTCCTGGATCTTAACTCAGTGAGCTCTTGTTCTTTTCCCCTCCTCCATCCAGACAAGACAGCACAAGTACTAGATGGCAGAGGGCCCCAAAGGCCTTGCATAAAATGCTGCCCAGTCCTGGCTGATTGCGTTCATAGAGCCATTGATGAATATTTATCATGGTCAGAATGATCATCTTTTCCAGTCAAGAGATCTTATGGTTAATAGTCACATTAGTTAACATTAGTTTGTTAACAGTTCTACCCATATGATGGAGGGCTGAATGCTTGGCCCATAGAGAATTCCTTAAAGTGAACATCTTTACTAGAAACTATTGAGAGAAGGAGAGCACCCAGCCAATCTAGAAAAGGGGAATACCCAGCCAGTCTCAGGGTAGTACCCAGGGAAAGGAGAACACCCAGTCTCAGGGTAGTCCTCCAGATTGGGGGAAGAGACATAACCCTGCTGACCAGACACATGTGGTCTGATGATATCCTTATCAAAAACAAGAGGACAGCCACATATTGCCTTATATGTAAGTGCTGGGGGGGAAGGGAAGGCTGTGATGATAAAGGTGGTGTAGTGTGGCTGAGAGGTGGGGAGCACTGAATGGAGGCTTCCTAAAGGAAGTGAGTGTGGGGCTTTGTTTACAGGGAATGACATATGGTTTTTCAGAGACAAGGATGCAAGTCTGTTTTAAGATGTTCTTTCTGGCTGGGCGCAGTGGCTCATGCCTGTAATCCCAGCACTTTGGGAGGCCGAGGTGGGCGAATCACAAAGTCAGGAGATCGAGACCATCCTGGCTAACATGGTGAAACCATCTCTACTAAAAATACAAAAACATTAGCCTGGCGTGATGGCGGGCGCCTGTAGTCCGAGCTACTCGGGAGGCTGAGGCAGGAGAATGGCGTGAACCCAGGAGGCGGAGCTTGCAGTGAGCAGAGATTGCGCCACTGCACTCCAGCCTGGGCGACAGAGCGAGACTCCATCTCAAAAAAAAAAAAAAAAAAGATGTTTTCTATATTATAGACTAAGGATCTCTGAGAAGAGGGGAAAGGAACATTTATAATCACTTACTATATGCCAGGTACATAATGACTTTATTTCAGGAGACAAGATAGTTGGCGTGCTTGTGTCTTCTTTTTGTGGGCAGGTAAACCCCAAGCCAGACTGAGAACTCCTTTCACTCTCCCACCCTCAGGCTCAAGCTGTTCTTCTCTTCTCCAGTGCCTGCAGTGGTTACCAACCTGTTCCCGTTTCCCTGACCACCTCCTTTCCAACAGAATTTCTACAAATAGCTAGGAATATCTAGTCTTTGGGAGACAGGATGCTTGAGAGGGCAAATGATCCAGCTTCTGGCCTCCAGGTAGGATGAAATTTAAACCATCCCCAAGTGTCTTCCAAAAGGTGTCCATGGAGTCTTTTTTTTCTTTTCTTTTGAGACAAAGTCATGCTCTGTGGCCCAGGCTGGAGTGCAGTGGCTCTATCTTGGCTCACTGCAACCTCTGCCTTCTGAGTCCAAGTGATTCTCCTGCCTCAGCCTCCCAAGTAGCTGGGATTACCAAGCGCTCACCACCACGCCCAGCTAATTTTTGTATTTTTAGTAGAGACGGGGTTTCACCATGTTTTCCAGGCTAGTCTCCAACTCTGACCTCAAGTGATCCACCCGCCTCACCCTCCCAAAGTGCTGGGATTACAGGCGTGAGCCACTGTGCCCAACCTGTCTGTGGAGTCTAAAGAGAACTGCGCTGAAGGAGAGTTGTGACGAATGTCTTCTAATGGTGCTGCACAGTCCTGCTGAGAGCTAGCATGGAAGTGGAAGCAGTTCTAAGCTAGCCACAAAAAGCAGGGCTTTCTGTCTTGGCTCTACCTCCAATATTCTATGATCATGGACAAGCCACTTATTCTATCAAGGCCTCAGTTTCCCTGTGTATAAAATGGAAGTTATATTAAATAATCCTTAAGGTCCTTCTAACCTAAAGTTAAGTGATTTATAGAATCCAAAGAAAGGAGAGATTAAGATGGGTTCTGATGGTCGGGGAAGGCTTTATTCTACAATTATTTATTGAATACTTACTTATTGAATGCTGTCATAAGTGATTGCATATAGCAGTGAGTAAAACAAATATAGGCCCTGCCTTTATTGTTTAGTGTATGGTCTAGTGGAGAAGACAAACATGTAATCAAGTAGCTAGAATAAGCTATTGTATTAGTCCATTTTCATACTGCCATGAAGAAATACCCAAACCTGGGTAGTTAGTAAAGAAAAAGAAGTTTAATGGACTCACAGTTCCACATTGGCTGGGTGGGCTTCACAATCACGGCAGAAGGCAAAGGAGGAGCAAAGGCACATCTTACATGGTGGCAGGCAAGAGAGCAGGTGCAGGGGAACCACCCTTTATAAAACCATCAGCTCTTGTGAGACTTACTCATTATCATGAGAACAGCATGGGAAAAACCCACCCCCATGATTCAGTTACCTCCTACTGGGTCCCTCCCATGACACATGGGGATTATGGGAGCTATGATTCCAGATGAGATTTGGGTGGGGACACAGCCAAACCATATCAGCCATGATGCTAGGATTCTACCTGGGATCTGAAGGAAGGAGGTCATTTGAGCTACAGGTGACAGAGCCATCCCCTCTCTCTTTTCTCTTGCCACCACAGTGTCTACCGAGTCTTCCCCCACCTCAATCTCTGTTGCTATGGAGACTACCAATGGAACTGAGACCTGGTATGAGAGCCTGCATGCCGTGCTGAAGGCTCTAAATGCCACTCTTCACAGCAATTTGCTCTGCCGGCCAGGGCTGGGGCCAGACAACCAGACTGAAGAGCGGCGGGCCAGCCTACCTGGCCGTGATGACAACTCCTATATGTACATTCTCTTTGTCATGTTTCTATTTGCTGTAACTGTGGGCAGCCTCATCCTGGGATACACCCGCTCCCGCAAAGTGGACAAGCGTAGTGACCCCTATCATGTGTACATCAAGAACCGCGTGTCTATGATCTAACACGAGAAGGCTGGGATGGTGGAAGACCAAGACACCTGGGGATTGCGTCTGGTGCCTCCAGAACTCTGCTGTGGACTGCATCGGGTCTCAGTGTCCCTATCTGTAAGATCAACAAGAAACAGGGCTAAGGGAGGTCATCACTGGGGTGGAAGAAGAGGGGTTGGTAGACTGAAGCCTTGTGCATAAGGATTTTTTCCCAGGAAAAGATAGACTTTATAAACAGTGGGAGCCCATGAACAAATATATAAAAGTAGCAACAGATAATGACCAATAACTGGCTCAGTGGCTGGAGTACTGCGGGCCTGGAGTTTGGAGAAAGGAGAAGAAGTTGTAGCAGAGGGAAATGAGACAGGAAGATGCTCTGGGTACACATTTTTTGTGTGTTATCTTCAGCCATGAGAAGCAGTGATGATTATCCCATATCACAGATATGATTTACTACCACCACCCTGCCCCCGCTCCCATGAAGAAAGCAGGACAAGTGCTGTGCCGCCCATTTGGGCCTGAGTAGTGCCGTGATTGGAACTCAGGAACTCTGGCCTCCTTGCCTAGTGCTTTTCAAAACTCTGTGCCACACAGGAGTGGATCCAGGCCTGAAGGTCATACAATTCTGGGGACTCTCTTTAAGAAAAAGAATTCTAAAATATCTTACTTTTGCAAACATTACGAAAATATACTGCCACGTTAATATGTTGCTAGGGCCCCTGCTAGGACCTTAAGAAGGAGCTCTGTGAGTCAGGACCCTGAATGTTAGGCCTCGTTAGCTCTATGGTTCATATGCTTCTTGAACCAAGTCACAGGGCACTTCCCAGCCACATTGCCGGCCAACAGGACTAAACTACCTCCAAAGCAAGCAGCCTTTTCAGTTTTGATTGAGTGATGTGAGAAATTTCTTTTCTTTTTTTTTTTTTTTTTGAGACAGTCTCCCTACGTCACCCGCAGCAACCCAATCTTGGCTCACTGCAACCCCCACCTCCCAGGTTCAAGCAATTATCCTGCCTCAGCCACCTGAGTAGCTGGGATTACAGGTTCCTGTCACCACACCCAGCTAATTTATTTATATATATATACACACACATATATACACACATATATATACACATATATACACACATATATACACACATATATACACATATATATATAATATATATATATATATATATATATATATATATATATATATATATAGAGACAGGATTTCACCGTGTTGCCCAGGCTGGTCTCCAACTCCTGGCCTCAAGTTATCTGCCCATTTTGGTCTCCCAAAGTGCTGGGATTACAGGTGTGAACCACCACGACTATCTGAGAGAAGTTTTCTGATGTCATGTTGAATCTGCTTCTAAAAGACTGATATTGCCAAGGTGGGCGGATCACCTGAAGTCAGGAGTTCGAGACCAGCCTGGCCAATATGGTGAAACCCCATCTACTAAAAAAAATACAAAAATTAGCCAGACCTAGTGGCGGGTGCCTGTATTCCCAGCTACTTGGGAGGCTGAGGCAGGAGAATTGTTCGAACACAGGAGGTGGAGGTTGCAGTAAGCCAAGATTGCGCCACTGCACTCCAGCCTGAGCAACAGAGCAAGGCTCTGTCTCAGAAAAAAACAAAAAACAAACAAAAAAGACTGATATCGCACCTAAAATATTATTGTATTAAAAGAAGCAGAGTATGAGAGACAGGTACCTGGTCCAGTAGGAAGAGAAGCAGCCCTGATTCTACCACTTAAGGTGATGTATGATCTTAGGCTGGACACTTCTCTCTCTCATCCGTTTTCCTCTTCAACATAATGAAATAGACTTGAAAGTCTCTAAGGCTGTATCAGTTCTGACATTCTAGGCTTCATATACATTAAGTTGAGCCATATGTAATCACTGTGTTTGTAGGTTAGAAACAGCTGAGTATCGTAGTTCATATATGGTTCCAGCTAATACATGCAATGTGGCTGATAAATGCTTCTGAATTCAGAAACTATCCCAAATCTCAGCTAGAACCATCCACTGTTTGTCTAGTTTCAACTTAAGGGATCTCCACGTGGTCCCTGGAAGTACCCATTGAAACATGCATATTTGTGTATAGAAGAACTCTGAAATAATATTTTGATAGCAGTTATCTCTGAGGAATTGGGTTATGGGTGATTTTCCCTTTCCACATTATAAATTTATGTAATATTTGACTGACTTGACCATAAGTATGTTACTTGTATAATAAAAGGAAAAAAGGTACTTCTATCTTGAAAAAATAAAAATAAAAGCCTTTGGGTTCTTGAATGGAGGATCATGGAACACATTTGCTGCCATGTACAGTTATGTTGATGCTCTGCAAACCTGTGCTGAGCCCTGTTGCTCAAGCACTTCCTCATCTCTTCCTGAGGGAGAAGGTGGAGACTTCCTTAAGGAGATGTGACATATGGGAAGAAAACAGGTTCAGAAATTTACAGCAGATAGGACTTTAGACACCACCCAGCCCAAACTTCCAAATAAAATATGGAACGCAATTGGGTATAAGAATGAATGGTTAGGTGATGAATACCATAAGGATTTTGAAAAATGAAATTGACTAGGAGGAGTCAGACACTTGAACTCATTTAGCTTTTAAAACTCTCATAACAACCCTATGTAGTAAGTAGGTATTCCTTACAAGTACTTCCACAGAGGTGTTTCTGCCCTAGCACCTTCATGTACCTTCAGACCAATTTAGGTCCCATGGTAGAACTTGAGAGAGGTAGAACTTGAACTGGGCTTTGAAAGCTAGGACAGAGCTAAATGGGCAGAGTGAATGAAGGGATCAAGATCAGGGAAGCTTGGAGGCAGATGTTGTGGAGCTCCCTCCTGGAAAGGGCAGATAGGCTGGGGAGACAGCAGGAAGCAGGCCTCCTGGGGCTACTCCATGACTTCAGTGTCCCCAGTGGAGAAGGCTCCCCTTCACACAGTCCTCACACTCCATGGGCATAATCATAAAATGATACAAATTATTTTGGTTGTGAGTTACAGGCACCCGATGTATATTAGCATAAGTACAAAAGGGAATTTCTGAGGTGTATGGGGTAGCTCAAAGTTTAAAGAAGGAGCTGCAGACACCAGGGCAACTCCAGGGATCTCGGGGCCTGGAACAATGGATCTGTCTGAATTCACAAACTAAGAACTTGGCATGTTTCCTTACACACACCCAGGTTGGACTAAATAAAATTCTAGGATTTGAAGGGAATAAAATTTAAACATTCTAATATCCTGTGGTGGCCAGGCACAGTGGCTCAGGCCTGTAATCCCAACACTTTGGGAGGCCGAGGAGGGTGGATCACTTGTGGTCAGGAGTTCGAGCCAGCCTGACCAACATGGTGAAATCCCATCTCTTCTAAAAAAAAAAAAAAAATACAAAATTAGCCAGGTTTGGTGGTGCACGCCTGTAATCCCAGCTACGTGGGAGGCTGAGGCAAAAGAATCTCTTGAACATGGGAGACAGAGGTTTCAGTGAGCTAAGATCGCACCATTGCTCTCCAGCCTGGGCAACAAGAGTGAAACTCCATCTCAAAATCTATATATCTATATCCATATCCATATCTATATCCACATCTATATCTATATCCATATCCTATAGGCACTTCACGCAGCCCTCCCTCCAACCCAGTTGTCTGGGAGCCTGTCCTGCGACCTCGTATAGGTCAAAGCCTGTAGGAGCTTTGTCTTCACGGGTTCTGCCCTCTGCTGGCCAAATCCCGGCACATCGCCTTAAACCCTCAAAGCAAAACCAATCATGGATTCAACAGGTATTCTTGAGTGCCTACTATGTGCCAAGCATTCACCTAGGCACACTTGGAATACATAAGTAAACCAAAACATCCCAGGAATCCCTGCAATAATACTTAAGAGCATTTACTCCATGCCAGGCATTGGTCTAAGCGTTTTACGCACTTGAATTCATTTAGCTTTTAAAACCCTCATAACAACCCTATGTAGTAAGTAGGTATTCCTTACAAGTACTTCCACAGAGCCCAGTTGTTTTTGACCTAGCACCTTCATGTACTTTCAGCCCAATTTAGGTCCCATGGTACACACAGCCCAGAGCATGGATCTGAACAGTCTCCAGAAATGAATGAGAAAGTGATTTGGGAAAAGGATGGCAGAGTACTGACACCAGTGGCCTGAAGTTGGGTTTCCTAGAAACAGACCTTGAGACAGAATTTTTTTTTTTTTTTTCGAGACAGGGTTTCACTCTGTGGTTCAGGCTGGAGTGCAGTGGCCTAATCAGGGTTCACTGCAGCCTCGATTTCCCTGGCTCAAGTGATCCTCCCGCATCAGCTCCCCAAGTAGCTAGGACTACAAGGCGTGTTCCATCATATCCAGCTAATATTTTATTTTAGTAGAGATGAGGTCTCGCTATGTTGCCCAGGCTGGTCTCAAACTCCTGAGCTCAAGCAGTCCTCCCGCCTCAACCTTCCAAAGTGCTGAGATTACAGACGTGAGCCACCACACCTGGCCATCCAACAGACATTTATTGATGGGAAGTGTTTTTCAGGAAAAACCTGCAAGGGAGAGAGTGGAGTAGACAGGAAAGGGAAAGTACCATACAAAGTGTGTCTCGGCCACATCTAGCCTTGGCCTGATCCACGGGGAACTGTTATATATGGGGGCATAAGTCCCACAGCAGAATTACACTCCCTTGAGGCAAGGCAGCTGGACTTTTTTATCCCCAAAGCAGTCAGTCATTGGTTGTGGGCCACCCTAGCAGAGAAGAGGGACAAGAGGGTTTTGAGGAGGTTCCCATCAGCTGAGGGGAAGGGAGCAGCTGTGAGCTACTGCAGAATAGAGCTGTGGAAGAAAGGTAAGCAAAGGAGTGCTCTTGGTTGGAGACTAGCAATAGCCTCGTTCCTTGAGAAGGTTCTGAAGCTCTTTTTTCACACAGAATTGGCCCCACCTTTTGTGACCTTATTTTACTACCCCGTATCAGTCATTGGCTGCTAGTTGCGACAGGGGTACTTACTCTCCCAGGGTGTGCTCATATTTGACTCAGGCCAAATCTCTGGGGATGGGGACAGCTCTAGACTGATGAAGGCAGCCTGGTGAAGGGGGCCTTTGGGGCCCCATCAGCATCCATGATAGCTGTGCTGTTGGGGAAACGAAAGTAGAAGCAGAGTATCACATCTTGGGAGCTAGTTTAAGAGTTTAAGAGACGAAAAGCACACACCAAATAATGAACAAAAATAAGACAATACCAAATAGAACTAAGTAGGAAACAGTATCATTAAGCATCAGAAAGTGTGGGGGACAGATACTAATGTGGTGGTCAAGAAGAGGAGAGGACATCGGGCACAGTGGCTCACGCCTGTAATCCCAGCACTTTGGGAGGCCAAGACAGGTGGATCACTTGAGGTCAGGATTTCAAGACCAGCCAGGACAACATGGTGAAATCTCCTGTCTACTAAAAACAAAAATACAAAAATTAGCTGGGTGTGGTGGCATGCACGTGTAATCCCAGCAACTCAGGAGGCTGAGGCAGGAGAATCACTTGAACCCAGAAGGCGGAGGTTGCAGTGAGCTGAGATGGCACCACTGTACTCCAGCCTGGGTGACAGAGCAAGACTCTGTTTCAAAAAAAAAAGAAAGCGGGGGGTATGGGGAGGGGGAGAGGGAAGTTCATGCATGTTTCTGGGAAGAAGTAGAATTTGTGGTGGAATATGAAGAACTGGTAGGATTTGCTTAGAAAGCCCAATGAAGGGCCAGGTGCAGTGGCTCACTCCTGTAATCCCAGCACTTTGGGGGGCTGAGGCAGGTGGGTCACCTGAGGTCAGGAGTTCGAGATCAGCCTGGCCAACATGGTGAAACCTCATCTCTACTGAAAATACAAAAATTAGCCAGTCATGGTGGTGGGCACCTGTAATCCGAGCTACTAGGGAGGCTGAGGCAGGATAATTGCTTGAACCAGGGAGGCGGAGTTTGCATTGAGCCAAGATTGCACCACTGCACTCCAGTCTGGGCAACAATAGCAAAACTCTGTCTCAAAAAAAAAAAAAAAAAAAAAAAAAAAAAAAAAAAAAAAAAAAAAAGAAAGTCCAATGTAGGCTGGGTGTGGTGGCTCACACTTGTAATCCCACCACTTTGGGAGGCCAAGGCAGGAGGATCACGGGAGCATCCGAGCCCAGGAGTTCAAGACCAGCATGGGCAACATGGTAAAACCCCATCTCTACTAAAAATAATTTTTAAAAAAGCCAGGCATGGTGGTGTGTGACTGTACTCCCAGTTACTCAGGAGGCTGAGGTGGGCGGATCAACCTGAGCCTGGAAAGTCAAGTGGTTGCAGTGAGCTGTGATAACGCCACTGCACTCCAGCTCTCAAAAAATTAATTAATTAATTAATTAATTAAAATAAAAAATGAAGGTCCAATATAGTATGATGCAAGCTCAGTGTTCAAAGTAGGTGGATGGCTTTGTTCTACTCAAACATTCAGAGACTGAGGATGGCAACTGCCGTCTTCAACATGTAGCTTCCAAGGTCACTCATTGTCAAAGCATTTTCTGGTTAGTGAGGAAAGAAACAGAACAGAATACCAGGGCCAGGGACTTACTCTCAAGAAAGCAAGGCAAAAGCTGCATACGTCTCTTCTGCTCAGCTCCGTTGACAAGGGCTTAAACACCATGGCCACAAACTGGCTGCAAGGGGAGCTGCCTATCTGAGTAGTCAAGTCCCAGCCAAACATCTATCACTATGGAATAAGGAGAGAATGGTTTCTGGTGGACAGCCCCAGAAATCTTCACCCCACCCTCCTCACTCTCCTCCACAGGCTCCTGTCTTCACCCCACCCTCCTAAGTCTCCCCTGCAGGATTAGTCAAGATAAAAACATTTATAACCCTGCTGGGAAGGAAGAAGTGCTGTTACTCTGATTAGATCATGTTTTGGAGGGAGGGGGTGAAGACGGGAGCCTTTTGAGTATAACTTAGCCTATCCTGGGAGTGTGACTTTTGCTCTTTTTTTTTTTCTGGCACAGGTGAGTCTGGTCTCTCCTCTCATTGGAATAATATCCAAGATTTCTGTTTAGGCATCGGAGAAATAGACAAAGCAAGGCTTTCAGCCAACCTTGTATAGAAAAAGAATCTTCTTTCAGTTGCTGCTAAGAAACCAAGAACATTATTTCCCTGGATGAAATGAGAGAACCATTTGTGACAGTGGTTGAACTGTGATGGAGAATGAGCTCCTGGGAACAAGAAAGTCAGAAATTCATGAACAGGAAAAAAGATTAATATTTGATGAACAACTGAATTCCTCACTGCGTGTTGCCCTGGGACACAGGGAGCTGTCTCACCAAGGTTACAGCTCCTTCTTGGAGCGGCTCACAACCAATGAGGGGCTGATACAGGGATCCAAAGGTCTGATTCCATCCCCGATTTGGGGCAACTCTGAGGGGCCATCTGAGCTCCAGAATTCCCTATAGGATTAGCTGAGGCTTCAGTGGCAACCACACTGTGCGTTAGCTTCTTCCTCTGCCCACCCCTGCTTTCTCACTTCCTATTTCCCAAGAGTACTTCCCCCAACAACCTTCTGCATGCGATTCTCCATCTCAGTCTGTTTCCAAGAGAATCCATCCTTTCCTCAAGAACTGTGCCCTAACATGGAGTCCATTCTAAAGTCAGTACCAGTGATAACAGAGCAATGGGATGATAGAATGTAGATGAGGCAGTTAGTGGTTCCAGCAAACCAAAAAGATGACAAGGCAGTGAGAGACCAGCAGTGTAGGAAACAGCCAACTGTATTCATTGAAAAAGAAGAACTAGCCACTAGAGGGCCCAGCACTACAGGTTTACAGCTCTGCTGCTACTTTTTAGAGCACAGAATTTTGCCCTTCATCTGGCAGACATCCAGCATAATTGTCTACACAGTGAGGGAACATTGCTGGCCATGCTTCCTTCTCTTTTACCTATTCTGGAGACACCAGTGTCCTGGCCTGTTCCGATACCCTAGCACCAGGCCCGCATGCCATTACATACGAGCCTATTCCTAGAAATCAAGGCTTCCAAAGCCTGTTTTTTCTACCCACTGTTCTCATTGTTCCAAGGGACTCTGAAGATGTGAAATGTGAAATCCAAATAATTGGTTGTGACTATCCTCACCTAGGAATGGAGAGAATCAGCAACATATTGTCTAGTCCTGCCACTTTCTCTACCCCCCCATCCCCCCACCTACCAATTTGTAATAAAGACACACAGACTTAGATGCAAAATATAGTAGCCAAGGGAGAAAGGGGATATGAGAGCCTTCTCAGAAGGTGAAAAAGTTTGAGAACATTGTGTAACTGAGTGAATTAATGAATTATTTCTACCATGGATTTATTTAAAGACTTAAAGGAAATTTTCTTCTGCACCCTATTTGGAAGGACAGTCCTTTGTAGGTTGGGGGACTTCCCTTACCTCAGGAGGAAAATATTGGGAGGTCTCTATACATTTCTCAAGGGTCAGAGTTAGATTGTCTGTGAGAGGGAAAACTCTGAGGATTAAAGGGACAAGAGCTGGATTCTACAAGACCAGGAGGATGGAGGGGTGGTGGAAATCAGCCCGTGAACTCTCCCCCATTGCCCTCCTAGTATCTCTGGCAGTGATGAGTACAAAGACACCTGGGGGATAATTACCAAACCATAGCTTTGGGACCATACAGGAGTTCTGGGTGGCCAGGTTTACAATGGAAGCAGTAAATGTCTTGTGCAAGTGGGCCAGATACCTCTGGCTGCTCCACACCTGCTCGGACAATGAGCACCTTCACCACAACTGCAATGGACTGAGACGGTCCCCCAGGTTTTCTGGATTGGGTAAGCCCTGGGGTTTTTGCATCCCCACAAAGTCTCTGAAATTAGATGTTCCACAAACCTGGCAGGTGGGGGTGAAGCTAAGTTTAATTGGATTTGAATTAGACAGATAAAAGTTTGATTTGATTCAGAAAGAAGTAAATAAATATAATGTTCTTCTACTTGCTATAGAGCAAATTAAATGGGTTACAATATTGGGAGCTCTGATATCGCAATAGCAAACCTAGCCTGGCCCAGTTAATAAAAGAATAGTAATACTCTATTGAGCGGTTGCCATGTGTTAGGCAGTGCATTCTTTCATTTAATCCTCACAATATACCTGTGAGGTAGACTGAGACTTAGAGAAGTCAAGTGGGTTGCCCAAGGTCACATGGTTAGTAAATGGCAAACCAAGTTTGTTGGACTCCATGTCTAATTTCTATAGCCATTCATTCCCTGTTGTCTAGCCATTCATTCACTGACATCTAATCCATCATTTACTAATCTGTTTAGCCAGATATGCACTCAGACAGTAAACAGAATTAACAGTTATTCTGTTCCTTAAACAATGAGACAGACACAGTTGTAGTTTAAAGAACAAAAGAATCTTAGAATCATAGAATGTTTGCACTGGCAGCTGGTCTAGTGGGAAGAGCAAAGCTTTAGAACCAGGTGGACTAGATTGGAATCTTGGCTCTGCTATTCATTCTGTATGTGACCTTGAGCAATTTATTTAACCTAATTCTCAGCCTCCATATCTGTATATCACAAATATATGCACATTCTCACTAGACAAATATGAAGAGTAGAGATAATGTCACATGGAACCAGTGCAAAAATGCAAGTCCCAGCACAAAATGAAAATGCTGGCACCTTGTTCAAAAATTACCAATAATTTAAAGATGGTGACAGCAGAGTATTAAACCAAGTATGGGGGCCCTTGTAAGCATAGGCCATGATGGCACATCCACAGCCTGGCACAGAGTGGGTCTGCAATAAATTGTAGTCTTTTTTCTCTCTAGATCACTGATTATAACCCTCTCCTTTTGCAGATGAGGAAACTGGAGTCCAAAGAAGAGTTTAAAAATGCAAATCAGGGCTGGGCGCGGTGGCTCACACCTGTAATCCCAGCACTTTGGGAGGCCAAAGTGGGTGGATCATGAGGTCAGGAGTTCAAGACCAGCCTGGCCAACCTGGTGAAACACCGTCTCTATTAAAAATAAAAAAATTAGCCAGGTTCGGTGGCACGTGCCTGTGATCCCAGCTACTCAGGAGGCTAAGACAGGAGAATCACTTGAACCCAGGAGGCGGAGGTTGCAGTGAGCTGAGTTCACCCCACTGTACTCCAGCCTGGGCAATAGAGCAAGACTCCGTCTTGCAGGGGAGGCGGGGCTGGAAACACAACTTAGTACCAGAGCCAAGACCACAACCAGACCTCCTTTGTTCCTAGCCAGTGGTCTTTACCCAGCATTTCCAAAGTGTGTGTTCTATATGATGATGATAATAGATATTCCATGTATAAAAGTTTCCATCAACAAGTAAGTTTATAAAACACTGGATTAAGATTAAACAGACATCTTTTGCAGAGCTCTTCAGAGAATTTTATATGCAACAGGAATCTCCAAGACAGGGATATAATATGGACCATTGCACAAAAGTATTTGACGTGGGACCCTTTTGCAGGAGCATATTAAGCGCCTCTCAGAACTCTTTCAGAAATGCTACTCTAAACACTGCCCCAGGGTGATGGAAGTTTCCATGGGTTTTGATCTGTGGGGTGTGGTTGTTTTTATTCTAAATTAGAAGCAAATATATTATTTCCACTAGTCCTTTCTGTCAGCATCCCTGTCCCAGCTGACTTGTGAGCCTGAGGATATAAAGATAATGAAAACCAGACTCCAGGAAAAGTACACTTGTTTAGAGTCACCCAGCTGCATCCATAAGGTAGATGCAACATGCCTCTCTCCCAAGAGTAGAACACAGACAAAACATACACTAGGATCCTAAAATTCTTTCCATTCTGGGTAATTCGCTCACAGATACCACATTGCAAAAGGAATAGCTAAAGTCCCCTATAAAGTCACATAAGAAGCTGGGAAATCAGGATTCTTATCTCAGCACTTTCATTTATTAGCTGTTTGACCTAAATTGATCAATTCACCAGCTTGTCACTTTACTTTTATCAAATACCTTCTTACATCAAATTAAATTAATTTCTCCCTTTGTTGAACTACCATTATTTCATCTGTAGCACTCTCCCCCTAGGACTTTGAGAATCTCTATGGAATGTAGTTTGAAAATCAGCAGATTGGATGATTACTACAGATCATCCAGTCTATATGGATGGATGAAATCTATACAGAATCTATAGGGAAAGGAACTATAGTTCCTCTCAGCTATAATAGTCTGTGATTCAAATTTATATACAGTTTTGCGACCTATTGCCTCTGCCTATTAAACAAGGACCCTAGTTCCCTGAGAAATGCACCTCTTAATTTCTGAGAGGACTGGAGAGTGATTCTCACATGCCGAATTGATGAGATGCCAGGTGACTTGGACACTTCTGGAGTTCCCAGTACATAGCATCTATTACATGGAATGCATGGGGGTGAGGAACCTCTCTCTCCCCATCGTGCTATACTTTGTCACATGGGTTTCTAATGGGTAATATTTATGTCCTTTGCTTTCAGTAAGGCAGCTCTTCTATATTTTGCTGATTCCTTCCTAACCCCAGTTTTTTCCCTCTACAAATTCCTAAGCCTGAGCTGCAGCAAGGCCAAGAAACAAATCTGTATGACAAACCTAATGTTAAATGTTGGCTCATTCCTCCTTGATTTTGAAGATTCTATTACTGGATCCATGTTGCCTATCTCCTCACTTTCCTTAAGATGAGTTCTCTCCCAGGAGAGACCCAAAGCCCTCATGAAAAATGGACTTTGGGTGAGTTGGGCCTACTAGGTCGAATATGCCCAATTGGGTCCTCCAGGAAGCAGATGCCAAAATGTAGTGAGAAGAGCCAGAAATGTACTGGGGCGGCAAATGCCTGTGAGGTAGCAGTAGATGGGGGAGCCTCAGATGGTGATGCAGATCTGACACCAGTGAAAAAAAGAGGGAAGGAAGAAGGACCGGGCAGGAGGAGCCTCAGGTTTCAATGCAGCTCTGAGAAAGTCTCAGCCAGGCTGATGAGGAGCCCTAGAGCAGAGACTGCCCATTACAGGAGTCCCATGTTGGGCAGGAATGGCCTGGCTTTCATACGTCTGCAGAGCTTGGTCAGTGGCAGGGAGAAGGCCAGGGTGAGCATGACCGGGGTGTAAACACTGCAGGAGAGCCCAAAGGTGCTGCCGCCTGAGGCCGGCCACTAACTGCTGTCCTCCCAGCAGGCTCCCTGTGGGAGACCTGAACAGCTCACTCCTGGTGGCTGCCACATCACGAATACCCACACCTGTGTGAATTCCAAAAGTGGACATAATTTAAGCTCAAACGGAGCCACAAATGTACATTTATTACAATCTTTTGTTGAGTGTACAAAAAGTGTTACACTTGGCACAGCAGCAGCCCCACCCTCACCAGTGGAACAATCGAAGTGAAAAAGGACTAGTCTGGGAAGGTTTCAGGTAAACAAGTGAGTTTTTCTTACCATGATTGTCAACAACAGCCTCCATTGTAGATTAACACTGTGTCAAGCTTAGTACGAGAGAACAATTCTCAGGGAGCTTAAGTTTGCAATAAAATATTCCTCACACGAGGCACTCAGAGCAGACTTTTGAAGAGTTTACATGCCAATCACTGGATGCTCCAAGGAGGGAGGAGCTTCTTAGTAGAACTGGCCCTGGAGGCTACCAGAGAGACCTTGAAATTGATCTGGCAGCCAACTGGGTGGTGCAAGGACATGCTCCACCCCTGGGACTCTGCCAGCCAAGCTGTAGGATTTGTTGAGAGGCAGGCCCAACACCTGTTGTGGCTGCTGGATGAGATTCAAAATATAAGGAGAAAAGACAGAAGAGGAAGGAACTGGAAAAGAGGAATTTGTAGCTAGAAGAGGAAAGACAGTACACTTTTCAGAACCGTGCCAGAATTCATCCCAGGCTAATGACCTGCCAAAAAAAGAGATAGTGTCAGTGGTAGAAAGAACAGTGGAGATGACACTTAAGCTCTGCAGCTAACTCCCCAGCTGACCTTTGCCACTCAGTGCCCCTCTGGGCCTGTGCTCCTTGGCTGTATTCTGCAGAGCTAAGCCAGACACCTAAAATTCTTCCATTTGAACAGTCTAGGATTTGAACAAGGCTTCCTTAAAATAATCTTGGAAAAGCCTAGTATGAAATGGGTGGGGTGGGGGGGAAGGATAGAAAAGAATTTCCTGTGAACTCAGGAGCAATAATATAATATAATATAAATAATAATATAATATAATACAACCTAATAACCTAACCTAATCATAGCAAGCATTACAACAGGCAGGGGAATCTGGGAATGCGAGCCAGTAACATCTCTAAAGTAGAGGTAATTTCATGATCAAGACATCCAGTGCATTGAAACGTGACGCTGTTCTATCTTTATAGAGTGTGCAGATGGTTGGGAAGGAAAATAGTCCCACCTGTCAGCTGATTCTAAAAGATCTGAGCTTCATATTCATTCCATCAACACATGAACCCCTAATGTCACTAAAGCAAAGAGATGGAACTGTCTCTGTCCTTTCCTGAACGCTCCTCCAGTTTTCTCTTATAAAAGCCGTTTCTACTCCCCATTAAATCTGCATTAGCAGTTTGTTTTCACCTAGAGAAGAATGCTGGGAGGGGAAAGCATACTGGCTTTTTTTTCCCCCAGTCCTACTATTTTCGGATTCTAACAACAACAGGGTTGCATGGCTCCTTCTTATTTATTTCTCTCGTTGAGCTAAGAAAATGCCACAGATAAAAAACCAAAACGAAATGAAAAACTGCAGTCAAGAGAAGAACATAATTAGCAGCCAATCAGGAAAAGGCTGTACAATCCCCAGGCCTTTAGATACTTTATCCTCTAGGCTGGGCCCTCCCAGAGAGGATCAGGTTTTCTCTTGGGGTTTCTTTTTGAATTAAGCACCACTGAGGGCTACGGTCCAGAAACACAAACTCTTAATCTAGTCCCTGGTAGACAAACAGGTTTAGGGAGATTGAATAACCTGCAGGGAGAGAGTCCTCTGGGATCCATGGGAGACCAGACTGAAGCAAAAAAAAAAAAAAAAAAGGGGGGATTGTGGTGTCAGTGAGGACACAGGAGCAGCCACAGGAGGGCTGTGCTGCCTAAATAAATAATGGCATGTTTGGCAGCAGACCCGACTCTCAGACAGGCCTGGAGCTGACAGGTAGGCTGTCTGCTAACACACACTCACCATTTGGAGCTCAGCTTCAATGTTATTTCCTCTGGGAAGCAGGGTGCCACACACAGTTGAACTGGTTGCCTGCTACACATACCAAGGGTGTGCTGATCACAGAAAATATATTACAGATTTATATGTTTTTATAAAAATGTCCCGGCAGTTGGTGTTTTAAGGAAAGAGCACTTTTTTTTCTCTGATTCACAAAAAGGTACTGGACTGGCAGTGACTTTGCCGAGAATCCTTTCCTAATTCTTATCAGAACAGGTTTAGTGCCCCTCCTATCTGTTCCAGAAGGACTCCATCTACCATGGTATTTACCACACTTTAATTGCCTTTTTACTAGTGTATACACAGTCCAGATTATCAGCTTTTGTGAGTCAGAGGCTGTGTCTCGTTTGACACTGGACTCTGGGCCCCAGAACGGTGCTTGGCCCTAGCACAGGCTCAATGGTATTTGTTGAATGAATAAGCAACATATTCTCAGCCATTCCAATGCTCTTGCCTAAGTGGACAGAGAGCTTATCATAATAGAGTACTAGGGTTTGGGTCCTTGCTCTACCTCCAGCTTACTACATGATGTTGGCAAGTCACTTCACCCCAGTATTCTTGATGTAAAATAGGGATAACCCTACTCTGTCCACCTCAGAGAGCCATTATGAGGAGTAATTTAGAAGTATTATTTGGCAAACTTATGAAAATACTAAACACATGGGAAGTATAGGCCATTCCAGGAAACTTGGACTACAAGGGGTCCAGGACCAGGAGTGACCTTACATCTGAACATAGTTAAGTAGTCACCTCTGGCAGAAAACTAAAGATTTTTGGGTCAGGCAATACTTTTTCGGTTGCTAAGGGTAGAAACCTCAAAATGTCAAAAGACACATTTATTGTTTCATATAAGTAAGGGTAAAGTTATAGCTGGACCTCCAGGACAACTGGAAATAGGCACAATAATACCACAAGGTAGATTGCATGCTTGTCCTCCCCGCGATTCCCACCCCACCTCCCACTCTACCACACCCCATCTGTCTCCTTTCTGGAAGTCAGCCCACCAGCTACAGACTGGCTTCCTCCACACAGCAAGGGATGTGGCTACCGATACCTCCTGGCTCCATCTCACACTTTTGCCATCTGAAGGGGACCGAGCCCCTCCCTTTACCTCTAATTTGCAAAATTTCTCTTTGGCCCTGGCTTGAAGAGACATATTCATCCCTGTGCCAAGGGTGAGAGATTCTATGATTTCCAGCTCTTACTGGAACTACATAGTTGAAGTGGGGGATCACTGTTCAAAAAGAAGGGAGGTACTGTTCTAAGAAAGGCTGGGTACTAGGACTTCCACTACAATTTTCTAAAGATCATTCCCCCACTGAGACCTCCCATTAGCAATCAATTAGCTTTGGTTTGGACTGTGCTCCTCTAGGACCATTCTTTCATATACCCTGAGTTCCTTATAATAGAAGGAAGGGAACAGAAGGGTGCCAAGTGCAGGAGAGGGACAAGCAACTAAGTAAACTCACAGTCTGCTTTCCTCTGCAGACCTGCAATAAATAACCAGAGAAGTGAGCCATGTGTCTAGAAAAATTCATTCCCTTCCTAGGATTGATAGCAAGTGACTTCACCTGCTCAACGTCAGGTCCTAAATTCCTCTGTGCTTTGGCCAGGTTGTGGCTTGACAGCAATGTTTCTGAACTACATGTCTGACCACTTTCACTTTTTGTACTGTAGCATCCCCTTCTTGTCTCCTTTTAAGCAGTCCAACTCGCATATCTTATAAATGGATGAGCCAGAGTCCCAGGGAGGGAAAATTTATTATCTAACATCATACACTAAAAGGGAGTCCATGGCCAAGCCAACATTAGATTCTAGGTCATCTGACTTGTGGTTTTTCTATTATACCATCCTTTGTTTTTCTGCATGTTTATAACCTAAGAGATGTAGTTCACCTCTTAATCTCACCTTCTTCTGGTTCTTTTGTCTTTCTGGGTCACTTTTTAAGAGGACTTCTCGAGGTCAGTTTCACTATACTCCTATTTAGTCGCCTCTGGATCCCAGTCAGCTAGCAGTTGTCTTATCCTCCGCTATCAGGAATGAAATTCCAATACCAGAGACCCCATCCTACTGATGCAGTATTCTCTTCACTGCTCTTTAGCAGGAGCTGACTATTAAAGCTAGTCTTAACTTGTAGCAAAATTGTAGGCATCATCCTGGCTAACTCCTACTTACCTTCCAGATATCCATTTAGATCACTTTATTTCAGAAGGTAAAATATAAAATGTATACCAAGAATACTTTCTATAAGCAACTCATAGTACCCCATATGTATTAGTTCATTCTCACACTGCTAAAAATAACTACCTGAGACTGGGTAATTTATAAAGAAAAGAGGTTTAATCAGCTCATGGTTCTGCAGGCTGTATGGGCTTTTGCTTCTGGGGAGGCCTCAGGAAACTTACAATGACGGCAAAGGGGAAACCAGCTCATCTTCACATGGCGAGCAGGAGAAGTAGTGGGGAGCTGCTACACACTTTCAAACAACCAGATTTTGTGAGAACTCTATCACGAGACAGCATTAGGGGGATGGTGCTAAACCATTAGAAACTACCCCCATGATTTAGTTACCTCCCACCAGGCCCCACCTCCAACACTGGGGATTACAATTTGACATGAGATATGGGTGGGACACAGAGCCAAACCATATCATTTCAGACAGTAAAATATAAAATATGTATGAGGAATACTTTCTATATGCAACTCATAGTACTCCACACCTCCCCCAATAAAACATTTAGCACTCTGGACAATCATTGCCTGCTTACTGTGTCTCTTTTCTTCATTCTACTATAATTTCTATAAGAACAGAGGTCGTTCCTCTTCCCTTTACCATTATTTCCTCCAGGAAATGTTGCATAAATATTTGTTGAATGAATGACTAGAACACTGACTCTGTGGTTCCTAATTATTTGCATAGTAGCCATCAAATGACAAAAGGATGTGAAATACTTTATAGGTGAAGACATTATTTAGCTGTTGAGGATTTATTATCCCAAAAGCACTCATTATACCATCTATCACTATAATATAAGCCTTCTCTGCTTGGAGATGCCAAAAAAAAAAATTCAGTAGTCCATCCACAAAAGTTTCCCAGACTCTTACATGATTGGAAAGGCTGTGCTACTGCCATAGACAAACTTCATCACCAGCATCAAACATTGCCTTTGTGACATTTCCCTCACCTCAATGGCAGGTTAGACTCTGCCTCTGGTCTCAGTCCACTTGGTGTCCCTGTCCTAAGTTTTTCCATGTGTTACCTCATTTACAACAAGGCTGTGAGAAAGGTTCTATTTTTACTACCCTTTAACAGATGGGAATATCAAGGCACAGGGAGGTTATATGACTTGTTCAAAGTCACAAAGCAACCGAGTGGTGGAGCCAGGATTCAAACCCAGCTCTTGCTCTGAATCACTATGCTATGTAAGACTCTTCTTTTGGCCGGGTGCAGTTGCTCACGCCTGTATTCCCAGCACTTTGGAAGGCTGAGACGGGTGGATCACTTGACCTCAGGAGTTCAAGGCCGGCCTGGGCAACGTGGTGAAATCCCATCTCTATTAAAAAATACAAAAATTAGGCCAGGCGTGGTGGTTCACACCTGTAATCCCAGCACTTTGGGAGGCCAAGGCGGGAGGATCACCTGAGGTCGGGAGTTCAAAACCAGCCTGATCAACACAGAGAAACCCCATCTCTACTAAAAATACAAAATTAGCTGGGTGTGGTGGCACGTGCCTGTAATCCCAGCTACTCGGGAGGTGGAGGCAGGAGGATCCCTTGAGTGCAGGAGACAGTAGTTGCGGAGAGCCACAATCATGCCACTGCACTCCAGCCTGGGCAATATATCAAGATCCTGTCTCAAAAAAAGAAAAAATAAAATAAAAAGACTCTTCTTTCTATTACTTCTTCTACAGCAACCTTCTATCTTGTTTAGACTGCCTTCTTCCTGTTATGCAAACAGACCTTGGACTTATCCAATTCTGTGTGTCTGGAATATGAATTTATGAAGAATTCAGAGGAGACTTACAGATTATTTTATCAAAGACTTCTATGTTATAGATGACAAAATAGTGGTATGTGTTATGGAAAGAACATCAGCTTTGGAACAAGGAGGCCCTAAAGTCAAAGTCTGGCTGTTTCAGTTATCAACTGCTATATAACAAACCACTCTATAACACAGCCACTTAGAACAACAGCAATTTCTTGTTTCTCACGATTACATGGATTGGCTGAGCAGCTTCTCTATTGGTATCACCTGAGCTTGCTTACACTGCTGCATTCAGCAGGAGGGCTGGGGGGGCTGGAAGGTTGCCCATGACCTCACATACCTTGCTTGACTAGGGTGACTTCCATGTGGACTGTCATCCTCCCAAAGGCTAGACCAGCTTTTTAAAATATTGGTATTGATGAGAGGAGCTGAAAAGAATTTGTGGCTTTATTTAATCTATCTCACTTCCTAGATGGTTTACCTTGGACAATTTACTTTTTCTCTCCTGAGATCAGTTTCTTTGTCTTTACAATTGGGATAGCAATCCCAATCGTCCCAGACTCTTGTAAGTATTAAATGAGATAATATATGTAATTATTAAATGAGATAATGTAAAAACTTCCTGCCATACAACCACCCTTTTTCCAATGTTAGTTTCCGTTGCATTTCTTGGGCCTGGAGTGAAGCTTCCTCTTACTCCCCATAATCTCTCTACGGTCCACATAAATCCCTCACTCCAATCAAGATGCAACTCTACTCTCCTGTCTCATGTTATACAATTTTTCAAAATTATTAGCTTGCAATAATTGTCTGTCTTAAGAAATTCCAAAGTTCTATGTATAAATTAACTATTTTCAGGCTTTTCCCCATCCCCACAGGAAAAAAAAAATCTAATAGATTAGCTTTACATGTAAAATTATTTATTGTTATGCACAATTTGTAATTTCTGTCTAGTTGGTGTCATAATTCTACCTCTTTATCCCCAACTTAAGAACACACACTGACATGCAAGTGAATGAGAATGCCTTTATTATCCTTATTTGTTATAAAGGGAAATTATTTGCAAAATTTGCATCTTCCATATTAGCAACACATTACTTGCCATGCTTCTCTTATTTGGGGCTAAGCACCCAGAACTTTATTTTTTAAATTCTTTTATGAATATGTCCTATCTTCCTAAGTAGATTAAAACTACTAATAAAACCAAGGACCTTAATATAGACATACATATGTGAAAACATCTGCACATGTTTAATTTATCTTGCAGCTCTATTATAGGGCCCTACACATAATAGAATTCAGTAGTATTCAGAATTTCAGAATAGAAAGCAATGCATGTTTCCCAGCTACTCCTTTTTGGGGCCCTGGGGACAATGTTCCATAAAGCAGCTATGGAACAGTGGGGAAAAAAGCAAACTGGATTTAGAATCACAGGATCTAAGCTTATATACTTGCTCTAAGGCTGTAGACCAAAAAGTGACTCATTCCTTGAAATTCTCTGGTACAGTGGGAGAAAACAATGCATGAAAAAGCTGGGTACTCCATACTCATTATCTCAGGCCAGTGGGCCTTAAAGTTGTGGAAGTGTCACTTTTTATCAAAACACACAGGCCTGTTCCCTCCCTTCCCTTACTCATTGTGCTGTACCTCAGGATGGGACAGAGTAGGAGAGAGATGTATTTAGAAAACATTACTGAACTTTTACAAACATTGTTGGTGTGAGAACCACCATAGCCTTAGACTCTGAGATTACTCAGCGTAGTTCTCTTAACAGCTTTGTGAAGTTGCAGGAGAAAGCTTCTTTCTCCATCTCTCCACGCTATTTTGATTACCAAAAGCTGTTGTTATTTAACTGAACCCAGCTACTGTTTTCTCAAAGTAGGGTATTTATCTCCAGGGGGCTGGAAAGAGAAATGCTGAGTTTCACAGATGTCCTAAGCTCTCCACAGTCGACTTACAAAACCTACCTTGCCAAATTTCCTAACCATAAAATCATTTCCTTCAATGCTTTCCTCCTTATCACAGTCAGCTCATAAAAGTCCATACATTGGTAGGAGCTCTCATAAGGCCTTGAAGGTAGCACAACAAATGCCTGGGGCTTGACTAATCTTCAGCTGCACAGAAGCCTGCTTTCTCTGTGATAATTCACACTGACTGTTATGGTTATGTTTGTGTCTAGTACAGTAGGAGACACCAGAAAGTGCTTAATAAGTACTTTTGTATTGACTGATTATAATGACCTGTATATTTTGGTTTTTGTCAAGGCAGTGGAGAAAAGCCTCTATTTTTTTTTCTTTTTTTTTTTTTTGGTGGGTGTGAGGGGCATAGTCTCGCTGTGTCACCCAGGCTGGAGTGCAGTGGCACAATCTTGGCTCACTACAACCTCCACCTCCCAGGCTCAACTCAAGTGATCCTCCCACCTCAGCCCCTCAAGTAGCTGGGACTACAAGTGCACACCACTGTGCCCAGCTAATTTTTGTATTTTAGTAGAGATGGGGTTTCACCATATTACCCAGGCTGGTCTCGAAGTCTTGGGCTCAAGCAATCCGCCCACCTCAGCCTCCCAAAGTGCTGGGATTACAGGTGTGAGCCATCACACTTGGCTAAAAGCCTCTATTTTAATCTAGCTCTTAGTAGCTCAGAGAGAAGTTTCTTAAGAAAAGGGAAGAGGATAAAGCCTTAGGGAGGTTGTTAGCAATTTAGCATCTCTGAGTCAGGTGGGAGTATTTAATTTGCTCAATAAAGAGAACAATATGCTCTCTGGATATGGTAAAGGCACTGCTACTGTGCCTACAGATGACAGTACTATATTGTACACTTAAAAATCCCCTGTGTATACCAAGGGAGGACTGTACAAAGCTAAGGCTATCATAAAGCATCTCAGTCCAATGCAACAGTGTTATGACGGGCAACCACAGTATTACTTTTGTTATTAGATTATAACATTACTTCATTACTGTTAAAGCATTATTATTATTATTAAATTATAACTTAATGGTTAGCAGCAGGACCTTTGTAATTAGAGCAATCTGAGTTTAAATTCCAACTCTTCCACTTATCAGCTCCATGAAATTGAGCAAGTCACTTATCTAAGCTTCATATATAAAATTTGGATAATAATTAGGATCTTATAGAGTTGTGAGGGCTAAATAAGATAATATATATAAAGCGATTAGCACCATTGCTGGCAATAAATAGAAGGGACTCTGTAAATGGTTTCTAGTATTGGAAGAAACTAACGGGCTCTGCCTGTGCAATAGAACACACGCTGGCCTTTGAGTCAAGAGAATGAGGTTCAAGCCTCAGATCAGCCTTTAAAAATTGCTGAGATTTGATGGGTGTCCCATCCTCTTTTGCTCTTTTAAATGCTGAAATAATTTGGAAATGGACATATATGTCAGAGAAGAGTTAAAATAGTATCTATTTCTGGGAAATAGAATTAGAGAACATGAGTTGGATCACCCTCAAAGACTAGGCTTTAAACCTGCACATGGGGAGCATTATTTCTGCAGAGCATAATTACCCAAGCAGACATATGGAAGACCAAAGCTGGCTTCATGCTGTGTTGACCAGAGCTAAGGACTCAGACAACTGGCACCCAAGAGGGAGCTGTGCAAGAGTAAAGGATGCAAGAAGCAGCTTGGGCTTCTGGCCCCCTCCCCTTATCATAGACAGCATCAGGAATGCACCATCTATAGTACGGAACATCTGAAAGAGTTGGGGAAACTCTTTGAGGATAACCTGTACTCAAAGCTCCAAAGAGAGGGGAAAAACTGGCTAAAAAGCTCAACTTGGCCAAGCACAAAGTACACGTGTGGTTCAAGAACTGCTGAGCCAAATACTGTCAACAGCAGTTGTGGCAGCAATAGTGACCACTGAGGAACCAGAACAGAACAGAGACATGCAGACAGGAGTGAGCCAGGAATATCATTCAGCGTCTTTGCCAATCACATCCCGGGGAGTCTCGGGTTTCTGAGTAACTTCTCCATCCAACCCTTGGTAAATTCCCACAGCAGCAGAACTTACTGCCTCCAACAGGGCACAACCTTTGTGCCATGAACTTTATGTCAGGGTCTAAAATTTTCCCTGGCCCCACCGAGCACCCCTCACATCTAGACCCCTGCAGTGGCTTCTATATCTACTTTCTCATGAGGCTTTCATCCCAAGCTGGTACTGACTCTCTAGAATTAAATAATTATACACTAGGTCCATTTGAATTTAGAGAACAGTCTGGCAACTAAAATGACCTGTAGATCTCTTGGGAGGGGAACCTTGACAAACCCTATGACAACTATATACGTTTATAAGATTGTATTAGTCCGTTCCCACACTGCTATAAAGATATTACACAAGACTGGGTAATATATAAACAAAGGAGATTTCACTGACTCACAGTTTCACATGGCTGAGGAGGCCGCAGGAAACTTACAACCATGGCGGAAGGGGAGACAGACACCTTCTCCATAAGGCAGCAGGAGAGCGAGCAAGCCAGAGAGGGAAAGCAGAAGAGCCCCTTATAAAACCATCAGCGCTCGTGAGAATTCATTCACTATCACGAGAAAGGCATGGGGGAAACCCCCACCCCCATGATCCAATTACCTCCCACTGGATTTCTCCCTCAACACCTGGGGATTATAATTCAAGATGAGATTTGGGTGGACACAAAGCCTAACCATATCAGAGATTTAGCCATATTCTCATATACAGCTGTGGTTCATTAGTTTTCATTGCTAAGTATTTCATTTTAGAAATACTCTACAAAATTATTTATCCATTCTTCTGTTGATGGACATTTGGGGTGTTTCCACTTTTGAGCTATTTCCAATAATGATGTTTTTATATGCATTTCTGTTGGGTATACACCTAGAAGTGAAATTGCTTGGTCATATGGTCTGCCTATGTTCGCCTTTGGAAGATATTACCAAACAGTTTAATAAATCGATTCTCTTATACTTCCACCCAGTAGTGTATGAGAGTTCCTGTTGCTCAGCATTTTAGCCGTATTTAAGATTAGGAGACAATCTTTTAAAATACTTGTTAATCTGATCCCAGCTACTCAGGAGGTTGAGGCAGGAGAATATCTTGAACCCAGGAGGCAGAGGTTCCAGAGAGCCCAGATTGTGCTACTGCATTCCAGCCTGGGCGACAGAGCCAGACTCTGTCTCAAAAATAAAATAAAGTAAAATAAAATATTTGTTAATCTGGTAACTATGTGGATATATTTCGTGGTGGTTTTAATTTGCATTTCCCTCATGACTACTGAGGTTAAGTGCTTATAATCTATTTATTGGACATTAACATTGGCCAATAAATATGAAGCACCTGTTTAAGTCTTTTGAAAATTTTTTTCTAATTAATTTGAACAAGTTCTTTTGGCTTTTTGTTTTTTGTTTTTTAGACAGGGTCTCACTCTGTGACCCAGGCTGGAGTGCAGTGGCATGATCATGGCCCACTGAAGCCTAAAACTCTTGGGCTCAAGTAATCCTTCCATCTCAGTCTCTCAAGTAGCTAAGGCTACCGGCGTATGCCACCACCACACCTGGCTAACGTTTGTGTTTTTTTGTAGAGACGGGGGTTTACCCATGTTGCCCAGGCTGATTTCAAACTCCTGTGCTCAAGTGATCTGCCTGCCTTAGCCTCCCAAAGTGCTGGGATTACAGGTGTGACCCACTGCACCTGCCCTGAACGAATTCTTTATGTGTCCTGGATACTATTCCTTTATCAGATAGTTGAGTTGTAAATATCTTCTCTTATTTTGTAGCTTGTTTTTTCACTCTTTATGGTGACTTTAATGAAGACAGAATCTTGATATAACAGAGTTGTTATTCCTCATCCTTTAGATTAGTGCCTTTTTCCTGTTTGTTAAAAAAAAAAAATCTTCCATAGAGTCTACACAAGACCATGAAGGCATTGTGTTTATTATTTTCTTTTTTTCCTTTTTTGAGACAAAGTCTTGCTCTGTTGCCCAGGCTGGAGTGCAATGGCATGATGCAGCCTCGACCTCCTAGGCTCAAGAGATCCTCCTACCTCAGCCTCCTTAGTAGCTGGGACTACAGCCGTGTTCTGCCGTGCTCAGCTAATTTTTGTACTTTTTGTAGAGATAGGGTTTCGCCATGTTGCCCAGGCTGATCTTAAACTCTTGGGCTCAAGCAATCTGCCTGACTTGGCCTCCCAAAGTGCTGGGATTACAGTCATGAGCCAATGTGCCCAGCCATGTTTATTATTTTCTAAAAGCTTTCTGGTTTAATTTTTGCATTTAGGTCTTTAATACACTTGAAATTAATTGGTATGTGTGATGTGCATATTGTGAGGCAGGAATTCAATTTCAGTTTATCTGATGGATACTAACTAGTCTGCCACTACTTACTGAAAAGATCTGTTGTTTTCCCACTGATCTGCAACATCATCTCTGTCATGTACTATTGGTTTATTAAGACAATAGTCTGCTGCTGAGCTGCATATTCTGTTTGAGAGGTCTCTATGCCTATTTTCTTACCATTACAATATTGTCATTATTCCTCTAGCTTTATAATGAATCTTGATATCTGTGAAACCAAGTCCTTCTACCTTGTTCTTTCTCAAGAGCATCTTGGATTTTCTTGACTCTCTGAATTTATTTTTATTTTTATTTTTTGAGATGGAGTCTTGCTCTGTCTCCCAGGCTGGAGTGCAGTGTGGCACAATCTTGGCTCACTGCAACCTCTGCCTCCCAGGTTCAAGCGATTCTCCTGCCTTAGCCTCCTGAGTAGCTGGGGTTACAGGTGTCCGCCACCACATTTCACCATGTTGGCCAGGCTGGTCTCAAACTCCTGACCTCAGGTGATCCTCCTGCCTCGGCCTCCCAAAGTGCTGGGATCACAGGAGTGAGCACTGCATCCGGCTGAGTCTTTGAATTTTTATATGGACTATTTTAGAATAAAATTACCAAGTTTCATCAAACACCTGGTAGGATTTTAATTGGAGTTGTATTGAATCTATAAATCTGTTTAGAGAAAATTGATTACATGGCTAAATCTTCCATTTCATGAATATAATTTGCTTTTTCATTTAGGTTTTTCTTATATCTCCATAGTGCCTTCAACATCTTTATTTAGATTTATTCCTAGAAACATTATATTGGATGCCATTTTAAAAGGCATATTTCTTGGCTGGGTGCAGTGGCTCACTCCTGTAATCCCAGCACTTTGGGAGGCTGAGGTGGGTGGATCACCTGAGGTCAGGAGTTTGAGACAAGACTGGCCAACATGGTGAAACCCTGTCTCTACTAAAAATTAAAAAATTAGCCACGCGTGGTGGTGGACGCCTGTAATCCCAGCTACTCGGGAGGCTGAGGCAGGAGAATTGCTGGACCCTGGGAGATGGAGGTTGCAGTGAGCTGAGATCGTGCCATTGCACTCCAGACTGGGAGACAGAGCAGGACTCCATCTCAAAAAAAAAAAGAAAAGAAAAAAAGAAAGAAAAGGCATACTCCATCTCAAAAAATAAAAAAACAGAAAAAAAGGCATATTTCTTAATGTTTGTCCTCCATGTAGAAATTGATTAATATTTTGTGTTAGTTTTGGATCTAGAGATCTTGTCCAATTCTTATTAATTCAGTAGATCTTTTAGACTTTGAACTTGAAAATCAATAAACATCACTATGACTGTTTTTTTTAAAGTGGTCAGAGAGAAAAGATAATGGATCTAGTCATCTTGCATATTATAACATGTTAAATTCTAACATGTTACATCACTTAATAGTGATGCAACCAATGGAAGTCGTGCTCTCATAATTTCTCCAATCAGTTAAGTCCCTCCTTCTCCTGTGAGGAGAAGAAAGTTAGAGAGCTGGGGAAGCTTCTATTTTGTAAGTTGAGGCATGTGACTGGGAGAAGAGAAAAAGTCTCCCACACAGCTATGAGACTATAATATAATATAATTTATAATATTAAAAGTACCATTTTGTTATTTCTTTGGGTATCACTTTCCTATTTTGTTAAATAGGAATAACAATACTTGTATAATCACAGGAAAATGCTGGGAGGGTCAAACGAAGATAAAGTATGATTAAGGTGATATTATAATTACTGATTTATATAAATTATTTTGTGATAATCCCTTTATAAAACATATTCACATGTATGTACACTGCATATATCAATTATCTTTTTAGATGATAACTTTAAAAAAGATTGCTTAAAGACAGGACTTTCTATTTGAAATTATACTGCAGGCCTTAGCCAATGCAACAAGGTAAGAAAACACAAGATAAGATTTAAAGATTGAAAAGACACAAAACACATTGTTTCCAAATAGTATAATATTTCATATAGAAAATCCACCAGACTTTATGGACAACCTATCAGAGACAATAGGAGCATGATTGGTGAATACAAGAGCAATATACAAAAATCAATAGCTCTCCTTTGTACAGAAAACAACCACTTATATAATTTTTAGAGAGTTCACTCACAAGATCACAAATTGACTTGCATATTGACCATTTACCGAGTGACCAAATTGTACAATTGGCTAAATTTAACAAAAGTGTGTTTAACTGCTTATAAAGTTTAAAGCAATGCATATTAGATACCATGTCAGAGACTATTAGCCCCCCATTACCCACTTTCTTCTTATGTATTCTATGGAAGAGATTGGTAGACTATGGCTCATGGGCCAAATCAGGTCTGCCACCTGTTTTTGTAAGTAAAGTTTTATTGGAACACAGCAAACCCCATTGATTTACATATTTGCATTGGCTAGAATGAGATTATAAGACTTCCCTAGCAGAAAAAAAGAGTGGGCCGGGTGCAGTGGCTCACGCCTGTAATCCCAGCACTTTGGGAGGTCGAGGCAGGCGGATCACAAGGTCAGGAGTTTGAGACCATCCTGGCTAACAGAGTGAAACCCCGTCTCTAATAAAAATAAAAAAATTAGCCAGGCATGGTGGCATGTGCCTGTAGTCCCAGCTACTCAGGAGGCTGAGGCAGGAGAATCTCTTGAACCCAGGAGGCAGAGGTTGCAGTGAGCTGAAATCATGCCACTGCACTCCAGCCTGGGTGACAGAGCAAGACTCTGTTAAAAAAAAAAAAAAAAAAGGAAGGAAGGAAGGAAGGAAGGAAGGAAGGAAGGAAGGAAGGAAGGAAGGAAGGAAGGAAGGGAAAGGAAGGAAGGAAGGAAAGAAGGGAGGGAGGGAGGGGATAAGAGAGAGGCAGATTTCACGATTGACTTAGACAATTCATTATCCAGACAGGCAGTACTGCCCAGAACACAGAGTTCTGTCAGAGGGAATCAGCATTGTGTAGCAACTAACACTAACTGCCAGTTGACTTCTTTGGCAACCAATCATCCAAACACACTCTTCTTCTCCTATGTACACTTTACATAAAAATAAACCAGCCTGAAGTGAAAGATCTCTGAGTGATGTGCAATCCTTTATACTAGGTCTGAATATGGATCCTGTGGTCCAGCAACCTAAGGCTAGAAGATAATTATCTGCTCCCAACACACCCAATGTACTGTAGCAGAGAAGGAACAGGATAATCGCAGTAAAAGTTCCCATTTGAGAAAGGGAAAAATGGAAAATATGTAAATCATCGGTTCAAAGAAGACATTAAATCCTGCTGGGCTAAGTTCTCTGGTTAGCCAATCTGGCAGCCCTTGAATGTGTCCTCTGGAAGAATCTTCTATGTGCATTGTCATCTAACTGCATATAAGGTTGGCATAGACCAAGAACTGGCAAATTTTTTCTGTAAATAGCCAAGTAGTAAATATTTTAGGCTTCGAGAGTCATACAGTCTCTATCACAACTACTCAATTCTCATTTTAGTATGAAAACAGCTATAGACAGTATGTAAACGAATGTAGCTGCATTACAATAAAACTTTATCATGGATACTAAAATATTAACTTCACATAATTTTCACATCCTATTTTTCTTTTTTTTTTAACATCTAAAAATTTAGAAACAATTCTTAGCTCATGGGTCGCACAAAAACAGGAGTAAAATGGGTTTGGCCAATGCACCATAGTTTGCTGACCCCTAGGTTAGTCCGATCATGATCCATTGCCTGGAGCTGAAGACACTGCTACACCAAACAAAACTGATACTCCATTAATCAAGAAGAAGGGAGAAAAGAAGACATATTGGATGGGCATATTAGTAAGTTTCCTATTAGATATGAAAACTGTATAAAGCCGTAATATGTGAAGCAATGTGGTATTGGTGCAAAGATAGCTAAATAAGTAATAAAACAAAGAACCCAGAAAAAGACCAAGACGTGTTAGAACTAGCTGTTTAATAAAAGTAGTATTTCAGGCCGGGTGCAGTGGCTTACGCCTGTAATCCCAACACTTTGGGAGGCCAAGGCGAGCATATCGCTTGAGGTCAGGAGTTTGAGACGAGCCTGGCCAACATGGTGAAACCCCATCTCTGCTAAAACAAAAAACAAAAATTAGTCAGGCCTGGTGGCACACGATGTAATCTCAGCTACACAGGAGGCTGAGGCAGGAAAATCACTTGAACTGGGGAAGCAGCGGTTGCAGTGAGCCAAGATCGTCCCGCTATATTCCCGGCCTGGGTGACAGGGTAAGACCCTGTCTCAAAAAAAAAAAAAAAAAAAGCATTTCAAATGGAAAAATTGATTATTTAATAAATGGTGCTAGAAAAATAGGCTACTCTTATGAAAAATATGAAATTTATACATATATAATATATATAAGACCCCTGTCTCTTACCATACTCAAAAATAAATTGCAGATGAATTATAAATCCAAGTCTGAGAAGCAAAACTTTAGAAGAAGTGTTTCTTTTCTAAAAAAAAGAAAATTGTATTATTTACCTATTGCTCTGTAACAAACAACCCCATAACTTAGTGGCTAAAACAACCATTTTATTTGCTCTCAATTCTGTGGTCAGAAATTTGAGCTGGGTGCTGCTTACAGTGTTTTCACCATGCTGCAGTCACTGGGAGGATCAGCTTGACCAGAGAGGTCTACGATAGCCTCATTCACATGTCTGGCAGCTGGTGCTGGCCATTCACTAGGCCACCATCTCCAGCAGGCAAGCCTGAAGGTGGCTGTGATGCAAGATGCAAGTTTCAATGCACAAGCACTTTTCAAATCTCTGCTTACATCAATTTACATCAATGTTGGTTCGGCCAGAGCAGGTCACAGAGTTCATTTAGCCAAGTCCAGAGTCAATGTGGGCGGGAACTACATAAGAATGTGCATACAGGTTGCTGTGATTCGTTGGAGTCATTATTATAATATTCTAACAAAAATATTAAAAATGTCTTTATGACATTAGAATTAAGAGAGTATTTTTTAAAAGAAAACACAGTGCACAAACCAAAAGGAAAAGACTCCTAATTCTGATTATATTAAACTGAAATCTTCTGTATGATACAAATACCAAGCGAAAAGATAAGTCATAAATTGGGAAAAGATATTTGCCACCAACAAAGCAATAAAGATTATATCCGGAATATATAAATAATTCCTTCAAATCAACGAGAAAAAGATAAATGACAATTATGAAATGGACAAGAGATGTTTTTAAAAAGGCAGTTCACAGAAGAGGGAACCCCAAAGACCAATAAATATAGGAAAAAAATGCTCAACATCATTAAAAACCAGGAAAATACAAATTAAAACAAAAATGACATACAATTTGGCACTCATCCAAATTGGCAAGTAATAAAACACAGAGTGTTGGTGAGAATGTGGAGAAATGGGAACTCTGATATGTTGTCATTGGGAGTGTATATTGATACAACTATTTTGAAGGACAATTTATCAGTATTAGCAAAGTGAAGACATGCCTATCCTGTGACCTGATCATCCCACATCTACATATATACCCAATTGAGTGGTTCTCAGTTGCCTGAAAGAAATTTTTAAAAAACATACTGATAGCCAGGTGCAGTGACTCTTGCCTCTAATCCCAGCTACTTGGAACGCTGAGGCAAGAGGATTTTGCTTGAGCCCAGGAGTTGGAGGCTACAGTGAGCTATGATCTCACCACTGCACTCTAGTCTGGGCAACAGAGCAAGATCCTGCCTCAAAAAAAAAAAAATTCAGATTCCACTTCAGACCAATTAAACCAGAATCTCTTGGAAATGTGAATCAGGTGTTTAAATTTTAATCTCTAATATGCTGCCAAGGTTAAGAACCATTGTCCTAAGGCAACTCTTGCATATATGCCCAAGGTGCACAAGGATGTTCAATGTAACATAGCTTATTATTAGGGAAAAGTTGGAAACAGTGTGAGTGTCTATCAATAAAGGACTGGATACCTTGAGGTTAATTTTTTCGGTGCCTCAAATAGGATAATTTTAACTGTCCTCTTAAATTCACTGAGTATTCTACCTGCTCAAATCTGCTGTTGAACCCCTCTAATAAGTTTTACCCTCAGTTATTATACTTTTCAGCTCTAAAATTTCCATTTGGTTCCTTTTTATGACTCTTTTTTTTTATTGCTATTCTTATTTTGTTCACACATTGTTTTCCTGGCCTCCTTTCATTCTTTTTTTTTTTTTTTCTTTTTTGAGACAGAATCTAGCTCTATAGCCAAGCTGGAGTGCAGTGGTGCGATTCTCCTGCCTCAGCCTCCTGAGTAGCTGGGACTACAGGTGCACGCCACCATGCCTAGCTAATTTTTGTTTTTTTAGTAGAGACGGGGTTTCACCATGTTGGCCAGGATGGTCTTTATCTCCTGACCTCGTGATCCACCCACCTCGGCCTCCCAAAGTGCTGGGATTACAGGCATGAGCCACCGTGCCCAGCTTCCTTTCATTCTTTGTCCATGGTTTCCCTTAGCTCTTTGACCATATTTAAGACAGTTGATTTCAAGTCTTTGTCTACTAAGTCCAATGTCTGGGCTTCTTCGGGGAGAGTTTCTGTCTAACTATTTCGTTCCTTTAAATGGGCCACTCTTTGATTTATCTTTGCATGTCTTGTAATTTTTTGTTGAAAACTGAGCGTTTGCAGCTGGGTGTGGTTGCTCATGCCTGTAATCCCAGCACTTTGGGAGGCTGAGGGAACTTAGTTACTTAAGGCCAGGAATTCAAGACCAGCCTGGTCAACATGGCGAAACCTCATCTCTACAAAAAATACAAAAATTAGCTGGGTATGGTGGCACACGCCTGTAGTCCCAGCTGCTCAGGAGGCTGAGGCATGAGAATTGCTTGAATCTGGGAGGCAGAGGTTGCAGTGAGCTGAGATGGCACCACTGCACTCTAGCCGGGATGACAAAGCAAGACTCTGACTCAAAAAAACAAAACAGAACAAAACAAAAAACCCACACACAAAACTGATCATTTGAATAATATAATGTGATTAATGTGGTGACTCTGGAATTCAGATATTCCCCTTTCCCCAAGTTTGCTGTTGTTAATTGTTGAGGACTGTAGCCATCCATTTATTTAATGATGCTTTAAAACTGTTTTGGGAAAGAGTGTATTCCTTGTCATGTGTAGTTACCAAAGCCTCTGTTCCATTATCTCAGTGCTTAGTGAAATGATCTAACAAAGATTTCCTTAAGTACTCGGAGCCAAAAAGAGAAAAAAATACGACTTTTCTGGTCTTTGCAGCTTGGTTGTGAGTGGGGACATTTTTTCACTCCTACGCCAGGCCACCTACAGGTCTGCCTTTGCCTTTACTTCCTGTATGCATGGAGCCCACAGATCTTCCAGAGGTGCCAAGCCTATGATCCTCTAAGGCCTTTTCTTTGCTTTTTCTTTCTTTTTTGAGACAGAGTCTTGCTCTTGTTGCCCAGGCTGGAGTGCGATGATGTGATCTCAGCTCACTGCAACTTCCACCTCCTGGGTTCAAGCCATTCTACTGCCTCAGCCTCCCAAGTAGCTGGGATTAGAGGTGCCTGCCACCATGCCTGGCTGTGCATGCACATGATCCTGGGAATGCATGGTCATCCCAGCACTTTGGGAGGCTGAGGCAGGCAGATCACCTGTGGTCAAGAGTTCGAGACCCGCCTAGCCAAAATGGCAAAACCCTGTCTCTACTAAAAATACAAAAAATTAGCTGGGCATGGTCATGCATGCCTATAGTCCCAGCTACTGAGGAGGCTGAGGCACAAGAATCACTTGAACCCGGGTAGTGGAGGTTGCAGGGAGCCGAGATCATGCCACTGCACTCCAACCTGGGCGACAGAGCAAGACACTGTCTCAAAAAAAAAAAAAAAAAAAAAAAAACCATAGTGCTCCCTCACCAAAAGTCAACTGCCCTTTTCCTTATTAAGCCTTCCCCTGGTTGCTGTAAGTTTTGGATATTTCAGGGTCCCCAAAAAGTTGATTCTGTCAGTCTTTGATAGCTTATGTTTGTTTCAGTGGAAGCACCAATTCTTTGAGCACCCTACTGTGCCATTTTCTATAATGTCACCTAATGATGCTGTCTTGATACTATTTTCCTTCTCTCCCCAGGCCTGAATCATTGGTCTGTAGTTTTGATCCATCTCTCCTCACTGCTTGGGAACCCATCCAGAGCCCTGTCTGTTCAGCCTGCACCTACCCAGTACTTCAGGTTCCCAGCAGCTGCACATGGTGAATTCTTATCATGAAATATTATACATAATTTTAAATAAACGAACTAGAGCTACATTATCAACATAAAGATATCCCATAAATGTAATTTTGACTGAGGCAAGCAAGTTACAAAAAGAGCATAAAGCATAAAACTATTTGTGTAATTTAAAAATACACAAAACTGGCCAGGTGTGGTGGCTCACACCTGTAATCCCAGCACTTTGGGGGGCCAAGGCAGGTGGATCACAAGGTCAGGAGTTCGAGACCAGCCTGGCCAATATGGTAAAACCCCGTTTCTACTAGAAAAATATATAAATTAGCCAGACGTGGTGGCATGCGCCTATAGTCCCAGCTATTCGGGAGGCTGAGGCAGAAGAATTGCTTGAATTCAGGAGGCCAAGTTTGCAGTGAACCGAGATCACGCCACTGCACTCCAGCCTGGGTGATAGAGCAAGACTCTGTCTCAAAAAAAAAAAAAAAAAAAAAAAGCACAAAACCATAGATACATACCAAAATACTGATAATACTTCTCTGAGTGAAAGGACCACATAAAGTTTTAATTTTCTTTATTTTGCTTATATTATTTATTTTCTGTATGTTTTAGTTGTGCATTGCTGCTGTAACAAATTACCATGAACTCAATAACTTCACGCAATACAAATTTATTATCTTATGCCTGGAGGTCAGAAGTTCAAAATGGGTCTCACAGAGTCAAAATCAAGGTGTCAGGAGGGATGAAGTCCTTCTTAAGGATCCAGGGGAGAATCCACTTCCTTGCTTTTTCCGAGTTCTAGAGGCTTCCTGATTTCCTTGGCTCATGGGCCCTTCTTCTCTCTCTAAAGCCAGCAATGATATGTTCTCATAGCACATCACTCTGGCCCAGCTCCCATCATTATATTTCATTCTCTGACCTCTTCTTCCTCTCTCTTCTGCTGTTAATGACCCTTGTGATTACACTGGTGCCACTTGGATGATCTAGGATAATGCTCCTTATCTGAAGATCCTAAACTTGATCACATCTGCAAAGTCCCTTTTCGCATGTAAGGGAACATATTCACAGGCTCCAGGAATTAAGATATGGACATCTTTGGAAGGCCATTATTCTACCTGATACATTATAATATATATATGCTTGATAGAAGGAAAAAAACATGAGTTCAAAGGCTTCTTAAAACTACCTGCATAATGTGCTTGGATTTGCGCCAAAGCCGATGATCTTATGAAAATCCTCTAATCATCATCGTCCATCTTTACATTTTATAGGCCCAAAATAAAGAACAATAAACAAAAATCTACACAAAGGTTGTATATTCACCCTGCAGATAAAAGACCGACGCACCTGTTCCAACATTATTTATTTTTCCTGCATACAACTTTATATCATAACAGTATAAAAATATGTCAAAGGGCTTTTAACTCATCTTCACTGACTATAAAAGAAATGCAAATCGAGATGACCATTTTTTACAATGTTGGAGAGAATGTAGGGTAAGAGGCACTCTCACAGTTGGTAGGAATATAAGCACAGCTCCTAGGGAGAGCAATTTGACAGTATCTGTCAAAACTTAAAATGCACATACCCCTTGTCAGCATTAACTCTATTTCTAGGGGTTTTTCCTGTAGATACTCTCACATGTTCCCAAAAATATAGATACAAGAGTATCTAAGGTCCCATTGTTATAATGGTAAAATATTGGAAGCAGTAAAAACATCCATCTGTAGGAGAGTGGTTAAATACATTGTGTATGTTCTGAGGTTAAGAACCAAGATTGCACCTTAAAGAAAGTGAAAAGCCAAGCAACAGACTGAAAGATCCTACAAATGTCGAGGATATATAAAGAACTCTTACCAATTAATAAGGAAATAGTACAATAGTGAAAGGTACGATAGACATAATCAAACATATCACAGAAGAAACACATAAGGCTAATAAACATATGAAAATACAATAAACCTCACTGGAAATTGGAAAAATGCAAATTGAGATCTCAATGATATGCCATTTTTTATCTTTTCAAATGGTAAAAGGTAAGATGTCAACAAAAGCAAGCATTAAAGAAAATATGAATCAAAGGACGCTCTGACACATTGCTGAGGGAGTATAAATTGGAACAGCTACTTTGTTAAATTGTGTGATATTATCTCATGAAATTGAATATTTGCATCCTCTCTGATCTAGCAATTCCACTCCTAGATATACACCCAAAGAAAGCTTAGCATATATGTACCTGGAAACACTTAAAGAATGTTCAGAACAGCACCAATCATATTGCAAAAACTAAAAACAATCTAAATTTTCTTACTGTGTTCACACAATGGAATATTACACAGGAAGAAAATTAAGTCACAAGCAACAAAACTTTAGCAGCAAAGCAAATCCCAGAAGGTAATACAGATTATTAAAGTATTTTTGTAAAGCTAACAATGAATGTGATAAAAACACCCCATCCCCAAAAGGAATGATAAGAACACAATTCAAGAGGGTAGGTGTCTTTGAGAGAAAGGCAAAGTGATGGGATAGGGATGGAGAACAAAGAAAGATGTGAGTTATTTGTTCTTGGCTTAGGTGGTGGATTCATAGGTGTTCATTTATTAGTACAGATAAATGAAAAAAATGAGTAAGATGGCACTGCATGGATCCAATGATGACAGTGTACCATAAACGAAGGATTATATTTAATCCAATACTTTGTACTTAGGAAAAACAACATTCCTCAAGGAATGTTCGTAGAAGCTTTGTTTGTAATAGCAAAAACCTGAAAATAACCCAAATGTCCTTCAGCTGGTGAATGGATAAACTCCAGCACATCCATTCTGTGAACCATTACTCAGAAATAAAAAGGAAAAAACTTGCAATACACACAACAGCCTAGATGGACATCAAGGGCATTATGCTTATTGAAGAAAGCCAGTTTCAAAAGACTATTATTCATTGTATGACTCCACTTAGTAACATTCTCAAAGTGACAAAACTATAGATATGGAGAACAAATTAGTACTTGTCAGGAACAGGACAGGGTGAAGGTGTGAATTCAGAGGGGTAGCACTAGGAAGTTCCTCTGTGGTGAGGAAATAGTCCTGTATCTTGATTGTAATGGTGGTTACACAAATCTATACATGAGATTACATTGCATAGAACTATACATACACTACCCCACAAAAACAGTATATAAGAAAGCTACAGTATTCTAAGCATGTTGTTTCAGACACATGAATGGAAAAGAAAGACCAGTTATGGATCCAAAGTTGAGTATCTGATAAAAATGACATTTTAAATTAGTGACAAAAGATGGATCATTTAATAAATATTCTCTGTCCTAAATAGATCTAAGACATATATGTAAGTAAGAAAGCAAACTAATTAAAGCTAGGAGACAGCATGGGAAAATTTTTCTTTTTCATTTCTTTTTTTTTTTTTGAGACAGAGTCTCACTCTGTTGCCCAGACTGCAGTGCAGTGGCCGCGATCTCAGCTCACTGTAACTTTCGCCTCCCAGGTTCAAACAATTCTCTGCCTCAGCCTCCTGAGTAGCTGGGATTACAGGTGCCCACCACCAAGCCCAGCTAATTTTTGTATTTTTAGTAGAGACAGGGTTTCACCATCTTGGCCAAGCTGGTCTTGAACTCCTGACATTGTGATCCACCCGCCTTGACCTCCCAAAGTGCTAGGATTACAGGCGTGAGCCACCACACCCAGCCTAACCGTTCTTAAATAATCAAAGAGAAACTCAAAAAATAAAATAAAATATTTATATAGATGACTTCATAAAAATTAAAAATAACACACAGTAAGTAATACAATAAATGAAGTCAAAGTATAAATAACAAACTGGAAATAATATTTGCTATATATAAGACAGACAAAAGTTGATTTCCTTAATATTTAAAGGGGACTTACAAATCAATGAGACAAATTACTGATATAAAAATGGGAAAAGACATGAACAGAAAGTTAATAACAATAAAAAACTAAAAGCATGGCTGAAAGACATATAGTATGATGTGCAACGTCATCTGCAATTTTTAAAATATGAATTAAAATTAAAACAATTTTAAATTTGTTAATAAATTGTATTGGCTAAGGTTTGAGGGAAATAATGAGCTAATTGACATTTTAGAAGGCTAGAGACCCCAAACCTTACAGGTAATTATCATTTCATTCACATGTTTATTAATTCAACAACTCACAATACTTAAGCATCAACCATGTGCCAGGCATTATTGGTCCTGAGTATGCAGCAGTGAACAACATAGATTAAAGACCCCTACCCTTATGAAACTTTTTTTTTTTTTTTTTTTGAGACAGAGTCTCGCTGTCGCCCAGGCTGGAGTGCAGTGGCGCGATCTCGGCTCACTGCAGGCTCCACCCCCCGGGGTTCACGCCATTCTCCTGCCTCAGCCTCCAGAGTAGCTGGGACTACAGGCGCCCGCCACCTCGCCCGGCTAATTTTTTGTATTTTTTTAGTAGAGACGGGGTTTCACTGTGTTAGCCAGGATGGTCTCGATCTCCTGACCTCGTGATCCGCCCGCCTCGGCCTCCCAAAGTACTGGGATTACAGGCGTGAGCCACCGCGCCCGGCCTACCCTTATGAAACTTATATTCATTCAGGTAGAGAATAAGGAGATGTGGTAGGAATAAGCTTTGAATGAAGAGAGGATAAGGTGGGAGAAACAAGGATAAACTACTTACATCACATCTCTGTATACAGAATCTCTTCCGTCTCAATTTTCTGGCAATATCCTGCCCATCTAGGTTCATCTCAAATGAATCCTACCTCCTCCCTGACTACTTCCCACCTACCATACATTGTAAAAAATAGTTTCTTTAAGGCTGACACAGTGGCTCACACCTGTAATCCCAGCACTTTGGGAGGCTAAAGTGGGAGGATCACTTGAGCTCAGGAGTCCAAGGCTGCAGTGAGCTAGGATAGAACCACTGCACTCCAGCCTGGGCAACAGAGCAACACCCTGTCTATTAAACATTTTTTAAATTATAAAACATAATATCATGTAATGTTATTTTTTACATTTCTTTCAATAAATTCAATTGTGCCTTGGACATATCGATGTTTAGGAAGTAAATGAATGAATTTTTATCAAAGACAGCATGTGAAATATGTAAACAGTAGAGCTGTTATGAGAGAAAGGAGATAGTTTGCAGGGGAGGGGGCAGGAGAACAGATGACCAGGTGCTACTCCAAGATGCGAAATATTTGCGTATGAACTGTGCCATAAATGCGAATGATCAATACTGTATCAGCAAATATGAAATTACTTTAAATAGCCCATAATGTAGCTAAAGGAAACAATGAAACACAATAAAGGCAGCCCAACATGCACATCCATTTTTGTTTGACTATTTAAAAACTAAGTATTAATAGGTAAGGCCATGAGCACAAGAAAATATATCTAATTAATAGCTAAATAAAAGTACTACAGGATCAAAGGACTACCCTTTAGGCTTTTCACCATCCTACATTTAATTAACTGAAACTCTTTTGAAGTAGAACCAATTTCGTCTTTTTGAAATAAAATATTTTCCCCCAATGCTATAATTATAAATCCGGAACACAACATCCTTGCCTTAGCAAGTCATAAAAGCCACCTTTTTTTGCATATACTTGTAATTCAAGCATTTAGTAAAGAGAGATTGCAGAACATACAGGAATAAAAAAAAAAAACTGAAAATAAGCACAAAAGAGACATAATAAAAAGCCAGAATCACAATGCTCAAATTACATGGTGCTGGGAAATGTGTAATAAATGCACTTTTTAAAGGTTACACATCACCAAACTCCCTTTTCACCAACATGAGGCCAGGGAACTAACACAAAAGGAGAGACAGAATAAATAAATGACATAATTCAAGTCAGTGATTCATTAGGAAACAGTTCCTGAGGGTCAAATGAGTCATCATCCATTTTAAGCAGTAAAATTTTCCAATTCTTATTTGGGGGGACAAGTACGTTGCCCTATCCCTACTTCAAGTCAGTATTACAACAGATAAAAAGTAACACGTACAAACATATTTTTAAAATATGAAAATATTTTTTAAAATTCAAAAAGTAAAAAATAAAATATGAGGGAGTAGTTCTGCATCTGTGACAGGTAGAAACCAGAATCAGTTCTAAAATTCTGCTTATGGCTGGCAGCTGGATCCTAAGGCAGAATATGGCTGTTCCCAGAGCAGAACTGGACACAGCAGACTGCTTAGAAGGGCATCCTGTATAAGGCCTAGTCACTACTAGCATGTTTCAAATTAGGCCAGTTCCAACTTGGGCAACAACAGCCCTTTTCTAAATTAGTTTTGGCTTGCCAATTGTCAGTACCTATCCCCAGGGTCACCATAGGAGACTGTGTACCCCAATACCCCTTGGCTGCTCCATGAGCTGGGGAGTCGGCTAGCTTCTGCCCTTCAGACAGGACCTATTAAGGCCACTTGTTGAAGTGGTTGTGCTCTACTCAAGACACCCTGACAATAGGGAGTGGGGCCGGTGAACATATGGGTTGGTCACCAGTCCATGCCTGGCTGATGGACTGGATGGATCCAGCACTCATACTCTGTGGACAGCTGCACAGAATCTGTAGTGGGTGAGAGTGGGGGACACTGTGTCTACACAAAACTTTTCTGCCCCACTGGCCTTTGGGTTCTCCAACCTTACTCGTGTACTCTGCATTGTGATCTATTTCTTAGCATCAGGCCTGTCTTCTCTACAGCTAATGCTCAGCATAAAGACATCCACATAGCCCCTGGCTCTCATTGTTCCCTGACCTGAATCTACTCAGCCACTTCATGTTTGTAAACCCTCCCAAACCTTCCTCCTGCCCTCAATCCAGCAGTCAAAACATCTTTTCTCCCCCATGACCTCTCAGCTGTCATGGTAACTAAAAGACAGGTACAAAGAAAAAAAATACATAGCAAGGCTAGATGCAAACTTGGATTATCCCCAGATAACTGGCTGAGACCACATTTCTTTTCATCTTGAAAACATGTAATAAATTAGCAACAGTCTTTGTGGTTAGCTTTAACGGTTTAACATGCTTAGTTTAAAAAGGTAGAGAAAAACCGGCTCAACGTGTTTTAAAGAGGCTTCTTGGCAGCCTTTAAGGTTGCCTGCTTTAATTGCCTCAAGTTTTTAAAGACCTTATGGAAAAAAAAAACTTCAAAAGTGACTTACAAAATAATTTAATTAAATTCCAATCACTTCAGACAAATAATATTCCATTTCTTTTTTATTTTATTTATTTATTTATTTGAAATAAAGTCTCACTCTGTTTCCCAGTCTGGAATGCAGTGGCATGATCACAGCTCACTGCAGCCTCAACCTCCTGGGCTCAAGCATTCCTCCCCCTCAGCCTCCTGAGTAGCTGAGACCACAAGTGCTTGCCACCATGCCCATCTAATTTTTAAATGTTTTCTAGAGACGAGGTCTACCTATGCTGCCCAGGCCGGTCTCAAACTTCTGGACTCAAGAGAAACAAGGATAAACTACCTACATCACATCTTGGTAGGTAGTTTGGCCTCCCAATGTGCTGGGATTGCAGGCATGAGCCACCACACCCAGCCCCCATTTCTTCATAAGAAGGCTGCTTTGCATAAAAGCAGGTTGTCCATAGAGATCCATCCTTGCTTACTTTGCCATGATTGAGATCAAACATAGAAACAATTTCTCCAATTGTTTAATGAGCAAATATTGTAAAGAGAATGGACTATACTCTTGGGACAGATTTTATATCAATTATTTGGAAAGGTACTTCATCAGGCCAGATTATTATTGCTTCTAACATAAAAGTTCATGCACTCGAATATAAGAATTGAGGGCTGGGTGCAGTGGCTCACGCCTGTAATCCCAGTACTTTGGGAGGCCGAGGTGGGCTGATTGCCTGAGGTCAGGAGTTCGATACTACTCTGGCTAACATGGTGAAACTCCATCTCTACCAAAAAAAATAGAAAAAAATTGGCCAGGCCTGGTGGCATGCGCCTGTAATCCCAGCTGCTCGGGAGGCTGAGGCAGGAGAATTGCTTGAACCAGGGAGGTGGAGGTTGCAGTGAGCCAAGATCGCGCCACTGCACTCCAGCCTGGGCGACAGAGTGAGACTCAGTCCCCTAACCCCCTACCCCCGCAAAAAAAAGAAAGAAAGAAAAAATTGAGCCCCTGTTAATCTCTTTAATCTCTTTATTAACTCCAGTCTCTTGAGGTTCCTGTGGGTGCTGTATGATGTGTTTATGTTTTCCCCAGGACATCTGGATGTCACAGTGCATTCAGGAGCTTAGGATACTGTGGGCTCTCTCTCTTTCTTTGGTGTGTTCCTCTCCACCTCTCTCTCTTTGTTGTTTTTCCTGTTGCAGGCACTTTTCCTTTTTCCCATGCTGGCAGAGCTCTACTTTTGGGTAAGTTCCATCTTCCTGCTAAGTCTCTCTAGCTTCAGGCCTACAGAAGGGAATTGGGACTGATCTAAGGCACTCATTCACCTTGCCAGGGATTAAATAGCCATATATCTAATTTGGGAAAATAGATGTGAGTAGAAAGCATCCAAGGACTTCTGGCAAGGTTTCTCAAGCTAATAAGTAGAGACACACAATCCTCTTCAGTCGTTGGACATCACTGGGTCCTGAGGATGGCAGATTTCTGAGCCATTGAATGAATCAATCCTGGAGTGGTGTGGTCCCAATGTGGAACTTCTTGTTATGGGAAGTAGTGCATTCCTCTATGGTTGAAACCAATTGAGTTAAGGTTGGTTGTTACTTGCAGCTGAAACATCCTAACAAAATTTCTCACAAGGTTTTCATGGATAGCTAATAAATGAATACAAATGATCAGTTTTCTATCCTATTTGTAAGAAACATTACTGATAGAAATAACACCAAATAAGGCTGGGTGTGGTGGCTCATACCTGCAATCCCAGCACTTTGGGAGACCGAGGCAGGTGGATCACTTGAGGTTAGGAGTTTGAGACCAGCCTAACATGGTGAAACCCTGTCTCTACCAAAAATACAAAAATTAGCCATGCGTGGTGGTGCATGCCTGTGATCCCAGCTACTTAGGAGGCTGAGACAGGAGAATCGCTTGAACCCTGGAGGTGGAGGTTGCAGTGAGCCAAGATTGCACCACTGTGCTCCAGCCTGGGCGACAGAGTGAGACTCTGTCTCAAGATAAATAAACTAATTAATTAATAAAATAAATATTTTTAAAAAAGAAATAACACCAAATAAAACTGATGGCTAAAATTGCACATGGTAAAATTTGTAATTTTTAGAGAAACAAATCTGCTTCACAGGACTTACTTATGTATCTCACGTTTTATTATGGAAAAATTCAAAATATTCAAAAGTACAGAAACTAATGTTATGATGTCCCATGTACTTGTCTCTTAGTTTCGACAATTACTAACTCAAGGCCATTTTGTTTCACCTGTATGCACACCCACTCTTCCTACCTCCAGAATATTTTGAAGCAAATCCAAGACCTCATATTTCTTTTACAAATATAATGAAATACCATTATCATACCAAAAATTAGTAACTCATTAATATCCTTAAATATTCTGTCAGTGTTCAAATTTCCCAGATTGTCTCATAATTTTCTTTGATGGTAGATTTGTTCAAATCAAGATCAAACAAGATCCACAGATTGCATTTGGTTAACATGTTTCTTAAGTCTCTTTCGATTTATAGTTTTCTCTCTCCCTATTTTTTCCTTGCAACTTGTTTCTCAAAAATAAAAAAAAATTTAAAAACTACTCCAGAAAAAAAACAGATTTTGTGAAAATACTGACCACAAAAGAAAGTGCACAATAGTGATGCAGAATGGACTTCTTGTCCATTTGATATGAACAAAATATGATCAATGAATCAAATCTATGTTGTAAAGTGTAAAGACAGAGGAACTTATTTCAAATATAATTTTTAAAAAATAAAAGGGGAAATTTGAAGGAAATAGTTTAAAACACAAAATTTATCATGGCATTAAATAATTAGATAGATGTTACTCCATAAAGCCTTTTCTTCATCATCAATATTGACCTAATTTTGATGAAACTGTTTATACTTAGCATGTCCTTAGCATTGAAACAGAGGTGTAAAAATGGTAGTATTAGAATAATGGAGTCAGAATACCTAATATTGGCTGGGTGTGGTGGCTCATGCCTGTAATCACAGCACTTTGGGAGGCCGAGACAGGCAGACTGCTTGAGCCCAGGAGTTCGAGACCAGCCTGGGCAACATACTGAAATCCCACCCCTACCAAAAATACAAACGATAGCCAGTCTCATAACCCGGTCTTTAAATAAATAAATAAATAAATACTTAAAAATAAAATTTAAAAAATTTTAAAAATAATACCTAATACTTCTCTATGAGATATCCAAGTGAAAACAGCTAATAAGGTTGGGAGGTCAGAAGACAAAGTGGTATTATGGTTTGAGAAACATCATAAATTAATTCATAGTTGAAGCCACTGGACTATAATAAATTGGCAAGGACTAAGTGAAGATTAAGAAAGGGGCTTCAGGCCGGGGGCGGTGGCTCACACCTGTAATCCCAGCACTTCGGGAGGCTGAAGCGGGCAAATTGCCTGAGGTCAGGAATTCGAGACCAGTCTGGCCAACATGGTGAAACCCTGTCTCTACTAAAATACAAAAAAATGAGCCGGGCGTGGTGGCGGGCACCTGTAGTCCCAGCTACTTGGGAGGCTGAGGCAAGGGAATTGCTTGAACCAGGGAGGTGGAGGTTGCAGTGAGCCGAGATTGCGCCACTGTACTCCAGCCTGGGTGACACAGCGAGACTCCGTCTCAAAAAATAAAAATAAAAAAATAAAAAGCCGTTGCGGGGTGGTGGCGCTTCAGAAAGAACCAAAAAATACCAACATTTAAATAAGGGGCTGATAGAAGAAACGTCAGCAGTGAAAATAGGAACAGCCATAACTGTAGGAAGAAAGAAAGGAGAATATGGAGTTCTGGATGCTGTGTCAGCCTTGAGAATACACCTCAAAGACTTTCGACTCTAGAGAAGGTAATTGATCAGGGCTTCCACTGCTGGACTGAAATCTACTGCTGTGCTTGCAACAGGACCAGGCTAGGCACTGATCTAAGTGTTGGATAAATTATGCAGATATGCTCAGTAACTTTATGGGATACATGCCATAGTTCCTAAATAAGTTACTATGATAAATTCTTAATTATACACTATATGGTTTGTATTTTCTAGCTCTTGAGCTGCATTTTTCCCCCTATTGCCACCCGTGGCAGCTCTGCTAATTACCTACCTAATATCCATTATTCCTGTTTTTCTTACCATCAGAACTTCTGTTTTGCTCAAGGCAATAGCATATGCAGCCAAAAACTTGATTTCCCAGGAGTGGTTATAGGACACAGTTCTGGCCAGTGAGATGTAAGAAAAAGTCTACTGGGGGTGCAGAGCGGGGCGGAGCGTGGGAAAGCGGCAGTTGCTTTCCTCATTTTAAGAAGGGGCACAGGCAGACTTGGCTGAAGTGAACTTTTTGCCCTTTGCCCTTCCCCCTTCCTCTTGCCTAGAATTCAGGTACAATGTGGAACGTTCTCACCCTCATCTTTTGACTATGAGGGTGAGAACCACGTTAAGGAAGAAAGAGCAGAAAGATAAAAGGAGGCTGGGTGCTTGATGACGTCTTTGACTACCTGCGCTTGGTCTGCCTTCCCTGGGACTTCTTGTTATTTGGAAAAGAAAATGAACCTCTCTTTGTTAAGCCGCTTAGTTTTGTTTTAGTCACATGCAGCTGAATGCTATGAAGATTGATACATACTTTTGGCCATTTCACTCCTCACTAATATTCCTAACTAAAGGGTGGGCAGAAAAAGTAAAGATAAAACTCATATGTATATAAATACTATCTATATCTATACCCATATCTATGTATATATGAGTATATTATAACTTGTTCCAAGTTATGATTTGCATAGTGTTTTTAACAATAAAATCCACAAAAAATCATATCTTTTAGTCCTCACCTTACCAAATAATGTAGTTTTTTCCTTGTTGTGAGTCCAGAATGAGTCATTTTCTTCTAATCCTAGAAAATTTCCAGCATATAGCTGAGGATATAACATCATCATAAAATCATAGTTTCTCACCAAGAGCTGGCTCCAGCAGATTCAATTTCCCTTTGTCTACAATATGCCATGCCTTATACACATTATAATAAAAAAGGGATCTTGTATTTCATCAGAAAATGAAAAACTATTAGGGATAGAAAATTGACTACAGGCTACTAGTTCTTTTATTGAATAAATAGAACACACACACAAACACACAAGAATTATAGGAAAGCAAGACACCCTACAACAGCATAGTATAGTCATCTAGCATCCACAAACACAGACATTTAATAAAATAGAAAGCAACAATTTCAAAATGAGCTATCAGGTATGCAGAAAAGAAAATGGGCTGGGCGCAGTGGCTCACGACTGTAATCCCAGCACTTTGGGAGGCCAAGGTAGGTGGATCACGAGGTCAGGAGTTCCAGTGCTGCCTGGCCAAGATGGTGAAACCTCGTCTCTACTAAAAATACAAAAATTAGCCGGGTGTGGTGGCGGGTGCCTGTAATCCCAGCTACTAGAGAGGCTGAGGCAGGAGAATCCCTTGAACCCAGGAGGCGGAGGTTGCAGTGAGCCGTGATCCCACCACTCCAGAGCAAGACTCTGTCTCAAAAAAAAAAAAAAAAAGAGAGAGAGAGAAAGAGAAAAGAAAATGAACAAAAACTGGAGAAATCAAAGCTTAGAATGACACACATATATTAAGTGGTTCTAGGTACAGAATACTTTATCCCTAAAAGTGAAAGGTTATTTTTGACCTTCCAAATGTAGCAGACTTAACTTTTTCTTTCAACAGAGAAAAAAAGTTTCTTTACTGGTGATGTTTGGAAATGCCAAGATGTGGAGCTGGTAAATACTGCTTTTATAAGTGGGAAAATCATTCATGCTACAAGAGTACCAGGACTTTGATCTATTTACCATTCTTCTCTCTCATCCCTAGAACAGTGCGTAGCACAACGGTAGGTGCACAATATGAAGTTGCTGAATAAATAAATGATCTTTTTTTTTTTTTTTTGAGACGGAGTCTTTCTCTGTCCCCCAGGCTGGAGTGCGGTGGCGCGATCTCGGCTCACCGCAACCTCCACCTCCTGGGTTCACGCCATTCTCCTGCCTCAGCCTCCCGAGTAGCTGGGACCACAGGCGCCCACCAACACGCCCGGCTAATTTTTTTGTATTTTTTAGTAGAGACGGGGTTTCACCGTGTTAGCCAGGATGGTCTCGATCTCCTGACCTCGTGATCCACCCGCCTCGGCCTCCCAAAGTGCTGGGATTACAGGCTTGAGCCACAGCGCCCGGCCATAAATGATCTTTTTTTTATTTTTTCACAAAGAATTGAGAAAAATGACTGGCAGATGGTAAAGAATTTGTTTAAAGTCAAGGAATAGATAACAAATCATTATTAAAGCGACCTGTTTGGTTGGTTGTTTAGCATCCCTTTTCTTCATCTCCCAGTAACAGAACCCTGCTCTTCCTTTGGGGAACGGTTCCTTAACTATCCATTTTATGTGATTTTTATGGGGTGGTTCAACATATTACCCTCCTGGCATGGCCTTAGGGGTAGTGGGCTCATAACCCGATCTGGGCCAATTATTCCTTGAAATTTATATCTACTGAAGCAGAGAGATAAATCTTGTCTTTCTTTTTGGGGTTGCTAACTGGGGTGATGTTTGCCTAGAGCTCTATGTAGTCACAACTGTCTTATTTTGAAAAATAAGTAAGGGAGGTTGGGAGGAAACAGAAGTGGAGCTGAAAATGTCAGGATCCAGGGGTCCCTGAAGCTAGCTCCACTCCTGCCTTTCTCAGGTACATATGCCAAGACATTTAATTTTTTAAATTTTGAATTATATATAAAAATAGATATTTGAAAATAAGTGTATAGTTCAGTGGCATTAAGTACATTCACATTGTTGTACCAAAATTCAATTTTCTACTTAAGCTAGATTAAGTTTGTGTTGTCATTTGCAGTTTAAAAAATGGTAGATTTTTTGGGTTCGTTTTTGTCTTTTTATTATTGTGTTATAGGAATTCTATATATATTCTGGATACTACCTCTTTATCAGATATATATTTTGAAAACAATTTCTCCTAACCTATAGCTTACCAAATTAGATTCTTAAGACTGTCTTTTGATAAGCAGAAGTTGTTAATTTTGATGACAATTAATTTATCAATTTTATATTTTTGTGATTAATGCTTTCTCTATCCTAAGAAATCTTTACCTATTCCCAAGTTGCAAATATATTCTACTTGGTTGTCTTCTAGAAGCTGTATAACTTTATTATTTTATTTTATTTTATTTATTTATTTTTTTTAGAAACGAGATCTTACTCTGTCACCCAGGCTGGAGTACAGTGGCACAATCAATCATAGCTCACTGCAGCCTGAAACTCCTGGGCTCAAGCAATCCTCCTGCCTCAGCCTCCTGAGTAGCTAGGACTACAGGTGCACCACCAGGCCCAGCTAATATATATATATATTTTTAGATTTTTTTGTAGAGAGTGTCCTGCAATGTTGCCCAGGATGGTCTTGAACTCCTGGCCTCAAGTGATCCTCCTGCCTTGGCCTCCCAAAGTTCTAGGATTACCTGAGCCACTGAGCCCAGGCTAAAATTAATTTTTATATTTGGTGTAAGATAGAGGTTGAGGTTGATATTTTTCCAGATGTATATTCTGTTTTTCCAATATCATATGTCGAAGGAATTTTCCATTTCTCATTGGCTTGCTTTGATACTTTTGTTGAAAATCAAATGAATGTGGGTCTATTTCTGCGCCCGCAGAAATAGTCCATTGATCTATTTGTCTATCCTAATACTAATACTGCACACTGAATTGCTGCATATTTATAAGTCTTGAAGTCAGATGGTGTAAATTCTCCAACTTTATTCTGCCCCAAAAGGGCTTAAACTAACTTAGCAACTTATTAGATATTATTGCTCTATTATTAGATAATCATATCGATCTAATAGATATTACTAGATAATATTATTAGATGTATGGTTGTAGACCCTGGAATTCAAAAAGAAGAATATGCCTTCTTTGTTGTTTTTGTTACTCACCTCAGCAATATTTCTTCCATGTCAGCATGATAAAAGAGGTTTGTAGCAGACATTTGTAATATTGAGCTCTCAGCACACAAATATCCTTCTTGTTTTGTTTCCTTTGCCTAGCATGCCATATTCCTAACTCCTATTTGTTCTTCAGTTCCAAGCTAAACTATAAAAATAAAACTATTTACATGTGCATAAAAAAACAAAATGTTTAGGAATACGCCGAAGACTTATAAGACCTCTGCACTGAAACCTACATTAACATTGCTGAGAGAAATTAAAAATCTTCTTAAATTAGAGAGACAGATCATTTTCATGGATTGGAAAACTCAGTATTCTAAAGATGTCAATTATTTCTAAATTGATCTAGGGAGTTAACATAATCTCAATCATAATCCTAGCGGGCTTTTTTTCGGTAGAAATTAACAAGTTTATTCTAAAATTTATATGGAAACGCAAAGCACCTAGAAAACCCAAAGAATCTTGAAAAATAAGAACAAAGTTGGAGAACGCAGGTCACCTAAACTCAAGACTTACCAAGTTTAGCTATGATTTCTTCAAGGATACATTTTATGCCCCTCCCAGTCTGGATTAAGTGCCCCTCCTCTGTAATTCCATAGTATTATCTATGAAAAGCACTTATCAGTGCATTTCAATAATGTGTTATTTGTCTGTATTCCTTGTCCTGGGCTTCTTAAGGGCAGGAACAAGGCTTGTCTATCTTGTTTATCCTGAATCTGAAACACCTAGAAAGATGTAACACGACAGACATACAAGTATTTGCCACATTAAATTGAACTTAAATAATTTACATAAAAGAGTTAATATTTTAAAAGAAAACTCATAAAGGTTCATCTTCTGCTTGAGAACTGCTTAATCAGGTGACCAAGACTAGTTTATTGGACTTGGTCTTTAAAAATATTAATATTACTATGACGGAACTAAAAAGATTAAGATCATGCAATTTGATTCATAAGACATTAGTTCAACCCTTAGAAATCAAACCCTGTAAACATTTATAGTACATTGCTCAGCAGTTGTACTCTAAAGAATTTAGGTATGGAATACTGCAGAAGGCAAAAATGGCTTTATTCACAAAGGTGTTCGATGTTATTGCTATTTACATAGGAAAAATAGAGACAAGCTAAGAAACCTATAAATGAGAATAATTTTTTAAAAAGTACCATGGTAGATCAACTTGACATAATATTTTACAGCCATAAGATGATTATCAAAATAGTATAGTGTTCCCAAAATGGCAGATGAGGTTATTTGTATTAACCTTCTTGTTAAAACTAAATAATAAAAGTCAGTTATTATTTTTAACCTTCTTTTAAATCACAAAGAAGAAATGACAAGTCAGTAAAAAATTACCAGGCCAAAAGTGAAAGGAAAATGTTATCCCAAAGATGTAACTGTGCAAGATGTGGCTTTTGCCCTGAGAGTATTTGCCGATCTTGAAAATTTTGAACCTTAATTTTAAAACTGTCACAGGCAAGACAGAAAGCAAAGCTAAGGTCCGTGTAAGCTTGAGAGTCTAACAGGAGAAACTTCTCACAATATTGGAACTCCAAAGAGCTATGCAATCCAAGTAAACTATAAACTAGAAGAGAAATATTTTACATAGAATTACAGCCAACATAGGGTCACCCAAGCACCAGATAATTTCAAGCCTTAAAGTAGTTGAAATACTAGGTATTTGGCAATTCCTCTCTAGAGAAAAGAACTTTCTCTATAAAGAGAAGCAAATGCAAATCCTCTCTGCAGAACTTTTACTGCAAGTCTAAATTTATTCCCACAAATATTTTTTCAAATACAATGTCCATCACACACACACACACACACACACACACACACACACACACGGTTGGCAAAGAAACCAGACTGCAGAGCAGGAGCTAGCAAAAACATTAGACAAGGGAAAGAGACTAATAATGATTTTAGATTTCAAACAACGAGGCTGGCTATAGGTTTAAAATGTGAAAGACAAGTTTGAAGATCTCTGTAGAGAATAGGAAACTATGAAAAGTACTGTAGTAAATTTACAAATGAATCTAAAATAATTCTAGAAATAGAAAATACAATAACCTTAATTAAAAACCCAAAAGTAAAGCTTCTGGATTGGTGGAACACATTGAGCTGCTAGGAGGGTGGTGTGCCCTAAGAAACCACGGAAGCTCCACGCCACCCGTGCTCCCACACCTTGCCCTATGCACCTCTTCCACTTGGCCATTTCTGAGTTGGAGGAGAAGAGGGTCATGTGAAGATAGAGGCAGAGATTGGAGTTATGCAGCTACAAGCTAAGGAACACTTGGAGCTATCAGAAACTGGAAGAGGCAAAGAAAGATTTTCCCCATAGGCTTCAAAGAAGTTTGGCCTTGCTGACACCTTAACGTTGAACTTCTGGCCTCCAGAACTCCAAGATAATAAAATTCTGTTGATTTAAAGACAAACAACCCAAATGTCAGATCCCTGCTCTAAATCAATGGCTCTCAGCTTTGGCTGCACATTGGAAACCCATGGGAAAGCTTAAAACAAAAACCAAGCACAAACAAAAAAATCCCACTGATGACCACGCTCCAACCCAGATCAGTTAAATCACAATCTTAGGGAGTGAAGCCCAGCAGTTGATGCCTTTAAAAGATGTGCATCCTGAGTTGGAAACCATTACTCTGGATCAGGAATGGGCAAGCTGTGGCCCATGGGACAAATCTGGCCTGCCACCTGCTTTTGCCAATAAAGTTTCATTGGAATATACACATGCACACAAACAAAACCAAGGGGTCAGTTTAGTCACTTATATGCTGCTGGAAAGAGAATTAGTAAACTGGAATAAAAGAAATAATAATGATTAGAGTATAAATTAATGAGATTAAAAAATAGAAAAGCAGTAGAGAAAATCAATGAAACCTAAAGTTGGTTCTTTGAAAGATTGACAAAAATGATAAAACTTTAGCTAGACTGACCAAGAAAAAGAGAGAAGACTCAAATTACTGAAATAAAAAATGAAATAGGACATTACTACTCACCTTACAGAAATAAAAAGGATTATAAAGGAACACTGTAAACAATTGTATGACAACAAATTAGATAATTTAGATTAAATGGACAAATTCCTACAAGGACACAAACTACTGAAATTGGCTATAGACAAATGAAGAGATCTATAACACATGAAGAGATTCAATTAATAATGAGAAAACTACCCACAAAGAAAAGTCCAGGTCCAGATAGCTTTACTGCTGAATTCTACTAAACATTTAAGGAAGAATTAATGTCAGTTCTTCACAAACTCTTCCAAAAATTGAGGGAGAAGGAAACACTTCCAGACTCATTTTGTGAGACCAGTATTACTCTGATATCAAAACCAGACTAATATATCACAAACAAGATAACTATAAACCAATATCTCTATTGAGTATGAACAAATAAATCCTCAACAAAATACTAGCAACTAAATCCAGAAACATATGAAAACAATGGTACACCATGACCAAGTGGGATGCAAGTCTGGTTTAATTTCCCAAAATTAGTAATTAATTATATCATACCAATACAATGAAAAAACTCCTATGATCATCTCAATACATATGGGAAAGCATTTGACAAAATCCAACACTCACAATAAATACACTCAACAAGCTAGAAACAGAAGGGAACTTCATCAATCTGATGAGAGCATCTACAAAAAACCCCACAGTTAACATATACTTAATGGTGGAAGATTGAATACTTTCCCCCTAAAATCAGGAACAAGACAAGAATGTCTGCTCTTGTCACTTCTATTCAACACTGTACTGAAGGTTCTAGCCAGAGCCAGTAGGCAAGAAAAAGAAGTCAAAGGCAACCAGATTGGAAAGGAAGAAATAAAACAATCTCTATTCACGGAGGACAAGCATTCGCAAGTCATGTATCTGATCTATATCAGGGACATATATCCAGAAATATAAAGAACATTTAAACTCAATAAGAGACAAATAACCAATCACAAGTGGACAAAATATATTAATTTCCTTCTCAAAGGAAGATATAGAAGTAGCCAATAAGCACATGAAAAGATACTCAACATCTTTAGTCATCAGGGAAATTCAAATCAAAACCACAACGAGATACCACTTCACACTCACTAAAATGGCTAGAATAAAAAAGTCGGATAATAACAAGCATTGGCAAATCTGTGGAAAAATTGGAAGCCTCGTACACTGCTGGAGGGAATGTAAAATGGTACAGTCACTTTGAAAAACAATCTGACAGTTCTTTAAATGGTTAAACATAGAGTTACCATATGATCCAACAAATCCATTCTTAGGCGTATACTGACAAGAAATGAAAACTTTTTTGTTGTTTTTTGAGATGGAGTCTCCCTCACTCTGTTGCCCAGGCTGGAGTGCAGTGGTGCCATTTCGGCTCACTGCAACCTCTGCCTCCCGGGTTTGAGCCATTCTCCTGCTTCAGCCTCCCGAGTAGCTGGGCTTACAGGTATGCTCCACCACACCCGGATAAATTTTGTATTTTTAGTAGAAACGGAGTTTCACCATTTTGGCCAGGCTGGTCTCTTACTCCTGACCTGAAGTTATCCTCCTGCCTTGTCCTCCCAAAGTGCTGGGATTACAGGCATGAGCCACCACACCCGGCCAAAAACATTTTATACAAAAAATTATACAAGAATGTTTATAGAAGCATTATTCACAATAGTCAAAAGACAGAGATGACTCAAATGTCCACCAACGGACGGATCAACAAATATGGCATATGCATACACTGGAATATATTATTCAGCTGTAAAAAAAAAAATGAAGTATATGCTACAACACAGATGAGCCCTGAAATCATGTTAAGTGAAAGAAACCAGTCACAAAAGACCACATATGATATAATTCCCTTTAGATGAAATGTTCACAACAGGGTAATCCACAGAGACACAAAGTAGATTAGAGGTTGCTCAGGCCTGGGAGTGGGGAGATAGGGTGATAGGTGGCTGACGGCTAAAGGGTACGGGGTTTTTTTTGGAGGTGATGAACGTTTTAATTGACTATAGTGATGTTTGTACATATCTGTGAATGTAACAAAAACTATTGAATTGTATATTTTAAATGGTTGAACTGGGCAGGCTCTGGGCACACTGCCTATGAGTTAGCCCTGCTCTGCAAGGAGCAGTAAAAAATAATAATAATAATAATAATTAATAAATAAATAAATAGGTGGTTGAATTGTATAGTATGTGATTTATATCTCAGTGAAGTGTTAAAAAATGCAATGAGGCACCGACTCTCAGGTGCCAACCCTACACTTCACAAACCTAAGCGCAAAGGCTTCCTCACATTTTGTGCCTTGAGTTCTTTGCCTTGCTTCACTATATTCCTGGGTATGTTCTGCCTCCATCCCCCCTTTCACAAAGATAACCATCTTTTTATTTGTTGTTCTTGTTGTATCCCCTTGCCTCAGAGGTTTTTATGTAAGAGGGCTAAAAGAAGAAAATTGCATGTGAGATACTTCCTTTCTGGGCTCTCTCTTTTTAATAGAGTTCACTAGAGTTTATGACAAATATGTTTGTTAGCAATAAGAAAATACTTCTCTTTTCAGAGCAATCACAGAGCAGAATGATAGGTTTTTGTCAAGATTTAAAGTCTTAAAGTAGGCAGGTAATGAGAGAGAGAGGCCCTGAGCTCTGCCTGGTGGTAGCATTTCAAGGAATGGGCAAGATTTTAGAGGGGATGGCTATGTGGCAAACCTAGACAGAGGCTTTGGGGTTCCTAGCCTCAACTAAGTTTCCTGGTAATTGCTTACAAATGGCATGCAGGGAGAAAGCTGTGAGACTTCCAGTGTCAGTGACCACTACGGCTCTGGACAATGCAGATGCCTGCAGAAACCTTAATGAACTCGAGCTACAGACCCTTCCTGTTTTCCAAGTGCCAGATAAGGCCTGGGTGGGGAGGAAAATTCCAGATATTAATGAAAATTCAAATTCTTGCTGCCCTAACAGAATGAGAAATTCCAGTCTTTTAATTAAATTTTTTTTTTCTCTTTTTAGAGACAGGGTCCTGTTCTGTTGCCCAGGCTGGAATGCAGTGGCACAGTCAAGGCTCACTGCAGCCTGGAACTTCTGGCCTCAAGGGATTCTCCTGCCTCACCCTCCCAAGTAGCTAGGACTACAGACATGAGCCACCATGCCCAGCTAACTAAAAAAAAAAAATTTTGTTGTCGTTTTGTAGACAGGGTCTTGCCATGTTGCCCAGGCTGGTGTCAAACTCCTGGGATAAAGTGATCCCCCTACCTCGGCCTCCCAAAATGCTGGGATTAGAGGTATGAGCCACTACACTTGGCTAGATTTTTTGTTGATAATGAAGAAATGTGTATTTCTTATACAGTGGAGGTTTTTCTTTTAAACTTTTTTATTTTGAAATAATTTCACAGCTGGGTGTGGTGGCTCATACCTGTAATCCCAGCACTTTAGGAGGCTGAAGCAGGAGGATTGCTCGAGCCTAGGAACACAAGACCAGCCTGGGCAACATGGCAAGACCCTGTCTCTAGAAATAATTAAAAAATTAGCCAGGTATGGTGGCGGGCACCTGTGGTCCCAGCTACTCAGGAGGCTGAGGTGGAAGGATCATTTGAACCCAGGAGGTCAAGGCTGCAGCGAGCCATGATCGTGCCACGTCACTCCAGCCTGGGCAACAGAGCAGGATCCAGTCTCAAAAAAAAAAGAAAGAAAGAAAAGAAAAAATAATGTCAAAGTTACACAAATAAAAATAGTGCAAACAACGCCCACATATATGTATTTCATATATATGTAGTTTTTTTTTTTTGAGACAGATTTCGCTCGTCACCCAGGCTGGAGTGTAATGTGTGATCCTGGCTCACTGCAACCTCCACCTCCCAGGTTCAAGCATTTCTCCTGCCTCAGCCTCCCAAGTAGCTGGGATTACAGGCGCCTGCCACCATGCCTGGCTAATTTTTGTATTTTTAGTAGTGACAGGGTTTCACTATGTTGGCCAAGCTGGTCTTGAACTCCTGACCTCAGGTGATCCACTCGCCTCAGCCTCCCAAAGTGCTGGGATTACAGATGTGAGCCATTCATATATTCTTTACCCAGCCATTCATATATTCTTTACCCAGATCCACCCACTATTAACATTTTCCTCCATTTGCTTTGTCCTTTGCTATTCATTTAACTATGTAATATATATGTTTCTATATATACATAATAACAAATATTTGTAGACATGCACGTGGTATTTTGCTAAATCATTGGAGGGCAAGTTATATATATTATGATTCTAAAATATTAGGTCCATTATATGTAATATTTGTAACATATTATATTATGTATACGTAGTAAATATAATACAGTCATGTGCTGCATAAAGATGTTTCAGTAAAAGAACAGCATATACAATGGTGGTCCCATAACATTATAATGGGGCTGAAAAATTCCTATGACTGAGTGATGTCTTGATGATCCTGACCCAGTGTAGGCCTAGGCTAATGTGTACGGTGCTTATAAAGTCTACAGTAGTGTACAGTAGTGTCCTAGACCTTCCCATTCACTCACCACTCACTCACTGACTCAGAGCTGCTTTCAGTCCTGCAAGCTCCGTTCATGGTAAGTGCACTATACAGGTGTGCCATTTTATAATTTTTATATCATAATTTTTATACCAAAAGTTGTACCTTTTCTATATTGAGATATGTTTAGATATCCAAATGCTTACAATTGTGTTACAGACCCCTACGGTATTCAGTACAGCAACATACTGTACAGGTTTGTAGCCTGGGAGCAATAAGCTATACCATATAGCCTAGGTGGGTAGTGGGCTGTACCATCTAGGTTTGTATACTCTGTGATGTTAAGATGACAGAATCACCTAATGATGCATTTCTCAGAACATATCCCTGTCATTAAGCAATGTATGACTGTACACGGGGACCAAGAAGGATATTCTTTTTCATAACCACAGTTAATGTTGCCAGGCTTAGCAAATAAAAATGCAGGATGCCGTGGGCAAATTCCAACAGAAATGAAAGCTCTGAGCTTTCCCAGACTAGGGGAACTACTACACTTCCTCTGCTGAACACACTTAGACACTGTTGTTGGATTTGATGAGTTCTAGGTCTCCTTGGTTACCCTCCAACGTCCAAACAATAAACCTAATCCGCTGGGCAAGATTTCTGGTAACCAGTAAATGTCTGCTACGATCTTGCTGATAAAAGTGAAGGTTAGTTGACTCTTTTTTTCCATCTCTTGAAAGCTCTGTTGATTTGGTAGTGTTTCTCAGAAATGAACTGAGTAAGAATTGTCTTATAAAAAACACTGTTTAACAAATTTAAATATAAATCATCATTGGATCTTGTTAAAATGTAGATTCTGATGCAGCAGAACTGGACCGGGCTATGAAATTTTGTATTTCTTAATAAGCTTCCAGAGGACATCAGCACAGTGGTCCTCCTAATCACACTTTGAATTGTGACAGTCAATAGATATTTCAAATATGCAGGTACCTAGGCCCTATGCCAATGTATTGATTCAGAATCTCTGGAGGCAGTGTCCAGGAATATTAATTTAAACAAACTCCTAGGGAGATATGAGAACCACTGGTCTATGGGTTTGAAATATCCTCTATCTTATTCTCAACTTGTTCATTTTGTTTCTGAAAGCCCAGTGCATGTCCCTCCTGCTTGATGCTTTTTTCATTGACCACCTCAGATGTAAATTCATTAACAGTTGTTGGCAGCACTTGCTATTTATCATGGGCTTTCTTTTCTTACATATATCCTGTCTCCTCAGATGTTATTTCTCAAAATGAACAATTATATAGATTCTTGTAGCCTCAGCTCCTACCATAATGCTTAGCAGAGAGTAAATGTTTAATATGTATCATGGATAATAATGGTGATGGTACTGGAAGATGAATTTCTCTCCAGGACACGTGACTGTTTCCCAGGCCTTGTGTGATTAAAAGAACGAGAGTCCTGCTGACTCCACAAAAGAAACAATCGCTTAGCAAAAACTGCAACTCCCAACTATGGCGTGTTTTTCAGAAACTGGTACCACAATCCTTTTGTACCTTGGTAGTTTGGATTTTATTATGGTAAATGGCACTTTAAAGGAAATGAAGTAATACTTTGAACTTATTATGTCTTTTATCTGTGAACCTCAAAGCAGCCTAATGCCATTTATTAAGTTACCATACAGCCATGATGTAAATATTATCATACCCTCCTTACAAAAAAGCTGACTAGGGAAAGAGTTGTAATATACTTGGCCAAAATCATAGCCATTCTAAGAAGGCCAAACCAAGAAACGGAGGAGTAGCTAGATGGCTGACAGGTCAGCACTTCTCAGCATTTCCCAGACCTCAACTTAGGTGAGCATTCCATAGGAGAGACGGCTAAGAAGTAACGGAAGACTATTTCAATTTGGGTGAACCAATTTCCTCTTCCTCCGTATTCCCATTACCATTGCTCTTGGTATCTTGTGATGCTTATACATTCTTATACTAAGGTTAAATGCCGACCCATCTTCCCTCAACAACTTCCTCATCTATTTTCCAGTAATCTTGTTCTCCCTACCTCCTAGTTTACTATATAGCAGCAGAGCTATTAGGTTGGTACAAAAGTCATTGCCGTTTTTGCCATTACTTTTAATGCCATTATTTTTAACGGCAAAAACCGCGATTATTTTTGCACGGACCTAATAAAATAACTGCCAGCTGAGGGGATCTGAAATGAGATTGGAACCCTAGTTTGACCGCTCACGAACTCGGCCTCTTAGGAGAGGTGTCTCAGGGAGTCAGTTTCTTCTTTGTGTGTGAAACGGGAAAGGACTACGCCCCTCTACTGAGGGATAGAAGCGATAGAACGCGATTCGTAAACTGCACATCACTAAACGGATACCACTTTGTCCCCTTACTATGTCATTCCTTGTTTAATTTAATGCCAGAGCCACACAGCGCAGCATAACTAATAGGGATAGGGCGTGTCCGTAAGGAACTACCTCGAGGTAGATCTTTTTCGAGGAAAAGGAGGGCGCGAAGCTGCTGGGAGTCGTAGTCTCGGCGGCAGGCTCCGCTGAGCTCAGACAAAGGAAAGAACTACAACTCCCGTGAGGCAGTGCGCGGACAGCTCGCACAGCCCCTTCTCCCCCAAGCGGCGCGTGCCCCCAAGAGAAAGTGGGGGCCTGCGCGCGCGCTAGGGACCTGCAGGGCAAGCGCAAAGGCAGCTTGCTAGTGGTAGCCGTGAGAGCACATCGAGGAAAGGAGACCCTTGGCAAATTAAAAAATAAAAAGAACCGTGCACTACTACCTCAGCACCCGGACGGGCTGTAAACCCGCGCTACATCGGAGGCGTGGAGAGCGCGCTCCCGGGCTCCAGTCTAGAGCTTCGGGGACTTAAATCAGCAGAGGCGGGAAGGGGCGGGGCCTAAGGCGCGGGGCGGGGCCGTAGGCGGTGCGGGCGGCGGCGGCGGCGGCGGCGGCGGGGCCAGGACCCAGACATCTGGGACTGTTGTTGTTCTCTCGCGGCGCGACCGCCTCAGTCACTTCGCCCAGAGACCCGGACCTGGTCCGCTGGGGAGCAGGCGGCCATAAACCCCCTCTCTCCCGGTTTCCTGACGCCGCGGCGGGAGCTGTTACAAACACCCTGCGGTTGGTCTCCGATGCCCTTCAGTGAGGTGGGGACGCCTGGACCCTGGTGAGCGAACCCCAAGCCACCCCCCCACCCCAACTCAGTGTCTTCGCCGGCCCCCGGCCCGTACACCTGTCTGGTCGCCATGGCTGAAAACACAGAGGGGGATCTGAACTCCAACCTGCTTCACGCCCCCTACCACACCGGGGACCCTCAGCTGGACACGGCCATTGGGCAGTGGCTCCGCTGGGATAAGGTGGGTACCTGGTCAGCCCGGCAAACGCCGTCGCCTCCCCCACACAGTCTGCTCTTTCCTGTGCCCACCTAGCGCCCCGCGGGCTGCAGAGGAGATGGCTCGGGACACCGAGCGGGGGGCAGCGGAGCAGGGCGTTGCCACCCACCTATGCGTGGGGTTCCTCCCTCGGACTGCCAGAGCCGGGCGGCAACATTTGCATCGCTTCCTTCTGCAGTGCTCTCAATTGTAACCTCCCTTCCTCTTCTTTATACCCTCCTTCCCTTCAAGTGCTGTCTTCCCTCTTTCTTCCAAAAAAAAAAAAAAATCATCATTGTAAGTTATACCCTAAACAGCGATTTCCTTTCCCTTTTTCTCCCTTGACTTCCTTCTCCACATACCTAAAAGTGGTTTCTGGCACCCTTACTGGGCGTTTCTAACCGCTATCCGCTTTAGTTCTGGTCTGGTGTGTTTCCTCCTTCTGTCGCTAGGTAGTCGCTGGTCTTTTATCACTCCCTGGTATTATCTAGTATCACCTTTTGCTCTTGGGAAAGGCAAGGCGCTTACCTCTTCTTTCTCCTGCTGGCAGCTATTTTCCGGAATTAATCTGTTCAAGGAATCGTGTTTTCCAGGTTTCATATGGTACTCTTAATACAGGATTGTTTTTGCCTTAACCATTACTTCTCTACCAACACCTCCCCACCCACCCTCCGCCCCCACCTCCAAGTTGTTGTGGTAATTAAACCTTGTGCGGGCATTTGGGATGGATTTGTGACAATCAGAATTAAAATGCAGCTATCTTACTTGTAAAAGAGGTCCCTGGTGGCTCCAACAGAGGAAGATAATCCAAGCTTTTGCTTTGTCAAGTGCATAAAATACCTTTGTTGAAGTAGAGAAGGCAGCACATTTAAAATGGAATTAATGACACTGAATTAAGGAATTTGTATGGTAGTATGTGACATCATGTACAGATGAATTTCCTTAAGGCTTCTCTTTCTGAAAGTTTTGTTTTTACTTTATTCATTCATTCATTCAGCAAAAAAAAATTGAATGCTGAGTGCGTGTTTTAGGTCTTGTTAGACCCAGGAAATACTTGTGAGGAAAATAGAAAGGGTTCCTGCCCTCAACAAGCCTCAGTTAGCAGATAAGGAAGACCAACAAATAAGCAACTACAATGAGGTATTTGATGTTAATTGGTCATATGTATACTGGACGAATAATTCTCCCTCTACAGTCTGAACTAATGCTTCTCAAACCTTAATGTGCTTACAGATTACCTGGGGATCTTGAAATACAGATTCTGATTCAGGAGGCCTGGGGTGGGGCCTTGGATTCTGCCTAAGAATGAATTTCCGGCCGGGCGCTGTGGCTCACGCCTGTAATTCCAGCACTTTGGGAGGCCGAGGCGGGTGGATCACGAGGTCAGGAGATCGAGATCATCCTAGCTAACATGGTGAAACCCCGTCTCTACTAAAAATACAAAAAATTAGCCGGGCGCGGTGGCGGGCGCCTGTAGTCCCAGCTATTCAGGAGGCTGAGGTAGGAGAATGGCGTGAACCCGTGAGGCGGAGCTTGCAGTGAGTGGAGATCGCGCCACTGCACTCCAGCCTGGGTGACAGAGCGAGACTTCGTCTCAAAAATAAAAAAAAAGAATTTCCAGGTGATGCTAATGCTGCTGGTCTGTGGACCACACTTGGAGTAGCAAGACTTTTTGTTCTCTTTAGGTGCCACTTTTAACTATACGTTTCCTAATGAGCCTCCTGATTGATTTTTTTTTTTTAAACAAGGTCTCACCGTGTTGTCCAGGCTGGAGTGCAGTGGGGCGATCTCCGCTCACTGCACTCACTGCGGCCTTGAACTCCTGGGCTCAAGTGATCTTTCTGCCTTAGCCTGCCGAGTAGCTGGGACTACAGGCACATGCCACCACGCCCAGCTAATTAAAAAAAAAATTTTTTTTTTTTTTTTTTTAGAAATGGGGTCTCACTATGTTGCCCAGGCTTGTCTCGAACTCTGGGCCTCAAGGGATTCTCCCACCTCAGCTTCCCAAAGTGTTGGGATTATAGGCATGAACCACCACACCTGGCCCCTGAATTATTTTTAAAAGATTGTTTGAATGAATTTACATTTATTGATTGTCCATTCTATGCCTATATATTGTTGGGATATTACTGAAATATTAAAGAAACCTGTAAAATGCACATAAAATAATAATGCTAGAGTAGTTTTGGTGGCAATTAAATGGTTTGTAGGCAGTCAGTTCTTACAGTTCAAAAGTAGGAGTAAACGGTGGACTGAGATGCTCAAGGAAGACTTCATTAGAAGATAGGATACATATAAAAAGAATGAAGAGAGGTCAGACACGGTGGCTCACGCTTGTAATGCCAGCACTCTGGGAGGCCAAGGTGGGCAGATCACCTGAGGTCAGGAGTTCGAGACCAGCCTGACCAACATAGTGAAACCCCATCTCTACTAAAAATACGAAAAAAAAAAAAAAAAAAGCCAGGCGAGGTGGCACGTGCCTGTAGTCCCAGCTACTCGAAGGCTGAGGCCAGAGAATCACTTGAACCTGGGAGGCGGAGGTTGCAGTGAGCTGAGATCATTCCACTGCCCTCCAGCCTGGATGACAGAGTGAGACTCCATCTCAAAAATAAATAAAAACAAAATAAAATAAAAATAATGAAGATAAAACTTCATTGAAAGTGGAAGATAAATCCTTAATTTGTATTTAAAGTGCCTCTGAATATAAGGCATTAGCTGAAACCTGTGAGAGATAGAAAGATGAAATAGATATGGATCATATCTTTAAAGAAAATAGAAGGGAAGAAAAAGCATAAATAATAGGAGCAAGTAATAAGTATGCTTAACAGAGGAATAGATTAAGTAATTTGTTAATTATTTAATAAATATAATAAATTTCTTCATTGATCCTCTCTTAATAGGAGAGAATACATTTAATGGAGAAATTGTATCTACTGTAGATTGATACTATAGGTAAGCTAGACTGTCTCAGGGCACTGAAATTTAGAGGGCAGAAATATAAAATAAGATCAGACTCATGGCATTTCTTACATTATATATTGATGGCATGTGTAATCTTTTAACATAGAGAAACTGAGTTTAACACCTGATGAATACCTATTTAATTAAAAAAGGAACCAAATGCCACCAATTCTTCATGACTCAGATGAGGCATATAATAAGTTATAAATTGATTAGAGGTCAATTTGCTACTTGCATTGATCACTAAAATTACTAATCTTAGTCTTGGTGTATTTGAAAAGTCTTTATGAAAAAACTGTTATTTGTGCTTGAACTTTCAGACTTAGTTAAAATTAGACTTGCTAACATAAGGAGAACTATGACAAGCATAGAGAGAAATTTTAATGTGTGTATTAAGAACTTTTATTTCTGCTGTTGCTCAGGTTACATAGAAAACTTCGGAAGGATGTGTAAAGACCAGGTCATAGAAGGGCTTTAGTATGTCTTGAAGGGCTTAAATACACACAGGTGTGTGTGTAAATGTTAAAAAGAAAACAACGCAACAAGACAGGTGTTTATTGGGGCAGTTTGGGGTACTCCATGTAGTTTCTATGGGGTGGCTTTCTGTTGGTAAATTTACAAGTCCAGTATGTGACCTTCCATTCCTGAGCCTTCAGCCTAATTTGTTAGCCTACCTTGTCTCAGGATGGACTCACTGTGCCCAGTGCCACAGAAACTGATGTCTGAATTCAGAATGTTTTATGAATGTATGGTACAGATGTAATAGCTAAGTAGATTTGTTTCTATTCAGGGCATTTTCTAGATGCACCATAGGAGAAGTCAAAAGAAGATTTTTGGTGGCCATGAAATCAAATCACAGGGAGTCAGATATATGACATAAACATTTAACAGCATCAACCTGTAATAAGTAAATGCACACATCTCCACAATGGGACTATCCTACCACTAGAACCCAGCAAGTCCTAGATCAAGGCATTTGTCCTCCAGGCAGCGAACAGATGACTCTACTACCAGTGCTCTCTCCTTCTATGCTCTAGGGCTAAGTCACTCACCTCCTTCCTAGTTCTTTTTTTCAATGCTTTCATACATTCTGTCAAATTATAGACCAGTTTTGCTGGCCCAGAAGCAGGTTCTCTCAATATAATATGTCCTGTTCTTTATCCATTGTCAATTTTCTTTTTACAAGCAGTCCTATATGTAAGATGTTAGGCACTGGCAAAGTGGATGGGTCAGTGGCTGGATGGGGAATAGAGCTGGGACACAGGGCAGAGCTGCTTAGCCTGCTATAGCAGCTGCCACAAAGGTGTTGAACTTCCTATATATCGACAACGATGTGGAGGCAGGAATTGGCCATGGCATTTTAAGAAATAGCAAGTAGAGCACTGTGGTCTCAGAATGTAGGTCTGTGTTGAGAGGGAGTATCATGTAAAGTTCAAGGTAGCATAGGCTTATAAAAAGCCTGAAAATGGAAATAAAATACTTCAATATAAGCCAGTGATTCAAACATTAGTCTAATGGTAGAAGTTTTTTTTCAATGTCGCTCGCATGATTTTCTGTGTTTCCTAATGTAGCCCAGATAGAAAATGTGGTGAGCAAATTTCCTTTTAAGTCATCATTATGCGATGGGAAATACACCCATGACATACCTCTACAAAGGTGGTCTACTCCAGGGTCATTGCATAGAGACCCAAAGAAATTGTGGACATTGTCCAGTTGGGGAGCTTAGATGGGAGCTTGGATCTGCCACCTAGTTCAATCCAATTTTTATAATACCAGTTTATGTAACATTTTTTGTTCACGTTTTTCTAATACTGAATTTGGCATTTAATCAATGAAGAGTACACAGTATACACATATGACTTTATTACTTTTGGGAAATGCTAGTCCTTATTCCTTGAATTTATTTCTGTAGTGTTTCAACTTTGGTAAAATGCTCTAAGTCTCATTTGCTATTCATAGCAACAGTGTGTTAGGCAGGTAGTAGTTATCCCCATTTTTACAAGTAAAGAAACTTAAGCTCATAAAAGAAAAGTGACTTGCTCAAGGAGATATGGCTTTTAAGTGGAAAAATTGGGACTCAAACCTAGGTCATCTGACTTTTACTCTATTCTTATCACTATGGTAGACTCCATAAACCAAATGTTTAATAAATGTTAGTGACAACATAAACTAAGTTTCAAGGCCCTCATTAAAACCATTTTATTGGCTTTTATAAAGCTGGAGTAGGATGTAATATTATGCAGAATAAATTGCCATGGATTTTTTTTTTTAAGAGCTGAACAGTTGCTTTGGTCTCCTTGGCAACACAGTATTCTTCTGTCCAAGAAATTTGGTACATATAAATGAATATTTGAATTTTTCTTTTTAGAATTCAAATTCATTTTTTTCTTTTTACTTCCAAATTTCTTACATTTTCCCCTATTTTCATCATTTTATTTGCAATTTATTTTTTTGAAGAAATACATGCTTATGATTTTAAAAAATAGTACAGAAGAGATTATAATGGAAAACAATGATCCTAACTGCCTCTTCTTTTCCTCAGTTTGCTCCTTATAAGTCATTTTAAGTTTCTTTTTAGTTATTTTTGTGGTTACCATGAAAAGACTAAGTAATATACTAGAACCATTATTTCTTGATGTATTTTAAAGCTTTAGATATTATCTGTCAAATATATCCCTATGCTATAAAAAATGGCAATTCACTCACTATTCTCTATGTCTCCTAAATTTTGATAGTTATGCTATTAGCATTAGTCATTTCGAAAGTTTAAACAATATAATTAATGCTAGCAAAGTTTGCAGGACAATAAGTGCAACTAGCAAACAGGGCTTCCAACTGGCCATTCTATTTAAGAGGAGACTGGCAGAAAACATTGTATACATAAAAACAGAGAAAACCCATCCCAGCTTATATAAGGTATCTAGCGTAGTCAAATACACAGAAACAGAAAACAGAATGTTGGGTACCAGCGGCTAAAAATCTATTGATGTTAGCAACTAACTAATGATCAAACTATAAAAAGGAAATAAGCTGCATGAAAAATAAGTAAAGCAATGGATACAGGAAAAAAACTGAGTTAAGTCAGGGAACACAAGAACTTTATGTTTTTTAATTAAATAAGACAATTATTCCATCAAATAAGGAAACACGCTATGAAAAAGGAACAGGAAACAATAATGAGCTCTTGGAAATTAAGAAAAAAAGTTACACCCCCACGCCTGCCAAATGCAATAGAAAATATAGAAGTTAAAGTTGAGGAAACAGTAAAAGGAAATAGGAAATATGAGGAAGTTGACATGGAGTAACTTCCCCAGAAATCCAATGTAAAGAAATCCTAGATGACAATAGTGTACTGATCCACACTGGGGTTCCAAAAATATGTCTTGAAAAAGAATTCAGCATCTATGCCATAAATGTAAAAAGCTGGAAGATGTTAGTAATATGGTGAAGATGGCGTGTTGTTTCCAGTCAACAACATTAAAAAAAAGGAACAGAAAAGAAAAAGCAGTTACCCAAGGAAGGGAGGGAGGGAGGGAGGAGGAAGACAGGAAGAAAGTGGGAAGGGAGGGAGGGAAGGAAAGAATGAAGGACCCAAATAAGCAAGGAAAGACAAAGCTGAGTAAGTTAAGTTATAGTCTAAAAATGAAGCCAACTAGAATGGGGCATCATTTTGAACAATTAATTGATGGATCTTAAGGAAAGAAAAACAGATGTCCAGGACTTTTTCATCTTGCTAAACTGAATTTCTATACCCATTAAATAACTCCTCATTTCTTCGTCCCCAAAGCATCTAGCACCCACCATTCTGCTTTCTGTTTCTATGAATTTGACTAATCTAGGTACCTCATATAAGTGGCATGATACAATATTTGTCTTTCTATGACTAGCTTATTTCTCTTAGCGTAATGTCCTCATGGTTCATCCATGTTGAAGACAAGATTTCATTTTGATTGTAGAACAAAATGTACATGTTATCAAGTTGTTTTGGGTTTGGGCTTATTGCGCTTTGTTTCTTGCTACTTTTTGTACATGGAAATTGCATCTACTCCTCAGTACCCACTGACCCCTTCCTCCAGTTCTTTTTACACTGTAGGTTTAGTCCGTTTGTTCCTTTACTATCACTGTAATAAGTTCTCAGGGAGGGGAGACAAGTGTTTAAGTCTTTGATCTTGAACCAAAAGTCTTTATACTTTTATTTCTTCAAATTAAAAATGTACTTGAAACTGAAAACAGCTAAGATGTCCTTCAATAGGTGAATGAATAAGCAAACTGTTGCATATCAAATATTATTCGGTGATTAAAACAAATCAGCTGTCAAGCCACAAAAAGAGATGAGCTATCAAGCTGTGAAAAGATGGAGAAAACTTAAATGTAGATTGCTTACTGAAAGAAGATGGTGTGGAAAAACTACACAGTGTAGTAATTTTTCCATAGATATATTTGAAAAGGAGTGATTCATATTTGAAAGCCCTTCCTGTCTCACCTGACAGTTTTCAAAATAGGTAGTCTAGCACTTCTGTTTGTTATTTGGGGGACTTCTTTGCCCTGTTTTTTTTTTTTTTCTTTCATAAAAGCTGTTTGTTTAGTTCCTTCAAGTTTTCCTTTTTTTCTTTTTGAGACGGAGTCTCGCTCTGTCGCCCATGCTTGGAGTGCAGTGGCGCAATCTCGGCTCACTGCAAGCTCCGCCTCCCGGGTTCACGCCATTCTCCTGCCTCAGCTTCCCGAGTAGCTGGGACTACAGGCGCCTGCCACCACGCACTGCTAAATTTTTTTTTTTTTTTTTTTGTATTTTTAGTAGGGACGGGGTTTCACCGTGTTAGCCAGGATGGTTTCGATCTCCTGACCTCGTTATCCACCCGCCTCTGCCTCACAAAGTGCTGGGATTACGGGCGTGAGCCACCGCGCCTGGCCAGTTCCTTCAAGTTTTCTACAAGGCCATTAGAAAACCTATTCGGATATGTCTTTGATCTAAAATTATTTTCCCGGCTTGGCCAACATGGTGAAACTCCATCTCTGTTAAAAATACAAAAAATCAGCCGGGCGTGGTGGCACTTGCCTGTAATCCCAGCTACCCAGGAGGCTGAGGCAGGAGAGTCACTGGAACCCGGGAGGCGGAGGCTGCAGTGGGCCAAGATCACGCCACTGCACTCCAGCCTGGGTGACAGAGCGAGACTCCATCTCAAAAAAAGTAAATTTTTTAAAAAGTATTTTTCCTATCTCTTCCTCTCCTCTTATTTAAAAAATCAGAAAGAATATGGAGAATCTAATAAAAAGGAATTTATCATCATTTGATTCTTCCACGTTTTACTTGTGAGATACATTGAATTAACAAAAGAATATACATCTTATTATATTTCATTAGCTCAGGGTTTTTGTTTTGTTTTGTTTTGTAGAGAAACAGGGTCTCACCCTGTCACCTAGGCTAGAGTGCAGTATGATCATAGCTCACTGCAGCCTCCTGGGCTCAAGTGACCCTCCCACCTCAGTTTCCCGAGTGGCTGGGACAACAGGCACAAGCCACCACACCTGGTTACATTAGCTTAGCTTTCATTGATAATCCCTGGATAATCTAAATCAGAATTCTTTCATCCTTCCTTTTGGAGAGACAGCACAATTGGCTTGTCTCATGGAGAAACCTGTTTTTACCTAATTTATGTCTGTTTGGTTTTTTAGAAATATTTTCCCTCAAAATAAAAGGTTGATTAGTAATTTAGTGCAGATTTTACTGAAGGAGTGTTGTTTTCATCAGTCAACTGTGGTCTGCATTACTACTAATTAGTACTGAGGCTGCTGCCCTCTAGTGTCGGGAATTAATGGAGAAAATTATCTATGCTGGTGAATAGACAGGAAGGCAGTGAGAGAGTGTCGCCAATCCTCATAAGATCTTTTACACCAAGTCATTTAATGAGCAGTGCATCTTACCAAACAAAACAATGGAAATGGTCATATTTAATGCCTTAAAGAGTATGAAGACTATAATATGGTAAATGAAAAATACCATATCTCTCTGATTCAAAGATATTTTAATGTCTACCTTGTTAGAAAACCTCTTTAATGTAAGTAGCAGTTTTATGTTGTGTTTCTGCTTCAGAATTTTTTCACGTCATTTTCTCTCTGAAATATTTCATTATTTATATAAGTAAAAATGAGGAAAAAACCTAAGTGTCCATGAATAAATAAATGGTAACATAAACTGGAACACTCTGGAGTGAAAAGAATAGCATGGCTCTATATGTATTAAAATGACCTCCAAGATATGTAGATATAAAGAGAGATATAGATACATAGGTATATAGGTTTATTTTTTTTTAAATTTTATTTTATCATAGTAAGAACACTTAACATGAGATTTACCCTCTTAACAGATTTTCCAGTATTCAATACAGTGTGGTTAACTGTAGGTACAGTGCTGCACAGCATATCTCTATAGTGAATTCATCTGGCTTAACTGCAACTTTATGCCCCTTGCTTAGCAACTCTCCATTCCTCCTTCCCTCCCAGCATCTGGCAACCACCATTCCACTCTTTAATTCTATGAATTTGACTATTTTAGATACCTCATAAGTGAAATCATGCAGTATTTGGCCCTCTGTGCAAGATATACGTGAAATAAGCAAGTTATAGAACAACATGTACAATTTGATGCCATATATATAAAAAAAGAGTTAAAGCAAAACTGCATTTTACAAGTATGTAGATGTGTAGTAAAGGTCTGGAAGAATGTATTACAAACTGTAAGCGGCACCTCTAAAGGTGGGGTCTGGGAATGAGAGTAATGGTCAATGATTGATGTCTGTAGCTTTATCTGTATTATTAGTATTTTTAAAATAAGAGAAATGTGTTACTTTAATTCATAATAATTAAAGTAAAATTTAAAATATAAATAAAAATTAAGTGGTCAACTGTCTGACATTGGCTTTTAAGGGCAATAGGAGTTCAAAGTCAGGAAGATTTTTTGTAAGAGGTAGAATTTGAGCTGGGACTTGAAGAGTAAGTAGGATATGAATAGATAATGGATATGGGGGCAAAAATTTAAAGTGGGCACATAAGAATAATAAAATGGAAAATGACACTGATCAGGGAAATGAAACTGAGCAGGAGGCATGCAGAAACCATGAACAGATTTCTTAAGTATAGCGTTATGTATTGTGCTACTATGGCGAGTAAGTATAGGTGAAGGAAAACTAGTGTTTATGAGTGATCATGTAGCAGACATGGTACTTACTAGATACTTTCATGTAGAAAGCCTCTTAATTCTCCCAAGGATTGTTTGAGGTAGTTATTTCCATTTTTTTAAGCCTATGCACAAACCCAGGCTCAGAGAAGTGTAGAGAAAGGGGACTATTTGAATCCAAGAAGGTTTCGAACTCCTCTGCCCTTTGGGATCTGACCCCAACCTTTCTAATTTTTACATTTGATGTAATGAGAAGTGAACTCTATTGCTGATTCTTGGCTGATTAATCTGGCTGCAGCATGTAATTAGGATGAGATGGAATGGAGTTATGGAGGGGATCCTAGAAACTCTCATAGAAATGTAGATATAAAAGTTTTACATAAGGATGTTTGCTTTGTAAGAAAATCAGGGAAAGAAGCCATAAGACTCACTAGCAAATTGATCTGTCTTCTTTTTAAAAAGACAGAAAATGATAGTTCCCATTTCGTTAAATCATATATTTTGCTAACTTTGAATCACATCTTTTAAAAGAAAGAAATTAGAATTTAAATTCACATGTCCACCTCTCTGATTCCATTCTCCTCCCTTCTTCCTTTCCTCAAAGTAACCAAGGCATATCTAGGAATACTAGGGTTTTGTTTGATTTTCTTGTTCAGTTAAAATATCATTTTGTTTTTCACTTAAATGAAGATAACTGTGGGAGGCTGGGTGTGGTGGCTCATGCCTGTAATCCCAGCATTTTGGGAGGCCAGGGCAGGAGGATCGCTTGAGCCCCAGAGTTTGAGACCAGCCTGGGCAAAATAGGGAGACCTCATCTCTACAAAAAGTAAATAAAATTAGGTGGGCGTGGTGGCATGTGCCTATAGTCTCAGCTACTTGGGAGGCTTAGGTGGGAGGATTGCTTGAGCCTGGGAGGTTGAGGCCGCAGTGAGCTGTGATGGCACCACTGCACTCCAGCCTGGGTGACAGAGTGGGACCCTACCTCAAAAAAAAAAAAAATTTTTTTTTTGACAGATATTGCCAAATTGCCTTACAGAGAGTGTGCACCAATGTATTCTTCTACCAACAATATATAAAAGTGCCTGCTTTCTCAAATTCTTGACTCTACCATGCAGTATCAAATATTTTTTCTTTGCCATTGTGAAAAATAAAAATTATATTTTATTTTAGCTTTAATTTCCATTTTTCTTATAAGTGAGGTTGTATATTTTCATATACTTAAAAGATAACTGTATTTCCTTTTCTATGAACTATTCATATCTTTTGCTAGCTTTTCTATTGAGTTATTAATCTTTTCTCCTGTTTTAATGCTAAAGAAATAAGCCTTTGATTGATTTATCATGTATTACAAATGTTTTTTCTCAGTTTGTCTTTTGAATTTATATATGTAATTTTTATCATGTAGAACATAATTATAATTTTATTGACAGCATAGTATTTCACTTGGTAAATATATCATATTTAACCATTTCCTTTTTGCTGGATGTCTTAAAGTATTCTGATTTTTAAAAACTATTTTGAATAATGCTGAGAGCATCATTTTGCATATAACTTTTTCCCTTAGATTATTTCTATAACATGTAAAGATGACATATACATGATATAGAGGTATTTAACTTCTGGGAAATGCAGTCAGACCATAATTGTAGCCTAATTTCAGAAGAATATGAAATTTGGGCTTTATTGAAAAAGAAAAAGCATATTATTGTTTCTTGGTAGTTTTCATGCTGATGGGCAGGGTTCTCCTGTTAGTAGTATTTTCACCATTTCAAAATATGCATTAAACATCAAGCCATGAATCTTTTGTCTGGTATACAGGTATACGTTAAATTAAGCATAAAACTATGGAATCTCAGTTGACAGAAACCTAGATATTATCTTATTTAAGCTCCTACTCGGAATAAAAACATGTTCTGTAGTATCCCAAACAGGTAACTTCCGTATGAGAACATTTCTGGTATAATGGAGTCTTATCTTACTTAGGAGTTAGATTCCAAAGTCAATAAATAATGTTAATGGTGTAAAATTTTAAAATCACCCTTGTAAACCCTTAAATTGTCCAAGAACTACAAGATACATGATTTCAAGTATCTATCCTTATATAGTAATATATGAGAATATGTAACATATGTAGTAATGTGCCATATATAATAGAGCACATACACAAAATACAATTTTAATATTTAGGAGGCAGGGCTAAATACATATAGTGGAGTACATGTAAGCTAAGTGTAATAAAGCCATACTATATAGTGCAGTGTTGTAGGGTAGAAAGATTTCTGCTTCTAGAAATGACAGATGAGGTAATTTGGACAATCTTCCTCCAACAACTGGAAAAAATAGATAAAATATAGATTTAAAAATCTGTTTGAAGGTGTTATTTAATGTTAGTCAAGAGTTTCCAGTTCAAGATTTGGAAGAAGAAGGAAATTCCAGGCCATAATCTAGAAGAAGACAGAAATTCAGAGAGCTGAGTTTAGTATTTAGGGCCACTTTTGCCCAGGGCACATTTACTGATCAGGATAGGCAGCTAAGAAGATTGGCAGTCTTTTTGTTAGCCTTGCTAGTATAGCAGGACAAAAATTGGAATCTAGGCCCTACTGCGGGTGGAGACCCTGAAAACACTCTTACTTTAGGTTAGAAGTTCAAAGGGCTGCCCTGTAAATACTGGTGAACTCAAAGTAAACACTCCTCGTACAGACTATATTCCAGTTTTGGGTCATTTGGATGGCTTGGAAATTGGATTAAAGTGAACCTAGATTGCTAGTGCGTTCAGCTGCCTAAGAAAAGCAAAACAACAAACAAACAAACAACAACAACAAGTTTCCTGGAGGGAGGTAGCTTCATCTTAGTTTCCAAATTATTCCTACTAATAATATTTTAAATATAATACCTAATATTACAAAATAATATAAATATAATAGTACAGAGTCAAAGATAACCAAACATATAAGGAAGCAAGTCAACATAGACAAGAACCTGCAGAAACAACAGATAATGCAAACTGACCTGCAAGGGCTCCTATATTTATCAAATGTAGACTTTAAAATAACTAAGATTGTCAAGATCAAGAAGAAAAAAGATTAAAATTGAGCAGAGAGCAGAAGTAAGAGTAATCTCATAAGTTAAATTGGTGGAGAAATGAAAATAATACAAAGAGTAAATTTTTAAAAATAGAAATTCTGAAACTGAAGAAATACAATAACCAAAATTGAGAATTCAATGAACAAATTTAACAACACTTTAGAGAGGAATCAGAGAGAGAATTAACAAACTACAAGATAGGTCAGTGAAAAATATTCAGAACAAAGCATGGAATGACAAAAAGATGGGGGGAGAAGTGGGGGAGTAAAAGAGAGGCTATGAGACATAAGATGATACAGGAAAAGGTCTAACATGCTATTCATTGGAATCTCTTAAGGAGAGGAAAGAGATAGTTACTATGAAATTTCCTAAACCGATGAATGACATTAATCCACAGGTTAAGAGTTTGGGGTTACAAAGGAATATAAATCATTCTATTACAAAGATATATGTACACGTATGTTCATTGCAGCACTATTCACAATAACAAAGACATGGAATCAACCCAAATGCCCATCGGTGATAGACTGGATAAACAAAATGTAATAGATATATATATATGTAAATATATATATATATACAATGTAATAGATAATATATAAAATGTAATAGATATATATCTCCATAGAATACTATGTATACATAAAAAGGATTGAGATCATGTTCTTTGTAAGGACATGGATGGAGCTGGAAGCCATTATCCTCAGCAAACTGACACAGCAACAGAAAACTGAACACCGCATATTCTCACTTACAAGTGGGAGCTGAACAATGAGAACACATGGACACGGGGAGGGGAACAACACACGCTGGGGCCTGTCCAGGAGGCGTGGGGAGGGAGAGCATCAGGATAAATAGCTAAGGCATGTGGGGCTTAATACCTAGGTGATGGATTGATAAGTGCAGCAGACCACCATGGCACACATTTACCTATGTAATCGGCACATGTATCTGGAATATAAAATAAAGTAAAATTTTAAATAAATAAGAGTTTGGGGTTAATTTGTATTCTGTAAACTTTTCTCCTTGATTACATAAGTAATCCTTCCCTATAAAGATATAAGGAACAATCACATTTTTTTTTAGTTTTGTTTTTCTGTGCATTTATGTGTATTTTAAAAATATGGAATTGTATTGCACGTATGGTTTATATACTTACCCCCTTAATATATCTAAGTGTTTTTGCATATTAAAATTCTATTGTGGTTTTTAATACATTATTTTAATGTATTATTACATCAGCCTTTTTATTTAACCAGTTTTCTGTTAACATGTGGCTTGCTTACTTTTTTATTATTATTAACATTACTTTAGTGAATATCTTTATGACTAAATCATAACGTGCATCCGTAAGTATTTCCTTGGGATAAATTTCTAGAAGTAGAATTGCTAAAACAAAGACTATTTAATATTTAAGCTACTTAAAACATTGGCAAATTGTCATCTGAGATGTTGTATCGATTTATAGTCCCTCTGTAGCAGATTGTATTTTTAAAGATGGCTGCACCTATATGTCCCATTCCACATGCTCTTCTTATTGTGTGACTTTGGTACTCCTCAATTGAAAGGTGGGATCTGTGTTCCCTCTGCTGGAACCTGGGTGGACCTTTGTAACTGTCTAAAGAAATACACTACAAAGCAGGTGCGGTGGCTCATGCCTGTAATCTCGGCACTTTGGGAGGTTGAGGCGGGAGTATTGCCTGAAGCTAGGAGTTCAAGCCCAGCCTGGGCAACATGGCAAGACCCAATCTCTACAAAAAATTAAAAGTTAGCCAGGCATAGTGGTGTATGCCTGTAGTCCCAGCTACTTGGGAGGCTGAGGTAGGAAGATTGCTTGAGCCTGGGAGGCGGAGGCTGCAGTGAGCTGTGTTTGCGCCACTGTACTCCAGCCTAGGTGACAGAGTGATACTCTGCCTCAAAAAAATAAAAATAAAAATAATAAATACAGTGCAGTGGAAGCTAACCTGCGTTTCAGAGCTAGGCCATAAAAGGTAATATGACTTCCACTTGGCTTGCTTGCTCATGGGACACTTGCCTTTGGAACCCAACATTGCAAGGAAACCAAGGCCACAAGGAGTGGCCTCTGTAGGTGTTCCATTTGATGGCCTCCACTAGGCCCCAGCCTACAGTCAGCATCACTGCCAGATAGACAAGCCTACAGCAGGACACAGACAAGCCATTCTGGCTGTGCCCTTTCTGAATTCCTAACCCATAGAAACTGTGAAAGAGAATTAATGATTATTGATTGAAACCATTAAGTTTAGAGTGGTTTCTTACTAAGCCATAGCAATAAATATACTCTCATTCTCCAGCACTGGGCTTATTCATTTTAAAAACTCTTAATCAAGTTTTAGGTGAAAAAATGGTATCTTGTTTTGATTTTCATTTCCTTGGTTACTAGAGTTAATTTTCATTCCCCAGCACCGGGCTTACTCATTTTAAAAATTCTTAATAAATTTTTAGGTGAAAAATGGTATCTTGTTTTAATTTTCATTTCCTAGATTACTATTGGTGTGGGGGGAAGCAATGGTTAGCGTGCTAGGTATAGATATTATTTCAAACTCAGTAAGTCTAATACTGAACTCATTATCTCTCTACTCCCAACTTGTTCCTCACCCTCCTTGCTCCACAATCCAACTCTTACTAATCTTTCACTCTTCAGTTCAATTATTACTTACACTGGGTGCAGTGGCTTCACACCTGTAATTCTAGCACTTTGGGGAGGCCAAGGCAGGAGGATCACTTGAGCCCAGGAGGTCCAGGCTGCAGTGAGCTGATATATCCCCACTGTACTCCAGCCTGAGCAACAGAATGAGACTCTGTCTCAAGAAAAAAAAAAAGACAAAAACACAAACAAACAACCCTACAAATACGCCAAAGTTTCAGTGGCTTATACAGTTAAAGTTTATTTCTTGCTCACATTACAGCCCAGGGCTGGTCCATGAGGTAGGAGGTAAAGGAGGGAGATTTTGCTCCGTGAAATCATTTATTCCATCTTGTTGCTACATACTCCTCTAGGTCCTTAGAGTCCTCTCTGTTTAATGGGTAAATGGGGAAAGAGGAGTGGTGGGGGAGTAGGTCTGGGGCTAGGCATGGAAGTGGTGCACATCTCTTTCATATCCAGTGACCACAACTCTGTCACACGGTCTCATTTAGCTCCAAGGGAGGCTGGCCATGGTGCCCAGGGAGAAGAGTAGAACACGATTACTGTTTTTTACAGGTGAGGATACTGGAGTGAAATTACCTGTTCCAGTTCATAAAGCTAGTGATAGATGCTACTGGAGCCCTTGAACTTAGTATACTTAGTGCCTCACATGATCACTTACTGACAAAACCTGTGGAGTTTGAAAAGTTAATCTCAAAAATCATCACATCTGCTTGGAATCTAAAGTCTAAGGAAAGGTGAAGTGACTTGTTCAGGATGATCTAGCTAAGCAGTTTCTGACTCAAGATCAGGGCCAAACCTTCTAGAATTATAGTTCAGTGATCTTTCTCTCCTGCAGTGGTCTACTGAGCACATTAGCCATCAATTGGATTCTTTGTTGGTCAAGAAAAGTATGATGTGTCAGAATATTTGTAGAAAGACAATAAACATTTGAAATATTTTATGTTGACTACCTTATATGAGAAATATTTTTTACTTAAAACTTAACAGAGACAAGTTTGACTATGTCATTGAACAGTAAAATTGAGCTCAATGTATGTGCTTTGTTAAAATTATAGTTTTTTAAAAAAAGATAGGTATTTTTTGAAACAAAATAATTAACTTTTTTTAATTTTTCACACTAATTTGGTATATCTAACATTCATAAGTGATAATATTTCAAGGATTATTGTCTGCTTTGGGGGTACTTAGTACTTCATTTCGTGGATATGATTTTTGTGTTTATTAAGCAATTATTCAAACAAATCTCATTTTATATGATGAGTATATTTTATATTCAAGTTTTTTATCTAAGCCAAATTTATGTTAATTTCTACCAATTTTTTAAAGTTAGGGAAATTAAATTTAGAATTACACAAAAATTATTTAAATAGGAAAGAATGATTAGTTTAGCATGAATATATTTTGGACTTAATAAGGAAACATCTGATTTAGAAAAGCTGTTCTGCTCCAAGACTCTAGACTTGGATCTTCAAATTGGCTTACCCTCAGAAGTAAATGTCAGCTGTGTTTACCTTTCAGATTTTCAGATTGCACTTTCCTATTTTAACTTCTAGTTAGAAATAAACTTTGAAATTTGTTTGTCTTTCATTCAAGATGAGGGGCAAAATAATAAATAGATAAAATAAAAATGTTTTTCTCTGTAGTTATATAAAACTGGTATTTATTATTTAGACACAAGCCTCTGTCAGTAACATTTAAAAATGTTATGTACAATTTTGCAACTTTAGAAGTATTTGAGTTATTAAGAGTCAATTTTGTATATTGGCTCCCCTTTAGATGTATAACAATATTAGAATTTGGGATTTTTTTTTTTAGACAGAGTTTCACTCTTGTTGTCCAGGCTGGAGTGCAAATGGCATGATCTCCGCTCACTGTAACCTCTGCCTCCCAGGTTCAAGCAATTCTGCTCCAGCCTCCCGAATAGCTGGGATTACAGGTGCCCACCACCATGCCTGGCTAATTTTTTGTATTTTTAGTAGAGGCGGGGTTTCACCATGTTGTCCAGGCTGGTCTCAAACTCCTGACCTCATGTAAGCCATCCACCTCAGCCTCCCAAAGTGCTGGGATTACAAGCATAAGCCACCGCGCCCAGCCTGAATTTGGGATTTTTAATATATATTATGTTCTTTTAGATCTGTTCCAGTCTTCTAAACAATGCGATTCATGTGTTTGAGTTTATTTAAGCTGTTAGGTTTTGTACTAGAATACTAATAGAGTAGATTCAAATTGTGTTAGAATTATTAAAATAGTAGGTTTATAAGATAAGTAGGAAAAAAGATTTACAGGCAAACTCTTTAATATGGTTTGGCTGTTTTGTCCCCTGTAAATCTCATGTTGAAATGTGACCTCCAGTGTTGGAGGTGGGTCCTGGTGGGAGGCGTTTGGGTCATGGAGGTGGTTCCCTCATGAATAGCTTGGTTCTCTGCTGGTGATAATAAGGAGTTGTTACTCTGTTAGTTCACATGAGGGCTGATTGTTGAAGAGCCTGGCAGCTCTCTTTTGTTCCCTCCTTCACCATGCGATAGGCTGGCTATCCTTCCCTTCTTCGATGACTAAAAGCTTCCTGGGCCTCACCAGAAGTGGAGCAGATGCTGGTGCTATGCTTGTACAGGCTGCAGAACCATGAGCCAAGTAAACCTAATTTCTTTATAAATTACCCAGCCTCAAGTATTCCTTTATACCAATGCAGACAAACTAACGCACTTCTCATTGGCAAACTTAATTTTTTTTTACACTCTTTTATACACATTTATATTTATTATACATAAATAACATAGAAGTCCCTAGTTATGAACAGAATATGTTCAGAAAACTTGGGCAAGTTCAAAATGATCCTTCATAAGTGAATGTTAATGCTTTCACTGGTCGGCAGGCAGAGTTGATGTGAATTTTGGTCTGGTGTGTAACCTTCTTCACATCTGTGAAAGTTTGTAAGAAGTTAATTTTTTTTAAGTGGTTTTAGAAAAATCAATTCTTTCATGTTTTCTTTGAATTTGGGCCTTATGGTTCTACAATATAGAAAAAAGAAAACTCCACAAGTATTATGTAAGAAGATACTTTCTTTTCTTCATTTCAGCCATGTAAAGTTGAAGCAAACCATAGGATTAGAACCTAAAGGAAAATTTTTGGTATACAGGTAAAATTTGAAAATAATGCATGGCTTTTTTTCTATATTCTGCACCTTACTGATTTCATACTAAACAATTAGCTTTATTACTGATGAAGTACAGAGAAATGCTAGTAGTCACTAAGATCTTTTGGATTTTCTGCAGGATTACATTTTTGGAGTACTAAAATTGTTAGGATTCTAAGATATGCTAGTTAAAAGCAAATTTATTTCAGATTGAATGCATTTACTTTCTAAATAATTAATTTTCATTTTCTATAATAGGTCAGTGTGTATATTTCTTTTTCTTCTTTTTTTTTTTTTTATTGAGACAGAGTCTTACTCTGTTGCCCAGGCTGGAATGCAGTGGCGTGATCTCGGCTCACTAAAACCTCTGTCTCCCTAGTTCAAGTGATTCTCCTGCCTCAGCCTCCCAAGTAGCTGGGACTACAGGCACACGCTACCATGCCCAGCTAATTTTTGTATTTTTAGTAGAGACAAGGTTTTGCCATGTTAGCCAGACTGGTCTTGAACTCCTGACCTCAGGTGATCCGCCCGCCTCGACCTCCCAAAGTGCTGGGATTACAGATGTGAGCCACTGTGCCCAGCCTGGTGTGTATGTTTCTTGAAAGCAGGTCAGTCAAATAGTTTTCCTACTGTCTTCCTCCTCTTTTTTTTTCCTGACTAGGCTTCTACCTTCAAGTAACCAATGAATTGTAAATAAGAGAGCACATTCAGAAAGCAAACAATAATTTGCATTTGAGAGAATGCCAATATATGTTTTATAGATTCAGATCTTATCAGTAGCTTTCTGTGAATGGGAAAAGGAGAGCAATTTGTGAGGTAAAAAATTATTCACATAGACACACAAGTAGTGGTTTTTCTCAGCCGTCATGAATACCTAACTAGTTTTTAACCATAAAAAAGTAATATATACATAAAATATCCAAACAGAATCATGGCTGTCCAATAAAAATAAGTCACTTTTCTACTTCAAACTCCATGCGTAATATCCCCTTCAGAGGTAATCACTATTTTTGGTCTCTTATATTTGCATGGAATATGTCTAGATGATGTATAAATATACACATACCTCTTTTTATAGAAATGAAAACACTGTATATATTCTTCTGCTCTCCTTTTCATTTACTATACCTGAGTTCTACATGAAAATTTCATTTAAAAATAGTTGGCCAGGCGCGGTGGCCCACGCCTGTAATCCCAGCACTTTGGGAGGCTGAGGCGGGCAGATCATGAAGTCAGAAGATCGAGACCATCCTGGCTAACACGGTGAAACCTCGTCTCTACTAAAAGTACAAAAAATTAGCCGGGCATGGTGGCGGGCACCTGTAGTCCAGCTACTCGGGAGGCTGAGGCAGGAGAATGGTGTGAACCCGAGAGGCGGAGCTTGCAGTGAGCCAAGATCGCGCCACTGCACTCCAGCATGGGCGACAGAGCAAGACTCCGTCTCAAAAAAAAAAAAATAATAATAATAATAATTAGCTTATAATTCTTTAGAATCTTCATATAGTTTATAAAATCGTAGTGATATAATGACTGTAGCAAAAAAATACAAATGTAAGTTCATCTGAATGGAGAATATGTGATAATTATGGCTACATAGATAGCTTTTTAGGTTATATTTTTAAAAGTTTATAACATCAACATCTAAATTAATGTCCACTGTTAAATAGTGGATAAATCTGAGTATAAAGTAGATTTCAAATGCCTGTTGTCATAATTATTTAGCTCTTTTTGCCATACAAATGTATTTATTATGTCTAGCATATCACGATTCTTTACTCATTTTTTTTCTCTAACTTACAAGCTTTTCAACAACCAGGAATTAGGTTAGTACTGGTTGTGAAGTCTGTAACTGGGAATGGAATTTTTAGGCCCTACTCTAGTAGATGTGCAGTTAAACATTAGGAAGTATACTCAGTAACCAACAGCATTTATGTCTGGTGGATCATTTATATATGTGTGTGTGTGTATACGTATGTATATACACATACATATATGCATATGTGTATATACACATACATACTCATTAGATATATATGCATATACTATATATACTACATATATACATACTGTATATATACACACATATGTACTATATACACATTATATATACTATATATACATCATATATATATACACAGTATACTTGTAATAAAAAGGAATATCATTTTGCTTTGTAACTGGAGTTAAATTGTTATCAGAAGCATTATTAACAGCCCCAACACAATTATTTTGTTTGTTTGTAGTGAGATGGTATAGGCTTTAGAGCCAGACCAGCCTAGGTTCCCATCCTGTCTAAATTTCCAGTGCCAACTCAGTGATACTAGGCTCCCTCTCTAGATCTTAGTTTCTTCATCTACACAATAGTAATATTAATAATAATACTACCCATACAGATTCTGCAGTGAACATTCTTATATGAATAAATGTTATTGTTCATATGAAGTATTTTTGTGGACAGAAATCTATGGGCCAAAAGGCCTGTGCAATTTAAAATTTGATACTTGCTGTAAAACCACTGTAAAAAGATTATCCCAATTTACATTCCTACTAGCAGGGTATGACAGTGCTATGTACCCTCTAAATGTGAAGAGTCTATTCAATTTTTGCCATTCTTATGCCCATCTTTAAATGTTAGCCCTCTTCAACTCTCTTTGACCTCTCTATGAAATCTAGTGGTATCTTAGACATGATAGTATCCCAGATATTGTTATTCATATTTTCCCTTAATAGCTATTCATATTTTTATGTAGGTTATTTGTTAGTGTGTGCAATTTATAAAACAGAAACTCCTTGAGTCTAGATTTTATATATCATCCATTAGTTTTAAGCAGATTAAAATTTCAGTTAATCTCATTCAGCTTCTCATTAGTTTGGCCATGTACTCTGGTTACTTTCATTTCTACTATAACCAGAAAACCATTTTGTTTAAATTGTATATTAATATGTTTTTATGTATTTCTAAGGAAAAATATACTGTAATATTTAGCACCTTTTATGTGCACTGGTTTATTATTCTGAATATTCATTATCATTGTACATACTATAGATGTTGAAGAAGTAAATAGAATGGACTCAATTCATATTAATCTTGAAGAGAGAAGTTATGTTTCATCTTACTTCCTTAATATTTGACTTTCCCAAAAAGAAAATACTAGAAAATTCCATGTAAGTCTTACTGTTATTATAATTGCATTTCTATTTGAAATTTGATATTCTTTTGTGAAGCACCATTTTCAGTGACAGGTATTCTTGAGATTTATGAAAATATAGTTAAAGTACATGACAATGAAATACAGAATCCCAAATATAGATGTTGGCATGCCCTGCCTCACAAACCGTGTTTGGAATGAATTTGTATTCTCATTCTTAATTAAGTTCACACTTAACACATAAAACGTTTTTATGGTCAACTTGTGCCATAGATAAATTGAATCCTTTTCTGTGATTTTTAAGGAGTAGAAATTTTTAAGGAGTAGAATTCATTTTGAATTGCAGAGGTCTAGGTAGGTAACTGGTAGGCATGTTTTGATGGTATTTATCCAGTGGTGTCTCTATTTCTCTTAAAACTTAATGTATTAGCCAGGCGTAGTGGCACATGCCTGTAGTCCCAGCTACTCAAGAGGCTGAGGCTAGATCACTTGAGCCCAGGAGTTTGAGGTTACAGTGAACTATGATTGAAACCTAACATAGACTCTAACTTAATTGATGTCCTTTTTTACTAAGAGGTTTATTTTGGATTCAAAGCTCTTAAATATCAATTATTTTAAAAGAACATTCTTTGATATGCATACAAATGCTATAAAATTAAAAGATATATAAATCACCCTCAACAGGCCCTTTCTCCTTGGGGACTCAGTGAATGGCAGGTATTATTTTATTATACATACAAAGAAGTAGCACTGTGGAATTTATATTGAATGTTGAACCTTGTGATATGTACATATTGACCCCTCAGAAGGGCTTAATATTAGGACTCTGCTTGGATTCCTGGTTAAGTTTTAATACTTCTTTTTTATAGAATCCCAAAACAAAAGAGCAGATTGAAAACCTGTTACGGAATGGGATGAACAAGGAGCTGCGAGATCGTCTTTGTTGCCGAATGACTTTTGGGACTGCAGGACTTCGTTCTGCCATGGGGGCAGGGTTTTGCTATATTAATGACCTTACAGTAATACAGTCAACACAGGTAAGTATTATAAAGTATTAAGAGTGTACTTTTGACTGGACATGGTGGCTCATGCCTGTAATCCCAGCAGTTTGGGACGCTGAGGCGGGCGGATCACGAGGTCAAGAGATCGAGATCATCCTGGCCAACGTGGTGAAACCCCTTCTCTACTAAAAATACAAAAATTAGGTGGGCATGATGGCATGTGCCTGTAGTCCCAGCTACCCGGGAGGCTAAGGCAGGGAGTAGGAGGTTGCAGTGAGCCGAGATCGCGCCACTGCATTCCAGCCTGGCAACAGAGCAAGACTCCGTCTCAAAATAACAAAGTGTACTTCTTCTCAGTCGGGTTTTTTTTTTTTTTGGCTTTATAAATTAGGTAATGCCATTCTAAACGCACACACACACAAAACTTTATTTCCCAGAAGTTACTGTTATGTAAGTAAAAACTGTAGACTCAATTCTGACCTTTAGTCTTGCCCAAGATTTTAGAAGTCATTTATGTATCTTCATGGTCACAGACTGACTTTCTGATTAAGAGTTATTTTGGTTGCCATTGTCAACTTCTTAACAATGTTGCTTTGCATTTGAAGCCAAGAAATGTATATTAGCATATCCAATTAATACAAAGAAACAAACTTAGATAGAAGAAACTAATTGCTCATTTTGGCATATGGCCATTTATAAAGGTTAACCAGAGTATTTGGAAAATTTAGTTGAAAATATTTTCCTTTATCACATATCCTTTATGTGGTTTTCTATATCCACATGAGAGGTAATATTAGTTGTGTAATACGATACAATTTGTTTTACTTCTCTCCATTGTTATGCAGCTCACTCTAGAAACAAATTGCTTCTCTTTGCAGTGAATCATCCTGTTTCAAATAACTATACTTTTGAGGCCAATAATGTATTTAGCTTATACTAAAAATAGTTCTGGGCTAGAGAATTGTTCAGTAGACATAATTCTAATTGATACTCCCAAACAGTAAATCATCTTTAACCTTATTCTGAGAGAATTCTCTAAAGCCAAAGCCTAATGCAGGGGTAGGAGAGAAGGAATGACAGGATGGTTGCATAGGTAGGATACCTGCCCTCCTTCCTCACCCGCCCCTTCCCCTATTCCTCAACCAGAGATGCTTTAGTTCATTCTTTTCTTATACATTTAGTCTCTTCATATGCTTTCATTCGAAGTGAAGATTTCTTGACTTTACAAAAAGGGGTGGGGGAGGTGTTTGAAAAGCAATTTCTACAGAAGTGCACATTTTCACTGGATTTGGGATTCCATGGTGTGAAGTGGAAAAGCCGGATGGAATCTGATTCTTAAGCCCTAGCCCTTTCTAGACTCTATTAGGTTGATACAAAAGTAATTGAGGTTTTGGTCATTTTTTTAATGGCAAAAACTACAATTACTTTTCCACCAACCTAATACATATAGGGAAATAAGATGCATTTTGATAGCAGAGATTAATATGAGGGTCTATGAGGTTTTAGGATAGTATGATCATTAGAAATAAGTTGTTGAATCTAGCTGATATACTAAGCATGCACTCACTCATAGCTTATAGGTTGGGAAAATTAATTGTACTTGAGAGACTCAGGCACCAGAAGTCACTGGGGCTTTGTTTGGTGCTACCACATACTTATTTAGCAGTGCCTGCCATATAATAGGTCTTCAATAAATCAGTATAACTTAGTTTTAATTGAATGAATGGCCTTAGGCATGACATTACATGGAGCTTTAATCTTGTCTCCTATTCTTAAAAGAAATATTGAAAGAGACCAAATTAGAAATGGTGTCTGCATTTCTTTCTTTCCAGGGTGTTAGGATTACATGTCCCATCTTTTACATGGAACTAATTTTAAAGGACTGTAATAATATAAAATGTTAAAATGTTATTTTTAGATATTAAAGTATTTATTAAAGTTAACAAATCATTCATAAGATAGTTAAATGGTTTTAGTTTGTCATCGTGATGTTGTCAATATGAAATACTTTATTTCATTATTTTGTCATCCATGACTGCAAATTTTCCTAGTCTATGGTATTATTTTTCTGTGAGATTTTAAAACCAAAGAATTACAAATGGGATCAACCATCATAAGAAATGTTCTAGTGAAGAACTGTGTTGCTGATTAAAAATGTCTGCATCATAAATAGGTCAAATTTTTTGGTTAACTTCAATCATATGCTCTAGCAAGGACTTAAGACAATTAAAATTCTGTTCTCTAGAGCCTTCAGACAAGAAACAATTTATGTTGGCTCTTCTAATCTTTTTTTTTTTAGCTTATTGATGCTCATGTTTCTTCTGCTTTTCTTAATGTTTTACTTATTGTATTGGATTTAGTGGTTTAGTAGTGGTTACTAAATAGGTATTTCCATGGTATTAAATGTGTCTGAAAATCCAGGACATGTTTGTCATCTTACATTTCTGGATTGAACAGTATTGCTCCCACACTGGTAAACATGGGCATAAAGGCAGAAGCCACTTCCCTAGGAGCCAGTCAGCTGCGCAGCAAACATAAAAATAAGAGATTCTGAGTCATATGAAATGCAAGCATCCATTAGGACTAATCTTTTGTGTTTATTTGCTTCAGGGGATGTACAAATACCTTGAGAGATGTTTCTCAGACTTCAAGCAGAGAGGCTTTGTGGTTGGGTATGACACTCGGGGTCAAGTAACTAGCAGCTGCAGCAGCCAGAGGTACAAAGTTAATTGTTTCAAAGATTAAGTTGAAATAGAATAAAACATATTTAAAACATTTTTTTGTCCAGTAGTAGGATTTCTGAAACAGTAGACTGTCAGATAGAAATGTGATCACATACTAATATTTACTTTAGAGCTGAAATAGAAGAAAAAGTGTCTCAAAGAACAGCTTTAGATTTTTACAGAAAGAAGTAAAAATTTAAAATATTTAGAGTTCATATTTAGAATGACATCATAGCTTATAACTTTAATATTTTGGCAAAGACACTGGGTAGTAGTAATTATGTAGCTTATATTCTCATTATATGCCTATTAGATTAGTTTTAGGGTGTTTTTATAAATAGATAATCATGTAGTGATATCTTTCTTTGGGGATAATAATGCATATTGAGTTTATCGAAGTCTCATATCACTTTTTCCATTCTTTTTGCCTTTTGCAGATTTCATTTCTTAGTAAAAGAGCCATCAAAAGATGAATGAGGGAAAAAGAGGAAATTGAAATATCAATTATGTTAGTTGTTAAACTCTTCTTTTAAAAAAACTTATTTATTTAAAATTTTCCAATTAGGGCATGAAGTTTAAATAATCAGTGATTATGAGAAAGGGATATATTAGGATACTATTTATTCAGACTAATTATAATATGAAACATTTATGTGGAAGGTTGGTTTTTAAAAAGTATGGTAGGTGAAGGACTAAGTGAAATCTCTCTTTTTTTAGGCTTGCTAAACTCACTGCTGCAGTCTTGCTGGCCAAAGATGTTCCTGTGTACCTTTTTTCAAGATATGTTCCTACACCTTTTGTAGTAAGTGTGTTGTGTTGGTGATCATATAGCTTGCTGCTCTTGAAAAGATTTCTTAAATCAACTAGGATTCAAATCTTTTTTGTGCATGTTGTTCTGTACTGAGTAATATAAGGGACCAATGGAAGGAAAACAAATTTTGCTTTGAGTTTATTTTCATTCAACAGACATTTGTTAAACTTAGCTAAGAACTTGATATATAAAAGTTGACAAGTCTACAGTTATAGTGGAATATGTTAATATCTTCTTTCAGAAATTATTCGTTGTGTAGACAAAAATGATGAAGGATAGATTTGAACACATTGTTAACAGGCTTGATCTGGGTGTGTGTGTGTGTATATCTGTAAAAATTCTCTATTGAGTGACAGTAGGATTTACATTATTATTAAGCAGAATCACAGTCTCAGCAAATGCCAAAGAACTGCTTATCAAGCCATATACCTGGACCCCAATGCAATAAAATCTGAAATAAAAAAGCCCATAAATCCTCCCCTGTTTGGAATTTTAAAAACACATTCGTAAACTATTCATGGATTAAGGAAGATAACATAATGCAGATTAGCAATGACAGACAGTCCTTGCTTTGCACGGAGCGTGGGGGCTATAAAGACAGCTGTACAAGCCAAAACCATGCCAAGTGATCTTAATCATCAATGAGAAAAATTATGACTGTTCCATGACCTTTAACATTTTTTTTTTTACCAAAACATTAAAAACACTTTTACTCTTGGTTAAAAATGTATAGGGAAAAGAAAAAACAATGATAAAACGAATGTTTATTTAGTACATTGTAATTTAAAACATTAAGAAACATTGATAACTAAAGTAATTTATTTCTTTGTAAAAAGAACTTTTCAGGAGGCCGGGGGCAATGTCTCATGCCTATAATCCCAGCACTTTGGGAGGCCAAGGTGTGTGGATCACCTGAGGTCAGGAGTTCGAGACCAGCCTGACCAACACAGCGAAACCCCATCTCTACTAAAAATACAAAAATTAGCCAGGTGTGGTGGTGCATGCCTGTAATCCCAGCTACTCAGGAGGCTGAGGCACGAGAATTGCTTGAACCTGAGAGGCAGAGATTGCAGTGAGCTGAGATTGCGCCGCTGAACTCCAGCCTGGACAGCAGAGCAAGACTCCATCTCAATAAATAAATAAATTAATAAAACCTATCAGGAGATAAACAGAGCTTGCTTCTTGTGGTTATAATTTATTTATATTACAAGGAAGCATCTTTTCTGTGCCTTGGCAAATCGTTAATATACCTTTCTGAGTTTGGATTCACTTCCAGCATCTTATCCTTTGTTAATTTCAATGTCGTGAAATATCTCTGGGAGTTCCTTTAATGTGAAGGTTTTTTTGTTGGTGTCACTTCCTCTGGGACATCTTCATCCTTCTCATCCTCGTTTAATCCATGTGTTCCCCTTCCCTACACTTCCTGGTAGTATGTCTAAAGTCTCTCAAATGGCAGCAGTGTCAGCATTCCCACTTGTTTTTTCTATAACTCCATTTATGTTTAATTCAAATTTCCCGCTATTATTACTCCTTTTTGTTTCTTTGCTGCACTTTCACCTCTGTTGGCCAATTCCCACTTTCCATTATCCATTTTTGTACACTGTCATGTGGGTCTATTATTGGGAGAAAAGGAGGCAATAGAGCCACATGTTTTGCAGTTTATGTGAGCGCTAAGTAACAGATGCTCAGTGACCAATCACTGACACCCTTTTAAAGAGTGATATGATTGATCACTCATCATGATGTGGCTCTGTTATAAATGTAGGGATGTGTGGACTGAAGAGTTAGAAGCCAAGTGTGTACTTGATGCAGTTATGGTTAATATTACCATGGTAACTGAAATTTGAACGTGTTGTTGGGAGACTGGAGTTATTTTAACAAAAGCATAGTATCAGTAATTTGTGTATAGGAACTGAGCAAAGCAAGGACTGCCTGTAGGTATTTAAAAGTGAGCAATAATGAAAACAATACATAGCAAAAATTATGGGATATAACTAAAGCCCTACTTAGAGGGAAATGTATAGCCTTAATGAATATATAAGGAAAAAAAGATTTTAAAATAATGAGTTGGCTTTCACTTAACATGTTTGTGCTAAAACAGAAGAAATCCAAAAAAGTAAAAGGAAGGAAATCTTATAATAAAGGTATGAGGAAAAATCAAGTAAATAGAAAATAAAGAGGGTATCAACAAAAGCAGTATCATACTATAATGCTTTTCCTGTTATTTAATCAAAGTTATTCTCATGTCAAATGTGTAAATAGCTAGGAAGCAAAATGGAATTATGGTGTTATTTATTTTTCAGCCATATGCAGTTCAGAAGCTCAAAGCAGTTGCAGGTGTGATGATTACTGCCTCTCACAACCGCAAGGAAGACAATGGATACAAGGTAAACCTTGGACTCCTGACCTTTGCTTATCTTATAGTTCATCTTTTTTATTCAAATAATATGTGCTGAGTATGTTTTCTATACTGGAGAGCAGAGCTAGACATTGGGAACAGGAAGTTAAAAACACTGAGGCTGGTCCTCAAAGAATGTGTATCCCTAATAGTATTTATTACTTCTCAATGTGTACAATTACAAAAATGTCTTCTTTAGTTCTTTTATTCCTAATTGTCCTTGATTTCTCTATCCCTTCCTAAATCCATCCTCTCTACCATTTCATAAAGTCACATTGCAGCAAGAACTTGAAAAATGAATCAGAGTTTTCAACAACAGAACCGGAGGAATGATACCTTATCCTCACTCTCCTCTGTCTCTGACTTTCTGCTGGAGCTGCTTCTTGGCCACAGGATTCCACTTGATGGGTCAGCCTCTGTGGCAGAAAGCAGAATGGAGAAGGGTGAAAAGTGGCTCTGGAGGGGACATAGAAGAACGCACAGTATTGAACCACCATTTGGGGCTTCTGGGTGGGTGATAAGCCTGCGTTCTTGTATTTGTTTTTCTTCTTATGTTGGAGGACTGCAGACATACCGAGCTCTGTTTTACTGGCAGAAATATTTAAATGCTAATCTAAGATTTTGGCCCTGGCCAGCTAAGTGAAGAATAGTGTTACCATTCATAGGGACAGAGAAGAAGCGTGGTTAATTCAGTTTGGGACATATTAAGTTCAAGGTGTTTGGGTCAACCAGGTAGCAATGTCCTATAGGTAGTTGGATATATAGACTTGTAGCTCAGGGGAGAAATGTGGACTTAAGTTATAGAGTTGTGGGTCACCACACATGTTAGAGCATATAAGAGTATTTGGACATCCTTTACTTGCATGAGTAGCCCAGAGAGAGTATAGAGCAGAAAGGAAAAAGGTCAAGAATGGATCCCTAGGGAATATCAACTTTAAAGGAAGGGAAGAAGAGAAGCTGGAGTTAGGAGAGTCTTCTACAAATTCTATGTCTAAAATAGAGGTTGAATATGTTTACCTCTGCCCATATCATATCCTCTACCATCACCATTCTAAACCATTGTTGTCTTCTTTTGAAAGACTAAATGAGATTGGTATCATAAAAACCAAAGAGATAAAAGAGTGCAAGGAATTATAGGTCCACTGTCAAAGAAAGCCAAGAACTCACGTCTCTTCTCTGATCATCTGACTGCACAGCCAACTGCCTACTTGATACATTGGGATGTCTAACAGACACCTCAAAATTAGTGTCTCTAGAACAGAGTTCTTGATTCCCCCACAACATATACACCTAAGAGTGGTCCTCCTTCAGTCTGTTATCTCTGTAAATTAACATTACCACCCACCCAAACAAAAACCAAGGATCATTTTTGATTACTTCCTTTCCCTAACATTTTATCTACGAACAGGATCTACAAATGCTATGTCTAAAATAGAGGTTGAATACGCTTACCTCTGCCCATATCCTCTACCAATCACCATTCTAAACCATTGTTGTCTTCTATCTGATCCAAAGCATCCTAACTGGTCTCTTCCCTGCTTCCATTGTTCTCCCTGCAATCCATTCTCCACAAAGCAGACAGACGATCTCTTAGAATATGAACTTTCCTACTTAAAGTTCTTCAGTGGCTTCTTATTCTTTTGATAAAACCCAACCCCCTTGCCTTGGAGCTTGTAAGTCTGCATAATCTGCCTCCTGCCTGTTTCTTCATTCCTTCCCTTCCTGCGCTCACTGCATTCCAGTCATACCGCTGCTCCCTTCTGTTCTCCAGCTCCTCCAACATAGCAAGCCCTTTCCCACTTCTGAGACTTTATAATTGTCTTGTCGTCTGCTTGGATTGCTCTTCCCCAAATCTTGCCAACTTGCTTATTTTTATCCTTTGGGTTCCTACTCAGATAGTGCTTCCTTGAAGGATCTTCCCTGGCTACCTTATCTAAAATGGCTTCCATCAGTGACTCTTTCTTGCCATCTTATTTCTTTCACAGAACTTATCACTGCTTCTTCCTTTTTTTTTTTTAAGAGATGGGGTCTCACTGTGTTGCCCAGGCTGGAGTGCAGTGTGGTATGATCACTGTAGCCTCAAACTCCTGAACTCAAGGGATTCTTTTTTTTTATTATTATTATACTTTAAGTTCTAGGGTACATATGCACAACGTGCAGGTTTGTTACATATGTATACATGTGCCATGTTGGTGTGCTACACCCATTAACTCGTCATTTACATTGGGTATATCTCCAAATGCTTTCCCTCCCCCCTCCCCCCACCCCACAACAGGCCCCAGTGTGTGATGTTCCCCTTCCTGTGTACAAGTGTTCTCATTGTTCAGTTCCCACCTATGAGTGAGAACATGTGGTGTTTGGTTTTTTGTTCTTGCGATAGTTTGCTGAGAACGATGGTTTCCAGCTTCATCCACGTCCCTACAAAGGACATGAACTCATCATTTTTTGTGGCTGCATAGTATTCCATGGTGTATATGTGCCACATTTTCTTAATTCAGTCTATCATTGATGGACATTTGGGTTGGTTCCAAGTCTTTGCTATTGTGAATAGTGCCACAATAAACATACGTGCCATGTGCCTTTATAGCAGCATGATTTATAATCCTTTGGGTATATACCCAGTAATGGGATGGCTGGGTCAAATGGTATTTCTAGTTCTAGATCCTTGAGGAATTGCCACACTGTCTTCCACAATGGTTGAACTAGTTTACAGTCCCACCAACAGTGTAAAAGTGTTCCTGTTTCTCCACATCCTCTCCAGCACCTGTTGTTTCCTGACTTTGTAATGATCACCATTATAACTGGTGTGAGATGGTATCTCATTGTGGTTTTGATTTGCATTTCTCTGATGGCCTGTGATGATGAGCATTTTTTCATGTGTCGGCTGCACAAATGTCTTCTTTTGAGAAGTGTCTGTTCATATCCTTTGCCCACTTTTTGATGGGGTTGTTTTTTTCTTGTAACTTTGTTTAAGTTCTTTGTAGATTCTGGATATTATCCCTTTGTCAGATGAGTAGATTGCAAAAATTTTCTCCCATTCTGTAGGTTGCCTGTTTACTCTGATGGTAGTTTCTTTTGCTGTGGAGAAGCTCTTTAGTTTAATTAGATCCCATTTGTCAGTTTTGGCTTTTGTTGCCATTGCTTTTGGTGTTTTAGACGACATGAAGTCTTTGCCCATACCTATGTCCTGAATGGTATTGCCTAGGTTTTCTTCCAGGGTTTTTATGGTTTTAGGTCTAACATGTAAGTCTTTAATCCATCTTGAATTAATTTTTGTATAAGGTGTAAGGAAGGGATCCAGTTTCAGCTTTCTACATATGGCTAGGCAGTTTTCCCAGCACCATTTATTAAATAGGGAATCCTTTCCCCATTTCTTGTTTTTGTCAGGTTTGTCAAAGATCAGATGGTTGTAGATGTGTGGTATTATTTCTGAGGGCTCTGTTCTGTTCCATTGGTCTGTATCTCTGTTTTGGTACCAGTACCATGCTGTTTTGTTTACTGTAGCCTTGTAGTATAGTTTGAAGTCAGGTAGCATGATGCCTCCAGCTTTGCTCTTTTGGCTTAGGATTGACTTGGCAATGTGGGCTCTTTTTTGGTTCCATATGAACTTTAAAGTAGTTTTTTCCAATTCTGTGAAGAAAGTCATTGGTAGCTTGATGGGGATGGCATTGAATCTATAAATTACCTTGGGCGGTATGGCCATTTTCACGATATTGATTCTTCCTATCCATGAGCATGGAATGTTCTTCCATTTGTTTGTGTCCTCTTTTATTTCGTTGAGCAGTGGTTTGTAGTTCTCCTTGAAGAGGTCCTTCACATCCCTTGTAAGTTGGATTCTTTCTGAAGCCATTGTGAATGGGAGTTCACTCATGATTTGGCTCTCTGTCTGTTATTGGTGTATAAGAATGCTTGTGATTTTTGCACATTGATTTTGTATCCTGAGACTTTGCTGAAGTTGCTTATCAGCTTAAGGAGATTTTGGGCTGAGACGATGGGGTTTTCTAAATATACAATCACGTCATCTGCAAACAGGGACAATTTGACTTCCTCTTTTCCTAATTGAATGCCCTTTATTTCTTTCTCCTGCTTGACTGCCCTGGCCAGAACTTCCAACACTGTGTTGAATAGGAGTGGTGAGAGAGGGCATCCCTGTCTTGTGCCAGTTTTCAAAGGCAATGCTTCCAGTTTTTGCCCATTCAGTATGATACTGGCTGTGGGTTTGTCATAAATAGCTCTTATTATTTTGAGATACATCCCATCAATACCTAATTTATTGACATATTTTAGCATGAAGGGCTGTTGAATTTTGTCAAAGGCCTTTTCTGCATCTATTGAGATAATCGTGTGGTTTTTGTCTTTGGTTCTGTTTATATGCTGGATTACGTTTATTGACTTGCATATGTTGAACCAGCCTTGCATCCCAGGGATGAAGCCCACTTGATCATGGTGGATAAGCTTTTTGATGTGCTGCTGGATTCGGTTTGCCAGTATTTTATTGAGGATTTTTGCATCGATGTTCATCAGGGATATTGGTCTAAAATTCTCTTTTTTTTGTTGTGTCTCTGCCAGGCTTTGGTATCAGGATGATGCTAGCCTCATAAAATGAGTTAGGGAGGATTCCCTCTTTTTCTATTGATTGGAATAGTTTCAGAAGGAATGGTACCAGCTCCTCCTTGTACCCCTGGTAGAATTTGGCTGTGAATCCGTCTGGTCCTGGACTTTTTTTAGTTGGTAGGCTATTGATTATTGCCTCAATTTCAGAGCCTGTTATTGGTCTATTCAGGGATTCAGCTTCTTCTTGGTTTAGTCCTGGGAGAGTGTATGTGTCCAGGAATTTATCCATTTCTTCTAGTTTATTTGCGTAGAGGTGTTTATAGTATTCTCTGATGGTAGTTTGTATTTCTGTGGGATCGATGGTGATATCCCCTTTATCATTTTTTATTGTGTCTATTTGATTCTTCTCTCTTTTTTTCTTTATTAGTCCTGCTAGCAGTCTATCAATTTGGTTGATCTTTTAAAAAAAAACCAGCTCCTGGATTCATTGATTTTTTGAAGGGTTTTTTGTGCCTCTATCTCCTTCAGTTCTTCTCTGATCTTAGTTATTTCTTGCCTTCTGCTAGCTTTTGAATGTGTTTGCTCTTGCTTCTCTAGTTCTTTTAATTGTGATGTTAGGGTGTCAATTTTGGATCTTTCCTGCTTTCTCTTGTGGAAATTTAGTGCTATAAATTTCCCTCTACACACTGCTTTAAATGTGTCCCAGAGATTCTGGTATGTTGTGTCTTTGTTCTCATTTGGTTTCAAAGAACATCTTTATTTCTGCCTTCGTTTCATTATGTACCCAGTAGTCATTCAGGAGCAGGTTGTTCAGTTTCCATGTAGTTGAGCGGTTTTGAGTGAGTTTCTTAATCCTGAGTTCTAGTTTGATTGCACTGTGGTCTGAGAGACAGTTTGTTATAATTTCTGTTCTTTTACATTTGCTGAGGAGTGCTTTACTTCCAACTATGTGGTCAATTTTAGAATAAGTGTGATGTGGTGCTGAGAAGAATGTATATTCTGTTGATTTGGGGTGGAGAGTTCTGTAGATGTCTACTAGGTCCACTTGGTGCAGAGCTGAGTTCAATTCCTGGATATCCTTGTTAACTTTCTGTCTCGTTGATCTGTCTAATGTTGACAGTGGGGTGTTAAAGTCTCCCATTATTATTGTGTGGGAGTCTAAGTCTCTTTGTAGATCTCTAAGGACTTGCTTTATGAATCTGGGTGCTCCTGTATTGGGTGCAAATATATTTATGATAGTTAGCTCTTCTAGTTGAATTGATCCCTTTACCATTATGTAATGGCCTTCTTTGTCTCTTTTGATCTTTGTTGGTTTAAAGTCTGTTTTATCAGAGACTAGGATTGCAACCCCTGCCTTTTTTTGTTTTCCATTTGCTTGGTAGATCTTCCTCCATCCCTTCATTTTGAGCCTATGTGTGTCTCTGCATGTGAGATGGGTCTCCTGAATACAGCACACTGATGGATCTTGACTCTTTATCCAATTTGCCAGTCTGTGTCTTTTAATTGGAGCATTTAGCCCATTTACATTTAAGGTTAATATTGTTATGTGTGAATTTGATCCTGTCATTATGATGTTAGGTGGTTATTTTGCTCGTTAGTTGATGCAGTTTCTTCCTGGCATTAATGGTCTTTACAATTTGGCATGTTTTTGCAGTGGCTGGTACTGGTTGTTCCTTTCCATGTTTAGTGCTTCCTTCAGGAGCTCTTTTAGGGCAGGCCTGGTGGTGACAAAATCTCTCAGCATTTGCTTGTCTGTAAAGGATTTTATTTCTTCTTCACTTATGAAGCTCAGTTTGTCTGGATATGAAATTCTGGGTTGAAAATTCTTTTCTTTAAGAATGTTGAATATTGGCCCCCACTGTCTTCTGGCTTGTAGAGTTTCTGCCAAGAGATCTGCTGTTTGATGGGTTTCCCTTTGTGGGTAACCCAACCTTTCTCTCTGGCTGCCCTTAACATTTTTTCCTTCATTTCAACTTTGGTGAATCTGACAATTATGTGTCTTTGAGTTGCTCGTCTTGAGGAGTATCTTTGTGGCGTTCTCTGTATTTCCTGAGTTTGAATGTTGGCCTGCCTTGCTAGGTTGGGGAAGTTCTCCTGGATATATCCTGCAGAGTGTTTTCCAGCTTGGTTCCATTGTCCCTGTCACTTTCAGGTACACCAAGCAGACCTAGATTTGGTCTTTTCACATAGTCCCATATTTCTTGGAGGTTTTGTTCATTTCTTTTTACCCTTTTTTCTCTAAACTTCTCTTCTCACTTCATTTCATTCATTTGATCTTCCATCACTGATACCCTTTCTTCCAGTTGATCAAATCGGCTACTGAAGCTTGTGCATTCGTCACGTAGTTCTCGTGCCATGGTTTTCAGCTCCATCAGGTCATTTAAGGACTTCCCTACACTGGTTATTCTAGTTAGCCATTTGTCTAATCTTTTTTCAAGGTTTGTAGCTTCTTTGTGTTGGGTTCAAACTTCCTCCTTTAGCTCAGAGGAGTTTGATCATCTGAAGCCTTCTTCTCTCAACTCGTCAAAGTCATTCTCTGTCCAGCTTTGTTCCATTGCTGGCGAGGAGCTGCGTTCCTTTGCAGGGGGAGAGGTGCTCTGATTTTTAGAATTTTCAGCTTTTCTGCTCTGTTTTTTCCCCATCTTTGTGGTTTTATCTACCTTTGGTCTTTGATGATGGTGACGTACAGATGGAGTTTTGGTGTGGATGTCCTTTCTGTTTGTTAGTTTTCCTTATAACAGTCAGGACCCTCAGCTGCAGTTCTGTTGGAGTTCGCTGGAGGTCCACTCCAGACCCTGTTTGCCTGGATATCAGCAGCAGAGGCTGCAGAACAGCGAATATTGCTGAACAGCAAATGTTCCTGCCTGATTGTTCCTCTAGAAGCTTTGTCTCAGAGGGGTACCCAGCCGTGTGAGGTGTCAGTCTGCCCCTACTGGGGGGTGCCTCCCAGTTGGGCTACTCAGGGGTCAGGAACCCACTTGAGGAGGCAGTCTGTCTGTTCTCAGACCTCAAACTCTGTGCTGGGAGAACCACTACTGTCTTCCAAGCTGTCAGACAGGGACATTTAAGTCTGCAGAGGTTTCTGCTGCCTTTTGTTTGGCTATGCCCTGCCCCCAGAGGTGGAGTCTACAGAGGCAGGCAGGCCTCCTTGAGCAATGGTGGGCTCCACCCAGTTTGAGCTTCCTGGCTGCTTTGTTTATCTACTCAAGCCTCAGCAATGGTGGGCACCCCTCCCCCAGCCTCACTGTTGCCTTGCAGTTCAATCTCAGACTTCTGTGCTAGCAATGAGCGAGGTTCCATGGGCGTGGGACCCTCCGAGCCAGGCACGGGATATAATCTCCTGGTGTGCTGTTTGCTAAGACCACTGGAAAAGCGCAATATTAGGGTGGGAGTGACCCAATTTTCCAGGTGCCGTCTGTCACCCCTTCCCTTTGCCAGGAAAGGGAATTCCCTGACCCCTTGCACTTCCCAGGTGAGGCAATGCCTCACCCTGCTTCGGCTCACATTCAGTGGGCTGCACCCACTGTCCTGCCCCCACTGTCCAACGAGCCCCAGTGAGATGAACCCGGTACCTGTTGGAAATGCAGAAATCACCCGTCTTCTGCATCGGTCACGCTGGGAGCTGTAGACTGCAGCTATTACTATTCGGCCATCTTGGAACTGCCTCTGCTATCCTGAACTCAGGGGAATCTCCAGCCTCAGCCTCTCAAGTAGCTGGGGCTATAGGCGTGTACCACTTGCCTGCCTTTTCTTTATTTCCTTCCTTCCTCCCTCCCTCCATCCCTCTCTCCCTACCTCCCTCCCTTCCTTCCTTCTCTTTCTCTTTCTTTCTTTTATTTTATTTTATTTTTATTTTTTAAGACAAGGTCTTGCTCTGTCACCAAGGCTGGAATGCAGTGGCACAATCACAGCTCATAGCAGCCTCAACCTTCCAGGTTCAAGCAATCCTCCTGCCTCAGTCTCCCAACCACAGGCATGAGCCATCATACCCAGCTAATTTTTTTATATTTAGTAGAGACAGGGTCTTGCTATGTTGCCCAGGCTGTGGGTCCAGTTTCTTTATGATGAATTATCTTATTTATTTGACCCTTCTCACCCCCATCCCCTAAATGTAAGTTCGTAGGTAGAGAGACTTAGTCTGCTTTGATATTCATTGCTGTTGAACATATTTGGCACATAGTGGACCCTCAAAGATTTTTTTTCCTTAATATGTAAGCACAAGATTAAAAAGTTAAACAGTAAAAAGTATCTGTCCCATCTCTGTCCCCTAGTACAGTTTCTCAGAAGCAAATACTGTTTCCGGTTTTCATTTCCGTTCAGGGATGGTCCACACATATATAAATATATATGTGTTTGTCACTTCTCCATCTTTTTCCCCATAAATGATAGGGTACTATATAATAGTGTTCTGTGCCTTGCTGATTTCACACAATATGTCATACAGACTGTCTTTTTCTTTCTCCCTCTCCCTTCCCCTCTTCTCATTCTATGTGTATGTATGTGTGTGTGTATATATATATATATGTATGTATGTACCTGTATATATACACACATATAGATGTACATATATATACATACGTGTGTATATATAGTCAATATGTATATTTTAACCTTGTGTTTGTATATTAAGAAAAAAATATGTATGCATGTGTGTGTGTGTATGTATATGTATATATTTGTATATGTGACATTGTATTTTTTGGAGAGCTTGGGAATGGAGAGGGCTCCTCTGTCAGAAAGTGTAGTGAGCCATGATCACACCACTGCACTCCAGCCTGGGCTACAGAGTGAAACTCTGTTTCAAAAAAGAAAAAAAAAAAAAAGAAGATGAATGTAGAAGAATGTTTATTGTGGCACTGTTTATACATAGCGGAAGATCAGAAGCAAATGAAATGTTCATCAATAGAGGATTGATTACATAAATTATGATTCATCTATATAGGTTTTTAAAGATGAATGAAGCAGATATACATATGTATGAATGGCATGAATATATACACATATGAATGATGTGAATATATATATGCATGAATATATATGCTTTATTCATAAAATTAATTTCATCTATGTATTTTTTAATGTGATTACTAGAAAATTTAAAATTTTATATATGGCTTGCATTTGTGGTGCACATACTTCTTTTGGGCACTGCTGATATATAGGATAGATTTTTAGAGGTGAAACTTTTGGGTTTTTATGTTTTTGTTTTTGTTTTTTGAGATGGAGCCTCACTCTGTCACCCAAGCAGTAGTGCAGTGACATGATCTCAGCTCACTGCAACCTTCGCCTCCCAGGTTCAACAATTCTCCTGCCTCAGCCTCCTGGGTAGCTGGGACTACAGGCGTGCACCACCATGCCTGGCTAATTTTTGTATTTTTGGTAGAGACAGGATTTCGCCATGTTGGCCAGGCTGGTCTTGAACCCCTGGCCTCAAGTGATCCTCCTGCCTCGGCCTCCCAGAATGCTGGGATTACAGGTGTCAGCCACTGCACCTGGCCTAGAGGTGAAACTTTTGGATCAAAGGGAATATGCAAAGAAAGTTTGGCATTCCCTATTCAAGGTGGTTGTACCATTTAATAATCTCATCAACAATATATGAGGGCCTTTATCCTATATCTTCCATGATTGTATTATCAAAGCTTTTAATCTTTGCCAATCAGATGGGTGGAAATGTTATTTTTAATCTGTACCTGTCTTATAAGTGAGGTTGAGCGTCTTTTCATGTATTTATAAGATATTTGTGTTTCCCTGAGAAGTCTGTTAAAGGATTTTTTTTTTAACAAACTTTATTTTCTAGAGCTGTTTTAGATTCACAGCAAAATTCAGTGGAGGGTTCAGAGATTTCCCATATACCCACTTGTCCCCACATATGCATTAACAACATCCCCCCTCAGAGTGGTACATATGATGAGCCTACATTGACATGTCATTATCACCCAAAGCCCATGGTTTATGTTAGGGTTCATTCTTCATTTGTACATTCTTTGCATTTTGACAAATGAATAATGACACGTATCCACCATTATAGTATCATACAGAGTATTTTCACTGCCTCCGGAATTCTCTGTGTCCTACCTGTTCATCCATTCCCCCTCTTTAACCCCTGGCAAACACTGATCTTTTTAATGTCTCCATAGTTTTGCCTTTTCCAGAGTATCATATTGTTGGAATATACAGTATATAGCCTTTTTAGATTGGCTTCTTTCACATAGTAATTCCTTCCATGTCTTTTCATGGCTGGAAAGCTCATTTCTTTTTTAGCACAGAAGAAGAATATTCCATTGTCTGGAGGTCCCACAGTTTATTTCTCCATTCACCTAATGAAGAACATCATAGATTCTTCCAAGTTTTGGCAATTATGAATAAAGCTGCTATAAATATTTGTGTGCACATTTAAGTATGGACGTAAGTCTTCATTCCTTTCAGTAAATACCAAGGAGTGTGAGTGCTGAATCATATGACAAGAGTATGTTTAGTTTTGTAAGAAACTGCCAAACTGTCTCTAAAGTGGCTATACCATTTTAAATCCCCACCAGCAATGACTGAGAGCTCCTGTTGCTCCACATCCTTGCCAGCATTTGCTGTTGTCAGTGTTCTGGATTTTGGCCATTCTAATAGGTGTGCAGTAGTATCTTATTGTTGTTTTAATTTCCATTTTTCTGATGACATATGATGTGAAGCATCTTTTCATACACTTCTTTACCATCTGTGTATTCTTTCTGGTGAAGTGTCTGTTTTGCTTTTTTATTGTTGAATTTTAAGAATTCTTTATATATTTTGGATAACAGTCCTTTTTCAGATACATCTTTCGCAAATATTTCTCCCAGTCTGGCATGTCTTTTTATTCACTTGGCAGTGCCTTTTGCAGAGCAGAAAATTTTATTTTCATTTTAAATCCAGCTTATCAATTCTTTCTTTCATGGATCATGCCTTTGGTGGTGTACCTAAAAAGTTATTGCCGGCTGGGCATGGTGGCTCACACCTGTAATCCCAGCACTTTGAGAAACCAAGGCGGGTGGATTGCCTGAGGTCAGGAGTTTGAGACCAGCCTGGTTAACATGGTGAAACCCCATCTCTACTAAAAATACAAAAAAAAAAAATTAGCTGGGCATGGTGGCAGGCACCTGTAATCCCGGCTACTCAGGAGTCTGAGGCAGGAGAATCGCTTGAACCTGGGAGGCGGAGGTTGCAGTGAGCCGAGACTGTGCCATTGCACTCCAGCCTGGGCAACAAGAGCGAAACTCCGTCTGAAAAAAAAAAAAGTTATTGCCAAACCCAAGATCCTCTAGACTTCCTCTCATCATATCTTCTAGGAGTTTTATAGTTTTTCATCTGTTAAACTATTTGCTCGTTATTCTTTTGCTGTTTCTTATTGATTTATGGGAACTCTTTAAATGTAAAAAGTAGCTCTTGGCCATCTGTTTTGCAGACATTTCCTCCCAGTCTTCTTGACTTTATTTATGATATTTTTCCATGCATGATATTATGGTATTTTTCCCATTTGAAAAAAAAGTTATTTTGGCATTTGTATTGGTATCATATTTTATTTATATATTAATTTAGAGAGGCTCGATATTTTGAGCCTCCCTATTCAAGAATAGGGTGTGTCTTTCTGTTCTTTCAAGACTTCTTTTAGATTCTTTACTAGCATCTTAAACATTTTTTCCAAGATAATTAAATCATTTATTGATTACACATGATAATGGATGATACACAAGCTTCATACCCATTTATAATTTTATCGGGTAACATTATTCAATTAAGATATATTGCATAGTATGTGTCAACAATCATTTTTATAACCAATAATTCCATGATTTTGCTTGGGTAATCCCTTTTAATGGTGAAGTTCAGGTCACAACAGTAATTATCAGTTCAACTACACCAAGGTTTCTGAAGACAATGATTTATCTACCCAAGCAAGTTCTACATAAACTCCAAATAGAACCTGGCATCACCCTGAAGGAATTCTAACTTCACACTGTTGGGGAAATTTACCAAGATGGCTTCAGAGTAGACTAACTTTACACAGCACATTAAAAAAAAAAAAAAAAGACACATTTATTCAGCATCATGATCAGACCATTACATTTAGCAATCAACAGCATGGGTGCAAAAAAAAAATCCATATTAAAACTCTTTGTTGGAATGCTTTGCACTTTCCATAGAACAGGAACTAAAATAACTTGTTATACAATTTGTCACAAGTACAGTCCTTGAGTTTTTTGCCCATACACATGAGTATTTGTCTAAAATATGTCTTCTTTGTCGCAGCTAGGCCCTGCCACCACTGTGCTTGGCTGAGTTCACAGATCTGTTGTAACCTATAGCTTCCCTGTCACTTCTTTGGCTCTCCTCTCATGCTAAGCTTTGTTTCCTGGCAGTAATTAAAATCTGCTACTGCTGCCATAGCTACTGCTGCTACTGGAACCACCATAGCCACCTTGGTTTCATAATTAGTAAAGTATCAGCATCTACCACCATAGGGGCCAGAGCTTCTGCCTCCAAAGTTTCTTCCCTTCATGGGTCCAAATTTTTTTTTGTTTTTTTTTTTTGAGATGGAGTCTCGCTCTGTTGCCCAGGCTGGAGTGCAGTGGCGAGAGCTCGGCTCACTGCAAGCTCTGCCTCCCGGGTTCAAGCAATTCTCCTGCCGCAGCCTCCCGAGTAGCTGAGACTACAGGTGTATGCCACCACGCCCGGCTAATTTTTGTATTTTTAGTAGAGACGGGGTTTTGTCACATTAGCCAGGCTGCTCTCGAACTCCTGACCTCAGGTGATCCACCCACCCAAAATCACTGTAGCTTCCACCACCTCCAAAATTGCTTCCATCATTACCAAATCCGTTATAGCCATCCCCACTGCCACCATATCCACCACCACCATGGCTGCCACCAAAGCCACCACAACCACTGAAGTTTCCTCCACAACCAAAGTTGTCCTTCCCACCAAAACCACCTCCACGACCACGACCAGTTTCCAGAGCCACTTCGATCTCTTTGGCTGGATGAAGCACTAGCCATCTCTTCTTGCTTTGACAAGGCTTTCCTAACTTCACAGTTGTGCCATTCACAGTGTGGTATTTCTGAATGACAATCTTATCCACGGAGTCATGGTCATCAAAGGTTCTTGCCACTGCCTTGGTCAGTCATGATTACAGTCACTTCATTTTTTTCCATACTGTTCAAAATAATCTCTTAGGTGATGTTCTTTAGTGTCTTCTTTAATGCTACCAACAAATGTCTTTTTCACAGTTAAGTAGGCACCTGGTCTTTGAGAATCTTCTCTTGAAACAGCTCTCTTTGGTTCCACAACTCTTCCATCCACCGTGTGTGGCCCTGCATTCATGGCTGCATCCACCTCCTCCACAGTGGTATATGTGACAAACTCAAAGCCCCTGGAGCACTTGGTGTTTGGGCCTCTCATTACCACACAGTTCGTGAGCATTCCCATTGCTCAAAATGGCTCCTCAGGCTCTCATCAGTTGTTTCAAAGCTCAACCCTCCAATAAAGAGCTTCCTCAGTTGTTCAGGCTCTTTAGGAGACTCTGACTTAGACATGACAGCAGGGGGGAAGAGAGACTTTAATGATGCTTCCTCAGCAGCATCCATGGGCAGAAAGGAGTAAACTGACCTAAACGTTTTTTTAAACTAGATTTTTCACATATTTTTTAATGTTTATTCCTGGACATATTTTGTTGCATGAATTTTTATGTTACTATATCAGATAGGAATGCTTTCTGGTGCAGATTAAGTAAAACCAACAAAAGCGGCTTAAGCTGATAGGAGTTCCTTTTTCTCACCTAACAAAACGTCCAGAGGTAGGTGGCCACAGGCATGGTTCTGTTGCTCCATGATGTCAGGCTTTGTTTCTCTGCAGTTTTTCTGGCCTTACCCTCAAGCATGGTCATCACAGGGTGGTTGCTGTACCTCCAGGCATCACGTCCACAGACAAGGCAAGGAGAAGGGGACAGAGAGAAAGAATAGGATTTTTTTTTCTTATGTTTTATAAATTTTCATGTGAGCTTTCAGGACTTACGGAGAGAATCTTTTTTGTGGCTTGAAATGTGGGAGCATCCCTCCAGAACAGTTTTGTTTGTTTTAAACATTCTGGGATTTTTGTTTGTTTTAAAAATTCTGCTAGAAACTCAAGGGTTTCACTGACTGGGGGCAGTTTCTGTGTTAATTTATTGTTTCTCATCCTAAAATAACTTAAGTGCAGACCTTGGATTTGAAAATTTTTTTAATTACCCAGAACTCAAGAAGAGACATGCTTCCTCATGATCTCTATAATAGTGGACAGGACTTTTTCTATTCTGCATTTTCACTGAGAGTGAAATGCTTCAAGGATGCCATTTTTATTTGGGGGTCTCAGTTCCAACTCCCTACCTCGCACATGGGCATTACAATCCAAGAACCAGATAAATGGACAGTTCTCAAACCCCAGGTAACCACAATATAAGTCCCACAGGCTTATCATTCTGCTTTTTAATTATTTTTTTCTCACTGCCTGGAGTTATCCCTTTCCTCTTGTGAATTATGCTGTGCATTTAAGATAATGTTTTCTCTGTTTTATGTAGCATTTTGAGGTGTTTATAGAGAACAGGTTTTTAGGTCATCTGGTTAACCATATTCTTTGCATAGAGATTAGTACATAGTACAGATTCAAATGTATTCTTCTCTCCTTCATTCAGGATGCAATAGAGGGGATTTGTGTCATATACATGGTAGAAGTCACCATAGATACTCTCTAACCTTCCAAATTTGAAATCCTATAAATTAATAGAATTACATTTTCATGCTTTTTTTGGTAACTGTTCCTAATGCCTTATTGATCAGACTACTTGACAAACTGAAAGCTCATTGAAATTTATATGGATAATTAACATGTTAATTGTTAATAAACTATATTTGATATGATATAAATTCTACTTTATAATAGAAAGATGACTTTTTTCTATATCACATAATATAACTACTTTATAATGTTAAGTTAAATAGTATCAAGTTTTAGGGAATATTCTGTGGTTTCTTGGATTATCTTTAGTAGATAGTTATAGGTTTAAGAGTATAATTGGACACTATGGCATATGCATATTATAATGTTATCATAATAATTAGCCCTGCTTGTATTTTACTCATATTGTTATTAAGGTATACTTCTAAAAGAAAATCACATATAATCGTTTGATTGAAGAGTCCCTGTAGAGTCATTCCTATCTATATCTTTTAATATTTATTAAATTAGTCCTCCTATGTTGACATTTTTTACTTGATCAATTTGATATGCTTTATTTTTATTTTTATTTTTTTTTATTTATTTTTTTGAGACGGAGTCGCACTCTTTCGCACAGGCTGGAGTGCAGTGGCGCGATCTCAGCTCACTGCAAGCTCCGCCTCCAGGGTTCATGCCATTCTCCTGCCTCAGCCTCCCAAGTAGCTGAGACTACAGGCGCCTGCCACCACACCCGGCTAATTTTTTGTATTTTTAGTAGAGACAGGGTTTCACCACGTTAGCCAGGATGGTCTCGATCTGCTGACCTCATGATCTGCCCGCCTCAGCCTCCCAAAGTGCTGAGATTACAGGCGTAAGCCACTGCACCTGGCCTCAATTTGATATGCTTTTTAATAAAGCTGAAGATCTCTACTATAGGTAAGAAAAGATCTGGCAAGCATTTTAAGTAATTATGGTTATATTTACTTATCATCTAGGTTTACTGGGAAACTGGTGCTCAGATCACGTCTCCTCATGATAAAGAAATTCTAAAATGTATAGAAGAATGTGTGGAACCCTGGAATGGTTCCTGGAATGATAATTTAGTGGATACCAGCCCGCTGAAGAGAGACCCTCTGCAGGACATTTGCAGGAGATACATGGAAGATCTGAAAAAGATCTGTTTTTACAGGTATCCAAGTGAGAATATCAGATAATACTACTTCAGAATAACATTAAAGAATGAGGAGAAGAAAAAGTGATAAAAAGTGTTGTCTATTTATTAGATTAAAATTATAGATAAATAGTACTCATTAAGAGTCAAAGAGTGGAAATAACCCAAGTAACCATTAACTAATGAATGGATAAATAAAATGTGGTATATCCATACAATGAAATATTATTCAGCAATAAAAATAAATGAAGTACTTACATACTACAACATGGATAAACCTTGAAAACATCATGCTAAGTGAAAGAAGCCAGTCACAAAGAACCACATATTGTATGATTCCATTTATATGACATATGTAGAATAGGCAAATCTATAGAGACAGAAATAGATTAGAGGTTACTTGTGGCTGGAAGGAATGAAAGGGTTGGGGGCTGGAAGCTATAGGTTATAGAGTTAGTTTCTTTCTTTCTCTCTCTCTCTCTTTCTCTCTTTCTTTCTTTCCTTTTTTTTGAGACAGAGTCTCGCTCTTGTCACCCAGGCTGGAGTGCAGTGGCGCGATCTTGGCTCACTGCAACCTCTGCCTCCCGGGTTCAAGCAATTCTCCTGCCTCAGCCTCCGAAGTAGCTAGGACTACAAGCAACCACTACCATGCCTGGCTAATTTTTGTATTTTTAGTAGAGACAAGGTTTCATGATGTTGGCCAGGCTGGTCTCGAACTCCTGACCTCCGGTGATCCATCTGCCTCAGCCTCCCAAAGTGCTGGGATTACAGGTGTGAGCTACCATGCCCAGCCTAGAGTTTCTTTCAGGAGTAATGAGAATGTTCTAAAATTGATCATAGTCATGGTTGAACAACTCTATGAATATAGAGAAAGCCATTGAATTGCACACTTTAAATGGGTGAATTATATGGTATATGAATTATATCTCAATAAAGCTGTTAAACAAGTTATACTTAAATATATGTATTTCCTCTGTGTTAGATCAGTATATTTCTTTTAAGATTTTATTTTTCCTTAACCATTTCTGTATTTCCATAATTATCTCTGTAACTCTTCTGTAAATAGCTAACACTATTGCTAGGAAGAATCCTGGCTAGCTGAGTGTATTTTTCCTATCCTACAAAATAATTTTAGCTTTTTCTCAACTTTATTTTAATTTCAAAAGTATACCCATCAAGCTATCAATTGTTTGCTTCTCTGTCTAAAATGATAAGTGACAGTAATACTAGCTAAATGCTACCAGCTCTAATCAATCTAAAAAGAATTTGATTCCTTTTTTATCCTTTCTGTCTTTTCATATTTATATTTTTGTTTTTTAAAGAGTATATGGGCAAAAGCAAATTAACAAGTGAACCTAACTATTTATCAAGCTGAAGGCATAATTACACAGAGAAGAATTATTTCAAGTGACTTTACAGTTATTAACTATACATTTCTAGTGGGATATGTCCTAAGGATAAAGAACTACAAAGAAACCTCAAATTGTATTTGATAGCTGTACTGTTAGTGGTAATATTGATAGTTTTACAGATGTAGATATAAATAAATATATAGATGTACACATATATATTATAAAACAAATGGGTAATTATGTTAATGTCACTAGGATCTAAGATTTTAGTTTAAGAGAGACAGATATAAAATCAAATAAAATAATTTTAAAATTATAATTTTAAATTTGAATTTGAAATACGTTTTATTTAACGAAAATGCTAAAATACCAGTTCTGTTACTAAAAAGGCCTATGCCTACCCCTAAAGCCCAGATTGTGGTTTCTAAATACCATTTCCTAGTAAAAGGAACCAGGGCTCATTGGAGAAATTGATTCTCATCAAGGACTGGGGCAGAAAATGTACTAAATGAGGCTGAGATACCTTTGTTTTCCTTGCCGTAAAGCGGGCTAGCTTTCAAAGATACTGGGGTCATATCAAAAGGATCTGGGAGCCAACTTGAAGGGACTCCCACTGACCAAAGATTGGATAGTTGGGCATCAAAAAGAATAATCACCTCAGTGAATTAAAACATTAAACATAAAAAGCCCATGACTGTTAGTAATACTAAAAAAGCACTTTATTGGTCACCTTTGGGAGTTGCTGGACTAAAAATCACACATGCTGAAATTTGATAAATTCTACATTTTCCTTCTGAAAATCAATAAATGTTTGAAACTTTCTCTTAATTTTTTCTGCCTTTTCTATATGAACTGAATTTTAGGACTAATCAAATGGTTGATGAAGGATCATTATTTTTAAAAGAAAAATACAATAAATGCAGAAGGAATAATAGAATTTTCAAAATCACTATGTTGTGACCTGTAATAAATAATATATCTAAGTAATTCTCATCAAGGGCTGCTAAGACCCATAGGTGAAATGTTGATGGGAAGTTTTTTGATGGAAGGATTAGGCTGACACTGGTGAATCTTAGTTTAACAGCATTAAAAGTAGAGTAGAAATTGTGTGCTTCCACCTGTGAGTCAATAGAAAACACACAGCACCTATTCTTGCCCAAAGAAATGAAACTGAATCTAATGTTACCTCTAAATGCAGCTGCCTATCTACAGAAAAAATAGGATAGAAGAGCATGTTAATACCAAAAGGATGCAGTCTACATATTGGAGATATGGGAAATTCTACAGGACAAATGGGCCAGTTTCTTCAATAAATGACATTTGGGTTGGGGAAGGAAGGGAGGAACATTTATAGATTAAAAGAGACTTGAGAGGCATAGCAATCAAATTATATGGAACCTCATTCAGGTCCTGCTTCAAGTAAAACAACTGTTAAAAGTATTTTTGAGACACTTGGGGAAAATTTGAACACAGATAGGGTATTAGAGGAAAGAAATTATTGTTGATTTTGTTAGATGTAATGATGATAATATGGTTATGTTTTTAAATACTAAAGCATTTTCTTGTAAAGTAATATATCTTGAATAAACAAGACTAGATTGACAGACTATGGAAACACTGAAGTGAGGTAATGGGTATATGGTGTTAGATATTCTGTCTTCCTATGCATATGTTTGAAAATTGTCATAACATTTTATTTTTATTATTTATCTTATAATAAATTGTATTTTTTATGGGGAATAGTTAGTAAATGGTAGGTTAGGATGTAGAAAGTTTTGCTGTGGAAAAGACCAAAGAAACAGAGACTAGATGCTAATGGAAATGATGCCGGCGAGAGAGAATTATCCATGTACTAAAGTTCTCAAGTGAGAATTGATGGGGACCAGAGCAGAAGTGGAGGGGTTGACCTTTGATACAAAGAACGCTTCCTCATTATTATCAGATGGAAGAAGGAAAAAATATGGGTTGTCGGTTTGGTGTGGGATGATTAGGAAGTTCCCATCAAATGGCTCTGTGTCTCAATGATGTATGAGGTGAAGGGGGAGGGAAGGAATAAGGAGAGAAGAGAAGGTACTAATTAAGTCACCATCTTGGAGAGTAAAAAAGTAAGCTTTTTGGGTAACAAAGTAGGATTGCCTGACAGTATTGAGTATCCATTCAGAGTGAAGCTGTTCAATCCTTTTGTGAGATTTATTCTAGCAATATTCAACTATTTTGGTGCAAGCCTGGAAAAGGTACACATTTGGGTTCAACAAGGTTTGGGGTATTGGAGGGTCAAAGTAGCCAGAGTGACATATAAGAAGGTGAATATAATTAGGTACCTTGCAATCTAAACTGGAAGTGAAGAAATGAGGAGTCTACTGGCAAGCGAGAAAGACCAGTTAGGAAGTGTTTGTGATGGTCTAGTGAGAGATGATACTTACTTAGATGATACAAGCTTAGCTTGTTCAGGGTATTGGCACAGCATATGGAAGGCAGCTGTCCAGGTCAGGAAGTTGAGCCACAAAGGGAGAATGCTGTTGAATTAAAACTCTTGATCTTTAAGTTAATACTCTTGATTTGTTTGAGTATCTTAGACCTCTGCTGAAGGCTTTAATCACATTTTTTAGAATTTGATTGTTTTTAATTATATCAAAGGTAAGTTTTGTAATCATGATCTTATGTTGATTTTCCTTTACAGGGAGTTAAACTCGAAGACCACCTTGAAATTTGTGCACACATCTTTTCATGGGGTCGGACATGACTATGTGCAGTTGGCTTTTAAAGTGTTTGGTTTTAAGCCTCCAATTCCAGTACCAGAACAAAAAGATCCTGATCCAGACTTTTCTACTGTTAAATGTCCAAATCCTGAAGAAGGAGAATCTGTGCTGGTATTTTTTTTAATATTTAAATTATTATTAGTTTATTAAACCATCAGAATAGATAGAACTCATTGACAATTCAAAGATTATTTACAAAAGCAGAAAGGACTGTAGTTTACATTTTTTAATTGTATTGGAGTCATAGGCTGTGTTTTGTTTGAAATGTCTATGGTGGGTGTCCCTACTTTTGGCTTCTTATTTTAAACGTAGCTGAATTCTATGCCTTCTAAAATTCCTATCACTAACATTGTGCCTACATACAGGAACGTTAACATTGAACTTAGGTTCTTCAGTACAATCCAGCTTTTTGGGTCACTGTTTCAGGAACTTTCCCTGAGACTGGCAGAGAAAGAAAATGCCCGGATAGTGCTAGCCACAGATCCCGATGCAGACAGACTGGCAGCAGCAGAACTTCAGGAGAAGTATGTAGAATCTGTTATTTGATTAAAAGCTTGAACTTTGAAAAGCAATGTATTTTAAGTCTTACAGGCTCATTGAAAATAATGAAAAGATAAGAAAAGAACATAAATTTCCTATAAATCCATTATCCAGAAATAACCACCTAAGTTGACACTTTGACAATTCTTTCCTGTCTTTTTAATTGAAATATTTAAGGATATATTTGTTTTTATTAAATTATGATCATAGTTTTATATCTTGATTATTTTCCACTTTAATTGTACAAAATGCTTCAAAAAATGTTTACAGTGTAATGCTTAAGTGTAATGCTTACAGTGTGAGCATTTTCCCCTGACTTTATATATTTTTTGAAAATATTAATTTTTACAAAGACATAATATCCCAACAGATCGCTTTATGATGTAGTTATTTCCTAACCTTTTTTTTTTCTTTTCTTTTTCTTTTTTTTTGAGACAGAGTTTCGCTCTTGTTGCTTAGGCTGGAGTGGAGTGCAGTGGTGCTATCTTGGCTCACTGCAGCCTCTGCCTCCCAGGTTCAAGCGATTCTCCTGCCTCAGCCTCCCAAGTAGCTGGGACTACAGGCATGTGCCACCACGCCTGGCTAATTTTGTATTTTTAGTAGAGGTGGGGTTTTGCCATGTTAGTCAGGCTGATCTCGAACTCCTGACCTCAGGTGATCCTCCCACCTTGGCCTCCCAAAGTGCTGCGATTACAGGCGTGAGCCACCCATTTCCTAATCTTAGTCCTCTGGGCTGCTGTGTATTTTTACCATTATAATGTGACAAATGTCCTTAAATAGAAAGGCTTAACTATTTATCATAATTTTTTCTCTCATTAAGTAAAAGAATAAATGTAATAATACAATAATTTTCCAAAAGACGTTGTACCATTCCTACCGTAAAATCACCCCTGGTCAGTTAGAAAAGTAGTAGTAATAAATGTTTTCTCAAAAATTCCATATGATAGTTTTTTATTTTTCCTAACTGAAGGATGGTAATTTGTGGGCCTTGGAGTCAAGAAGTTTTAATGAGAAGAAAGGTCTTGACATTGTGTTTTCCTTCTCTCTACAGTGGTTGTTGGAAAGTTTTCACAGGGAATGAGTTGGCAGCTTTGTTTGGATGGTGGATGTTTGATTGCTGGAAGAAAAATAAATCAAGAAATGCTGATGTGAAAAACGTTTATATGTTAGCCACCACAGTCTCTTCTAAAATTTTGAAGGCAATTGCGCTTAAAGAAGGATTTCATTTTGAAGTAAGAATCGATAATATCTGTGGGCTACTTTTTAAAACCTATTTCTGTATGTTAAAGACATCTCCCCACCAAAACTGACTTTCATTGATTTCATTTGTAATTCACTTATTTTTCTAATTCTGTTAACACTTGTTCAGTCTCTTTTGATAACTTAGACACCTTAAGCCAAAATTCATCCAGTACTATATATGAATTTCTGGGACTAAGATAAGATATTCTTTAAAAATTACATTAATACTTATTATTCCATACAACAAATATCTGGTTTTCAGACAGGTAAAATATAGCTCCTGGTGACCCCATCAGTAACTTAGACTTCTCTCCAAAAAGTTGTGGGTGTCATCAACCCCTTGTTTATTCTCTTCAAGCATGGTCTTAAGGAACTTCAAGTAGTCTTCTAAATTGCATAGTAAGACCCAATGATCCTACATCCCAAAAAACAAGCAGTGGCTCTCTCTCAGCCCAGATCATTAACCTTATGACCTTAAGACCCTTAAGCTGACCATTTTTGCAGCTATGGGAACTAAATTGCTTTTTCTCTGCCATCTTTGCCAAATATCAGTGAAAATGTCCCTGGGCATTTTTCTTGAGCCACAGTCAGGCTACAGGTCTTAACACTAATTGACTGAGTAAAAGAAAATTGTACCTGGCTTTATGAAATACAGCTTTCAACCTTATACTTTCTAAAACACAAATAGCAAAATAGAAGATACTGAAAGTTTATTCACGCCCAAGATTCTGATGTTTTCCTAGTTTATGTCTATAGCAAGAAGAAGTATAATGGGCACAAAAGAGAAAAAAGAACAATTCTAAAGACCACTATTATAATTTTATTTGCTTGTTTTTGTTGTAGCAGGGAGGTTTTTGACTTTTTAATTTTTATTTTGTAGTAAGGAGGTAGAAAGGTGAATTAGGAAACAAGTTAGTAATGGTGAGCTTTAGTATTAGGGTGTATCACATATTCTTTCTGTTGACTCTAAAAGTCTTTCTGTGTCTTTAAAGTGAACAGTAGCTCATTAGATGAAAAGTCCTCAAATCTAATTATTTAAAGAAGTACTTAGTAACTGTCTTGGTGGTTTTATTAATAGTTAGGACATAGTGTTATGAGAAGGTACACTTGGTTCAAGCTTATGTTATGCTAATATTGAAAGTGCATCTCTAAAAAGCTTCATGACCTTTGATTGATTACTCAGGGAGAGTAAATCCACCAACTTTCATAGGCACTCTTATATTAGTGGTTATAATATAGCTTAAAGGACAGTTTCTGAGAAGCAGAAACTTGAAATTGAATCTTGACTCCATCTCTTATATGCAGTATAATTTTGGACAGATTGACTTATCTTTCAAGCCTGTGTTTCAGCGATAGTGTTTTTGAGCATTAAAAAAAGATAATGGGGCCAGATGTGGTGGCTCACGCCTGTAATCCCAGCACTTTGGGAGGCTGAGGCAGGTGGATCACGAGGTCAGGAGTTCAAGACCAGCCTGACCAACATGGTGAAACCCTGTCTCTACTAAAAGTACAAAAATTAGCTGGGGGTGGCGGTGCACCTGTAATCCCAGCCACTCAGGAGGCTGAGACAGGAGAATCGCTTGAACCTGGGAGACGGAGGTTGCAGTAAGCTGAAATTGCACCACTGCACTCCAGCCTGGGTGACAGAGGGAGACTCCGTCTCAAAAAAAAAAAAAAAAAAGATAATGTAAAGCACCTGGTTCAGTCCTTAATAGTAGGTGATCGTAGTGTATGTGCTTATTCATGTTACTTTGTGACTATATGAAGCACCACTTATAAATGCTGGTTTATATTTTGTGTAAATCACCTAGTACTATAATCTATAAATAGTAGGTCATTAGTAGTAGCAGTGTGTGTATTTATGGCGCTTTATTACTGTATGTCTGCTACTCTTTATAAATCTTTGTGGACTGAAGACTATAGTAAAGATCATTATATGAATGTTGTGTGCATGTAGTGGCAGATTTTTCTCTAATGGGTATTTGTGAGACAGTCACTTAACTAGAGTGGCCTCCTCTGCATTTCAGGAAACATTACCAGGTTTTAAATGGATTGGAAGTAGGATAATAGACCTCCTGGAAAATGGGAAAGAAGTCCTTTTTGCATTCGAAGAGTCTATTGGTATGTAGTAAATATTAAAATCTTTGAAATTTGATTGATAATTTTTAAAAATGTAATTCTGTAGGAGGAGTTTTTTGTGTTCTGGTTTCATATTTTGAGTTGTAAAAACTACAGAGAATGAGAAATATGTAGATACATTTCTTATCAGAAAAAAAAAGAACGAAAGTGTCCCCTAAATACACTCAGTATTGATGAATTTCATCTATTACTAGGCTTTTAAATTTCCTGGTCCTTCTGAAGAAATGTAACACTATTGAAATTATAGGCTTAAGTTTTCCTCTTTTCTAGTGATGGTTTTCAATCCTCAGGTTTTCTCTGTGGAACTTCAGTTTTGGATAAAGATGGGGTGAGTGCAGCTGTTGTGGTTGCTGAGATGGCATCTTACCTGGAAACCATGAATATAACATTGAAACAGCAACTGGTTAAGGTTTATGAAAAGTAAGTTCTACTATTATGAATTTCACATGCTAGATTTTTCTTTTATTGTCCTACCCTTAGTTTTCTAAATTTGTTTCTGAAGAATAGTCGATCCTTTTTTTAAAAGTATTAAAATTATGTGAATTAAGGACTGCCACTTTCTATAAAATACTGTAGTAGGCTGATCTTCTTTAATATATGCTTTTTTAAAGAGTTATCTGAAATCTAATTTTAGCACTTTGAATCTTTGCACAGATATGGTTATCATATTTCGAAAACTTCCTATTTCTTGTGTTATGAACCACCTACCATCAAAAGTATATTTGAAAGGCTTCGTAATTTTGATTCTCCAAAAGAATATCCAAAATTTTGTGGAACATTTGCTATATTGCATGTACGGGACATTACCACTGGATATGACAGTAGCCAGCCTAATAAGAAATCAGTAAGTACCTTTTTTTTTTTCCAAACAATTTAGAAAATTTCATGGCTTATGTCACCAAAAAGTCCAGAGGCAGGACAGATTTCACATGAGATTCAATCCAGTTTCCTCATGTTTACCAGTTTATTATAAAGGTGACAATTCTGGAACAGCCAGATGGAAGAGATGTATAGGGCAAGGTACTAGGGGTGGGGTTGGGGCCTGGGGCCTCCCAGCAAGTCCACGTGTTTACCAAGCTGGAAGCTCCTGTAAATACTTAAAAAAAAAAAAAAAAAAAAGTTTTTAACAGTTTGTAATAATTCATACTGAAATAGGAGATCAGCAGGACTTGTTTTCCAAGCACTGGTCATGACCACACTGATCACAACAGGATCTGGTCAAAACAAGATGCAGTAAAGAAACAAGCCAAAATCAGCTAAAACCAAGATGGCAACAAAAGCAACCTCTAGTTCCCCTCACTGCTCATTATATGCTAATTATAATACATTAGCATGCTAAAAGACACCCCCACCAACACCATGACAGCTTACAGATGCTATGGCAACACCCAGAAGTTACTTTATATGGTTTAAACGGGGAGGAACCCTTGGTTCCAAGAACTGCTCACACTTTTTCTAGAAAATTTGTGAATAACTTGCCCCTTATTTCGCATTTAATTAAGGAGAAGTTCTAATATAGCTAGCCAGCAATCCATAGTGCTACTCTGCCTATGAAGCAGCCATTTTCCTGTACTTTGTGGCTCTGATAAAATGGCTTTCCTTTTTTTTTTTTTTTTTTTTTCTTGAGACGGTGTCTCACTCTGTCTACCAGGCTGGAGTGCAGTGGCATGATCTCAGCTTACTGCAACCTCTGCCTCCCAGGTTCAACTGATTCTCCTGCCTCAGCCTTCTGAGTAGCTGGGACTACAGAAGCATGTCACCACGCCTGACTAATTTTTGTATTTTTAGTAGAGACAGAGTTTCACCATGTTGGCCAGGCTGGTCTTGAACTCCTGACCTCAAGTGATCTGCCTGCCTTGGCCTCCCAAAATGCTAGGATTACAGGCATGAGCCACCATGCCCAGCAGCTGCTTTCCTTTTACTTTACTCTGTTGATTCATTCTTGAATTCTTTCCTGTGTGAAGCCAAGAACCCTCCTGGGCTGAGCCCCAGTTTGGGGGTTCACCTACATCAATACTATAATAAAATGGTGAAACTTCAGGCCTGTGAGTTTCATTAAGACTAGAACCCATTGTTTTGCTCCAGAGCATTTTTCAGTCTGCTAACTTGTCTCTCTGACTTTGATCTTATCCTTATCACTTCCCAAATAATCATGTATACTACCCTCAGGGTAAGATGTGTGGAATGGAGGTGGGGGCAGAGAGAGAAAAAGAAAAAGAGAAAATGGGCAATGATGCCAGATAATGTTGAAAATAACTGTAAAAGCCTATAATTTCAAAGCCATACATCTTTCTAACTTCCTTTTCCAACCTTATTCCCTATACCTCCAGCCAAATAGAACAACTTACTTACTTACCTACATGTGTACATTTTTTTAAAATTTCTGCATTTTTGGTTCAGTTGTTTCCTTAGTTTACCCATTTTTCCAATTTCTACAGGCCCATACCTCAGCCACTATAAGACTTAAGGCAAATATCACCTGTTCCACGTGACCTCTAGGACTCATAATCAGATACCTTCCTCTTGAGGTTTCATTACATAGTGTGCCTTCCTCCTATTACTTTCTGTTTTATGTCATCATTGTGTTGTACATGGCATGTTCCTTTCTGATGTACTTTTGTGCCTCTCCAAGTTGCTGCATATGTTGTAGCTGCTCAACAAATACTGAAATGCCATAGATTGCTGATTATATTCATTTTGTTATTGTTGTTGTGATGATTATTAGCCCAAATTTCCATTTGTAATGTTCTGATGTGGTCTCAAGATTCTGGGGACATAATGTATTTTGCAAAATCTGTAGTTTATTGTATAGAATAGTACCCATATTCCATTTTTGCATATTTATCCAATCAACAAATATTAGTTCCTGGTGTTGATATCCTGTGTATGAGTATATATGTGTCTATTTTTCTATCTTTGAAAATTGCTGGAAGAGAAGAATCATGTTTTGCTTCTTTTTATTTCTCTAGTTTGCTGTGCTCAAGTAGCCTTTGGTATAATGCTTTTTTCCCTCTTAATTCTCATTAAAGTGTATGATATTCATTATTCAGGGTGCTTTTTCATCTCTTCTCTTCTGGTTCTTACAACAAGTTTGTAAGTTAGGTAGCACTGTTATCCCCAAGGTTGCATAGTAAGTGTCAAAGCCTTCCTGAATTCTCTCTTTTCCATGTTTCAGATTAATTGATGTTCATCTGTATATTCATTTATCAGAATCCTTCTGTGCTACAGGCACAGGTACACTAGGGATATAGCAATGACAAAAACACTGCACTCAAGAAAAAGTCTAGTGGGGAAACTGACAAGTAAATAGCAATTTACAAAATGATAAGTGCTACCAGGGGAGGCATGCATAGGATGTCATGGAAGAGACTTTGGGGGCTTATGCAAGACTTTCTAGAGAACTGTTCTGAACTGAATTCCCAAGTATGATTAGGAGTTAGCCAGATGCAGGAGGAGCAGAGGGTGTTTCAGACAAAGGGAACAGTAAGTACAAGGTCCAGAGATGAAAAAGCATATTCTCTTTCAGAGAACCACAGGTAGTTGTCTATAACTGGAGTACGAGGTGAGAAGAATGGCCTGCATGATGAGTGGGTTTTGAGGGGCAAACTTCCAGGCAGGAAGATCAGTTAGTACACTGTGTCAGCAGTCTAGATGAGGTGTGATGGTCGCCTGAATTCAATATAGGAGCAGTGATGGAAAGAACTGGATAAAGTTGAGTTAAAGTATAGAAAGGACTTGCTACTTTATGGGCTGTGGGTGAAAAAGAAGGGAAGATCTCTGTGTTAAGTCACTGGTGTATGGTAATGTACTGACCAAGAGAGGGGTCTCAAGGACAGGACTTATGGCTCAGGACAGCTGAGGAAAGATACCACTGTCAACCCCTCTGGCCTAGCACAACCCTCACAGTCCCCTCAAGATGCCCCGACAGACGGATGTGTGGACTAGCAAGAGTACCAGTGTTAATCCATATATTTAGTGTCAGTAAAACATCACTTCTTTTTTTAATTTTTATAAAAAATAGAGTTCTTTCTGCACCCCAATACATGCAGGATATGTGCACTCCTCTTTGGAGACGACTGACAAACTGCGAAAATGCTTCGCAAATATAGAGGCAGTTTGGACTTTGGAACTTGGCTTCCGCTTCTTGTTCTACCACTTAATTGATTGTCTTGAACGGGTTGTTTACTCTCGTTGAGCCTCGTCTGTAAAATGGCGGTAATACTTACTTTGCAGGACTATTGTTGAGGCCCAGAGATCATGCATGTGAGGTATATAACCCAATGCCTTAACTACTCAGTAAATGGTATGTTTATGAATTATTACATATAGGTAATGTTCATTTGTATTTTATAATTCTTTTAAAATATGTTTTAAATTTTCAATTGTGGTTAAAAAATATAACATAAAAATTAACTATCTTAACCATTTTTAAGTGTATAGTTCAGTAGTGTTAAGTATCTTTACATTGTTGTGCGACAGAGCTCTAGAACTTTTTCATCTTGCTAAACTGAAACACTCTATCCTTTAAACAATAACTCCCTATACCCTCTGCCCTGGCAACTGCCATTCTAATTTCTATTTCTATAAATTTGATGACTTTAGATACCTCATATAAGTGGACTATATTTTACAGTTCTTGAAAATGAAAGAAAATGAAAAAGATGCCAAGTATAATTAAGCTGTTGTTGCCATTTTGCATAGGTGCTGCCTGTGAGTAAAAACAGCCAAATGATTACATTTACTTTTCAAAATGGCTGTGTTGCTACCCTTCGGACAAGTGGGACAGAACCAAAGATAAAGTATTATGCAGAGATGTGTGCATCACCTGACCAGAGGTGAGAATTGATTTTTTTAGATATACATACAAAAGCTTTATTGAAATATAATTCACATACCATACAGCTCACCCACTTAAAATGTACAATTCAGTGGCTTTTAGTATGTTCAAAGTTGTGCATCCATCACTATAATCAATTTTAGAATATTTTCATCACCCCCAAAAGCCCATTGCCATGAGAAATCACTTCCCATTTCCCTCCTTTACAGCCCTCAGCAACCCCAATCTACTGTCTTTCTCTATAGATTTGCTTCTTCTGGGCATTTCATATAAATGGAATCATACAATATGTGGGCCTTTGTGACTGCCGTCTTTTATTTAGTATAATGGTTTCTAGGTTCCACCACGATTCAGTTGTAGCATGAATTTATTCCTTTTTTTAAAGTTTTGTTTTTTATGGCCCGACAATATTCTATTGCATGGCTATGCCATGCTTTTTAATCCATTGATCATTTGATGGACATTTATATTATTTGCACTCTTTGGCTGTTTTGAATACTGTTATGAACATTTACATACAGGTTTTTGTGTGAATGTATGTTTTCATTTCTCTTAGGTATATACCTAGGAGTGAACTGCTGGGTCATATGGTAGCTCTGTGTTTAACCTTTTGAGGAACTGCCAGACCGTTTTTTAAAGCAGCTACATCATTTGGGAATTGAATTTTTAAATTGTAGTGAATTTCTATTCTTGGAAAGATTCTCTGAGCTTTAAGTATTACGTGATTAACATAAGGAAATTATCATCAAATAATTTATGTTTATTGCCAAATATTCATTTTCTGTGTCTAATATGACTTGACATAATCTGCTCAGTTCATTTCCTTTTAAGAGGATGAATTGTGACTAAGTTAATTTCATAAACATATTCAAAGGCTACTTAAATGTATTAAAAGTACTGTCTCCTATAATATTGTAATTGCCCAATATATATTTGGGTAGGAGATTTTTTAGAATTGCTTTCAGAGTCCAACCAAGCTATACTATTTTGTATTTCCCCAAATCTTTGCATTTAAGGATAGATTTCATTTCCTTTGGAGGGGGGATAAAGAGCCCCTGAAGTCATTCAAAGCAGAATCTAAAGTAAATCAAATTGGGTAATACTACATCTGGTTGAAAATGAAGGAAGATTATTAAAGTAATAAGAACTGATTTGTTGTATAGCTTTTAAAATGACTGTAAAGGCAGTTTAAAAGAGGCTTGCCTCGAAATGTTCTGGGCAACAGCAGCACCTCAGTGATGACTTTCAAGGGCCTTCTTTTAAGTGCATATTTATTTTTTTAAACATCACATTATTTTAGTTACACCTCCTTCTGCTACCTGAAAGATGTATCATTCCAGAACATCTGTACCAAATATTTTTCAAAGTATTTCAGGAAGCCATTTTCTCCTAACACCTGGTATTAGTGTTCAAAGCCATTTGAACCTCATTCTCCTGACCTAGGAGAATTCTTTAGATATACCATCAGTCCTCTGTTTATCATGTGCCAAGGAACTCCTATTAATGCAGTTCAACTTCAGTTTGTGATAGCAGTGTTTTCTTTGTGTGTAATTTTTTTTTGGTCTTGTTTTGTTTTAACTAAGTGAATTTCTCTTTTGTTTACCAATTGTTTAATGACTCCGTCAGGACCTCTTAAAAAATAACACTAATTTAAATAAATTTTAAGCCTACGAAAATAAATAATTCCAAAACTTTTCATCTTTTCCTCAGTGACACTGCTTTACTGGAGGAAGAACTGAAGAAACTCATTGACGCTCTGATTGAGAATTTTCTTCAGCCTAGTAAGAATGGACTGATCTGGCGTTCTGTTTAGGGGTACACCAATACGTCATGACACTGTGTGGGCATATGGAACAGAGCAACCGAGAACTCCATACATTGACCCTTGTGTTAGCATTCTCTCTCTATCTCATCTGGCCGAGTATCTTTTTCCTTTTATTTTCTTTCTTTTTGGTCAACTGGCTAGACTAAACAAAGTATAAGTTTGAAATGAAATGGTCTAGAGGGAAATGATTCAAATTTTTTCATAATTCAAACAAAAGTTATTACACTAAAAGTATTATAGTAACGTATTGTTCTTCTATTAACAGAAACATCACAGTTCAAAAGTGAGTTTTCTTCTTATAGTGATTAAGCCTAGTTGTGTATCTTGTAATTGTGTATAGCATGGTAAAAGAAAAAAAAAAAGACAGGTAAATGTTATATAATTATAGGGTTAGTTAAGGAAATTACTCCATAAAATTGGCAAGAAAATGGTACTTTCCTTGACTGTTATGAAAAAGTGTCATTGTGACATCACAGGTATTAATTTACAAATTAGAGTATTTGCAATAGGATATTTAGCATTTCTGTAGTTTAGAACAGATGTTACAATGTGTGGTTTTGGCATGTCTGTTTCAGGTGCCCTTGGTGCAGTGTAGATTTACTGTATGTATTTAAAATTCTGACGTTTACTGAACGTAAAACAATAGTGGCAACACTCCTATTGGCTTTGTTCTTGTCAAATTTCTCAGTGCCTTCTCAGGGTCTGGTATGAACAGAAAAAACAGTGTTCCTGCATTTACCATAATTTAATCAGTCAATTTTCAGATAGCTAAGGAAAATCTTCCAAAATCTGTAGGTGCTTCCTCTATATCAAATGAGTTTGCTGATTTTAAAATCTTAGGAATATAAATAAAGATCTTAATAAAAGCAGGCTTAATGTAGTTAAGGATCTTCATATTAGAATTGTGTCATTTATCAAACCTTTTGTTACAGAAAAAAATCTGAACTGAGAAAGGAGCTCTGAATTTATTTGACAGTCTAACTTTTGAATTACATTTTTGTAAGTAGATTTATTCTTTTATGAAGTAATGTTAATTTTACTAAGAATAAAACATCCAAATTTTAAGTATTATGAAATACTAAAACTACATGTTTTAAAACAGAGGTCCAGTTTAGTCTAACATCTTGCTGACTTCTGTAGAATTTCTGATTGCATGACTATTATTTATCTTTTTTTAGTGTAGAAAATAATTTTTTTCAAAAAGTCACTTTTGGGCTGGGTGCGGTGGCTCACGCCTGTAATCCCAGCACTTTGGGAGGCTGAGGCAGGTGGATCACAAGGTCAGGAGTTTGAGACTAGCCTGGCCAATATGGTGAAACCCCGTCTCTACTAAAAATACAAAAATTAGCCAGGTGTGGTGGTGGGCACCTGTAGTCCCAGCTACTTGGGAGGCTGAGGCAGGAGAATTGCTAGGAGGCTGAGATTGCAGTGAGCCGAAATCGTGCCACTGCACTCCAGCCTGGGCAACAGAGGGAGACTCCATCTCAAAAAAAAAAAAAGTCACTTTTGGCTGATCATGCAGTCTTCTGAAAAGGTTTAATAGAGAAATGCTGTTTAGGCTGGGTGTGGTGGCTCACACCTGTAATACCAGTGCTTTAGGAGGCTGAGGCAGGAGGATTGCTTGAGGCCAGGAGTTTAAATTACAGAAAGCGATGATCGCACTGCTGCACTGAAGCCTAGGTGACAGAGTGAGACCTTATCTCAAAAAAAAAAAAAAAAAAGAGAGAGAGAGAAAAAGAAATGCTGTTTAATCTTCTTAAAATGTATCTTGCCCTACATAGTTCTCAGAATACACATGGGGTATAGTTAGGAGATAACAATAACAAGACCTAAATAAATTGCTTATAGGAGATAGCACTGTAATTAGATAATTTATTTCATATAAAATAATAATATAAAGTTTGAACTGATTAGAACATTCCTTAAATCATGATTTAGTTTGTTGCAGCTATCAGCTAACATTTGGTTGAGCTCATATAATCCAAACCTAATTGTCCAACTATTGTATTGCCACTATTGTTAATTTGTTCCTTCCTTACTTTCTTATTGTTGGATCTTATATAACTGTATGACTGTAGATAATAGACAGCTAGCTAAATGTAGAGCACCATTTTTCTCAATGAGTTTGTTTTCAAAGGCTTTGCACTGGAGAAGAAATGTGTAGAATTTTTGTTTTATTTTTAAAATGTGTAAAACATCTTTTGTTTTATATGCTTTTAAGAATGTAGATTGTAATTTAGGAAATGGCGTATATTCTGCAAAGTGGTATAATGTTGTATATATGAAAAACAGGTATATTTGGTTTAGTTCTGTGTTTCAGTGACTGATAAACAAAAATGAAGCTAAAATGAATCAACGGCTCATTCATAGTTACTAAAGCCATGTCATGACTGTCATTCTATAATGAAGAGAACAGTTTTATTTGAGTGCTTTAATATAATGCAACATTTAAGTCATTTTAAGGTGAAAAGTTATTGAAGTGTTCTTTCTCAAGTTAACAAAATTTTACAAATGTTCCTGAAGTGTATCGATTGAGGGAATTATTTTATTCTAGCCTGTCATGAGTCTTTCTGAGCATGATACTTAACATGAGCTTGATGTAGTAGGTGCACATTTGCCTAACAGGATAAATTCAGTGATAGCCCAAGCTGGCCAGGAGAGACAGAAGTGCTGGCTAGGAGGTCTCAGCCTCGGGCACTACATTGTTTATCTTTTTCTTTTTGAACAATATTGTGAAAATGATTGCATTCTCATTGAGCATGAAAGTCAAAACTGGAATTTTCTAGAGCTTTGAAGAAAAGGAGAGAATTAGTAGGGCAAGATCAAAGCACACATTGGAAATAAACAGTAGAAATAAGCAAACAACATAAAGAGACACAGGAAATGCTTCTTGTGAAGGGCAAATGTAACACCATAACAGTAGGGAATAAACTGTGTCCCACCTGTTTACTTGTGTTTATTTGTTGTTATGATGAGTATGCACCTACCATTTTCCTTTATTGTGATCACTAAAATGAGGCCAAGGTTTAGGAGGTGAGAAAAAGTATCCCTTTTACGGATTCATTTCCTGCTAGAATGTTGTATCAGAATCATGTGAGAACTCAGGAAGAGATAGAGCAGAAATAAAAAGGAAGAAAATGTAGATTAGAAAATAAGACTTGTGAGAAAAAGTTCAAGGAATAAAGATTGTTTGACTCTGGAGAGGAGAAAGCTGTTGAGATAGTTTGCTAAGTTTGCTAATAAAGCTTTATTGAGTCTTTTATTGAAGGGTTCAAAGTAAGAAATACTATGCCGTAGTGTTCTCCATCTCTAGTGAAGACAGAACCAGAGGGAATAAGGATCTTTTTTTTAAAGACAGCATGGAAAGTTTAAGATTTAGGAACTTCTTGAGGAGGAATCTTCATAATATCTTCTATTCAAAATCTTTTTTTTATTTTTAAGGGAATAAAAATTTTAAAAACTAAGAGATATACAGATGACTTTTTAAGGGTCCTTCTTTCCAGCACATTTTTTTAAAAACTCAGGTTAGAACAAAAATGTCATAAAGGGCACTAAAAGTAACATGTGGGTTTCACTCCATATCTAGAAGAATTTAACTCACAAAACAATTTTTGTGTGTTTTGAGTAACTGATGCATAAGTGCAATGAATAATTTACCTGCTTCACTATTATTTTTAATTTAACCTGGCAAATTAAGTGAGACTTGAACAAAATTTTGTTCATCTTGAAGAATGTATAGTGGCTTAGGTTATTTGAGGTTTTCGTTTTGAATATGTATGTTGTTATTTGGATGTAGAAACTTTAGCAGATGGAGAGGTTCTAAGAGAGTGGATACTTTGGAATGTCTTTATATAGGAAATAGACCTCCCATTTCTTAAGCAAGTTGCTTCTGGAATTGATGCAACAGGGATATTAGCTGTAGTTTAATGGATAAATTGTTCTATGAGCTGCTGCTATCAGTATTTTTTTCCACATTTTCCATTGATATTTGTGATGCTTGAAAAATCCAAACTTCACTTGGATACATTTAATTTTATGCCTTTTTCTCTCTACCTCCCTCTTTTCCTAGGCACCCTTGCACATTTTGTTACTGTGAAGGACTATTGCCCTGTTACCTCACTGATAAGAAATCTCAACTGTATTCATTCAGAATGCTTTAAGCTTAGTCATAAACTACATTTGTCTATGGACCTTTGGTTATTTTGTTAATGTTGTCATTATATTTAAGACTTATTGTAGGAAGTAATTTTAAATCTATTCATAACCTGTTTTGGTCTGTCTGCATACTGCTATATGTTAATTTATTATGGCCTTTTACAATTCACTTGTCACCTGAGATTGCTCTAGAAACTGATGAGGAAAGAGTCGTACTAACCAAAATGAATGGGCAATTGACCTAACATTCTATTTCAGGTTTCCTTGTACTTGGGGAGCCAAAGCACAAGATCTGAGGAAATCTTATTCACATTTGTCCCTCAGAGAATCTTACCCTAAGCCATAGAGGTATAAATAGTAAGATGAGAATTGCTCATTGTCTGACTCCTTGCACAGCATGACTTTAATTCTAGTTGGAAACAAAGTTAGTGTTGACTATTGGTTACCTTAAAGTATTCACCATACTATACATTCATTAGGCCATCTTTCCTCTTTGTTTATTCAAACTATGTACTTATAAAAGAGAACCTATAAGAATGTGTAGAGTGACCAAATAGGGACAAAGTGACATACCTAGAGTTTGCTGCTCAAATTTTTCCACTAGCATAACCCTAAAGCAGAGGGGCATGATGAAGGGGGAAGGGGTTCTGAGAGCAAAATCAGAAGCAGCCTACCACTGACATGAAGTGTGTTCTGTCTTTAAAATGTAAGTGAATTTTGCATTCTCTATAATAAAACTTTTAATATAAAAATGATATGTTTAATCTTTACTGAAACTTATGCCGCCACAAAGGAGCACCATGCTCGTCACGTGGCTGCTCAGTTTTCTCCCCTAATGCCCTCACCCCCAGTGGCTGCAAATCCTTGAGTTACACACACTGGCTATAGTGCAAGATATATAAACATAGGCCGGGCTCAGTGGCTCATGCCTGTAATCCTAGCACTTTGGGAGGCCAAGGCAGGTGGATCACTGAGGTCGGGAGTTTGAGACTAGCCTGACCGACATGGAGAAACCCTGTCTCCACTAAAAATACAAAATTAGCCAGGTGTGGTGACACATGCCTGTAATCCCAGCTACTCGGGAGGCTGAGGCAGGAGTGTCGCTTGAACCCAGGAGGTGGAGGTTGTGGTGAGCCAAGATCGCACCGTTGCACTCCAGCCTGGGCAACAAGAGCGAAACTCCATCGCAAAAAAAAAAAAAAGATATATAAACATAGAACATATCTAGGCTATTTCCTGCCCTTAGAATCTGACCTTCAGAAGGATTAACGCCAAACTAAACTGACCTGAAACAGTTTTGTTACTATTGGCATTCCTTGACTAAGAAGGACCACCTGATGCTCAGTCCCAAGAGTAGGAATCGTGGTTTATTATTTTTCATATCCACACCACCTAGTTCAGTACCTGTTATAGAGTGTTTAATTGCTGATAATAGGAATTAAGGGATTTTTTTAAAAGTAGCAAATAGTTTAAGGAACAATCAAAAAATGAATTTTCTAATTCAGTTTTTTGAATGAAGTCCCATCACTAAACTTTATAATGTAATGTTTATTAAGCAGACATCCCCTTAAATACTCAGTTTCTTTGGAGAGAGCAAAGCATATCTCTCTGTGGAAATTATATATAATGCCTGGTATTTTATACTCAAAGCAAGGTGTTGGCCAGGAAGGTAAAGAAATGGTGTCTATGTAGACTTTATATCACTAGTCTAAGTGTCATTTTGAGCCTAGTAGCACTACCTTCCAAGTGAGTCACAACTAATTTGATCCTATTTGGTATGTTTTTGTCCACTGTTATGATTCATCATGTATCTTACAAGAGCCACTCAAGCAAGACTCTGCTTCTATGTGTGGTGAGGCCTTGTTGTTCTAGGCTAGAATAAACTCTTTGTATGCCTCATTGAATATGCCAGATAAAATATATGCAGTCAAGAATGAATTATTTTTCTGACTAAAGTGTGTAGCAGTAGTTCAAAATTCTGCCCTTGTTTTAACAGTTTCTGTCAACATCTTCTCATTTTTCCCTACAAAAACACCAGGGTGTATTATAAGTACTGCCTGTGAGAATTTGCACTTTATGTATTTGTGTGTGGATTTCTTGTGGTTTTAGGCAAATGAAGTGTTATCAGTAATAAACAGGTCTCTTCATAGGCATGAGTTTCTGTGTAATTTTTATTTGAGATACTGTGTAGTTCATAAAGCTTGCTATCTAAACAGGAAATATGCTTGAAATACACACATCACATACCCTAGAATCCACTTTGCATCTAAATGAATATTCTGGCTTAGTACTCAGGAAATATTTCTTGATTGGTTTATCAGAAGTCCCAGATGTAAGAACTAACATTAAAGTTCTTATTTTTCTTTTCTTTTTCTCTCCTTCAGCTGATCTAATTTGTTTGCCCATGTTAGTGCCAGCTACTATAATAAGAGAAAAGTTTAAAGTTTGGAAATCTCTCACAGTAATAACCATAGATCTATGCTTCAATATTGATGGAGGACTGAGTTTCCAAGGGTTCTTATGAATCTGTGGTCCTGGTCTCTGTTGCCTGCCTTTCCCAGATCAGGCTCAAAGGGAAGATGACTGAAAGGAATGTTCTACGAGGTCCTTTTATCAGCTTCTAAATGGGATATTCTGAGAACCATGCTGAGCCCCTCCTTAACCACTTCCCCTAGTTTATTGTTCTTTATAGCATATAAACAAGTGAACAAATCAATTTAAGTAGTAGTATTATCTGTCTTCATGAGCATAGCTTTTTCACTACTTTACCACTGCCTGGAACAGTGTATGGCCCTCAGTAGGTACCCAATAAATGTTTGTCAAATGAAAAGAACCTCCTATCTCATGTTTCTTCTTGCAGAAGAAAAACACTAAATCCTTGATTCTGCATATGCACAGAGTTGCATGAGAAATATGCAGTGGCGATACCACCTGTTTTAGAGACGTGTTGCTGCTGTCGGGTCATCTCTGCTCACGATATACCTGCTGAAATCTCAAGCTCCACATTTTCTTCCTGCTTTTCCTGAGTGGCCATATATTTCCCTAGTTTGAAACCTCCAAATCATCTTCGATTTCTCCTGCCACTGGGTATGTGCTATTTGATGCGTTCTTTAAATTTAAAAGTCTCTGAAAGTAAAGGGCAAGGCCATTGACTTGAGACCCACGTAAAGAGACCAAGCAGCTAACACAACCCAAAATAATAGGGTTTTATTTTTGTTTTCACTAAAGGAGAAGAGTTGGTATGTATATAAATGGAAACATTTTGGAAGGGGGATTATAATAAAAATTTGGTATTCGCTATCCTTCCTCTCTGTCTTCCCTAAAAACACTTCCCCTCATTTCTGTTACTGCTGTGACCATTCTCCTGTTTATTTTTATTTCCCTCTCTTTACCTCCATTTCTGATCGTTAAGTGGTCCAACCTTGCACATAATTTGCTTTAGATTAAGTCTTTGACCTTTATCCCTCTGCTTCATTCATTCATTTAATACATATTGATGAATCTGGAAATGAGAAACAAGGGCACTCCAGAAGGCTAAAAAGTAGGAAAAAAGACACAACCATGTTACTGCCTAAACAACCGCTTAAGGACACCATGCTACTACCCCCACACCACCAGAAAAATCACCTTTATCTATTCCTTATGACTCTGGATTCAAAGTGACTTGAGAGAAGGCCCAGTTGGCTGGATTTTTGTCATTGCCTGCCTCCTAGCTGCAACTGGAGGCTGATAAAGGAAGGATTTGACTCCCTTAGCTTCCTCCTGAGTGCTAGTAAGAGGCAGGACACTAGTTACCTTTCCATTGAGACACAGTTGGGGAGTTAATTTGCCGAATTGGAAATAATAGTGCAAAGAAAAAGTGACAAACATCCACTACAGTGCCAGTGCTGAGTGTTGGAGAATAAACACTGGCAAAGGGAGAGGGAAGGATATTTTAAATACTGAACATGGCATATGTGTGCAGAGCACAAGTGATTTGGTGTTGCTCTTGGAGTTTGAGAGTGGAAGTGGGTAGGGACGTGAGTGGAGAGGTAGAGTGCTCCGTGTGCTGCTCCGTGGAGCTTGGACTTCAGTCAGCAGCTGATGGGAGTCATCGAGGGATGATGGTGGCGTGACAGAATTTCCACTGGAAAGGAGTTTAAAGGGCATGTTACCTAACTGTCACCATTTTCTATGATGTGACCTCCAGTAGGGATACATGTTTGAACCTCTCCAGGGACAGCGGGCCAAAACAAGTTCATTCTCTTTTAAATAAAGGCCAGTAGAGAGCTCCTTCTTGTGTTCAGCTGACCTCTGCCTTCTGCAGCTTCTACATTTTGCACTTGGAAACGCTGTGTTATAAAAACAGTCCATTTCCTTTTCACTCAGTCCCCCTGCCTCCCAGTCTAAATATGCGTAATTCAGCTGCTGTTCCTTATATAACCAGTTTTGGGTCCCCTTCCCCTTCCTGATCACCTATGGGCAGTTTGTTTTCAAAAACCCAAGTCCAGAAATTAATACCCATGGAATGCTGGCATCATTCCAGAGTAGAGAAAGGTGTGATTTCTACCTGACATGAGAGGCAGCACAACAGATGGGGCAGAGGGGCCTCAGCCGGCAACACTGCTGGACTTCTCTTCACTTTGCCAGAGATTGGTCTTCCTTTTACTCTCACTCAAGCACCACCCCTTCCAAAAAACCTTTCCTGCCTGTGGCCCTAACCAAGCTGGCAGGGCCCCACCTCTGCTTCTCCATTTGCCCCTCTGTTGCAGCACTTCCCACACCAGACTGAAATGATTGGACTCCCTCAGTGAATTGTGGGCCCCCTGAGAGCTGGAGTCAGCTGAGTCGGTGCAGTACCCCCAGCACCCAGCACCTAGCACCAAGCCAAGCAATATCATGAGTCTTCAGCAAAATAAAAAAGGGGGAAAAAAGTGGAATTTGAACTGGGTTTTTAAAGGCAAGTAGGCTGTGATAAGCAAAGGCGTGGGGAGGGGCACATGGCATATAAGTAAATTCAACTCCAGACCGAGGGGCTATCTGAGTGAAAACTGGGAAGCCTGGGAAGCCTGCTTGTGACTTGCTGAATGGCTTCCAGCCAGGCTTCGGCTAACCTGAGCTAAATAAGGAAAGCCAGAGTGGGCAGATGGCCCACTCACATGGCTGTTGGCAAGAGGCCTCGGTTCCTTACCACATGGGCCTCTCTGTAGGGTTGCTTGAGTGTCTCCGTGACAAGGCAGCTGGCGTCCTCCAGAGCGAGTGATCCAAAGAAAGAGTAAGGCACAGGCCACAGTGTCTTTTATGACCTAGCTTTGGAAGTCACACACTGTCATTTCTGTACAAGTCTATAGTAACATATAGCAATCCTGCAATCCTCCTACAGTGTGAAAGGGACATAGGGTGTGAGTACCCAGAGGCAGGGATCACTGGGGGCTATCTTGGGGACTGGCCACAACAGAGGGAAAGATTAAGTGATCAATTTTAAACAAGTCATGTTTGAGACACCTGAGAGACATCCAAATGCAAATATGAAGTAGGCAACTGGAAATATGAGTCTGGAGCTCAGAAGAAAGGTCTGAGCTAGAGATATAAATTTGGAAGTGATCAACATACCAAAGTCTTTAAAGCTGTGGAAATGGCTGGACACGGTGACTCACACCTGTAATCCCACCACTTTGGGAGGCCAAGGTGGGTGGATCACGAGATCAGGAGATTGAGACAATCCTGGCTAACATGGTGAAACCCTGTCTTTACTAAAAAATATAAAAAATTAGCCGGGCGTGGTGGCAGGCACCTGTAGTCCCAGCTACCTGGGAGGCTGACGCAGGAGAATGGTGTGAACCCGGGAGGTGGAGCTTGCAGTGAGCCGAGGTCATGCCACTGCACTCCAGCCTGGGCAACAGAGCAAGACTCTGTCTCAAAAAAAAAAAAAAAAAAAAAAAAAAAAACTGTGGAAATGAGTACGATCACCTAATGAGGGTGCAGACAGGAGATGGAATCTTAGCCTTTTGGAACTCCAACTTGTATTCTTTTTACTTTAAAGTTATAATTTAATCTAGTTTTATTAATGGTAAAAACTTTAGATAAAGAAAATTAGAGGGAAGGATACAACAAACACCTATGTACCCACCACCTAGAACAACAAAGGTCGGCACTCTTTCTCATTTATCTCACATATTTCCCTTTCCTTTTAAGAACTTCTCTATCCAGGTTCGTGCTTTAACTCTTATATTGGTTCAATTTATTTTAATTGCCAAATAACAATTTATTTTAATTGCCAAATAACAAACTATCCCCAAAGACTTAGTGGTTTAAAATAGCAAGTATTTATATAGCTCACAATTCTGCAAGTCAACATTTGTGCTAAGCCCAGGTGAGTTGTTCACCTGGTCTTGGCTGAGTTTATTCATGGGTCTGAGGCCAGCTGCTAAACTGGCTGGTTCCTGGATAATGTAGAATAACTTCCGCTGGGATGGCTCATCTCTATTCCACGTGATCTCTTGTCCTCCAGCAGGCTAGCTCAGGTCATTTCATATGAGTAGTGGGACAGGACTTCAAAAGAAAGAGCTGAGACGTGCAATGCATGTTGAGGCTTAGCGAGAGAATTTGTACCATCTCTGTGCTGCATTCCATTGGCCAAAAATGTCATGAGGTCAGTTCAGGTTTAAGGGGAGGAGAAATAGTCTCCCTCCACCTCTTGATGGGGGATGCTGCAAAGTCACAACTCAAAGAGTATGAATTCAGTGAGGATGGAAAGAGTGTGGCAAATTTTGTAATCTACCACAGTTTACTCTTTGACCATAATTATTCACATTCCTCCCACAGGAAAAATATGCTTACCACTATTCCAAGACCCCCAAACACCTCTTGCAATTATGTCATCAGGCTTGAACACCAGGATCTTGTGGTTCACATCAGGTTTGTATGCGACATTATGGATGTTGTTCTTCTTGATCCTGACACCGATGAATTATAGACAAGTTATTTGCCTCCCACATACCTACTGTACATTGAGACAGAGGCAGGATATCCTCAATAGATACTTCCATTTAAAAAAGGGAAGAACGCTGAGCACGGTGGCTCACGCCTACAATCCCAGCACTTTGGGAGGCTGAAGTAGGCAGATCACTTGAGGACAGGAGTTCAAGACGAACCTCCTAAAAATACAAAAAATTAGCCAGGCGTTGGGCAGCACACCTGTAGTCCCAGCTACTTGGGCGGCTGAGGCAGGAGAACCACTTGAGCCCAGGATAGGGAGGTTGCAGTGAGCCGAGATCACACCACTGAACTCCAGCCTGGGCAATAGAGCAAGACTCTGTCTCAAAAAACAAAAACATAACAAAACAAAATTAAAAAGGGAAGAATGAGAGACACATAGCAATTCTGAGCTCCAGCTGGGCAAAGGTTTACAAGTCTCACTATCCCAGGAGAGGGTGTATTTCTTGCTCAGGTCTAGAGTCTACTCCCTGGGAGGGGGTTCCTGCTCCACTGATCTCTGCGGCTCTTGACTATACCCTTTAGAACATATTCCTTGTCTGTCACCTTCCTTGGCTACTTCTGAAGATGTGGCCCATGTGGTAGCTGAATAATTGGTAGTTTGAATAATTTCAGTCTATTCCATACTCCAAATGACACAACTGTTTTGTGACATCTCTCTAGATTTTATTACTGGTATTTTTGAATTGGGCTTCTGTGGGATCTCACTCTTAAGTTTCCAAGAAGTGTTTTTTTGTCTAGAGGTCGACTAGACATCACTTTAATTCTTGCAGAGGTCTTTATAAAGTGCCACTATGAAACACAGATTACTGTTTTTCCAGCCTCTAATAATAATTTCCCATCATTTCCCCAGACTTCACTATGTTTGCTCTTGCCATTTTCCCAGTTTCCAACCACTCCCAATCTCAAAGCCAATGTCACAAATTTTAGGGTATTGTTAAAGGCCTAACATCTCACTTTCAGACACCAATTTCTGTATCAGTCAATTTTTGCTGCAAAACAAATTACCCCAACACTTAGTGGCTTAAAACAGCAGCTATTTATATATCTCACTGTTGTGTGGGTTAGCAGTTTTGACCGAGGTCAGCTGGGTATTTCTTCTGGTCTTGAGTGAGTCCACTTCTCTGTTGGTGGTCAGCTGCCAAGTTGACTGGGTGCTGGTTAATTTCTGATGGCCTCACCTGGGTTGGCTGAGCACTGCCTCACATGATCTCTCACATTCCAGCAGGCTAGCCCAGGGTGTTCCCTGGGTGCCTGGGCAGAGCCCCAAAAGAGAGAGCCAAAGCATGCAAGGCCTCTGGACACCTAGGCTCAGAATTGATGCACTGTTCCTTCTGTTGCAATTTATTGGTGAAAGAAAATAATAAGGACTTCCCAGATTCAAGCAGGAGATACAAAGTCATATAGCAAAGGGTGTGGATACGGAGAGGAATAAGGATCGTGGCTATTTTTACAATTTGCCATACCTCCTCAGAGGCCACCCTCATCACAAAGTGGGAGGCCATCCTTCCCTTCCAAATTTTATCTTTATGTGACATATGTACATATCAAAAATTATAGTTTTTTTCCTTGTGAGTTCTATATATTTTTAAATGAACTATTTCATACATGCTACATAACTTGTGCAGCATAAATGTAAGGTATAAAGAATAGGATGCTTTTGTACCTACCACTCAGGGAAAGAAATGCAATTTTATCAATATATTTTAAACTCCCTGTATGCCCCTCCCAACCTAATATTCACTTCTTACCTGGACTATGCAGTTCCTTCCTGTCTTACCTCCTCCCATCAGCTCTACCTGCTGAAGCCAGCATGATACTAAAAAAAAAAAATCGAATAATTCCTGTGCTTAAAACTATTCAGTCGTTTCCCATTGACCTTAGAATACAATCCAAATTTATTTATAGAGTAGGCCCTTCGCCATCTGGCTCCTGTTTACACTTCATGCCTCATTTTTGCCATTCATCCCTCAATGTGCTATGCTTATTCTCAAAACAGATCATTGAGATTTTGCCAAAGAAAGTGGCTTCCATAGTTCCGTGCACTTCCTCTTTTGGAGCATGTGTCACTCTTGTTATTGGCTGTTTGCTTCTCTGTCTCCACTACTTAACCTGTCCCCACCTGGCTCTGAGGATGAGAATCCCAATGTCTGCTGTATCCCTCTGGGGCCAAGCACAGCAGCTGGCACCCAGGATGCTCAGTAATAGTTGAATGGATGAATGAATGCTAGGCTCTGAGGACAAAGAGAAGTTTCACAAAAATTTCCTAGCCTATGTGAAGAACAGATATATTGAATTAATAAATTGATCTCTCTGCTAAACCAACAGCAAATGTGGGACTAGGATGGTGGGTTTGAGTTGGCTTATAAGTTCCACTAGGGGTCACTGTGGCAATGCCTCGGACATTATTTCCATGGAAAGACCCTACCTACTTTGAATGGAAATGTGATTTTTCAAAGGTCGTAGCGGTTTTATTTTGTGTTTTAATAAGCTCCCCATTCAGTCCACTGGAGAGAGCTGTATGAGCCACCTGTGAGTCAGAAGGACTTAGTAACCCCCTGCTGGTGCCCACTTTATGCCTGTAGTGATTCTTCAACTTGGAACCACCATAACAGCTTTCACAAACATGATTTAATTTATCTTCCACATCAGCTGTTGACAGCCAGGATAGAGATTGTTATTATTTCCATCTTAAAAACGATGTTTCTAGAACGTGAAATAATTTTCCCAAGGAATCACAGCTGGTACCTACCTAAGCAGGGACTTGAATCTGGGTCTTTCGAATACAAATGTATTTGTTTACTAAAAATATATTGAGTTCCAGGCTCTGTAAAAGATGATAGAGATGCAAAGACACGCCCCCCAAACTTAATGTCTTAGAAGCAACGACTGTCAAAGCAGAAAGGAACTTTGAAGATCACCTAATGAAGTGTTCTCAATTCAGATGTGTGTAAGAATCACCTCAAGAGTCTGTTATAAATGCAGATTTCCTGGACTTTGCCTGTCTTCCATCCTCTTCCAGTCTGATTCAATGAATCTAGGTGGACCTTGGAATCTGAATTTTTCATAAGAACATCCACATTTACTTGAATAATTCTGATGCAAATAGACTGTGGACCACACTGAGAAACACTGATCTATTGGTTTCATCCTTTCATAATATAAAGGAGAAACTGAGGCGGTGTGAGTCCCCTGGAAATATTCCTTGGATGTAGAAGGGAGGCTAACCCAGGAACTGATAATGAGCAACGTGAAGTAATGATGCAATGGAAAGAGCACTCGACTGAGAGCTGGGGGCTCTGGGTTTACCATCTTGCAGCTGAGTTACTTCATTTTCTTTTTTTTTGAGACGGAGTCTCACTCTGTCGCCCAGGCTGGAGTGCAGTGGCGCAATCTCGGCTCACTGCAAGCTCCGCCTCCCGGGTTCACGCCATCCTCCTGCCTCAGCCTCTCCGAGTAGCTGGGACTACAGGCGCCCACCACCACGCCCGGCTAATTTTTTTGTGTGTGTGTGTTTTTAGTAGAGACGGGGTTTCACCGTGGTCTCGATCTCCTGACCTCGTGATCCGCCCGCCTCGGCCTCCCAAAGTGCTGGGATTACAAGCGTGAGCCACCGCGCCCGGCAGCTGAGTTACTTCATTTTCATAAGCTGGTTTTCTCAACTGTAAAATGCAGGACAATACATACTTCATAGGCTTATCGTGAGGACAGGCAATTCAAAAGATTTGGAAGTAGACTGGCACTAGAGACACTTGACAAAGAGATTAACAGGATTGTTTTGAATGCTCTTTCTACTTTATCTATTCTCTTATTTTCATTTTTATTTTCTTGGCTGGGTGTGGTGGCTCACACCTGTAATCCTAACACTTTGGGAGGCCAAGGTGGGCAGACTGCCTGAGCTCAGGAGTTCAAAACCAGCCTGGGCAATACGGTGAAACCCTGTCTCTACTAAACAATACAAAAAAATTAGCCAGGCATGGTGGTGGGCGCCTGTAGTCCCAGCTACTTGGGAGGCTGAGGCAGGAGAATTGCTTGAACCTGGGAGGCGGAGGTTGCAGCGAGCCAAGATCAAGCTACTGCACTCCAGCCCGGGCGACAGAGAAAGACTCTGTCTCCAAAAAAAAATAACAAAAACAGAATTATTTTCTTGAGACAGAGTCTTGCTATCTTGCCCAGGCTGTAGTGCAGTGGCACAATCTTGACTCACTGTAGCCTTGATCTCCCAACCTCCCCAAGCCCAAGAAATCCTCTCTCCTCAGCCTCCCAAGTAGCTTGCACCACAGGCATGCACCACCACTCCCAGCTAATATTTTTATTTTTGTCTATGTTACCTAGGCTGGTCTTGAACTCCTGGGCCTCCCAAAGTGTTGGGATTATAGGCGTGAGCCTCCATGCCTAGTCTATTCTATACTTTTAAACGAGTACTTGCAATTGCCAGGCACTTAGCTAGGAACCATCTCACCTATATGAAATATATTATCTAGTGTAGCAGAGAGCCATTAATTATACAAATAAGAAGTAATAATAACAGTTATTGTTATTATTATCATTATTATTCTGAGACAAGCTCTCACTCTGTCACCCAGACTGGAGTGCAGTCACGCAATTCTAGCTCACTGTAGCCTCAACCTCCTGGACTCAAGCAATCCTCCCACCTCAGCCTCCTAGCTGGGACTACAGGCACACATCTCCACAACCAGATAATTTTTAACTTTTCTGTGGAGACAAGGTCTCACTGTTGCCCAGTCTGGTCTCGAACTCCTGGCTTCAAGCAATCCTCCTGCCTCAGCTTCCCAAAGTGCTGGGTTTACAGGCGTGAGCCACTGTGCCTGGCCCAAATAAAAAATTATAATTGTCATAAATGCGACCAAGGGAAAATACAGGAAAATACAGGGTGTGTTTTGAATAATATGAAGACTTGAACCTAGTCTGCAGACAAATAAAATGTCCCTGAGGAAATGACTCAAAGATGAGTACGATTTAGTCTGTCAGAAATTCCGCATGAATCAGGAAAGAGCTTGCCAAGAGCAAGAAATGAAAAGACAAAAGGCCAGCATGGCTGGAGTGGAGCGAGCAGAGGAGAGTGGCACAAGCTGAAGCTGAGGGTGGTTATTATTTCCAGAGAAGCCTTTCTCTTTTCCTGACTTGATAATTATTTGAAAATCTTGATCTTTTCCTCAACTCTTTTCTGTCAATTTTTTTCCATTTTAATACTCAAAAGCCTTATTATAGTAACATTTCCTCAAAGCTAATATACATTTTTCACTATTTTGACATCCAGAAATAGGGATGGTCTAATAATACAGGTTGAAAAAAAACTTGCTATTTAGCAAGTTGTTCCAAACAGGAATGTAAGTTGAGCCCTCACAAACTTACCAGTGCTCGGAAAATACCTATTCTAATGTCATCATGTAATTATTTACACTTGTAGCATAATTTCATTAAATTTTAGTTTGTTTTAGTTAAACTTGGAACACTGCTATTACTCAAAGTGACTTCAAAAATTCCTCTCTGATCCAGAAGTAAAACAAAATATTATAGTTAGGAGGTTCTGTTTGTGGGGAAGATGAAACAGATACATTCTACACTGGCAATTGTAAAACCTGGACAGAATACACAGAGCAGGCATTTGAGGACTCTGTCTTTCTGCTACTTGACCCTGGATACACTCAGTCATGAGAAGTACATAGCAGAATGGGGTAAGTGAAATCTCAAGTTTTCTGTGAGAGGACCTAAAAGGGGAGCCTCAGGGGACTGGAAAGTATCAAACGTCATAGAGAGACAAGCTCAGGAGAGCAATGCCATAATTCCTGGGTTCACCTCTGAGCTGTGCATGCATGGATCTGATACTAAATAGCATACCATAGACTTGAGTACTGAGGTATGGGATAAAGGGATAAACCACTCTCCAGATCCAAGACTGCCCACTGAGTATGCACAACTGAAAGAGGTCTGAATAGTATTGTAAGGCTTTGAAAACTGAACTGACATTGGAACCACAGCCACAAAGACAGGTCACAGTTCACGGCCTGCATTCAGCTGGGTAATTTGCATGCTAAAATGAAAGTATGAATATTCTCCATAAGATTTAAACAAGATCTAGACATGTATAATATTCAGACTGTTTAGTATTTAATCCAAAATTACTCAGCATACAAAGAACAAAGAAAATCTCAATCTGCATGAGAAAAAACAGCCAACAGATGCCAGTGAAGACAGAACATAAGTGTTGAAATTGTTAAAGATTTAAGCTAGGCATTATAAAATGCTCCAAGAAGTAAAGGTGAACACTCTTGAATGGAAATGGTATCAACAAACAAATAAAAGACATAAAGAGAAACCAAATGGAAATGTTAGAGCTGAAAGTATAATAAACAAAATAAAAAACTCACTGATGGACTTAATGGCAGAATACAGATGACAGGAAAGAGTCAGTGAACTTGAAAATAGACCCATAGAAATTATCTAATCAAATAAGAGAAAAAGATTTTTAGAAAATGAACATGGCCAGATATGGTGGCTCATGCCTGTAATCTCAACATTTTAGGAGGCCAAGGCGGGAGGATTGCTTGAGCCCAGGAGTTCAAGACCAGCCTGGACAACATAGTAAGACCCAGTGTCTACAAAAAAAGAAAATTAGCTGGGTGTGGTGGCATGTGCCTGTGGGTCTAGCTACTCAGGAAGCTTTGCCAGAGCCCAGGAGATCAAGGCTGCAGTGGGCCATGATTGCACCACTACTGCACTCTAGCCTGGGCAACAGAGTGAGACCTTGTAGAAAGAAAAAGAAAAGAAAAGAAAGAAAGAAAGAAAGAAAGAAAGAAAGAAAGAAAGAAAGAAAAAAGAAAGAAAGAAAGAAAGAAAGAAAGAAAGAAAGAAAGAAAGAAAGAAAGAAAGGGAGAAAGAGAGAGAGAGAAGGAAGGAGGGAGGGAGGGAAGGAAGGAAGGAAGAAAGGAGAAAAGAAAAAACAGAAAAAAATAAATGAATTCTACATTCAGTGAAAATATACTTCAGGATAAAAGTAAAATAACTGCATTCTTAGATGAAAGAAAATTAAGAGAATTCATTGCCAGCAGACTTACTCTAAAAGAATTTCTAAAGATATTGACTCGGCAATCAAAAAATTTCCCTCAGGAGAAAAAAAAGCCTAGGCTTAAATGACTTGCATGGTATATTCTTCCAAATGTTTAAAGAAAAACTAACTCCAATCCTTTACAAACTCACACAAAAATATAAAAAAGGAGGGAACACTTTCCCACTCATTCTGTGAGATCAAAATTATGATACCAAAACAGACAAAGATATCTTATGAATATAGATACAAAAGATATCTTATGAATATAGATACAAAAATCCTCAACAAAATATTAACAAACCAAATCCAACAACATATGAACAAGACTATACATCATGGCAAGTGAGATGTATCCCAGGAATGCAAGGTTGGTTCAACATACAAAAGTCAATCAATATAACACACCATGTTAAGAAAATAAGGGGTGAAAACAATATGATCATCTCAGTAAAGGTAGAAAATGCATTCTACAGATTAAAAACATTCAACAAACTAAGAACAGAAAGGAACCTCATCAACCTGATTAGGGTATTAACAAGAAACCTTCAGCTAACATCATACTTAATGGCAGAAGACTGAAAACTTTGCCCCTAAGAACTGAAATAAGATCAGAATGCCTTCTCTTACCACTTCTATTCAACATTATACTGGAGATTCTAGCCAAGTCATTTTAGCTAAATAAATAAATAAAAAGCATCCAGACTGGAATGGAAGAAGTAATTCTATTTTCTGATGTTATGATTGTCTATATGTAAAATCATAAGGCATCCACAAAACACACTATAGACCCATTAAATGAGTTTAAAAGGTTACAAGATTTAAGCTCAATATACAAAAATCAATTGTACTTCCATACAGTTGTAATGAACAATCTGAAAATAAAATTAAGAAAAAATTTCATTTACAATAGTATTAAAAACCACACAAAACCATTTATATGAAATGCCAAGAATAAAAAAAATCCACATAGATGGAAAGTAGATTAGTGGTTGCGTGAGGGAGTGACTGCTAAATGGGTACAGGGTTTTTTTTTTCTTTTTCTGAGACAGAGTCTCAATCTATCACCCAGGCTGGAGTACAGTGGTGTGATCTCTGCTCAATGCAACCTCCACCTCCCAGGTTCAGGTGATTCTCCTGCCTCAGCCTCCCAAGGAGTACAGGGTTTCTTTTTTTTTTTTGAGACGGAGTCTCGCTCTGTCGCCCAGGCTGGAGTGCAGTGGCGCGATCTCGGCTCACTGCAAGCTCTGCCTCCTGGGTTCACGCCATTCTCCTGCCTCAGCCTCCCGAGTAGCTGGGACTACAGATGCCCGCCACCATGCCCAGCTAATTTTTTGTATTTTTAGTAGAGACGGGGTTTCACCATTTTAGCAAGAATGGACTCAATCTCCTGACCTCGTGATCTGCCCTGGATTACAGGCATGACCACCCCCCGGCCAGGTTCTTGAAGATAAAAAACTCTGAACAGATACTTGTGGTTGTTTCAACTTGTGAATTTTTAGTAGAGCCGGGGTTTCACCATGGTCTTGATCTCCTGACCTTGTGATCTGCCCGCCTCGGCCTCCCAAAGTGCTGGCATTACAAGTGTGAGCCACTGTGCCCAGCCCACTAAAGGTAAATTTTATACTATGTGAATTATACTTCAATTTTATAAAGAAGACTATACTTAGGAATAAATTTAACAAAAGTATGATATATAATTTTGCAGCTCTATCTGCTGAAAGAACCTGGGGGCAGCAGCATCCCGGTCACGGTAAGCACACCAGCACCCAAATCTTGATTTCTTAATACTCTTTTCCATTAAAAGGAACCAGCAGTCCTTGGAGAAATGCCTGATTCTGGGACTGGGGCTGGGAAAGAAACTACAGGATGACCTGGAATAGCTCATAACTAACAACGTATAGAATGAGAGGAATAAAGGGGACATATCAAAGGGACGCAAGAGCCACATTGAAGGGGTTAGTCAACTTGTGTTGGCCAGAACAACTCCAGGACAATATGAGCATCAAATAAATAGTTAATTATAATTCATTCAATAACATGTATGAACTCATACATATTGATATAAGTAAATGAATAAGTTAATAACTGGGACAGAAGAATATAGAGAATATATATATTCTCTATATTACCAGAGAATGCCAATAAGTACTAATAACCTACTAATTAATACATAGACAATACTTTTTCATTAACTTTATGCTGGAGGAACCAGGCATACATCATTTATACCAAGTGCTGAAAGTTAACACCACCAGCAATGGGACAAATCAACATACTGTGTCTCCTGACATGATGCACTGAGAACAAAGAATTATTCCTGTTGTGTTTCTGCCAAAGTTGCATCTACTCACGAGGAAACATCAGACAAACTCAAATTGAGAGATCATACAAAAAATAAGTGGCCTGTTATCTTCAAATATGTCAAGATAGCAGAGACTGAGGAAAGATTGAGGAAAAGTACCAGATTGAAGAACACTAAAGAGATATGACAACTAAGCACACCAATAGTCCCGGATAGGATCCTAGATTCACAACACATTTAAATGGTACAATCAAGAAAATTTGAAGAAGGTATGTGGACTCAAGGTATTAGTATTTTGTCAATGTTAGTTTCCTAATATTGGTGGTTATATTGTGGTTTTGTAGAAGGTCTCTAAGAATCTTATGGGTGTACCTTATATTTCAACCAGGAAAAAAAAAGTGCTTCTAAGAATCTTAGGGCTGGCTGGGCATAGTGGCTCACACCTGTAATCCCAGAAGTTTGGGAGGTCAAGGTAGGGGGATCACTTGAGGCCAGGAGTTCGACACCAGCCTGGGCAACATGGTGAAACCCTGTCTCTACAAAAAATACAAAAATGAGCTTGGCATGGGCATGTGCCTGTAGTCCCAGCTACTCAGGAGGCTGAGGCAGGAGGATCACTTGAGCCTAGGAGTTCAAGGCTATAGTGAGTCGTGATCATGCCACTGCACTCCAGCCTCGCAACAGATCAAGACCCTATCTAAAAAAATAAAAAGACTTTTAAGACTGTTGTACCACCATCCTGAGTCTCAGCCCAAGTTAGAGAAGGGCACTTCTTGGGAAGAAATATAGATAATGGTTTTTGTCTAACGGAAAGAACTCCAATAAGATTTATAGGAAATCCTCAAAGGTTTTAAGATAATTTTATCAATAGAAGTACTGCCCACTTGTACTAAAGAGACAGAGACAATACAAAGCAGATACCTTTGGGTTCCTTTATCAGTTTCCTACTGTTGCTGAAACAAATGACCACAAACACAGTGGCTTAAAACAACACATATATTGTCTTACAGTCCTGGAGTTCCAAAGTCTGAAATGGGTTTCACTGGACTAAAATCAACGTGTCAGCAGGTCTCTGTTCCTTTTGGAGGCACTAGAGGAGAACCTGTTTCCTTGCCTTTCCAGCTTCTAGAAGCAGTTCACAATCCTTGACTGGTGGCCTCTTCTTCCATCTTTAAAGTCAGCAATATAGTATTAAGTATCTTTAAATCTTTCTGACTTTGCTTCCATCGTCACATTTCTTTCTATGACTTTTAAGGACCCTCATGATTGCATCGGGACTACCAAGATAAACCAGCATAATCCTCCAATGTCAAGATCCTTAACTTAATCACATCTGTAAAGTCTCTTGTGCCATGTAAGTTAACACAGTCATGGGTTTTGGGAATCAAGACATGCACATCTTTGGAGGGAGGGCATGATTCTGCCTTCCACAGTCCCTAATCTTCTATGGTCGGAATACCTTCTATGGGAAGGCTACTCAGTTAGAAAGGGTTTGAAGCTTAAGCTTCAAAACCTTCTAGGTAAATCTGCCTCTGGTATTGATTAAGAATATGGAATCAGGATCCACATGACCTGGGTTCAATTCCCTTCTCTACCACTTACTATGTATGTTGATTGAATTGATGTTACAAATTGGGTTTTCTAGAAGCAGAGGCACAGATGGAGTTTGAGGTGCAAGATGTTTATTAGAGATCAGCATCTACGAAAGGGAAAGGAAGCAGGAAAAGGCAGAGGAAGAAGTCAAAGAGGTTTGACGAAGCCTTGATCAAGGTGGCAGGTGCGCTGGAGCTAGTATTGCCTGTAAGAATTGTCTCATGATGGGCCAAAATGGCTAGGCCTTCATTCCCTCACCTTGCTCTGTTGCTGGATTAGGGCTGCCCCAGGAAGGACATTTCCCTAGGCGAGACTGCTCTCTGCTATAGGACAGACCCTAAACCAGCTGACCACTGGAGACTCTTCTCATCACATTCCGTGCAGCTGTGCAACAAATCCTTCTTCGAAGAGGGATCTGCATGGTACATCTCATGTCTACACAAGCAGTGGTGTGCTGGAGCTGGCTCACCCCAGCTCACAGGAGTTGTTAGCATCTTTATCCAACCACAGTCAGTGGTGACATTTTTGCATGTTGAAATTAGCCACTGTGGGAGAACTGACACCACAGAAATTGGCAAATGCCACAAATCAGAACTTTATTTTTTTCCCGGAGAGCTGGTTTACCAGCACACCTCAAATGTGGTCCACAAGTGATTAACATTGAGTAGGTTAATGATTGTCCCTACAACTCAGTCTTCTCATAGGTAAAGTGGGGCTAATAATACTGTAAGAATACTAATACTACCTAGGCTATAGGGTCAGCATGAGAATTAAATGAGTTAATACATGTAAAATACTCTGGACAGCGATTAAATGAGTTAATATATGTAAAATACTCTGGATGGCGCCTGCCACACAGGAAACACCCAGTAAGTATTAACTACTATGTTTACTGTTGCCATTGTTATTACAATTATTGCTACCTTAAAAACTTCCACTGGATTTTCATAGAGGACAAGCACCTAAATTTCTTAATATGACATGCAAAGACCTTTCACAATCTGATAGTTTCAAGCATAAGGAACTTTTCATCATTTCTGGAACTCAAACTGTTTTCCACCTCCAAACCTTGTCACATACATGTACCTTCTGCCAAGAAAGCTCACTCCTCCCTTGCCTGTCAACTTCCAATTTTTTTCATCCTTTTGAACCAGCATGCATCACCTCCTCTCTGATGCCCTATCCACCCACTACATGAGGGTTCCTTCTTCAGTGTTGCCATTGCATATTGCACAACCCTCAGTTACTCTGACAGCACTTTATTGTGATTACTTGTTTACATACCTGTCTCCTCCTTTGAGTCCAGGATTGGATCTGCTATTTCTCTGTGTAGGCAGCACAGTAACATAGGTGCTAATAAATATTTGTCGAATGAATGAACATTGCATGGGAAATGCATAAGAAGGGGGAAATAGAGTACGTAGCCTAGTAGGCTATAATAATAATATTTTTATTTGCTTAAGTGACTCTATATTGTGTAAAGCAGTGACTTTAGGACCCCAGAGTTTCAGGTTCTGTAAGTCCTAGATTTGTCATATACTCACATCCTCATAGAGTCCTACTTATCCTTCAGATGGCTCAGATGTCACGCCCTCTGTGAGGGTTTTCCTCCCCGCTGCCCTCTTGCCGCTCTTTGCCTGCGCACCTATTCACATACGCATAATTGACTCTTCTGGAGGTCCCTGTGGGGATCCAGTGGTGTTTGTGTATTCCCACTCCATGGTACAGAGGGGCGATATTTTGGGGATCCTGTCAGCATGGTGTTAACCATATTTGGGGATAGTCACAGCCTTAGACCTGTGAATTCATCGCTCACCCCGCCCCCGCCTCAATTTCCCCTAGTGTGATGGGCACAGTGGAAACACCCTACCAGGGTCGCGGTTTAGTGGAGGGCGGCGGAGACTGGTGTTGCAGGAATCCCCCACGCATTCCAAGGAGCTGAGGGCTAGAGAGCGAGGTGAGGCGTCGAAACAAGGAAGGAGTCGGGGCGTGGGGCGAGACTGGGCGGCGGAGGGGATGGGCCGGGGCCAGAGGGCGGGGCCTGAGCAAGGAAGGGGCGGAGACAGGGGCGGGGCAGGCCGGGGCGGGAGCGGCTGGCGTCGCGCGGCCAGGACTGTCTGAGGAGAAGTTCGCGAGCGCTGGCTATGGGTCCTGGGGCGCGGCTGGCGGCGCTGCTGGCGGTGCTGGCGGTGCTGGCGCTCGGGACAGGAGACCCAGAAAGGGCTGCGGCTCGGGGCGACACGTTCTCGGCGCTGACCAGCGTGGCGCGCGCCCTGGCGCCCGAGCGCCGGCTGCTGGGGCTGCTGAGGCGGTACCTGCGCGGGGAGGAGGCGCGGCTGCGGGACCTGACTAGGTGAGGGCACGGCGAGTGGGAGCGACCGAGGGGCCTCAGTGGGAGGCACTGTGCCGCAGGGTGGGGTGACTCAGGTTGAGTGTGACCCCAGGTTCACTGTCATGCTGCGCGGGACCCCAGACCCACTGTCGCACCGTGCGACTGAGACATTGTGGCGTGGGGTGGGGAGTGGCTCTGAGGGCCAGTGTGACCCCCTAGACCCGTTGTCACCCTATGTGGGACCCCGACACTCCGTGGCATGAGGTGTTGGCGACGGTTGGGTCACACTGTGTGGGACTGCAGACTCCATCACACACACAGTGGCACCCCCCCATATCCAGCGTCACACAACAAAGTTGATACACTGTGGAAGAGCAGGGCAGGGTGACTCCAGGACCTCACAATGTGCTGTGCGAAGCTGCGTGAGCCCCAGGCCCTGTGTCACACTGACACAGACACTGTGGACAGTGCTGTGACAGAGACACTGTGAGAGTGAGATGGAGAGAATACGGTGACGCTTTAGCTACGCAAGTATTAACCTTTCAAGGGGCGATCGTGAAACACCGCATGACCTAGTGAGCTGATGTTTAGTCTTAGGAGTCAGGTGACAACCTTCCACCATATGTGAGATTTACATGTCATTGGGATTGGATGGGCACGACACTGTGGATATCATACTCTGCATGTGAGTGATGCTGAGTAACTGTACAGGTCGCTATATGAGTAATGCTTCAGTTCATTAATTCATACAACACATATTTTTGAGTGCCTACTAAGAGCCAGGCAGTGTTCCAGGCAGTGGGGATAAAATGGTGAACAAGAGCCAACTCTGTCCTCAAGGAGTTTGGGTCCATAGCACCATGACTGTTAATCAGAGATGTCCACTGCCCTCTATGTCTTCAGTTCTTCCTTCTCTTTACACATGTAGAAGCTCTCTAAATACTAAATAAATGATAACTGAGATGTTATATGTGTGTCAACATATTTGATATCAAAAAAGCACTGTGAAAAAACATACTTGATGCAGAAGATACTGAGTAGCACACAGCAGTGGATGCTTAGCTAATATAGTTTTGGGATACAATCAACAAACTCTAGTGCTACACACTGTGGCATAAAATATTGTCAGACTTGGGATGCTGAGGCACCATAGTCATGTATCCACTTAGCAGTGTCCAACTGACAAAAATGAAAGATAAATGATTGTATATGATACCATCTGTATGAATATGTGCTGCACCTTCTCTGCTTGGGACATCAAGAAGCCTGCAGCACTGACAGAGTGGCTATGACCACGTCACTATTTGGATATATTAATATTGTACTTATATCATGTGACCTTCTCATTGAACAAAGACAGCACAATGCACTGCTTTTAAAACTTTGTGTGAGTATATGTGGTAATAATACTGATTCTGGCGTGACATGAGAAGAAGGTATGTGGAATGGGGAGTGACTCTGAGGTCCAGTGTGACCCCCAAACCCATTGTCACCCTGTGCAAAACTTTGTGACCACATGACTGTGAGAGAGCTATGTAGAAGAGAAGCATTTTGTGAGTGGAAAGTATTTGCAAGAGATCTTGTTAATAGTGACTGAATGAGCTAATTTGGTGCTTGTCCTTAAGTATGTGGCTTGCGTATAAACAGCTTGAAATAGTGTGACAATATACAATATAGGTATGTATTAATTTTAACAATAAATGAAGATCATTTCAATAATTATTGTCACTCTTTGGAATAGCATAGTTGTCTAGTATTCTATGGGGCCATGTTGACCGAGCCAAATGTTTTCTTTTTGTTCATAGCCCAGAATCATTGGAGTCCAAGCTTATTAGTGGAAATAGGACAGAATTTTTTCTCTTTGATTTCAGAGCCCAGCATGCTCCCTGCTACCCATGCTTGTTCTCATACCAGTAATCTCTTTGGGTAGCTCCGATGGAGATGGGAGTGGGGGGTCAAAATCCCCCTGCTGGTCTTTCAGGTTACATTCTCAGAAGAGAGCACTCGAAGCGTTTTGGCCAAAGCAGCTGGCCAACCCCATTCCACCATGCTGGTCTCCTTCACTGTCTTTCCACCATTGTCATTGTCACAACTTTGTTACAGCAGGAGGTCTCATACAAACCATATCTCATTTGATTCTCTCTCACACACAATGCTTTGAAATAGATTTGTATTACACTGTTAACTATTGAGAAATCAGTTAAAACACGAGAAAACTAAAGTCTAGTTGCTCACTCAAGATTGTATTAATATATCTAATAGGTAGCAAATCCAGGACTAGGACACAGTTGTTTTGATTGTTTATCCAACTTTTTTCCTATTATGCTATGTTATCCCTACCACTTCTTTTATCTGTTATACCAAGACATAGACCAAGCCCCTAACTAAGTGAGGTTTTACTAGTGGCCACAGTACATGGTGGTTAACAGTGAATTCAGGAGTTTACCAGACCTGTATTTGAATCGTTGGCTCTGATCTTGGACAAGTTACTTTACCTCTTTGAGCTTTAGTTTCCTAATCTGTAAAATGATGATAAAAATAGTACCTACCACCATAGGGTTTTTAGAAGGATTAAGAGTACCATGTAAAAGTATTTATCATTGTGCCTGGCATGTAACAATTGCTGGACAAATGCTAAGCCTTTATGCTTATTATTATTATTATTATTTTTTTTTTTTTTGAGACAGAGTCTCTCTCTGTCACCCAGGCTGGGGTGCAGTGGTGCCGTCTCGGCTCACTGCAAGCTCCGCCTCCCAGGTTCACGCCATTCTCCTGCCTCAGCCTCCCGAGTAGCTGGGACTACAGGTGCCCGCCACCACGCCCGGCTAATTTTTTTGTATTTTTAGTAGAGACGGGGTTTCACCATGTTGGCTAGGATGGTCTCGAACTCCTGACCTCATGATCCGCCCGCCTTGGCCTCCCAAAGTGCTAGGATTACAGGCTTGAGCCACCGCACCCGGCAATGCTTTTTATTTCATTTTATTTTATTTAAGACCAACTAGTGAAACTAGGCCCCACTTTTGGCTCTAAGTATTAACTAAGATTGTGACAGCCTAGATAAAAAAACAAATCGGAAAAGTTCTCGATTATTTTCTCAGGTGACTTATGAACAGTTAATTTTGTAGTTTAGTTTGATATTTTGAAGACTGTCATTCTGTCATTCTGTTCTCTAGTGACTGCTCTAAAACCCAGTGAAATGTTTGCTTTTTAAGAGACAGGGTCTTGCTCTGTCACCCAGGCTAGAGTGCAGTGGCTCTATCATAGCTCGCTGTAACCTTAAACCCCTGGCTCAAGTGATCCTCCTGCCTGAGCCTACCAAGTGACTAGGACTATTGGTGCACACCACCATGCCTGGCTAGGGTTTTTTTGTTTTCGTTTTTGTTTTGTTTTGTTTTGTTTTGTTTTTGGTAGAGATGGGGTCTTGCTCTCTTGCCCATACTGTTCTTGAACTCCTGACCTGAAGTGATCCTCCCTCCTCGGGCTCCCAAAGTATTGGGATTGCAAGCATGAGCTACTGTGCCCAGCCTTTATGTTTGCTTTTTAAAACAAGAATTTTGGCAGTTCTTGCTAATTTTTCTATACTCCCAATCTGGTGACTTTATGTAACTTGAGAGGCTATTTCCAAGGCTCTCAGTTGAGATAGAAAAATGCAATATTCTTGAGGTTGAAACTACTCCCTACTCCAAGTTAATGAATAAAAATTATACTTGTTATATATAGTTATATGCCAGTATGGTACATATACTAGTTATATATATAAAGAGAGTTTACCCTAGCTTTTGTTGTTGCTGTTTTTGCAGTTTAAAACACCACCAAGAGTGAGAGAGAAGTGTCAGCAGCAATTTTTTCTGTGCTAAGGATTAAGCATTAAGAATGTCCCAGAAGAACTGAGAGAAAACCATTTCTGAATTCCAAAGGCAAAACATATTGAAGTGAAATAGCCCATGTATTGTGGTTAGATAACCTGCCCAGGCTGTGTTTAATGCAGGGATTGGGTTCCAAATTTTATGTGCAGATTCTTGAAGGAAAGGATCTGATTTTCCGTTCTCAGCAGTATTTGTTAAAGCAAAAAGACATTTAGGAAACCCTGAGGTTTGAATTCAGCATCCAGTAACTCAGTTTCCAGTCTCTGGAAGCCGCTATGTGCTCAGAGGCTGGGCATAGGGCCAACTTTTGGATTCTAAGCCAACCTCAGTTATCAGTTGAGAGATTTTTTTCTTTGTGTGACAGAAAAATGACATATCTAAACACTGGATTGAATTGATGTGCTGCAATAGAGATCAAACCCTGACCTAAACAAATCAACCCCAAAATGCAAAGAGGGGTGCTAAGAAAACAAGGAAGTAGACAGCACTTTTGATTTGATACATGACTTGGGGCAAATATTCACCTCTTTGCTTTACCATTTTACCTTTGTGCCTCAGTTTCCTCTGATTCCTATTAAACGTTAGTCCTCAAGCTAATGAGGAATCTGTTTATTCAGTTGTGGAGGGGGTGATGAGAAGAAATAACAGAATGTGCATGCTGAAAAGATCCATAGAAATCTTCTAGACTAGATCAGTTCCTTCATTTTATGGATGAGGAAACAATGATAGTTGGAGGCTGGGTTAGAATAAGTCTCAGGTCTCCCCCCAGTTCCTTCCTATCTAGCTGTCTTATAAAATCACTGCTCTCTCAGCCTCAATTGTTCCTGGACACCTACTCTTTAAGCTGGACTCAAGCCCAAGTCTCCGCTTGTTAAGATTTTTCATCAAGCAGTGGAATATCTTTCCCTAAGTAGTTCCATATGGAGCCAAAGCAGGAAACAATGGGTAGTAAAGATCCTACACCCTGGAGGCTGGTTTCATTTCAAAACCCTAGAGCTTCAGCTCACAGACTGCCTTGTCTTTGGGATCAGAGACACCCTGGGACTTGACAGGCTTCCCATTTCCCCACTGGGAGACCCAGGTCCAGGTTCTTGTTCCTTAGTTTACGTTGAATTGAACATTCGGCTCCTTGGAAGCCTCGAGGCAGTCATCTTCTATTTCAGGCTTCATTTCATAGTTGAGGACCTCACTCTTTAGAAATCCTCAGATCAGACTCTGCTCCAAGGGGCTGAAATCCTACCACCCTGCCACTTCCTCTGTTTTTCACTTTCATCTCTGTCTCCTCGCAGAAGTCACCCACTCTTGCCACAGGACTCACAGTCTCCTGTGCTCTTGCACACTTTCATTTTTTTTCACTTTGCACAAACTCTTTTTTCTTCTACTTTCATTCTTGTCATACTGTTTTTGAAGTTAATAATTTTAAAACGAGCGGGAAAACTCTTGGAGAGCAGGAATAGTACCCTTAATCTTCCCTGTTATAGATAATAAATGTCATTAATATAAATTCCATTGGTGTTTTAGAAATGGAATTAACCAGAGTATACCAGGAAAGGAAACAGCATCTTTTGCCTATATAAACACTGTTGAAGGACACTGGAGAAGGGAAATTAACTAGAAAGATGATCACTTCAGGCCCTACCATTTCTGCCCTTTTCTGCAATTGTTGCCAAGCTAGAAAGGTTGGAAGTGTGCTAGACAATCCCACCTCTCATTCCCCTTTACAGTCATCACCACTTCCTAAACTCCTTCCTTGAACCCAGTCCATTCTCCATCGCTGTCGTGGTTCAGACTCTCCTTGTCTTGTGCTTGCAGTTTTGAAGTGGTCTCCTCCCCACCCTCTCACACATTTATATATGTGAACAAGTCATAGTTTTAACAGTACCACTCTCACTTAAAGCCTTCTCTAACCTGCTCTGGCCAAATTAATCATCCCCTCTCTGTCCTCTCCACTAAGCCTTGTTCTTAAATCTGGTATTGCATCTGTAATGTAATTATTTGTGTCTTTCTTACTCACTAAACTGTGGATCCTTGAGGCCAAGATTATTTCCTTATTCAGAATTTTGTCCCTAGCTCCTAGGAGAGTATACTTCACTCATTCTTTCATAGAAATATGTATTGAATTTAGGTATAGAGTGATGAGAAAAACAGTTATTTTCTTATCCATGAAATCCTTGAGTATTGGATCCCATCTTGCCTTTGTATCCCTAGAATCTAGCATGGAGTCTGACATCTAGCAAATAACTCGTGTAGATTGACTTACTACAAATATATCTCAAGCCTCTGTGCCTTTGTACACTAATGGTTCCTGTTGGCTTGAAAAATACTCTTATTCTCTTCTTTGTTCTAGTTCCTTAAGAAAACATATAGCATAATCAGCTGAGAACCCAGGTTTTGGAGTTAGTCAGACTTGGGTTCCATCCTGGCTTTGCCCTTTACTAACAGTGGGCTTTGTTTCAGTTTCCTCTCCGTGGAATGGGTAAAATTAAATCTACGCTAAGGGTAGGTCAGAAGGTGGGGGGTGATTAAATAAGACAATCTATTTACAGCACTCAGCAGGCCAATACATGGTAGGAGCTCAATAAGTAATAGCTTTCAGTATTTTAACAAATCCTTCAAGATTCAGATCAAATGCCATCTCTTCTTGGAAGCCTTTCCTTCCCCCTTCTAACTCCCACCTGGGTGAGCTGTCCTGCCTGCACAGCTGCAGCATTATATGCTCACTTCTCTCATAGCAGAGAGGTCCCCAACCCCTGGTCCAGGGACTGGTACCAGTCCATGGCCTGTTAGGAGGCAGGTTCCCCAACAGGAGGTGAGTGGTGGGCAAGGGAGCATTACTGCTTGAACTCCGCCTCCTGTCAGATCAGCCAAGGCATTAGATTCTCATAGGAGCGTGAACCTTATTGTGAACTGCACATGCGAGGGATCTAGGTTGTGTGCTCCTTATAAGAATCTAACTGGTACCTGATGATCTGAGGTGGAACAGTTTCATCCCGAAACCATCCCCCAACCCCCCTGGTCCGTGGAAAAAATTGTTTTCCGTGAACGTAGTCCCTGGTGCCAAAAAGGTTGGGGACCACTATATAGCACATATCACAGTGGTTATAATTAATTCAATAGTGTTTTTGAGTTTCTACCAGATACTAAGGATTACATATACAGTGATGACAGGAGAAAAAGACTTTGTGATCCCTTTGAGAGCTGGACCCTGTCTTGCCTTTATATCTCTAGCATGGTGCCTGAAATACAGTAATTGATTAATATAGACTGACTCATTCAGTGAACGAAAGAGTGGCCCTACTTTTGTTGTATCTATAGTTTTCATATTCCTTGGGCTTGCATGGCTTTTTGGTTGGACTATTATGTGAATCTCAAGAGGTTCAGCATGTCAGTGTTAGCTATTCTTAATGTACACACACCATGCCGGCCTTCCCTAGGTGTAGTGGTTGTATCAGGAGGTGAGATCATTCTACTCCTTTCTTTCAGATTCTATGACAAGGTACTTTCTTTGCATGAGGATTCAACAACCCCTGTGGCTAACCCTCTGCTTGCATTTACTCTCATCAAACGCCTGCAGTCTGACTGGAGGAATGTGGTACATAGTCTGGAAGCCAGTGAGAACATCCGAGGTAATGAGGAGGAGGGCTGGAGGGTAAGAGAGAAGATTCTGTCTCCTGACTCGGTGGTAAGGAGAGAGATTCTGTTGGGATGTGATTTCAAAGGGTAATGGAGTAGGTGGGTATTACTTAAATATCCTTAGCTCTAGCTAGCACAAAGAATTAGGCCCCCTTGCTAATCGGTTTATATGATTATACCTTAGAAAGCACTTTCATATTAATTGTCTCATTTGATGTTCGCTACAATCCTGTGACGAAGTACAAGATAAATCCTTCTATTTATATATGTATGGAAAATAACAGTCTTCTAGTAGTTTCTGTTTCATTAAATTGTCACTACAGTGTCATCTATAGCAAGATCACTTTCCTAATTTATTCTACTTTGTGCTTTAAGGAGTTTGTTGATGGCCGGGTGTGGTGGCTCACGCCTGTAATCCAGCACTTTGGGAGGCTGAGGTGGGCTGATCACTTGAGGTCAGGAGTTCCAGACCAGCCTAACCAACATGGTGAAACCTCGTCTCTATCAAAAATATAAAAATTACCGGGGTGTGGTGGGATTACATGCCTGTAATCCCAGCTACTCGGGAGCTGAGGCAGGAGAATTGCTTGAATCCGGGAGGCAGAGGTTGCAGTGAGCCAATATCGCACCACTGCACTCTAGCCTGGGGCGACAGAGTGACACTTTGTCTCCAAAAAAAAAAAAAAAGTGTTGACTTTTGGGCTGGGCACAGTGGTTCATGCCTGTAATCCCAGCACTTTGGGAGGCTAAGATTGCTTGAGCTCAGGAGTTCGAGACTAGCCCGGGCAATATAGCGAAACCTATTAAAAATACAAAAATTAGCCAGGCATGGTGGCACATGCCTGTAGACTTGGGAAGGTGAGGCACAAGAATCGCTTGAACCCAGAAGGTGGAGGTTGCAGTGGGCTGAGATTGCGCCACTGCACTCTAGCCTGGGCGACTGAGCAAGACCCAGTCTCAAAAAAAAAAGAAGTTTGTTGATTTTTGGAAAGCTAACAGTGAGAAGAGGCTGGGTGCAGTTGCTCATGCCAATAATCTCAACACTTTGGGAGCCTGAGTTGGAAGGATCACTTGAGGCTAGGAGTTTGAGACCAGCTTGGGCAACATAGCAAGACCCTGTCTCTACAAAAAAATTTATTTAAATTAGATGAATGTGATGGCGTGTGCATGAAGTCCTGCCTACTCAGAAGGCTGAGGTGAGAGGCTCACTTGAGCCCAGGAATTCAAGATTATAGTGAGCTATGATCATGCCACTGTGCTCCAGCCTAGGCAACAGAACAAGATCCTATCTCTATTAAAAGAAAGAAAGAAAAGAGAAGAGAAAGAAAAGAAAAAGAAGAGTTGTCTCCCTAAAGAGTGAGACTCCTGGAAACATACAGGATAGGACAATGTAATGAAGCTGTGTGCCTTAAGTTTTATTTCTCATTCGCTCATTCTGAATGTTCCTCATTCAGAATTGCATGAAGTGTCCACCCTGTGCCAGGAACTGTGCTTGCCTCTGGGAACACAAAGACAAATCCAACTTGATATCATTAAATATTTGAACAGGTGGTCGTGCCTTCCATGTATTAAATGCCCAACTCCTGTTTCTTGAATGGCGGGTTGATGTTTTTACTACCTTTACAGCTCTGAAGGATGGCTATGAGAAGGTGGAGCAAGACCTTCCAGCCTTTGAGGACCTTGAGGGAGCAGCAAGGGCCCTGATGCGGCTGCAGGACGTGTACATGCTCAGTGTGAAAGGCCTGGCCCGAGGTGTCTTTCAGAGAGTCACTGGCTCTGCCATCACTGACCTGTACAGCCCCAAACGGCTCTTTTCTCTCACAGGGGATGACTGCTTCCAAGTCGGCAAGGTAACAATATTCAAGAGATGGCCAATTGCTTGGCTCTGGTTTCTTATGGATAAAATAACTATTTTCTTATAGATAAAATACTTCTTTTTAATACTTACAGTAAACTTGGAAATTTGATATCATTTCCATTTTCAGAGAAAGAAAACAAGATTCAGAAAGAGTAAATAACTTGCCCTAAGATTATGCAATTTTAAGTGCAGAACTAAAGCTTGAACCCAGTCTTTTGACTCCAAATCTCAGGCCCTTTCCATAGTAATTAAGGTGTTTATATACTTAGGACACTCTAGAGATTGAAAGGGTGTTATTAATTATGCTAGAACAACAGACATGAACTGGGAAAAATGGTCCTTTGTTCACCCTAACTATAGCACCCTGCCAGTGCATGAACCCCTGGGTAGAAAGAGAAAGCAGGGGGTCAGGGATGCAAGGTTGGGGAAAAGGATAAGAGATGGTGATGGAAAGATAGGATCATGGAAACAGCCTCCTGAGACTTTCTGGAATCCAATGCAACATTTCCTAAGCATTTAGAAGTACAAAATTAAAGTAGTGTCCAAAATCTAAGGCCATTCACTTTAATCTTACTTGAGGAAATAGACTTCAGGAACACCCCCACCCCCCATCTGAGGTATTTAACTGATCTTTGATTATAAGTTGTAATCACACTTGAGATCATTTTGTAATATACTGTTTGCCAGCCTTTGCTATAAAAAGCAACGGAGCAAATCCATTTTAACTTTGAAGATGTTTATTGCAGTAAGGTGTATTTTTCGTAACTCCTACAGTATTCGTCAACAGATCTGGGAATGGGTCTCATGTGTCCTGATTCCAAGTTTTGAGAGTCAGTCTTCCAAATTAAGGCAGAGTGGGCTGCTTGAGTCTCTCTGTGTACCGTTTTCTCTTTTCTGGGATCCTGAGCAGAATCAGAGCTCAATCATCATGTTCATGGCTGATTTAAATTTAAGACAGGTAAAGTAGTTTGATGTATGGTACTAACATATGCTTCATTAGTGAGGCCTTTCTGAAAGTAAAACCGTATGTTGAAAATTTAGTAAGTCACTTCCTGGAAGTCTTACTGACAGTCTTTCTTTCTATATTTATTTACTTATTTTGAGAGATAAAACTTTTCAAATATAAGAAAAGAACATAAAATAATATAACAAGCAATTATATCTATTATTGTAATGAATATATGTTCAAATTTTGCTATGTTGGTTTCATTTTTTAAAATATATATTAAAAAGAAAAACATGTTACATACAGCTAAAACCCCATTCATCCTCCTTGCCATCCACCCCATCCCTTCTGCTCCGCCCTTGCCCAGGTAGCTGCGATCCTGAACCATATAGTATGTGCCCTTCTGAGTCCAGCTTCTTTCACTCAGCACATTATATCTGTGGAATTCATCCATATTGTATCATTTGTTAGTAGTTCATTTCTTTTTATTGCTGAGTAGTATTCCATTCTATGAATATGCCACAAACTGTTGATCCAGTCTCCTGTTGACAGATTCTTGGATTGCTTCCAGTTTGGGCTACTGTGAATAAAGCTTCTATTAACATCCTTTTATGTCCTTCTGTGGACATTTATTCTCATTTCTCTTGGATGAATACCTGGGAGTGGTACTGCCAACTCACAGAATAAGCTTCAATAATTATCAACACGTGGCCAAATTTGTTTCATCTGCACTTCCCCAATCCCTTCCTCTATGGATTATGAAATTTCTAGTTTATGAAATTCTTTTTGTCTTCTTAGGGTTTTGCTCTGCCATCCAAGTAAGTGCAGTGACACAATCATGGCTCACTGCAGCCTTTATCAAGTGATCCTCCCACCTGGGGGGGCTCAAGTGATCCTCCTACCTCAGCCTCCCGAGTAGCTAGGACTACAGGTATGCCCCACCATATCCAGCTAATTTTTTAATAAGGGTCTCACTATGTTGCCCAGGATGGTCTTGAACTCCTGGTCTCAAGTGATCCTCCTGTCTCAGCCTCCCAAAATGCTGGGATTACAGGCATAAACCACTGCACCCAGCCTATCTTCTGAAGTTCTTGACTGTCTAATTCCATCATCACGCTATTGTGTCTGTTGACTCTTGCTCATGATGGATTATTTTCTGATACAGTTTTCATGTTTGGGAGCTTATTTTCAGCAGGACATTTTCCCCCTAAGAGAATCCATGTGCCCAGAGTTGTGGGAATATCCCTCCAGAGAGTTTTGGGTGTTCTTCTTCCAGAAACTCTGGTGCTCTCACTGGCCTTAGATCCATTTTTATATTTATTTATTGACATAGGAGTTCCTTGACCATATGAATATTGCAGATTCAAACCCTATACTCACAAGAAGTAGAGGCTCAAAATTGAGAATATTCTTACACAGAGCTAGACAGGAACAAACAGATCTTCTTGTCTCATTAAGACAGCAGGCAATTTTTTTCCTGGTCTACCTTTTCTCCTAAGGTATAGTTTTTTACAGAATCCAGTTTCATGAGAGTGTCTTAGTTCCAGTTCCTGGGCTTGGGGCAGGTCTAAGGACGGCTCATCTTCTATCCTCATATGGGCATTATAACCCAAGGTTACTGAACACCAAGGTTACTATGATTAACACCCACCCCCATCCTAGGGAACGTCAGCATCTGCTGATAAGCTTATGGCTTGGGCTTTTAGCCCTTTTTTGTTTCTGGTACCTGATATTTTCTGTCTTTTTTTTTTCTTGAAAATATATAATAAAACGCTTTTTATAGTTTATTCAAAGTGTCCGAATTTGTGTTCGGAAGGATTCCAGTTGTTTCAGTCTACCATATTGCTGGGACTTGAAGTTACTCATGGAAATCTTAATTAAACAAATTAACTTGGCGTGAAAAGTTCAGTCATTTTTAGCATTTTTCAGCTCAACCTTTTTACAAATAGGACTTGAGGTGCAGAAAAATAAAACAGCAGGTTAATGGCAGACTTGAAGGAAAAATGATTCATTATTTAGGCTGCAGAATTGCAATATCTCTAGGATTTTTCCCTGTCAGGAAGTTACACCCTAATTAGATCATTTCGTAAGAGTTCTTCCTAGTCTGTAACTTTACAATTCCATGTTGTCTCCAATATCAACTTCCAGGAAATTCCACTTGCAGCTGTGGTATTCTAGTTAACTGTAAACCATGAGGAGAGAGGAGCTATGTCTGGTACATGTTGCCATGTTGCCAGCATTCCAGCATTTAATACAGAACAGATCCATTGAGCTTCCACAGCATTCCCATGTCTACCTTCATTATGGTGTCTAATGCATTGTGTTACAATTATTGGCTTACTCATGTGCCCCCTCTTGATTTAAGCTCTTACAGGACAGGGCCACTAGGCACATAGAAAATACTTAGTAAATATTGAATAAATGAATGAATGAATGAATGTAATCCATTCTTCACATTGCTACCAGCAATATCTTCCTAAAAATATGACATTCAAGACTATAATTTGCTTAGGCCATGATGCTGTTTCAAGTTTACTTTTTGTTTCTCTTCACTCTAGCTACAGCCACGATGGACTACTTGAACACATTCTTGCTTTAGATTTCTGTTTCTGCCATTCCCTTGTCTTAAAATGCTTTTCTTCCCAGTCTCTGCTCACTGAAATCCTTTTCCTTCTTCAAGGAAGGCCTGTCTCAGATGCTACTTCCTGCATGAAGCTTTCTGAGATTCCCATGTCTCCTCCCTTCCCTGTGCCACCACAGCATAGTATGCATTTTCCTTGGAGCACTCGTGACATTCTGTCCCAAATTAGAGTTAATTGAGGTCATGTTCTCTTCTCCTTCAGATTATAAATTCCTTAAGTGCAAGAACCCTTGTGTCTCCTCTCCACCTAGTACAATGCATTGTATATAGTAGATGCTTAATAAATTGAATTAAAATGAATTTGAAATTAAAACCTGCCTTCTTGGATTCCAAAGTCCCTCTTATTCTTTGAATTGTCATTTTCTTTTTCTACCTGTGGAATAAGGCTTTAGCGATGGTACTTGTGTTCTGTGTAGGTGGCCTATGACATGGGGGATTATTACCATGCCATTCCATGGCTGGAGGAGGCTGTCAGTCTCTTCCGAGGATCTTACGGAGAGTGGAAGACAGAGGATGAGGCAAGTCTAGAAGATGCCTTGGATCACTTGGCCTTTGCTTATTTCCAGGTAAGGGAGTAAGTGAAGCTCACTGCTTTTATTATACTAAGTGAAATCCTTTATAGCTGCTTTACAATTTCTAAGCATTTTCACGTCTTCATCTGTTTCATCTTCCCAATAAGACCAAATATGAGTCAAGCAGGGAGGTTGTTTTATCATTTCCATATATCACATGTGAGTAAACTGAGTCTCCGAAAGACTCTTAACTTGTCACAAAGCTTATAGACCTAGAATTAGACTGTTAGTCCAGTGCTCTTTCCAATGCATTGACTACTTTACAATCATTATTTCCCTTGTAGGAGGCAGTTTGTCACCTGTAGCAGCAGCTGCTTTATTCACAAATAGTTAATGGGTTCATAGTAAATGTAGTTCACTCTTTTGTGCTCTCAGCAACTCATAATTAATCACAGATATTACCCATGATATTGCCATGGACAAAGAAGTTTGATTATGAGATTTTCCCATCTGCAGTTGAGTCCAACTGTAATGTGACTCCTGTCTGGTTACAGAGCTGGAGTCACTGTTCTGTAGTACAAGCCACAGTGCCTCCTCCAGGTGTTATTTTTCCTTGGCACTGTTGATCTACTTACTCCCTGTTGTGCCTTATATAGAAGTTCATTTCCCTAAATAAAGCAGCTGCCAATAAACAAAACTAACCAATAACTGGGTAAGGTATAGCTTTTGTATAACCAACCCCATTTCCCACCTGAGTTGTACAGTCTTCAAGGGTAGGCTGCAAAAATCTCCATGGAACCAGTTCCCTAGAGTTTCCAAAACTAGTAAACCATTTCTGCTCCCTACCTTTTTTTTCCTTTCCCCATTTTCTTGAGAAAGGGGCGGAGGATTTGGGTGGTCCAAACCCATGTGTTGCTGCCCAAACAGATTTACTCTCAGTGCAGCAAATAGTCCTGTTGCTTTCATGGAAGTTCCTGGTGAATGGATCTTTGTTGTAAAACTGTGTATGTGTTGGCTGGGTGTGGTGGCTTACGCTTGTAATCCCAGCACTTTGGGAAGCTGAGGCAGGCAGATCACCTGAGGTCAGGAGTTCAAGACCAGCCTGACCAACATGGAGAAACCCCATCTCTACTAAACAAACAAACAAACAAACAAAACAAAATTACCCTGGTGTGGTGGCACATGCCTGTAATCCCAGTTACTCAGGAGGCTGAGGCAGGAGAATCCCTTGAGCCCAAGAGGTGGAGGTTGTGGTGAGCCGAGATCGAGCCATTGCCCTCCAGCCTGGGAAACAAGCGAAACTGCGTCTCGAAAAAAAAAAAGAAAAAAAGAAAAAAAAAACTGTGTATGTGCTCTTCCTAACTCTCCTGCTAAATTGCTGTGTGTTAAAGCCAAATAGAATAACTGCGATGTAAGAAAGGGTGAGAAGTAATTGAGTTTTAATAGAGGAAGGAAATGGAGAATCGACGTGGAAAGACTCAAAGAGAAACTAAAGCAGCTTACCCTGAAAGACAGAGTTTCAAATGTTGTACCCAATTATTGATTAGTTTTGTTTTGTTTCCCTCTAACTCTGATGGCTTGGATTTCTCTTCTACTCGCTTTCCACATCCTGCTTTGTCTGGTGAAATCCTGTTTATCTTACAAGGCGCAGCTCGAATGTCACCTACTTTGTGAAGTCTTCCTGAGTTCTCCTCACTCCCCAGGCTTTCCCCCTTGGGGCTCTTATAGCATGTTTTTATTCCCCAGTAACAGAACACATAAGGCATTATCTTATAGATGGTTTATGTTCCTCCTCACCCTCTAGTAAATTAGAAGTAAATGTCCCTATGGACCTTTCATTATCATATAAAATTTAATGTATTTTATTTCATTATATATTTTAGTAAAAAAAAAATTTAGTAACTGCTAATAATGAGAGATGGTAGAGTACAGTGGTTAAGCTATGGGCTCTGGAATCAGACAGACCCGGGTTCAAATGCTGTGAAAACATGGGCAACTTATTTGGCTTCCCTGGGCCTCAGTTTTCTTATTTGTAAAAGAGGAGTAATGATGCTCACCTGAAGTGGGTTGCTGTGAGGATTGAGTGAGCTAATACAGGCAAAGCCCTTAACAGAATGCATGCATGGCACATGCAACTTACTGGATAAATGTCAGTTCTTATTACATGATACATACATATATATGTTCTCTTTTCATTTAATGTTGCTTAATGTACCTATTTCCAAAGAAACTTAACTGAGACACCGAAAGTAACTCTTAGTTCTTTGTAAAATATAATTTTACTTTATTACAAGACTCTCAAGTTTTAAAAATATGTGAAATTATATTTTGGTTCTTTTCATCTCACAAAGAGTTTGAAAAGCTATGACCTTGAGTTAATATTTGACATTACAAGGCATTCATAGATTACTCAAGTATTCTTTGTTAAATGTAGAACAGAGTAATTCATGATATCAAATAATTAGAAACAATATATTTGTCCAACAGTAGTGGAATGGTTAGGTTCTCTGTGGTGTATCTTCTGGATGGAATAAAATGCAGCCATTAAAAATGCTGTCTGTGAAGACTATGTGATGATATCAAAATACTCCTGATGATGTAAAGTGAAACAATCAGGATGTGAAATGTATAAAAATATGCTTATAACTATGTAAAAACTATATATTATCCAAAGTACTTCAGTCCCTGGATTTTGGTGTAGTAATTTTTTTCCATTCCTCATATGTTTCATAATATGCTTATTATTGCTTTTATCATTAAAAGTGAATTGTTAATATGCTAAAGTAAAGGGATTGGAATGAAATACATTTCTATCAGTTAATCATCATTTGGCAGCACCCGGAAGAGGACTGCTGGATACCCATCCGAGATTCTGTTCCCCAGATTTGTGTGGAAAGCCCTATTTCCTTTTGACTATGTTGAGCCCCAGGTTGAATGGCTGCAGGGAGAGTTAATTCCTGTGCACTGGGCAATGTTTCCATTTTAGTTCTTTCTTTGCCTCCCTCCACTAACTTTGTGGACTCTGGGAAGAACTGAATCTGGAGAACAAATTATATTTTTACTAGGGTTTTTATAGTTCCATAGTGGGTTAAATATTTTTAACTTTGGTTATATTATTAAATATAATATAACAAATAACAACACCCTGCAATTACGTGGTTTTGCAGGCTTTAAGATTTGAGAGCACTTTAAGAAGTTTTATTTTCATTTATTTTCCTACCTTGCCTGGTAAGGGTGGTCATAAGTCATTAGTAAATGAGGAGACTGGTGAGACCTGATTTGCAGCGAGGCCACAGATCTCTGCATTTCTGGTCTGCTATTCCTTTCAGTGAGCCTTGTTACCTACTTATGGTAAGAATATTTTATGGTTTTTTTTTAATCCACTTAATAGTTTGTTCAGAGGAGATATCCTCAGTGAAGTTAATGCTTTCTTTCTTTTTTTTTTTTAACAGGCAGGAAATGTTTCATGTGCCCTCAGCCTCTCTCGGGAGTTTCTTCTCTACAGTACGTAATGGATGAAAGATAAGCCAGCCACAGGTCTGACTTATGGGGAACTCCCTTCTGCTCCTGGTCTTTAATTCCTGCAAGAGAAATACAGCTATCTATCTTTATTATCTTTTTTTTTTTTTTTTTTGAGATGGCGTCTCACTCTGTCACCCAGGCTGGAGTGCAGTGGCGTGATCTCAGCTCGCTGCAACCTCTGCCTCCTGGGTTCAAGCGATTCTCCTCCCTCAGCCACCCGAGTAGCTGGGATTACAGGCGTCCACCACCACACCTGGCTAATTTTTGTATTTTTAGTAGAGACGGGGTTTCACCATGTTGGCCAGGCTTTTCTCAAACTCCTAACCTCAAGTGGTCCCCCCACCTCGGGCTCCCAAAGTGCTGGGATTACAGGCATGAGCCACTGTGCCTGGCCCTATCTTTATTATCTTAATTTCATAATCCAGGTCACACTTCAAATTTTGGTGAAATCTTACGTGCTATTCAATGCATCAGGGGGAAATTTTTAAGTTAGTTGGAAAATGCTGAGAAGATATCAACCTGTCACTTCCTTCCTCCACCCAATCAATGATATATTAGCCTTGCTTCAGTGGGAAAAAGTCCAGGAGTGGGGGCCAGTTTCTTCAGAGACATTTTAAAGACCCAGATTTTGGAAGCAGACCCAAGAATGAATGAAATCAGTGTGCACTATGATGAAATCAGTGTGCACTATGTACGTAAGAAGGAAAGTGACTCAGCAGGATTGCTCACTTCAGCTGCTCAAAGGGAGATATCAGTTTTTCCCTTTAAATCAGGTCTCACTCTGTGATGCATGCATCCTGCCCAGCCAGTAGGTCACAGAATTCAGCATCACCCCGCTTCGGGGAGTCCCTTGCTGACAACAAAATGAGTTAAACAGGAGGGAGATGCTTCCTAACTCAGCTATCTGCTTGGAAATGTTTGCTTCAAAGTTATATGTATATATTTGCATAACATTTTAGTGGTAGATGGCTTCCTAGTTTTTTTTTAATACAGTATTTATTTGTTTTGTTTTGCTTTTGCTTTTGGGGGTGTGGTTTTTTTGTTTGTTTGTTTTTTGGTTTTGTTTTTTGAGACAGAGTCTCATTCTGTCACCCAGGCTGGAGTGCAATGGCGTGATCTTGGCTCACTACAGCCTCTGCCTCCCAGCTTCAAGTGATTCTTGTGCCTCAGCCTCCCAAGTAGCTAGGATTACAGCCATGTGCACCATGTCCAGCTAATTTTTATATTTTTAGCAGAGATGGGGTTCTGCCGTGTTGGCCAGGCTGGTCTCAAACTCCTGGCCTCAAGTGATCCACCTGCCTTGGCCTCCCAAAATGCTGGGATTACAGGCATGAGTATTTAGTATTTAGATACTAAAATGAGATGCAAAATCACTATTTTGTTTTAATATTTCTAAAGTGTTTCATATAGGACTTTATAATTGTGTGTATACATAACTTTTTAATGAATCCATTTAGTAACATTATTCCTTTCTGATAATTTAGCAAACAATAGGATAAGGAAGTAGCTGTCTGTCTACAAACACATGAGTGATTAGTGGTACAAACAAAATTATAATCCAACCCTTCTTTATTTCTTTGCATTTGATCTATTAAAATCTTTGCTATCCACTCAAATTGTGTGCTTTTATAGGTGGATAATAGAACATGGCAAGTTGAGATTCCCAGTTTTATTTCCAGCTTTGCAATATTTTCATTGGGGTTTGGGCTTTGCAATATTTTCATTGGGGTTTGGGCTTATAATTTCCATTCTCCAAAACTTCACTTCTCCTCTTGTTAAAACAGAATGGTAATTTCTGCCCCTTCCTTTCCTCCTTTGCTAGGGTGATGGTTGTGGTTAGAAGCACACTGGGCTCCTCAGAGAAAGATACTCTGGGAGCATTAGAACAATTCAGCACCTCCTTCTGAGATGCATTGAGAGTCATGCAAAGAGGCCAGCAGGCCACGGGTAGCTCTGCCAATGCATGGGGCATCTTGTAGCCAAATTGGGTACAAACAGGTGGGCACAAACAAGACACAAGATTTATTGGGTTTCCCAAGGGCCCTGTGGGAATCCAGTCTAGAGCCAAAGTCTAGAGTCCCTCTGCCCCACACTTCTTTGCTCTGGGTCTAGGCCAGTTAGGAGATTTGAAAGATCTAGTGGAGACAAGAATGAATTGGCTTCCAATTCTCTGAGGAAAAATAGGTTGGGTCCTTTTGCAATAGGCTTTGGCTTTCTGGACTTCTCTTTCATTGCACTTATCATATTTTGTTGTAAGTGATAATTTAATGTCCTTTTTCTCCATTAGACTCTAAACTCTGAGAGGTCAGCCTGTAGCACATTATCTGGTAATAGTAGATGTTCATTGAAGATTTACTGAATGGATGGGTGAAAGAATGAATGAATGAATGAAGTTTCATCATCCCCGTATATACCATCACACTATCCCAGAGCAGCCATCCGTTGGCCTAAGAGTTTTAAGTTCCACTTTGCTTCCCAAAGCCCTTTGCACCTTCAGATCTACCAGGATCAAGTCAGTCTTTTAAAAAATACCAGGTAGTCTTCTGGGAGTGAGGGCCTTGCGTCCTCCTGTGCGTAGACATGAGGAGTTATTCAGGAGATCCAGTTGCCTGTCCTGTGCAGCAGTGAAGCTGGAGGAAACCTTAGTGGCACTCCTTGAGGCCAGTATTTGTTAATCCCTATTTTATATTCCCTGCCCTGATTTCTTCCAGGCCCAGATAATAAGAGGATGGCCAGGAATGTCTTGAAATATGAAAGGCTCTTGGCAGAGAGCCCCAACCAGGTGGTAGCTGAGGCTGTCATCCAGAGGCCCAATATACCCCACCTGCAGACCAGAGACATCTACGAGGGGCTATGTCAGACCCTGGGTTGCCAGGTAGGATTCCACAGGGAAAGGGAAAGGGGTAGAGGCCTGGCTAGAATTTGAGAAGCTAGAATTGGGATAACATGAGGGGGTAGAGCTGATGCATTAAAAACAATAAAGCTCACTTGGGAAGCATCAGAATGACCACATTCTGTATCTCTTGCATTCCAATTTTTTTATGCCATAGTTACCCTAAGTTGAGTTTTACTCCTAGACCCTTATTCTCTTATGCTCATCCTATTCTTTCTTTCCAGCCCACTCTCTACCAGATCCCTAGCCTCTACTGTTCCTATGAGACCAATTCCAATGCCTACCTGCTGCTCCAGCCCATCCGGAAGGAGGTCATCCACCTGGAGCCCTACATTGCTCTCTACCATGACTTTGTCAGTGACTCAGAGGCTCAGAAAATTAGAGAACTTGCAGAACCATGGGTGAGTGTCCTGAGAACCCACCAAGAATTTCTCGTTCGTCTTCACATGCCTGGAGTTCAGGAGTGTGAGAATAGGCAACCTGAACAACTAGACAACTCAAAGAGCCAAGGAGTTCAGAATGCCAACCATGCCATAAAACTAATCCATGGTGGAAAAAAATCACAATAGTGCACGCCTCTGGAGGGAAAGGATTAACTGGATGATATGCAAGAGGATTATCTGGGGTATTGAAAATGTGTTCTCACTATCTTGTTAGGGACATGGTACATGTGGCTGTATGCATTTGTCAAAACTCACCAAATGGTCCACTTGAGACCTGTGCATATCATTGTATGTAAGTTTAACCTAAAAAAAGACAAAAAGGAACACTTCAAAAGTGTCAGCCATTCCATGTAATTGGTAGAGGGGGGAAAAAGAGTGAAATGACAGCGGCAAGGAGTAAAATCCTAGCACAAATTTACAGAGTTAGAGTAGAAAGCTCAACTTCATTATTTTGTTAAAAAGGAAACTGAGGCCCAGAGAGGGGAAGGGACTTGTTAAGGTCATACATGTAGCTAGAGCCACAGCTAGAACTTAGAGGTACAGTAGTCCCCCTTATTTGCAATTTTACTTTCTGTGGTGTCAGTTATTCTCAGTGCAGCACAATAAGATATTTTGAGAGAGAGAGGTCATTTTCCCGTAACTTTTATTACAGTATATTATTATTATTCTATTTTATTGTTAATCTCTGTGCCTCATTTATGAATTATAAAATATAACTTATGTAATTATAAAATTAAACTTTGTAATTCAGTTATAATCATGATTTTTAATTTCGTTATAAAAAGAACCAAAGGAGGCCAGAATGATCAAGGCTAGCGGGCCCAACGAAGGTGCAGGGCTTCAACTGAGTCTTCAAAGATGGGCAGGATGTGGTGAGAGAGAGAAGTGATGAGTTAGTGTGCTTTGGGAAAGGGAGAGTGACTAGGAAGCAGAGATATTCAACACAAGCCACTGAGGCTTCTGTCTTCAGTTCCCATGGGGGAGCCACTACCATATGAGCCCAGGGCTGATTCCTGGGAGAGCCACAGAGCAGACAGGCATCAGCAGCCCCAGAGAGACACTTCTAGGAGAAGGAAGTGTGCCAAGGTCTGTGCATGCCAAATGGATAACACGGCCATGAATGATTAAATCGACGTCTCTGGGTGGGTCACTTGTCCCGTTACCATGGCAACAGGGCTGTTTTAAGGAAAAATTTAGTTATAATTTAGTTATAATGTAATTATGATTATAATTAAATTACAATCATGATTAAATTAAATTTTTATTAAAGCCATCCCACACTGTCTTCACTCGGAGACCCAGCCTGACAGAGCAGCCTCTGTATGGGACATTGCCAGTGTCATGGAAGAGGAAAAGGACAAATGGCAAACATGAGCTAGTTCATAAAGCTTCTGCGTGGAAGTGCCAGATGTTACTTCCACCCGTGTTTCATTGGTCAGAGCAAAGCATGTGGCCACTACTGCAGTCAACAGCAAGGTTCTAATTCTTCCACAGGGAAAGCACTGCAAGTCACCAAGCCAAGCTGGATGTCAATGGGAAGAGGACATTTAATCCTCCCCCTAGGAAGTGTGCTAAATATTAAAAAAAAAAAATGCACCTCTATAAGCATGTTGCCTCTTTAAAGATACTGTCTCAGAATTATTTCTGTCAAGCCAGACATTGTGCCCTTAACATGTGCAGTTCATCCAGGCAGCCATTAGTCATTCATCAACAGAATAGAGCCCACTGTGTGCCAGACACTGGCCTGTGTGCTGGGCTTTTACAGTGAGATGAAGTATTGGTTCTTTCCTCTTGGAAACTTAGTGCACAATGGAGAAAAACAAATATTTATACTACACTATGATACATGCTATCATAGAGGTGTGTGCAGAGAGTTGTGCTATGCACATAAAAAAGTGAGGCTTCCTCTAAAGAAAAGGCAATTGGGTGAAGAACAGATGGGGAAGGGAGGAAGAATCAGGGAAGGCTTCACTGTGGAGGTGACATCTATCAGAGAAAGAAGGTGGCAAAAGGTATTCCAGAAAGACAAAACGGTATGTGCAAGGGCCTGATATGTGCTATGTTCAGAGACCGGGCAGAAGCTTGGTGGCTGAAGTGTGCAAGGGATGGGGGCGAGAGGTGATAGGAGATGAGGCTAGATGTGAGACACCATTAGCAGATGCTATAAATGCCATGCCGGGGAGTTTGGATTTTATCCTGTAGGCAGCAGGAGAGCTGTTGGACAGTTTTAATGGGAGAGTTGCATGATCATGCCTGATTTTTAAGGAAGACTGTGACAGCAGACATGGTTGGAGGGAGAAGAGGAGCAGTCATCATTTCATCTAAAAGCCACTCCAGGAAAGTCTAGAATCTTTGCACAGAAGTTTTTTGAGATAATTAAGCCCCACTGGAGAATTGGAGCAAACAGGTTCAGCTTTGCAGTGAGCCAGCAGTAGTAGCTTTTGGCTAGCAGCTGCTTTTTCCTTAGAACAGCCCTGTTGCCATGGTAACGGGAGAAGTGACCCACCCAGAGACGTCGATTTAAATGTTCATGGCCATGTCGTCCATTTGGCATGCACAGGTCTTGGCACACTTCCTTCCCCTAGAAGTGTCTCTCTGGGGCTGCTGATGCCTGTCTGCTCTGTGGCTCTCCCAGGAATCAGCCCTGGACTGACATGGTAGTGGCTCCCCCATGGGAACTGAAGACAGAAGCCTCGGTGGCTTGTGCTGAATATCTCTGCTTCCTAGTCACTCTCCCTTTCCCAAAGCACACTCAGTCATCACTTCTCTCTCTCACTACATCCTGCCCATCTTTGAAGACTCAGTTGAAGCCCTGCACCTTCGTTGGGCCCGCTAGCCCTGATCATTCTGGCCTCCTTTGGTTCTTTTTCAGAGCATTTTTTGGAGGCATATACAATTACCTATTCCTCCTCTGAACTCTCAGCTTTTTCTCACTGGTTGTTTGGTACTTAATTTTTAAATGTATTCTGCCATGTATGTGTTGTTGGACATCACTGACAGTTTCCTGGGTCAGCATCCTCTCTCCCCAGTCAGATTGTAAACTAGCAAGCATCATCTTTCTGCAAATGCCTTGCCCCATGTTCTTCCCATTGCTGCCAAAGTAATCTTTAAAAGATTGGGTCTGACCACTGAAGCCCTTGCTGAAACTCTTTAATGTGTCACTTTTGCCCTCCAGTGCTTACAGGTCTCCGTGGCCTGGCTGCTGCCAACCCCTTCTACCACATCTCCCCCGGCACTTGACGCTCCAGCTGCACACTCTTCTGTCTGCCTGGAATGAACTGCCCTTGACTTCTCACCTGTATGGTTCCAGTGTGTCTTGTGGACATCCTGGAAAGACTTCCTGTCCCTCATAAGAATGGGCTATGTGCCCCTCTCTCTATTTCCGTGGCATTCTATACTTGCCTATTGTGGCCCCATTAGATGTCTTAGGGGCAGGGACATTGTTTGGATTAACATATTGTTTTTCCGGTGCCTAGCACAGTGCTTAGCACAGAGAACAACCAATAAATATTTGTTCCAAAAAACGAGTGACTGGTAGGTGGAAAATTAATGGTTGTTACAGGAATTAAGTATAAGGTGGCTCCTTAATTTGGGGTGGGGCAATTCCTTAGGTTTTTTTTTTTTTTAAAACCATTGATTTTTCCCTAAAAGAACAGAAAGGAGCATCTCTCTTCTATGAGTTTCTCCTCTACAAATGGCTCAGGACAGGACACAAGGGACAATGGATGGAGGCAACATCAATCCGCTTCTGATTTCCTGCTTCGTAAGATTGTAGAGCCACATGATGAGAGGAACTCGCAAGCACATGTTGTTCATGTGCTGCATTTTATAGATGGGAAAACAGGCCCAAGGAAAGGAAGAGGCTTTTCCAAGACTGTCTACCTGGTTTAGCAGGAGGGTCAATGACATTATGGAAGCTTCAGAGAAGGGAAAGAGCTTCTGTCTGTGTAGCTCATTGCCCCAGGCACTGCTCTGCCTGCCTGTGAAGCACCAGAGCTGGGTCTGAGCCCTGTGAGTACCTTTAAGTGCAGTGCCCTGTTTCATTCATTCGTTTATTTAATCAGTACTAAGCACCTACTCCACCACCAGGCGTTGAATGGATCCTGGAGATATAGCACTGAAAAAAGGCCAAATCCTTGCCCTCATGAGCCAACATTCCGATGACAGAGGCAGAAGTAGACATGTTTACCCTCATATAAATAAACAATATTTCTCTTTCTGTCCTTGGATTTTGCAATTAGGAGACACTTTATTTAAAAATAATTTAGGCCCAGTATGGTGGCTTGTTCCTATAATCCCAGCACTTTGGGAGGCCGAGGTGGGAGGATCCCTTGAGACCAGAAGTTCAAGACCAGCCTGGGCAACAAAACAAGACCCTGTATCTACAAAAACATTTTTTTTTTAAATTAGCCAGGTTTGGTGGCATGTGCCTATGGTCCCAGCTATTTGGGAGGCTGAGGTGGGAGGATTGCTTGAGTCTAGGAGTTGGAGGCTGTAGTGAGCTATGATCGTACTACTGCACTCCAGCCTGGGCAACACAGCAAGACCCTGTCTCTAAAGATAATAATAATAATAATTTAAATGCTATACCTAGACATTCAGAACAAAAGAGAGGCATTTAGTTAAACTAGTGTTATCAAAACTGTTGTCTTTTCATAATCAAGGCAGTTGCAGCTATGAAAATCTCACAAGTACCCTCAACATCTGTAACTATTATATATCAATTTTTAAAAAAATAATTGTAGCAAAAAGAGACTCTGATTCTCTGTAAGGAAAGGCTTTCATTAGAATATTCAAAAGGAGCAGGCCGCCTCTGAGTATAGAGAGTTTCCTGTTGCTGGAGATGTTCATTTAATTCGACAAACACTTACAAAGTGCTTACCATCGGTCAGGCCCTGTGCCTGACCCTGGGAAACAAAGATGAATGAGAAATAGCCCCTGTTCTTACCTAACTCACAGTCTTGCAGATACAAAAGGGATTCAAATAACAGTTAAATTCAACTCAGCAAACTTCTTTTGAGTGCTTACTGTCGACTAGACACAGTGTTAAAGGTTATTTTCAACTCTACGATCTTTGGTCACTTAAGGTCTTTTATTTTCATGATTGATAGCTGTCACTAAATTAGTCCCACATGCAAAATGTCCTCTAATTAAGGAGGAACTGGCATCTGTTATGTTTATGCTTAAGAGAGGAGTATGTCTGTGGAAGTGACAAACCTTTCCTTTTGCATCATAACCACTTGGACTTTGTCTTACATTCTTCCCACCAGCTACAGAGGTCCGTGGTGGCATCAGGGGAGAAGCAGTTACAAGTGGAGTACCGCATCAGCAAAAGGTAAGAAGGGCCCTTACTTGGTCATACCTGCTGCCCACCCTCAGGCCCATAGCGTAGCTGACTGCCAGTCAGCAACAGCCATTCAGGGACTGCCAGAGGTGGAGAATCCCTAGTTCACGTTTATAGCTGTACACACTTTTTAAGAGGGAGAAGTTTCCACTTCCCTTTCCCAGATTGTTAGATCATCTGAGGGTTTAACTAGAAGGCCATTCGAGAGAGACTTGGAAGAGCTCCTCTGCCCTAAACCAAAAAATAAGTCTATAGTTGTTCTCCTAAACAGGATTGTTTTTCCAAAAGATACAGTCCTGTCCACATTTGTAATTTAACTTTACAAGATTCCATTCCCACCTCCTGACTCATATTGAAAGCATGACTTGCCAACAATGAGACCAGAAGGACAAATAGACTCTCTGGCCCTGATGGCTTCTATAGAGGAGCAGATTCAGCTGTGAGAGCCCAGCTTTATCCCACCCCTCCAGCCCTGCCCACCCCCCACTGCAGCCCTTTACTTGCATCCACCAAAGACATGTGAGACAGTGACATCAGCATCCTTGGGGAGAGGCCAGACCTCAGGATGGGGATTAGTTTGTGCTGTCTGGGAAGGGAGGTGAATGATGAAAGCTGTGATTCAGAATCATTTGGCTTAACTTACTTGGTCTGGTACATTAAGGGCCTTTCATATTAGTAGTTATTCTCTAACCCATGGAAGGTCCCTATGACCTCAGCTTCATTGCTTTTTCTAACCTTTCTGATATTCTAGTGTCGGAGAGAAAAATCAGCCTTGGGTTAATTGCTTCCAGGGAATCAGGTGGTATTTTCTTCCCTTTTCAGAACAAGAAACTACTTTCTTTCTCCACTTGCATCACTCTTCAACTCTTTGACTTTTGGTTCTGTCCTCACAACTTCACTGGAGCTGGTCTCCCAAAGGTCATCAGGGAACTTCTAATTGCTAAATCATTTTCCTGCTCGCATACCTTCACTGACTACCCATTATCCATAAAGTCCAGATTCCATATTACAGTGTTTTCAGCTTTCTACGTCATGCCCTGAGCCTGCTTCTCCAGCTGTATCTCCCGTTACTTCTTCCTATCTCCTTATTCATAATTTATTGCCACACCTCCATGTCTGTGCCTATGCTGTTTCTTCAGGCTGGAATACTCCTACATCTTTTCCATCTATTGAAATTTTATGCACTCTTCAAAATTTGGCTTAAATGTCACTATCTTACCTGAGTGCCCCACTGGAATGAACTTCTCCTTCATCTGTGCTTTCCAGCACTTTAAAGTCTGTTTCTCAATTTTTCACTGTACCTTACTTTGTTCTTAGTTATATTTGTGTTTGTCCTTTCCCCATAATCCATGGGCTCTTAGAAGGCAATAGCTCTGTCTTGGGGATCTCTGTAAACCTAAGAGCATGTGGCATAGCACTCTGCTTGCACTCTATTTGAAAGAATGAACACACTAATCCATCAAAAGAAAAGAGCAAAGAAATGGTCTTCCATATCATGCCAAGGCTCTTCCCTCAGAACCTTATCGTCTCCCCAGGAGACCCACTGGCTTTAGGGAGCACTTCCTCATTTCCCAGGGACATAAATTCTGATTCCAAAATTGCCACTTTGTCAGAACCTCAACAAGACATTCAGGAAAAGAGACTGAACACTGCTGTTTGGCCTTTGCCCTATCCTGGCTTGTCTTGCAGTAGAGCAGAGATTTTCCTGTGTTTAAAAGTAACACTAATGTATAGTTCACAAAGTGTCTTCATAAGCATTGCCTCTCACAATCTTTATAAGTCTGTGAAGTAGATATTATTATCATCCCAATTTTATAGACAACACAGTGACCCTTAGAGAGGTTAATGGTTAAATACTTGACTTAGGATCACAGAGGATCAGGGACTCGTCACATTAATCTAAATCCCAAGCTTTTCTCACTGTACCCGGGTCCCTCTGTTCAGATGTCTCTAAACCATAGCAGCTTTGAAGGCAGGGGTTTTGTCTTATTCCTCTTTGTATCTCAATGCTGTGAGATTGTTGAGGTAGAGAACAAAGTGGACTGGGCAGACAACATGAGGAATGAGTAGGTAATTAGGCATTTATGTCTGTCTTCTCTCCCTCTCTTTCTTCCTTCCTTCCATCCTTCCTTCTGGCAATTAACATAATTCATTTGTTTATTCATTCATTCAGAGACATCATTTAGTCATTTCGGGCATCAGATCATTGATGCTTCAATCTGTGGTGTGTTTTAGTGCCTGGCTGAAGGACACTGTTGACCCAATGCTGGTGACCCTCAACCACCGCATTGCTGCCCTCACAGGCCTTGATGTCCGGCCTCCCTATGCAGAGTATCTGCAGGTGGTGAACTATGGCATCGGAGGACACTATGAGCCTCACTTTGACCACGCTACGGTAATGGTGGAGTCAATGACCAATCCCCTGGGGTAGGGAGCCAGGGCATTATTTCTCTGAAGCAGAGCTCTTGTAGGCTCTCAGGGAATACTAAGTGAAATCTTAGAACAAAGGTTCTTGTTCCAGAAATATCTGAAAGCCTTAGTTTCAAGCATATTGTTGCTGACTCATTTTCTTGTCTGCCACCATCTCCCTTCTAAAATTTGCCGGTGAGGGAAGAATGTGGCTTATCATGGAATCATCTGACTGCTCCACTCAGGGACTTCCTAGTGAGGACTGTCCTTCCTCCAGTAAGTCTTCTAGCCTCGTGATCTCAACTGGCCATCTTTGTTGACAATAGCAAATAATTTTTTTAAAATTTTAGATTCACGGGGTACATGTGCTTGTTTTTTATTTACGTATTTATTTATGTATTTATTTTTTTCTTTATAGGCAGGATCTTGCTCTGTTGCCCAGGCTGCAGTGTAGTGGCACCATCATAGCTCACTGCAGCCTTGAGCTCCTAGGCTAAGTGATCCCCCCATCTCAGCCTCCCAAGTAGCTCTAGGACTACACCTGGCTAATTTAAAGAAAAAATTTTTTTGTAGAGACAAGGCCCTGCTATGTTGCCCAGGCTTGTCTTGAACTCCTGGGCTCAAGCGATCCTCCCACCTCAGTCTCCCAAAGTGCTGACATTACAGGAGTGAGCCACTGCACCCAGTCATACTTGTTATATGGGTATTGCACATGTAATGGTGGGGGCTACGCTTCTAGTCATCACCCAACTATTGAATGTTGTATTTGATATGTAATTTTTCAACTCTCACTCCCCTTCACCCTCCCCCATTTTGGAGTTTCCAGTGTTTGTTACCTCCATCTTTATGTCCGTGTGTACCCATTGTTTAGCCCCCACTTATAAGTGAGAACATGCAATATCTTATCTTCTGCTTTTGAGTTAGTTCACTTAGGATAATGGCCTCCAGCTCCATCCATGTTGCTGCAGAGGAAATGATTTCATTCTTTTTATGGCTGGATAGTATTCCATTATGTATATATGCCATATTTTCTTTATCAAATCAACCATCGATGGACATTTAGGTTGGTTCCATGACTTTGTTGTTGTGAATAGTGCTGCAATAAATATCTGGGTGCAGGTGTTTTTTCTTTAATATAAGACTTTCTTTTCCTTTGGGTAGATACCCAGTAGTGATTTTTGAGGATTAAAATGACCTCCCCAAAATTGATCTATAGATTGAACCCCAGCTTTATAAAAATTCCAGGAGAATTTTTGTTATTTTTGTAGAAATTAACAAGTTGATCCTAAAATGTATATGGAAATGCAAAAAACCTAGAGCAGCCAAAACAATTTTGAAAAAGAAGAACAAATTGGAGGACACACACTATCTGATCTCAAAATTTAGTATAGAGCTACAGGAATCAAGGCAGTGTGGTACCAGTGTAAGGAGAGACACATAGGTCAACGGAACAGAACAGAGTCCAGAAACAAACCAACACATTTATGATCAATTCGTTTTGACAAAGGTGCCAAGGAAATTCAGTGAAGAAAATATAATCTTTTCAATAGATGGTATTGGAACAATTTAATATCTACCTGCAAAATAATAATGACTTTACACCCTTACCTTACACCATATATGAAAGTTAACACAAAATGGATCATAGATGTAAATGTAAAACTATAAAACTTCTAGAAGAAAACATAAGAGAAAATTTTTGTGACCACAGGTTAGGCAAAGATTTCTTAGATAGGACACCAAAGTATGCTCCATAAAAGAAGAAAAAAACCGATAAATTGGACCTTATCAAGTTAAAATTCTTTGCTTTTCAAAAAACATCATTAGAAAAGGAAAAGACAAGCCACCAACTAGGAGAAAATATTTGCGAATCATATATTTGGTAAAGGACTTGTATCCAAAATATCTATAGAACTTTTATAACTCAGTAGTAAGATAATTCAATTTTTTTAATGGACAGAAAGTTATTTGAGTAGGCACTATCTCAGAGGATAAATGAATGGCTAAGAAACATATGGAAAGATGCTCAACATCATTAGGGAAATGCAAATTAAAACCACAATGAGATAGCACTGCACTCTCTTATCTCTTATGATGGCTACAATAAAATAAGATTATACCAAGTGGTGGTGAGGATGTGGAGGAACGGAAGCTCTCATACACTGCTAGTGGGAATGCAAAATTATACAGACACTTTGGAAAAAATTTGATAGTTTCTTAAAAAGTTAAAGGTTCACCTACTTATGATCCAGCCATTTCACACCTATGTATTTTACCCAAAATAAAAAGAAAATATGTCTCTACAAACATTTGTACACAAAAGTTTATAGTAGCTTTATTTGTAATAACCAAGAATTGGGGCCGAGTGCGGTGGCTCAAGCCTGTAATCCCACCACTTTGGGAGGCCGAGGCGGGCAGATCACGAGGTCAGGAGATCGAGACCATCCTGGCTAACACAGTGAAACCCCATCTCTACTAAAAATACAAACAAAAAAAAAATTAGCTGGGCATGGTGGCAGGCGCCTGTAGTCCCAGCTACTCGGGAGGCTGAGGCAGGAGAATGGCGTGAACCTGGGAGGTGGAGGTTGCAGTGAGCTGAGATCGTGCCACTGCACTCCAGCCTGGGCAACAGAGTGAGACTCTGTCTCAAAAAAAAAACAAAAAAAAAAAAACAAGAATTGGAAACAGCCCAGATGTCTGTCAACAGGTGAACGGATAAACAAATTTTGATATATCTCCACAATGGAATGCTATAGGAGAGAAAGCAGATAAGTGGGTTGCCTGAGGTTGGAGGTGGGAGCAGGGATTGACTGCTAACTGGCATGAAGGAACTTTTCAGCAGATGGAAGTGTTCTGTGTTCTAAACCTCAGTTGTGGGAATGATTGGACGACTGTTAAAATTTACTAAAACTCATTGAACAGTAGGCTTACAAGGGGTGAATTTCATGGAATGTAAATCTATCTCAAACTGTTCCATGACAAAAAAAAAAGAATATGTCTCTTCAGCAAGTAATTGGAACTCTGGCCTTATGATTTGATATTCCTACAGAATAATTGTCTGTAATATTTTATATATTAATTTCTATATTTCACAGATAACTCAAAGGTGCAATTAACCCCTCATATAGTACTTTCACTACTGACAAGTAGTTCTGTTTGGTTAGTAGACAATTCTTTTATATAAGTATCTAATAAATTAGTAAAAAAAAAATTGTATTGAGTGCCTGCCAGCAAAGACGGGCACATACTCCAGTAGGTGTATATCAGAACTATATCCCATCCTTGACGCCCCCATTTTACTTCTATTTGTATTAATAGTGGAATCCTGCCTGTCCCTCTGGTGCCATCTGCATAAAATAATGATATGTTCTGTTTTTTTTTTTCTCAGTCACCAAGCAGCCCCCTCTATAGAATGAAGTCAGGAAACCGAGTTGCAACATTTATGATCTATGTGAGTCTTGCTCTGGGCTTCTTACTTCATGACTGACTATAGCTCTACTTTATTTTATGTTTTCAAAGCAATTTCATGTATTGATTTTATCTGGTACTCAGCGCAAAAATCTCCAGGAATTTTGCGAATTTCAGACAGCATTTTTGATAGGCACTGTAGGAGATGTAAAGAAATACAAGACAAAGTTTCTACCCTCAAAGAGGCTGACAGTGTGTAAATCTAAATATGACCTTGGTATGGACAGTGATTAGGATGGGAAGTGGAACAACACAGGAGGAGGATCTGAGAATCTGTGTCCTTGAGGTCTCATGGACTAATCAGTGTTGAAAAACAACCCATAGAAGAGGTTGTGGGGCTGTGGGGAGGGAGAGGGATGAGGAATGAGGCAGTGGATTTACAAGAGGGAAGAACAGAGACACAGAGAGAAAGTCAGCGAGTGCCGCCTCTGATATTTAGTGAAAATTCTCTTATCTCTCTAGAAAATCTTCAGTAAAATCTCCATGACTCCCCTTTCAAAATAAACCAATAAATTGTACTTCTCTCCTAATTCCTGGCGTGATCAGGATTCGGCCCCAGTCTGTATCATCTCACTTATCCCCTTCCCTTCAGATCATGTGGGTTTACTTTCTTCTCTATGGACAAGCCGTAATTCTAATCACCTGTCACTGGAAGAGAATATTAGAGTTAATCACTTATTAGAAGAGATACCTTACTGTTAACCGAAGGGACAAACATATATAAGGGCTCTATATAACAACCAAAGATGAAGTCCTTGTTTCGGGCTCATTAGAATAGCAGACATCCCCCACCCCAGCTTTTCCTCTTCTATTAGGACTGTCTCTGGTCTCCACAGGACAGCCAAGAAAGGGCAGTCAAAGGCCAGCATTCTGTGTAGTCTTTAATGCCAGCAATTCCAATGTGTTTCTCTATGTGGCTCAGTTCTGTACTTCCTATGGAACTGGAAGACTTCCACTTACAATGGTGTCTGGCCTCATTCTGATCATTCTGAGGTCAGCTATCAGGCAGGGGACACATCTTGGAGCTGCAGTTGGTTGCATCTCTGGTTGATCACTCCAGCTGTTATGGGAGGTCACAGATGGCGAAAGAATGAAATACTGCCAAAAAACAGGGCATTCAGGGCACAATATATCTCTGTTCTTTATCCTCTCAATATCTCCTATGGCTGGTTCCCTGATTACAGGGCCCCAGTTACTATAGTGAAGGTAGTGTGGGTATAAGAGCCCAGTAATTTTAAGTGGCAAATGCATGTGTGTGTGTGCATGCACTCTCATGCACTTACACATGCATGTGCATGCATGTGCATTTGGGTTTTAAGTATTTGAGACACAGTAGAATGGAATGCACTTTGGGTTTGGGGTCAGTTGATCTAATCCTGATTTTGCCACTTACTATGTGGCCTCAGCACAGATTACATTTGTTATTTGAGCTCACTTTTTGCCCTGTGCTTCCTCACAGTGTTGTTGTGAGGATCTGATAAGATAATGTAAGGAGGGATGTCACTCTGCGAAGTTCCATACTGTCTGTTTCTGTCATTGTATCCCACAGAGCAGTTAAAGGAAAGAGTCTCATAAAGGGGAATCAGTATCGTGGGACCAGGGAAGTGCTAGATTATGCCCAAATCTTTCATCTTCAGGTTGGGATTTCTCGAGACAATTTCAAGACAAACATTTCTCAAGACAAATGTTAAGGTTTGTGGAAAACCTAAGACTGATATTACAGGGAGAAAATAATCCTTAAGAAGTACAGAGGATTGAGTTGAAGTCCAGTTGGTGATTTTCTGCTCAGATTGGGCATAAGCTCAGTCCCAAACTGGGTGCAGTGGTGTGCACCTGTAGTCCCAGCTACTTGGCAGGCTCAAGCAAGAAGATCGCTTGAGCCCAGCAGTTCGAGTCCAGCCTGGGTAACATAGTGAGACCCTGTCTCTATTAAAAAAAAAAAAAGATCAGCCCCAGTACAAAATAGTAGAAGGTATACAGAGGGAAGATTTCTCTCCCTTTCCCACTGTTCTCACAGCCCATGCCGTGCTCATGAGCTTCATTGCATGCAGAATCCGATCTTCTTTTTAATGTGTTGGCTATGTCATTCCTTTCCACCATATTGTAAAACCACAGGTAAAAGAATGCAGGAAAGTCCAGGTTGCCCCTTACTGACAAGGGCTAGAATAGAATAATCTAATTTGTTACCTGAACATAAGGAGCCAATTGTTGTTCTTATCAGCTTTCCCAGTGTGCTACAGGGGGAGCCAAGGAATACTAATAGTCACCACTGCCATTTCCAGGTTCCAAATCACCACGTCAGTTCACTTGCATCTACCAAGGGCCAGCGTCCTACCCCCTATACCTCTTGCTCTGTAACACAAGTAAGTGTGCTGGGATCTAAATGCCATAAGATTACAGAGCGTGAACCTTCTGGTAAATAATGCTAGGCAGCGTGAGGTAAAACTGGCACTCTTGTGTGATGCAACTGCTGAAAAAATAATTTAGCAAAATATATAAGAAGTATGAAACTTACACATATCCTTTTGACCCCATAATACTAGTGCTAAGACTCTTTTCTATGAAAACAATCCAAAATGCAAAATGATTTTTTTTCATTAAGTTGTTCAGTGCAGTGTTGCTTATAATAGTAAACATTTGGATATGACCTAAATTTCCAAAGGTGTAGCATGATGGTTATGAGCAGGGACTTCGTAGTCACATGGCACTGGCTCAGCTCAAATCCTGACTCTGTCATGGAAGAGTCACATGACCCTTTATAAAGTGCTTAAGCTGTCTGAGACTTGATTTCTTCATCTGTAAAATGTGAAGAATTAAAAATAGTAACAATTTTAACCCCTAGGATTGTTCTGAGGAATAAATGAGATAATATATTTGTAAGGACATAGTGTAACGTTTAGCATATAGTCAGTGCCCAATAAATGTCAACTATCACTAGGTAAACTATAACTTTTTTCTGGATGGTACAATGATAATTATTGTTATTTAAAAATATTTTCCTGTTTTAAAACAGTTTACAATTATTATATATTTCTGTGACAACCAGAAAAAAAGCTTCACATTAAGAAAACATATCCATAGTCCTAGAACAGACCAGTGATGAAACTCCTTAGCTTGGGTTCCCTGGAGGGGAGCAGAGTGATGTAGAGAATATGCCAAAGGTGTAATAAATAGTTCCTATGATGCCTAGCTTTCAAGAAGAATCATAGTCTAAACTGGTTTTCAAGCCACAAGTCATGATCCATTATAGGTTGTGAGATTAATTTAGTGGTTCTGATGAGCATTTAAGAGAACCACACTAGAATAGAATAAAATAAAATAGAGAAGATGAGAAGCTATCTCAGTAAGAATGTTTTATGACAATTATATTTCAGAGTGTGTGTGTGTGTGTGTGTGTGTGTGTCTTGGGTCATTATTTAAAATGTATTTTTTCCTAAGGGTCTCAGTCAAAAAGTTTGAATCTACTTATTGTAGCCCTCAGTAAGGATGTTAGCTGGAAGGGAAAGAAAGGAGGAATACCAAAACATTGTCCTCTTGTGGCCTTGTAGGCAAACACCAATGCCATTGAGTAGGCTCCCGAAGTTCCTCCTGAGTTGGATGATCGTCTTTCAAGTATTTCTCTCAGAGTTGAATAGAAGACCACGGGAAGGAATCTATGCAGAAATGACATCATATGACAGGGTAGGGAAGTTGGTGGCTGTTTTAACTCTGGCTTCTTCTCTGGTCTTGCAGCTGAGCTCAGTGGAAGCTGGAGGAGCCACAGCCTTCATCTATGCCAACCTCAGCGTGCCTGTGGTTAGGGTGAGTGGGGCCCTGGTCCCAGAAGATGGGGTTGAAGGAGTGCAGCGCTTACCCGCTAACCTTCACGCTGTCTGTGCTTGCAAGCCCATTCCTGGGAGGAGGGCCAAAAAGAGGTCTTCCCCAATTCCCAGAATCACAGATCATCCATAGTCTACTTTACTACCACACACATGCTCGTCACTTGAACCTCTATTTGTTATTTTATTTACACTTATATTGCAAGTAGATGATTACACGTCTGTCTTCCCTGTCACAGTACAGCTCCTTAAGATAAGAGCTCTGTTTTATTTACTTTGGATCCTCTACAGCATCTAGTTCCTTCCATCATTAGTTCAGTCCACATTGAGAGCTAGAGGCACGGAGAGTGCAGAGGGAAATTCATAGCCCTTTGATCCAAGAGTTTACAGAGATGTCAGCAGGCATTATGATGTTGCAACAGGGATTTGGAAAGGATAGGCACCGAGGAGAACCAAGTGTAAGAGGTTTGCTTCATGAATGAGTATATCCTCCAAATTTCAGATCAGTCCAACTCCCTGGCAGCCCTTACCTAATTTAGGAATGAAATGAAGATAACTAAACGAGATCATTCCTGTAAAGCAGGTAATACAGTGCCTGGCACATCCTGAGCATTTGATAAATCAATGCCAGGTATCTCTGAATGCTCAGGAGCTTGGCGCCTCTTGTAGGCTTGGGAACATAGAGACTGCCAATGCATCCTGGAAAGCTCTTCATGACCTGGGGTTTTGTCTACTTTGAGGGCCAAGGTTAAAGTAATTTGACTACAGGAAGTAGATAGGGCAAAGAAGCCGTGTATGGGGGAAAGACATACAGGATTTAGCGTCAGAACACCTGGGCTTGAGTCCTCACTTTGCTCCTTCTTTTGTTGCATTATTTAAAGCCCTGGGCCTCCAGTTCTTTGCTAGGAAAATGGGGATTATGATACTGCCTGCTCCCTGAAGGTGTTAATCATAAGTGCCCAAGGGAGGAAAAGCTTCTGAGTTAATGACGTGCTTGGCTGTATGAGGAATATTTTGTTCCACCTTGTGGTTTTGTTGGGTGTTTCTTCTCAGTGACCCAATGACAAATGTGCTCACCTTTCTCCCAGAACTCACCATGCTGTCTTGTTCAGGTCTGTTTTATGTCTGTTTCTTGTGAGCTCCTGGAGAGCAGAACTGGATGTGATTTGTGTCTGCAGCCCCAGGACCTGGGGTGCAGGGGACTCTGTCAGTGATCCATGCATGAATGAGTAAATGGCAACTTATGCCATTTTGTGCCATTTTATGCATGCATTGCCCCAAGACTGCATGGAAAGGCTTCTTCAATGACATGCCTGCATTTGTCCTTAGTATGTGCTTCCCGAGGACTGAGGTTCTGGGCTGACCCTCCCTGGGGCTGGGCCCTCTTGTTTCAGAATGCAGCACTGTTTTGGTGGAACCTGCACAGGAGTGGTGAAGGGGACAGTGACACACTTCATGCTGGCTGTCCTGTCCTGGTGGGAGATAAGTGGGGTAAGTCCTGCCTTTCTGGGCATGAGAAGGGGGTACAGGGTGCAGAGTAGAGTGAAACAGGGGATGGGTGGGACCTACCACAGCCATCCCATTCCAAATGCTTCATTACAGTGCCACATTATATTGAGAAGGTCAGATTATGAATGAGGTGCCCCCAACAGACTGGGAGCCTATAACAGGCAGAGGTTCCTGTTACAGAGTGACTGTCAGTAAAGGTTTATTCATTTGACCAGATAGGCCTTGATTCCTGAGCACCGCCAGAGAGGAATATGGTGTCCCATCCACACTCTACCCCAAGGAAAGATGTGTCCAGCCATTGTCTCTCCTGTTTAGTGCTCCCCATGAGGAGGTGGGAAAACAAAGAAGAGATCAATAAGCAGATGGACGTGTTTATGTCACATATACGTCCAGGAGCACTTAGCTCTGAAGACAGAAAAAGAAGTGGAAGGGGGCTCATGAGCTGAGGTGGAGGCTGCCAGGAGATGCCACCTGTTTTTCTCTCAGTACTCTGGAATGGCTTCATGGGGGACATGGGCTTCTAAAATGAAGGGTGAGTGATCTTAGTTCCCAAACATTTGAAAATGAGTTTACAGGAGACAGGACCTGTCACTTTTTTCCAGAGGACAATGTCCTCTTTGCTATTTATCTGCTGGAAGAAACAGCTTGTAGTCCATAGTGAGTCCAGGACTAGGATGGGCAAGTGAGTTACCTAGGATGCAGAATTTAAGAGGGCACTCACGCGCGCCTATGAGTGCGCACCAGTCTGCAGCACTGCTGCTGTCTGTTCTGCTGAGCCTGCTGTCTCCTTCTTCCCTGTTCTCTCCCAGTGGCCAACAAGTGGATACATGAGTATGGACAGGAATTCCGCAGACCCTGCAGCTCCAGCCCTGAAGACTGAACTGTTGGCAGAGAGAAGCTGGTGGAGTCCTGTGGCTTTCCAGAGAAGCCAGGAGCCAAAAGCTGGGGTAGGAGAGGAGAAAGCAGAGCAGCCTCCTGGAGGAAGGCCTTGTCAGCTTTGTCTGTGCCTCGCAAATCAGAGGCAAGGGAGAGGTCATTACCAGGGGACACTGAGAATGTACATTTGATCTGCCCCAGCCACGGGAGTCAGAGTAGGATGCACAGTACAAAGGAAGGGGGAGTGGAGGCCTGAGAGGGAAGTTTCTGGAGCTCAGATACTCTCTGTTGGGAACAGGACATCTCAACAGTCTCAGGTTCGATCAGTGGGTCTTTTGGCACTTTGAACCTTGACCACAGGAACCAAGAAGTGGCAATGAGGACACCTGCAGGAGGGGCTAGCCTGACTCCCAGAACTTTAAGCCTTTCTCCCCACTGCCTTCTGCTGCCGCCCAAGCAGGGAGTGTCCCCCTCTCAGAAGCATATCCCAGATGAGTGGTACATTATATAAGGATTTTTTTTAAGTTGAAAGCAACTTTCTTTTCTTTTTATATGATGGTTTTTAAATGCAGTCATTAAAAATGTTTACAAATCATTTTTCCCAACTGAGAATATTCTTACATTATGATGCTGAGTGGAAAAAAAGGGAGAGTGCAGTTGGCCCTCCACATCCATGTATTCCCCATCTGTGGATTCCACCTCAGATTGAAAATATTTGAAAAAAAGCCATGGATAATAACAGACTTTATTCTGTACATGCTCAGTACAGATGCAATAGATCGTATTGTATTCCCTGAATAATACAGTATAACATCTTTTTACATAGCATTTACATTGTGTTAGGTGTTATAAGTAATCTAGAGGTGACAAAGTATATGGGAGGATGTGTGCAGGTTGCAGGTTATGTGCAAATACTACACCATTTTATACAAGAGGCTTGAACATCTGTAGATTTTGGTATCCTCTTGAAGTCCTGGAACAAACTCCCCATGGATGCTGAGGGATGACTGTACAGCATTTTATTTATGCTATAATCTCAGTGCAGCTCACCTTCCACCACTGTCCCCGGCTACGTTCCAGACACTGGAATTCTTTCTTGTCCCCATCACCACCATGCCCATCACCACCACTTTCACTCCGACTTCTCAGGCCTTGACGTTTGTCATCCCCTCAGTCTTTCCACCACTGAGCTCTTTTCATCATTCCACTCAATGCAGTGGCTCAATATTACCTCACAGAGCTTCCGTGACCATGCCACCACCCAGCCACTTTCTTTCATATGAACTGACTTTGTTTTCTTCATAACACTTATCAGGATTGAAATGACTTTGTTCATTTGTTTAATTTTGGTCAGTTGCCTTCCTTGAAGGGAAAGTACCTTGTGGCTGTGCTGTACTTTGTAAATGCCTCTATTCCAGCCCTCAGGTCACTGAATTTCAACGTTTATGTATTTGCCAGGCTGCTCCCACTAGGCTCTATGCTCCTCATTCCTCTTGGTAGCCCCAGAAGAAGGTCTGGTTCAACATAAGTAGGCATTCAGCAGTTCTGCAAAGGCATCCTTTGAGCTGTGCTCTGGAGGACAGGTAGACTTTTTATAAGCAGAGTGTGATGAGAAGTGTTTCCCAGCAGTAGGTCTAGCTGGGGCTAAGGCTACATGGATGAGTGATTGTGATATTTGGGCACTTGTGCCAAGAGAACATTTCAGGCCACTTGGCTTAGGATCCTTCACAGGGCTGTGGGCATGTATTGCTCACAAGGAAGCCACATAGTGCAAGGACTGGGTGGTTGGATGCCTGCCATTTCTGCCCCTTCCCTGCAAGCCCATATGACATCAGCTTCCCAGAGCTCTGTGGCCCCAAGGGAAAGGCTCTGATGTTCTAATACCCAGCTTCCTCAGAGTCTGAAGTGCACCTTGTCACATTCCCAGGATTTCTGCAGAGCACACCCGGATTCTGGAAATCCTCTTACTAAATTACTGCCACTACTCACAGCCTGCCTCCTCTAGTTCCAGGAGGAACAGGCCTGAGACAAGACAGAAAGCGACTGTCTGTCTGCAGGGGAGGCTGCTCCCTTTTCTTCACAGAACCTGGACTTCCCAGAATTACAGGGTGAGTCTGAGCTAATCAGAGCAATGGCACCATTCTAAGAGCTTCATTCATTAAATATTTAATGCTCATGCCAACCCTATGAGGTCAATACAGTTATCCCCATTTTACAGATAAGGAGGCAGTTTTATAGAGTTAAGTCACTTTTTGAGAGTACCACAGACTGGCCCCAAATCTTGTGCTTTTAACAGTGTCTGAGATGGGGCAGTTATCAAACATCTTGACCAGGTGACTGGGACTCAGGAAAGTCTGGCTGCAAATTAATAACTGCTTAATGAGTAATCCTCAGGGGCAGGCCCTGGGCTCAGTGGGTGCTGTGGGGATACAGAGGATGGAGCCCTGGAAGCTGGGCCGGTAGGGGGATAAGACAAAATACATCCTAAGTTCAGTGTCATTGAAGCACAATGTGAAAATGTTGCATGCAGAAAGAGATGAATTACCACTGAACGCTGCCATCAGAAGGGAGGGGAACCTTGGGATTTGGGGTAGTTGAGAAAGCCTCATTTGTTTATTCAAGTCACACTGACAAGGTGCCTACTCAGTGCCAGGCCCTTGCTGGCACTAGGGAGGGAAAGAAGAATTAGATGCTGACCCTGCCCCTAGAAATGGAGCAGACCCTCGAATCATTATGAAACCATGTGGCCACGAGTGGAGATATGAACAGGCTGCATTAAGAGGCTCCCCTCACCCCGGAAGTTTCATGGGAAGGAGGGACTTGAGCAAATCTTGAAGATGAGCAGGGTCCCTAGAGGCTGAGAAGGAGAGACCAGGCTGGGCGTGTACTAGGGGGCATGCTGTAGGGATAGCAACACCTTACTTTTGTCCAGTATGTTCATTTTCAAAACGCTTTACCACTCCACTTGAACTTCACCTCCCCAGGGAGGAGAGCATAGTAGGTACTGTGGAAAGTGAGGTAGGAATGGTTAGTGGCTTCCTGGGGCTTCATGGTAGAGCTGGGGCTGGTCTGTCTCCCTTACCAGTCTTCTTTCCACCAGATGGCTTTCAAAACCACATCGATCCTAGAGTGGAAAGGCCTAATTCTTATATTTGCACTAATTATTATGTTTGCCTAATTCTATATTTGCACTAGTCTCCATACCCTCTGAATCTGACTAATCTGATAAAGTGGCGTGGCCTTGGGCCCCACTTAGTAGATAGATAGATATCTAATTCTAAGTAGAGTCAACTGTGGCTTGGGGCATTGATTTTTTTATAATTTTGTTTCTTTCTTTCTCGAACTCCTAAGCTCAAGTGATCCTCCCGCCTCAGCCTCCAAAGTGCTAGGATTATAGGCATGAGCCACGGTACCCAGCCTGTTTCTTTCTTTCTTGCACTGTTCTGTGAGCTGTTTTCCAACAGCCTTGTCCAACCTGGGTTTCTGGCACTGCACTATATATCACTTGCAAGCCTCATTCCAGATAATATTCTTTACATTAAAGTCTATTATCATTATCATTAGTAACCACATCATTTATGATAGGCCAGGCACTGTGCTGAGAACTTAGGTGTATTTGTCTCCTTTAAGCCTCAAAATGAGATGAGTTCTATTATGCCCATTTTATAGATGAAGGAAACTGAGGCAGAGAACATATAACTTGCCTGAAGTCATCCAAGTATAAAATAGCAGAGGCAGGATTCAAATCCATGTCAATCTGTCACCAAAGACCTTAACTAGCCCTCCGTTGTCTGCATTCCATGTTATTTTGCTGTCACTTCTGTGCTTCCATTGGCAATAATCTTTTGGAGCCAATAATTTTAGGGCAGGGGGGTCTCCAACATTTTCCCAGGTATTGAAAAGGTCTATCCCTTGTGCCATTGATGCCTAATGGTTAAGAACTCTTGTCAGATGTAGATATCTGTTGAATATAGGAATGAATCAGTTCCACAAATGTATGGCGAACACTTGTTGAGTGATCTGCCCATGCTAGCTGCTCCGTGAGAATCCAAGAAAAGAAGACAGCCTGCTCACTGCCCTTAAGGCAGAGCTGGTCCATGCCCAAATGTAAGCAAGAATTGGATAGAATCAAGTGGGAAGCTGTGTGCTGCTCATCCTAAGGATTGTGGGAGCTTGGAGAGAGGGCAGGGCCCTATGGCCAGAATATGCTGAGGATATCCATGTTGAAGCCCCAGGAACACATGGAAAGCATAAGAATGTGTGCCTGTAGAGCACAAGGTGCAGCAGCCACCCTGCTTGTCCCTCTTTCACACACAACAGGGGAGCAGAGAGCTGTCTGGGAGGAGGAAGCAAGAGGGTGTTGATTCTGGGGGACTCTTGTCCAGTAATGCCAACGGCAGCACAAACTGCCTTTTCATGGAACCACTGAAAGAGTCTCCTGTTGGGGGTCTTGGCTGCTCAAGTTGGTAGAAGCCAAAGGAGCCTGAGTGTAGGGGCTGGGGTGAGGAGAGAAGGACATTTACCTGCAGATTGCTGTGTACTCAGTAGAACTATGAAATCGGCTAAGGGCTAGGGGGAGGAAACAAACGTATGTGCCTGCTCTTTGCCATGGATCACTCTCCTGTATCATATTCACAACAGTTATCATCCCTTTTGGCAAAGGAGGAAAGTGGGGTTTAAAGAAAAGACATCACTGAGTTCACACAGCCAGGGGCAGAACCAGGATCTGGAGCTTGGGGGGAAGTCTCCCCCTTCCCCTAGCTGCTTCTAACCTCTTTCTGGACTTTTCTGTCTTCCCCACTGTGGACCCCCACAATTTTCTCCCCCTTCGGAATCAGAGCCTGCCTCTTTCCCTTCTTCCTCTCTGCCACATCCCTCTTTATATTCACTTCATTGGTCACAGGACCCCTCCTATCAAGTGCTTGATCTGCCCATTCTCCCTAAGGTTTGAGTGATAGAGTTTCTCTCTCCTTGACAGGGGCATATTTGCATTAGAAATGGGCAACCTGGTGAAATCAAGGATTATCTCAAAGGAACGAGTTGCTAGGAGTGGATTCTAGGCACCAGATGCCTGTGTGGTGACAGTGTTTTTGGTTAAGGGTTCAAGGGCATCGCTTAGATGGAGCCCCATAGATAATGACATCTCTACCATCTTTAAAGCCCACCACATTTTCAGGTGGAGCATAGCTAAAAAATAATGACCACCATGTCTCCTGTTCATCTGCTTATCACCTTATGGGGCTGGAGGGCAATAGTTAGTTCCCCTGCCCCAGAAAAGTAAAGCAACTTGCCCATAATTACACTGTATGTTAGTGTCAGCTCAAGACTAGAAGCAAGGTTTCCTGGCTTAGAGAGCCACGCTTTTTCCAAAGCACCATAGGTGCTTCTTGGAACAGTTGCACAGTGGGCAAATAATGGTACCAACCCTTGATGGTATTTTAATGAGCACAGACTGCATGTGTGGCCTGTCATTTATTCATTCAGCTAAGTATTCCTGATGTTGCCTCTGGGTCAGGACCTTTGCTGGGGCTGAGGATGGTGGGATGACTGACTGAGTCTCTGACCTTGAAGAGCTCCCAGAAAAGAGAACCCACAATGACTATACTAGTGAAATACTAGTGAAAATACTGACATATGTGAAAATATGGTGAAAATAGTTACAATCCCAGCAAAATACTAGTGAAAGAGGAACATATAAAATGTTATTGATAACGGCAGGAAGCAGACAAATGCCTAGGCAGATAGGGTCGGGTCCCCAGTGAAACCCAACCTTCAAGCCAAAGACAGTTTAAAGTCTAGCTACAAGTCCCAGGTAAATCCATGGACCAGATTGAGAACCTGTTTTCCCATTCAGTGTGCTTTCCTCTGACTGCTCCCCACCTTTCACCTATTTTACATATACCTACCCTTTCCTAATTTTTTTTTATACTGTGAGTGGTGTCTTTCCTTTAACCTTTTTTGCATACTCACAAACCAGTCAGCACACACTCCCCATTCTGAGTCCATAAAAAGCCCCAGACCCAGGAACAGAGAGATAGAGAAACCACCTGACTGCAGGGGTTGGGGACCACCCCTCACATCCCATCTCCACTGAGAGCTTTTCCATCACTCATTAAAATTCTTCTCTGCCCATCCTCACTCTTCAAATTGTTGGCATATCCTCATTCTTCTTGGACACGGGGCAAGAGCTCAAGAACCCCTGAATGCGGGTACAAGCTATAGCACAGGTGGGTCAGTGGGCATGGCACCTCCAGAGGCAGGTCTGTGGCCACGTGAGGCCTGGGCACGGGGTCCCCAGTTGGCAAGTAGCTGGGAAAAATCCTGTGTCATTACCGAAGTCGTGAGAGACATGATTATGTCCTTCATGTAATGGGGGTCATGTGACTTTTGGTTTGCATATTGAAGGATAAGAAGGTCTATATGTGCATATGGAGGTGTGAAGGCTTATCACCCTAACTCACAGGTCCTTAGATTAACATTTATCCAACTCTTATTTAGGTTGATGCAAAAGTAACTGCGATGTTTGCCATTACTTTTAATGGTAAAAAAGCACAATTACTTTTGCACCAACCTAATAAAATCATTTGTGCTCTTTTGATAAACCTAAAACTTTCTTTAGTCTTACAAATTCGGATATATCACTCTAGGAGAAAAGATTTTTTCTAACTTTATGATCTGTAATCTGTTTTTTGGAAAACATTGTTTTTTCCATTTGCCAAATAAAAAATTACATTAAATCTTCTTTTAAAAATTGTACATGGTCCCCTAAGGGGCCCATCCCAATTGTGAGAAACTCTCACAATTCTCTCCAGATTCTGGGGTTCTAGAATCACTATTTTTTACTCTCTTGTAACAGGAAAGGGAACAGGAATTGTCAGTGGGCTCGCCCTGAAGGAATGGTTTTATCCTGCTGCCACTGTGTGAGCTGCTAAGCCTTGTGAACCCTCCAGGGCCTGGGGCTAGAGAGACCCTCCCTCCCTGTCCAGCTCCCTGGGTCCCTCTGTCTCTTATGATGTTGGGGTGGGACAGGTAGGGCAAGCCCCAAGTCCCTGGGCCAGCCAGCATCGGCCCACATTTCTGACCCTAAAGCCCTCCTTCTCCCTCCACATTTGCAGTCTTGAAATGCAAATAAGGAACCACTTCACACTTCCTAGGATGGATACAATTAAAAAACAGAAAATAAGTGTCACTACGGATGTGGAGAAACTGGAACTCTCATGCATTGCTGGTGGGAATGTGAAATGGTGCAGCCACTGTGGAAAATGGATTGGCGATTTCTCAGAAAGATAAACATAGAACTGTCATCTAACCCAGTTATTCCACTCCCAGGTATGTATCCAAAAGAATGGAATGATAGCTGTACACCCATGGTCATAGAAGCTTTATTCACAATCGTCAAAAGGTGGAAGCAAACCCAGGTGTCCATCAAGAGAATGGCTAAACAAAATATGGAATATGCATTTAATAAAATATTCAGCCATGAAATGGAACAGAATTTTGATACACACTACAACATGGATGGACTTGAAAGCATTATGCTAAATGAAATAAGCCAGACACAAAATAAATATTGTAGGATTCCACCTATGAGCTACCTAAAATAGGCAAATTCAGAGACCAAAAGCAGAATAGAGGTTAGGGATGCAGGTAGGAGTTATTGCTTAATGGGTACAGAGTTCTTGCTGGGGATGATGAAAAAGTTGGGGTATAGATAGTGGTGTGGTCCACAGCCTTCTGAATGTAATTAATGCCACTGAACTGTTCATTTCCACATAGTTAAAATGAGAAATACTGTGTTAGGTAGAGTTTACTATTTAAAAAAAAAATCCTGGTTAAAAGTTTTTTTTGTTTTTTTTGTTTGTTTGTTTTTGAGATGGAATCTTGCTCTTGTCACCCATGCTGGAGTGCAGTGGCATGATCTCGGCTCACTGCAACCTTTGCCTCCTGGGTTCAAGCAATTCTCCTGCCTCAGCCTCCTGAGTAGCTGGGATTACAGGCGCCCACCACCACATCTGGCTAATTTTTGTATTTTTAGTAGAGACGGGGTTTCGCCATGTTAGCCAAGCCTCACGATCTGCCCACCTTGGCCTCCCAAAGTGCTGGGATTAGAGGCGTGAGCCACCCTGCCCGGCCAAAAGGTTTTTGAGAAGGACGTCCCCAGGCCAGAGGAGGGTGCAGCATGGGCCGCTCTCACGCCCCAGGGGCACACCGGCTTCCACTAATTCTGCCTGAGCAGCCCCACACAGCAGGAGTAGGGGTAGAATGGCTGTGCTTTGGTCTCCCCTCCCTGTGGGGATTCCCAGTCAGGATGAATGAATCCCCTTATCTTCTTAGCACCATGGCATTTACTGTTTTTCACCTTATCTACTGCAGCAGCAGCTTTTACTATACTTGGATACTTAGGTCTCATTTAACCCTCATAACACCTAGTGAATTAAGGATTATCACCCCATTTTGGGATGCAGAACCTGAAGTTCTGAAGGAAGTGATGTGCCAGAGGTCACCCAGCTAGTAGGAGGCTGAACTGAGCTTGGAGCATTCTTCTCACCATCAGGTCCTAGTCCTCCATGCCCCTGCCCCACCCCTCCTCTCCTTCTGCTATGGTGTGGGACTAAAAAGGCACTCGTCTGGAAGTCAGGTGGCCTGAGCTCTAGTCCAGATTGTGCTAAGGTGTGACCCTGGACAAATCACTTTCCTTGTCAGACCCTCGAATTCCTCATTTGTAGGAGGCACTGCTGACTTGTCTGTCCTCCCCACTCCAGAGGAGTTAGGAGGTCTCAAAGGTTGTAAACGTGCTTTATAAATGATACAGACTGTATCATGTCAGTTATTCTAAGCTTGTTTGATTAGTCATTCTATAAGTCATTATGGAATGGCATCATTGTCATTAATCAGGAAGAAACTTTCTCCGTCGACACTCCATTCACCCTCAGTCACCTATTGCCTGCACCTGGAAGAGACCAGCCTCTCCACTAGTCTTGGGTTACAAGGTTTTGCCTGGCTATGGGCTGGAGTTTTCTAGCAAACTGCTGGGAAAGGAAGCCAGCTCGAGGAATAAGGCAGCCTCTTGAGTTGACATAACTTTCTGAGCCCTGGCCCCAGACTGAGAATGCATTGATTCTGGCTGCTGATGGGGTAGCCAGTTGGAGCAGCAGAGTTGGCTCCAAGATTGCAAACAAAACAGTGACTGCAGGGAGGAGTGTGACTGCGTTTTGCTTTCTCTGCTGCTAGTGTAGGCTCTCTTCTTGCTTTTCTCTTGGTGAAATCTTGACCTTTCACTTCCAACCCCCACTTCTCTTGGTAGACTCCTGCATCCAACTTAAGAGTTCTTGGCCCCTCACTTTTGAAATCTAACTAGTTTCTTTCTTGTTCATTCCACCTCCAAAATATTGAGACTATCCTGTTCTCTCAGCCCAGTGGCCACTGTTCTAGTTAAGTATACCTGTGTCTTTTCCTTGCCAGATTACAGCTGCCTCTTTACTGACCTCTTGGCCTCGTGTCTGGCACCCACCAATCCATCTACACAGGCTACCAGAGTGACTTTCCTTTACAAAAAAGACCTGACCTTGTCACATCCCTACTTAATAACTTCTGGAAACTCCTTATTCTTGACACTTAAGGCCTTTATGCCCTGACTCCCACCTCCTCTCCTGGCTCTTCTCCTATCTCGACCCATACTCCAGCCACAGTCTTCTTCCTAGGCTGACTTTCAAGTCTCCAGCGCTTGTCTGTGCTGTTCCTTCTACCTGAAATGTCTTGCCCTTCCTCCTCCACCTCCACTTTGTGATACTTCAAGGCTCAACTCAAATGCTACCCTCTTGGCTGGGTGTGGTGGCTCACGCCTATAATCCCAGCACTTTGGGAAGCCGAGGCGGGCAGATCACTTGAGGTCAGGAGTTTGAGACTTGCCTGACCAACATGGCAAAACCCCATCTCTACTAAAAATACAAAAATTAGCTGGGCATGGTGGCAGGCACCTGAAACCCCAACTACTCGAGGGGCTGAGGAAGGAGAATTACTTGAACCTGGGAGGCAGAGGTTGCAGTGAGCCAAGACTGTGCTGCTGCACTCCAACCTAGGTGACAGAGGAGACTCTGTCTAAAAACAAAGAAAAAAAAAATGCTACCTCTTGTGAAACCATTCCTAGCCTGTTTCCAAATAGGTTTAGTTACTGCCCACCCCCAACCTTCTTACAACATGGTCACTATTTCTATCACTGTCTCTCTAGACAATGAGTTCATTTTAAGAGCCTCATTATTTACCTCTGTCTACAAAGTCCATTGGATGCCTGGCACATACTGGGTGCTCGGGTTTGCTTAATAAGCACATGCTCCTAACAGTATGTTAAGAGCGTGGGGCTACGAAGTCATGCCCCATTCCCCTCATGCCTTTGTCTTGAGTCCTCCCAGTCTCAAGATTCTGTCCCCCATCAGATCTACATCTGCCTCCAAAATGTGCCTACCTTCCTTTTTTGGGAAGGAGTTTCCCTTGGACATTCTCTAGTATCTATGTGACAGAGGGCCTTTGGTTTGTCCCAAACATATTCCTTCTGGCTTTGTGGCAATCTTTCATTCAAGGATCCTGGGGTCTCCTTCTTTATTCCCTTCCTGAGTTCATACATGCTGATCTGTAGGCTCTGCAAGGACACTGTTATGGCCAATACATAGTAGGTGCTCGTTAAAGCCATGTTAAGTGAACACATGAATGGTCCCTTCTCTTCTGGGGTGTAATGAAATGCTCAGTAGACTTGGAGTCAGAAGACAAAGATGCTGCCACTCTGGCCGTGGCTGTGGGCAAGCCATTTCAAATGAGTGAGCTTTTGCTTCCTTGCCTTTAAATTGGGGATAGTGACTGTACTTCACAAGGATACAAAGGATGAGTGGAGATGAAAGTGCCTAAAACACAACCAACCCACAAAGCTCACGAGCATTTAATTCATTCTCAGCCTCCTCCATCAAGTGCAAAGAGGGTTCATCTCCACAGTCATCCTCCTCCTGCTCTTTTAAGTCAAGTATCTGGGCCAAAATGACTTCTGCCCAGGGTCCCTTGTAGCATGCAGGAGCAGCATGATGTGGAAGCAAGCCAGTTTTGAATTCTGACAGTCACTTCCAAGCTGTAGGAATTTGGACCTGTCTGCCTACCTGTAAAGGAACATAACAGCACCTACCTCACAGAGTTGCTGTGAAGATTAAATGAGATGTGTGTCAAGTGAATTAGATGACATTCAAAATTTGAGTGAACCTGATGAACCTGAGTGCCCCTGAAAACCACACAGGTGATCATACTGCCCTCTTGTGGACAAGAGGGCACATAGCCCAGCAAAGGCACCCGCGAAGTGTTCCGGTGAGAGAAATCAAACCACACATAAGGAACTTCTCTCCTCTACTAGGGAGCTCACGAATTACCCTGAAATATTTCGTCATCAACTAAACCAGAAATTTTCAGACATTGATGCACTTGTTAAAATGCAGATCAGTTCTGATTCAATAGGTCTGAGATGGGGACACAATTCTCTAACGAGCTTCCAGGAGATACTGATGCTCCTGGCCCACAGACTGCCCTGAATAAAGTTCCTAACTATAACAATGTAACAGTGTCATAACGGGAACTACTTATTAAATGTCTTGCCATGTGCCAGTTAGTGAGAAAGCCAGTTAACCTAGTTTAACTCGTATAATCCTCAAGACCCTGTGGGGTAGGTACTGTTTATCTCCATTTTTCAGATGAGCAACCTACAGCAAAGAAAGTTTGTTGCCACACCATATAGTGTAAAGGGTGGGGCTTGGGTTCTAATTTAGACACCCTGGCCCCAGAGCCTGCTAGGAAGAAGCCTCCAACAGTCTGGAGGACCACCTAGGGGGGAGGAGGGCAGCAAAGGTACTGAAGTGATCGAAGTGAGAGATGATGAGGTCTAAGCTAGGGCACTGGCTGTGGGATGGAAAAGAGGGGACACGGAAAAGAGAATGAACAGGATTTGGTGGTAGACCTGAGGTGGGTGTAAGAGAAGTCATTCACTGTGGGTATCTGGTTTGGACAACTGGAGAGATGGTGCTACCTATCACTTACTGAGCCAGGAAACACTGGAGGAAGAGCAAGTTTCATGGGGAACAAGTTTCAGGGGGAAGGTGGATTCAACTTTAGAAATAGTCAATATGAAGTGGCTTTTGGTCATCTGGGAGAGACAGGAGGAGGAACCTGGGCGTAACTGTTCATAACTCAGGAAATGATTTGGGTTGTAGATGAAGGTTCACATAAGTGAAGCTATGGTGACTGAGATCATGTGGACAGTGCACCGATTGCCCTGCTCTGGACCAAAGTTGACACAGCCAATAATTAGGAGATGGGACTGGAATCCCATCCTGGCTGCAGAGAAGGGTGGCTCTGACCATTCCACCAGGCATTCTGGATCAGGAGACAGGCAGAGCATAACATACTGAAGGGCCATAGGAAAGGGGGTTTCTGGAGTTCCATGACAACTAAGTCCAAAGAGCTGTCCCCTGCCCCCATATCAGCAGAAATAAGGACAATTCCACAGAGAAAGACCAGACCAATAAAGGTTGGGAGATATTTATTTTCTTTAAACAAGGTCATAAATAACAAAAATCAAAGTAGGTCCCAGACTCCGGACCATGCAGCAGGACAGGGGTGGGAGGTTGTTGAGTGGAAAGGTGGAGGAGGCTACACATCACCTAAGACAGTCACAGAAAAGATGGGCTTCAGGACACTGCCCCTTCCTGCCCTTGGAAATGGCGTGCCTGGGCAATAGGGACAGGCCGCAGTGCTGTGTCGAGGCAGCTGGAAGAAGGCAAAGACTGGGGATGCCAGGCTGTAACGTTTCTGTGTGGAGTGACGTGAAATCCACAAATGGCAAAGAGAAGCTGTAGGTTTGAAGAGGCAAGGGGGCACTGCACACCTCCAGGAACCAGTTATGAAAATGGTTAAATTTGATGATTAAAAACAATTCCATAGGCTTTGGCCTGTGGCTTTGTGCATGGGCTGTATTTAACCTGGGTTGCTCTGTGGCAGGTGAGGACTCAGGAGGCCCCTGGAGCAGCCTGGCCTCAGCCCAGGGCAGGTGCCCAGACATGTGGGAGTGGGACAGTGGGCTCTCCCAGATGGGAGGCCATGTGCTTGGACTGGCTGGACCTGATTTTCAGGCTGGTTTCTTGTGATGCTATCCACCACCACCCCTCGCTATGGCTAAGGATGGGATCTTGGCCTCTCTGGGTCTTCCAAACCTGGAAGAGTACGACTGGGATAAAATGGTACCTGACTAGTGTTTTATTTGAAAGAGAAAAATAAAGACCACCCCATGCATTGTCCATCCCATGAGGCAGGGCTGGCCCATGCCAAGACAATCTCAAGGAATGGAGGTCCCTGAGCCTGGGAAGACGTTTGGACTCTGGTGTATCGCCTGATGCTAGGAAGAGGGGCTCAGTATGGCAAATCTGGAGGCTTTACCCTAGACAACGCAGGGAGAGCAGGCAGGAGCTACCCCAGTACAGGGAAGGGAAAGGAGCAGGGGAGCCCTGGACTGGGGAAGCCGATGTTGGTCAAGGGCCCTGGAAAACAATGCTTTTGGCAGAATACATGAAAAGGTTGGTACATCTCGGGGTGCCCGTCTATAGGGAGCCAGTGTCACATGGCTGGGCGGGATGGAGAGGAGACAGTGGCATCACAGTGGCCTCTGGTGCGACGTATTTACAACAGAGCTCGATGTTGAGGAGGGGTGGACAGCAGGTCACTAACAGCCAGGAAACACACTGTGGAAGAACAGAAAGAGAAGGAAAAACAAATGTAACTATCAATAGCTTTCCCTTGCTTATCTGTATCCTCCAGGAAGCCCTCCCTAATGACCACAAAGGCCCTTGCAAATCTGACCCATTTCACAGCCCTGACCAGAGCTGGACCCAGGGTCTGCTCTCAGTGTGCTGCTCATTTGCCCAAGGCTCCAAATGGTCGAAGGGCCCCAGCCAAACACTGTTTAGTAAGAGAAATTAGGTCTTTATTGTTGGTTCCTGGGATCCATCAATGGTCAGTTGTTAGAGGGATGGCTCAGCATAGGGGTGTTGCTTCTGTGGTTCACTATACCCAGGGTCTTGCCATCATCTCTAGTGCTTACCCTGCCCTGTCACTCTCATCTCCCAGGCCCTGGAATTCAGAGTTCTCTAAGGCAGAAGCCATTTCCTTTTCTTAATATTTCTTCTGCAAACTTTCTGAGAATGGGGAACAAGTTTCCCTAAACCCTCACCAAAATCAGAGAAGAGACTTTTCAATGGTAGGAATGACTCCTCATCAGGGTTGTACGCTCTCAGGATCAAAGGCTTTCTGCAGTACAGACTAGGAGCTGGCTGAGGTGGGTCAATACCACCTGGTTTGGTCAACATGCCTCTCTTCTTCCTCAACAAAGAGCCCAACTGTGTTTCCCTAAACAGATGAAGAGCTACCTAGGATGAGAGACCTGGCCCTGTTTCTTCCTCTAGACCAATAGGGGGGAAATTTTGCCTCCTTTGAGGCATTTGGTAAAATCTGGAGACATTTCTGTTTGTCAGAACTGTGTGTGGGAGGGGTACTACTGTTATCAGGTGGGTAAAAGCCAGGGATACTGCTAAACATCCTACAACACACAGGACAGTCCCCACAATGAAGAATTATCCACCTCAAAATGTCAATAACGCTGAGGTTGAAAACCCTGCTCTAGAGCTTCCAGGATCACCCCTGCAGAGTGGCTAATATTCTGCCAGCTTCGGAAAGGGAGGGGAAGCAAGCCTGGCAGAGGCACCCATACTATTCCCAGCTTGCTTAGTAGCTGGCCATGGGAAGACACTCTGCAACACTGTAGAAAACCCTGCCCTAGGCCAGGCGTGGTGGCTTGTGCCTATAATCCCAACACTTTAGGAGGCTGATGCGGGTGGATCACTTAAGACCAGCTTGGCCAACATGGAGAAACCCCATCTTTACTAAAAAAAAAAAAAAAAAAAAAAAAAATTAGCCAGGTGTGGTGGCGCATGCCTGTGATCCCAGCTACTCGGGAGGCTGAGGCACTAGATCACTTGAGCCCAGGTGGCGGAGGTTGCAGTAAGCCAAGACTGCGCCAAGAAAAAAAAAAAAAAAGCCCTGCTCCATGGCCTGCTCAGCTTTCCTTGGCAGCAGGGTAGGAGAAGCCAAAGAAAACTTCTCTAGGAGCCTGGAAAAGGACTGATTCCTATCCCAGCCTCCTCAAAGGGGCACCTCAAGAAGAAATGCACATCACAGTGGGGAGTGAGACTAGGCACAATTTAATCACAGCCTCAGCATCAACCCACGGGAGCACAGCACAAAGAAACAACCAACCATGGCTTTGTAGAAACAGACATGCCAGGCTCTTCACTGAGGAAGGGGAAGAAAGGCATGGTGACCAAACCAGGTAGGGGTAAGGCAGAGATATTTATAGTCCTGCAAATATCTGTTTGTCAGAGTTGGCCAGCACTGCTGGGGTTCTCTTAAACCCTTGTACCCGCCTTACCACTGGAATCCACCGATGGGTTCTGCAAACCTATGCCGGATCAGGAAAGTGGCAACAGCTTCAGCTACCTAGAAATGGGAGAGATATTCCAGGCCATATAAAGGTTAGTGATGGGGCTTAGCCTTGGGCTGTGGGCTACTGTTAGATGGTTAGGCTCTACGGTGCCCTCATCCCACCCACAGGTCTGAGTGGCTTGAAATTAAAAGGACCTAGGCCCTCCCTAGCAGAGCTAGAAGACTCCTCCTCACCATCCTTGCCAGGGATAGCTCCATAGAGCTCAAGAGGAATGATGTGAAGGGCTTATTTGTGCCCTTAGAGTTACAAAATGGTGTTTTCTCACAGGAGGAGCCCATATTAATTCCTAACTGTGCCTGTGGTTTAGGGAGCAGTTTCTACCCTAATCATCCCTCTTCCATCTGGCTTTTGGGGGTATTGGAGAAGTAGAGCTTAAGATCTTAACCACAGGGCTCTGGGATGAAATAGTAGGGTGTCAGTAGCTCCTCAGCACATATACACAAAACCAATACCATAAGCAGCCGCCAGGGAGAAGTTGGAGAGCTGGTGGAATTGCATCTGCATAGGCTCCACAGCAGCTGCTGCAGGCAATGCAGGCTGAGACTCAGAGACTTGTCTTCTGTGACATCCAGGGTTATTCTCACAGTTGTCCTTTTACAGTCATTGAGCACCAGACTCACCTTGTCAGGGGCATCCTCATGGACTGCATGGCCACACTGGGGTAGGACCTGCATCTGGAACTTCCCTGGAGAGGAATCAAAGCAAGGCAACTTCAAGGACTAAAAGAGCCCTCTCTTATGCAGCTTCATAGGTCATTCTAGGAGCCCAGGACCTACCTCCCCATTTCCAACCTCACCTCCACCTCAATACTCTGGACTCAATGATCAAGTCTTGCTGAGGATGGTAATACAAGTAATTGTAACCTTGTGCCAATCATTTCCCTTCACTTTTTCCTTCTGTCCTATTTAGTGTACATTTACTGTGGGCCAGAAACACATAGAAGAAACAGTTCTTGTCCTTAGGGGATTTACAGTCTAGTAGGGGAGTAAAACACAAAAACCAACATTTTAATGCAGCATGTCATTCCTATGATAAAACTGGGCACATGGGGCTGTAAGAGCATAAGAAAGGGAACTTCACAATCCAAGAGGGACCCAGGAAGGAAGGAAGGCTTGAAATGGCTTGGAACACAAGAAGCTTGGCATGGTGCTTATGAGAGTGGTTAACAATAAGGCTGGAGAGGTAAGCAGGGGCCAAACCATTAAGGATTTTGTAAGCTACGTTAAGGATTCAAAATGTATTATTACAATAATAAGTTACCATCTGAGCACTTAAGCATGTGCCAGGCATTGTACTAAGCACTTTCTCATACTGTCTTACAGAACACTGTAAGCTCATAAGTAATGCGACAATGATTGAGAATGAACAGCGATGACTGATAAGATCCCTAAGGAGACTAAAGGATATGAGACCCAGAGCCCCTATAAGTAGAGACAGCAGATTTTCTCAGCCTCAGATTCTCTATTTATAAAATAAAGGAATGGGCTTGAAAGTTCTTCTGGTCATTACATCCTGTGGTTCTTACCCCAGTTACATAGGATTCAAAAAGTTTTCAGTGTACTCTTCTATCCATTTTTAAAGTTGATTCTCAAAATCTACCCTATACAATTATGTACAAAAATACTGAAATTCTTTTTTGAGATGATGAAACTGAGGCCATGATTAGTGAAGTGACCTGCCCAACGCCACTTTGTTCATTAGTGGAGGAATAAGATGATCCCATTTAGTAAAGTCCATCCGGTGCCCCTCCTTCTGCACTCAGCTGCCTCTCTGTGGGTGCTCAAGCCCAGTCACCTCTCCCTTCTAGCTCCTAAAGTACTGTTGTTAATGCACTTGGATCCAAACACAGAGCAGCACATGGCCCTCTTGTAAGTTTCAAGTAAGTTTACATTTTACATGCTACTGGTGCTTGCCTCCCCAGGAGTGTGTCATTTCCATAAGAACAGGGGACAATGGTGTTATTACTTGCTCTATACCTCTAATAAGACCTAACACAGGGTTGGGCACTGAGTAGATGCTTAAGTCTTTAGCGAATGAACGATGAACAAATGACTAGATCCAAAACTTACAACTCCAATCTCCCTGTTCTTTCTGTTAGATCAGCTCTGATGACTAGGGATGCATTTGTCCTTCCTCTTTGGAAGAGTAGGTACAATCAGAGAGAACTCACATACACCAACAACACTGTGCCAGGTACACATAAAATAACATGCACATGGGTAATCCTCATGATTATTCTATGAGGTAGGAATATTTCCAAACTCTTCTCTCCCATTGCACAGATTAGGAGCCTTAGGTTCAGAGAGCCTAAATTATTTACCCAACGTGTACTATGAATAGGTGGTAGTTTTCCAGGATTTCATAACTAAGTCAGCTGGTTTGAACACAGTGCTGGGAAAGCTGTGATTTGGAATCTATGCAGCCTTAGCCATTTCCCTTTGTTTTGTGGAATGTTCCTTATCCTCGCCATTTACTCTCTATACTCATAGGAGGCTTTCTTTAAACCAGAAGGTGGTCTTGATATAATCCATACACAGGAAACAGAAGGACATCTCGTAAGGAATCTGATTACTTCCTGAATATAATGAAAGGCATCATTTGTTAGACTACCCACATTTTTTCCATTTAAACTTCATGTAACTGTACTGATATATATCATTATCTCCATTTTACAGATGAAGAAACTCAAAATTAAATAAGTTAGGAATTCACTCACACCGCAAAACTATTAACAGTGATTCAAACCCAGGATTGTCTGATTCCAAGGCTGGTGATCAACAGTGATTTCAAATGCTATCCCAGTCCATGTCAACTGCCTTCAGGCAGTCTCAGGGGCCATGTCTGATTCTTCTGTCTGCCCAGCATCATGCATAGGTCTTGCACAGGAAGGGTGCCTAGGAAAGGTTTCTTGAATTGAACTTAAGTATCTTAGATTCAATTTTATGGCACTCATGTTGGTAATTACGGGCTTAGACATTTATAAGCATCTACTTAAATAAGTGTCTAAGCCCGTAATTACCAACATCAGTGCCATGGAAAAAAATCACACAGTCCCAGCTCATGGTCCTATTCCAGGCCTCAGGATACAATGTAGTTAAAGGAGGGCAAAGCCATGAAGGTCTGGTACCAGAGTTTTATATGTGAGAGCCTATGAACAACTATTATGAGAAAATATAGCTCCTTTTGCTGTGGAAAGCTTGAGGATAGCTAAAAGAACAGTTTGAGAGGCCCATGAGACATCCAGCAGGTTTGCTACATGGGCTAGGACTAGATCTCAGGAGAGAGGGGTGAGGTGGATGTTTAGCTTTGGGAGTCATCAAGGTATAAACAGAAGCCATGAAATTGTCCAGGGAGTAAGCAGGGAAGAAAGGTCTAGAACAGATTCTGCCTGAGCCTGAAACTTTGGTCTTGGAGTTGGCACCTCTTCTTCCCATAACCCAAAAGTTGCATGCCTACTGACTTCACCTTCACTGAGTCTTTTACCCATACTAAAGCAAGAGCCCCCACAAAATTGGACCCTCTGCCTCCACTGTTATCTAGCTAACATACATGCATCTGTACACAGTGCTCAGCATGTCACTTTCCTAGTCATTATATCCCACAATCCGTTTGATGCTGCCATCAGTTTTTTCATTTTACAGATTAAGAAGACTAAAGCTGAGGCAAGTCAGATAACTTGCCCAGAGTCAAAAAATTACTGGAAAAGCAGTATTCAAAACTCAGTTTTCTGAACTTCAGAGACCTTACTTTTACCATCTTACCATGCTGTCTTCTAAACAGGTATTTATACCTTTTTATATCTGGATTATCTTCAGCCTTTCCCTTTCCTAAAAATTCTAACAATAAGAAAAATACTGGCCAGCTGCAGTGGCTCACACCTGTAATCTCAGCACTCTGGGAGGCCAAGGCAGGCAGATCACTTGAGGTCAGGAGCTTGAGACTAGCCTGGCCAAAGTGGTAAAACTCCATCTCTACGAAAAATACAAAAATTAGCTGGGCGTGGTGGTGCATGCCTGTAATCCCACTACTGGGGTGGCTGAGGCAGAAGAACTGCTTGAACCTGGGAGGTAGAGGTTGCAGTGAGCCGAGACTGGGCCACTGCACTCCAGCCTGGGCAACAGAGTGAGACTCCAATTAAAAAAAAAAAAACCCACAAACAAAAAACTGATCAGTAGTCAGAATATCTCTTTTCACAGTATCATACACCTATACAGTACTTTATAATTTTTAAACACATTGCCTCATTTTAACTCTTATAACTGAGACATAGGTAGTATTATAATCTTCATTTTTGGATGGATTTTTTTTTTTTTTTAACAAATTAAAGCTCAGGAAAGGGAAATACTTGCCCATGATCATATAGTGTGTTAGGAGTAGAGGCGGATGTCCAACTTGGGTCAGACTCTAAAGCTCATGCTTTCTCCGTTACACCTCACCATCTCAGGATGTTAATTGCCCTATCACCCTTTCCTCAGAAAAGGGTCCAGGGGCATAATTTCTTGATAACTTACCTTGCATCTGGCCAATGGTCAGATCTTTATCCAATCTATCAACACCTAGAAAACAAGAGAATTCACTGTGAAATAGATTTTGCTGTTCAAGTACTAAGTAAAAAGTGTTACAAAGTTGTAAATACGATGACATTCTGCATTCATGTTTATACCAATCCTAACTCCCAGAGCATACTCTCACCACCAGATAAAACCTTTCAGGTTGAGATTCCCCTATAATTACTACGTTAAACTGGTTCTGAAAACAAAGTTTTACTATTTTAATTCTCATAATACTCAGAATATCCTTATACCACTGTATCTAGCTCTAGGCTAAGAAGGACTTGAGCTTGACCAAGTAGACAGGCCAGGCCAGAATCAGGTCATCCTTTATGCTTAGATGAATGCTTATGCTTAGTTAGGTTTAGAGACTGGGTGTGGGGAGGAGAAAAGGCATAGATGAATGAGGAAGGTACTCTACTTTGGATGTCACTACTCATTTGGTAAGAAGTTTTAATGAGGTCATATTGAGACGACAATATACCAACACTGCTATGGACTGAGTTGTGTCCCCCTAAAACTCATGTTGAAGCCCCAATTCCCAATGTGACTGTATCTGGAACTAGGGCCTATAAGGATGTAACCTCAGGTCATGAGGGCAGAGCTCTGACATGGTAGGATGAACGTCCCTAATTAACATCCTTAAGAGAAGAGACACCAGAGAGCTCACATTCACTCTTTCTTGGCCATGTGAGGGCACAGAGAGAAGGCAAGCCAGGAAGAGAGCCCTCACCACAATCTGACCATGCTGGCACCCTGATCTCAGACTTCCAGCTTCCAGAACTGTGAGAAAATAAATTTCTGTTGTTTAAGCCACTCAGTCTATGGTATTTGGTTATGGCAGCCTGAGCTGACTAATATATGCACATATGCACTTACCAGCCAGGAGCAGCAATTTAGGAATGGGACAACTAAGAAAGAGATTGGATAAGCCTCGGAACCAGCCGTCCCAGTATTTTTCTGTTTTTGCCAGTTCAATTCTCCAGGTGTATGGATGGTCTTTCTTGGTCTGGAGGAATAAGAGCAAGTCCTGAGTCTCCGAGGGCAACCCCTGGAGGAACAGTATTAAAAACTAGATCCCTGGGAAAAGGAAAGGGAAGGAAACTAGCACTTATTAAGGACCTACTGAGTCCTAGACATTTTAATATACATTCAGTCCTTCCAACAGTCTTGTTGTATGGGTCACTGTAATATTCATTTTAAGATAATTACAAGTTTACTTGTTATTGCTATTAGTTTCTGTAAATTTAGGAAACTTTCTTAAGATCACAAAGCTAGTAAGTGGTAGTGCCAAGATTAAGCCTTTCTTATCCTTGGTTGGCAAAAAGGATGTTTCATCAAAATAATAACTACAAAGAACATATTGCAGTATGAAAAAATGCTTATAATTTAAGCAAGAAACAGATTATGACATGTCATCTAAGTTAGGATTACTACTGGAAAAATGTGGTATACTTCTAGTAAAGTACTAAAAGGAAAACTGAAAATAGGTTGATTTGTTAGTAGAGCATTTTTTCTTATATTTTATGATAATGATATAATGTTCCTGCAATAGTAATTTTGAAAGGAAATATGTGACAAATATGACAAAATGTCAACATTTATTAAATCTTTATAGTAGATAAGCACAGAGTATGCAATCAAATATTGGCTGAAAAAATAAATAATTATCTATAGTTTTCTATACCATTGAAATATTTGAAACATTATAATTGAAATATACTAAATCAACCACAATATGAAAATCTAAAAGTGAACACGAGATAGTAACATATTATCTTAAAGATCACCAGATGCTTAAGATGTCCATACTACCCAAAGTAATCTACAGATTCAACATAATCTCTATCAAAATTCCAATGGCTTTTTAGGAAATAGAAAAAAATCATCTTAAAATTCATATGGAATCTCATGAGACACTGACTAGCCAAAACAATTTTGAAGAAGAACAAAATTGGAGAACTCACACTCCCCAATTACAAAGCTGCAGTAATTGAAACAGCTTGGTACTGCCGTAAGACAAATAGACCAGTGGAATAGAATAGAGAGCCCAAAAATAAACCTTCACATAAATGGTCAAACGATTTTTGACAAGACTGCCAAGACCACTCAATGGGGAAAGAATAGTCTCTTCAACAAACAGTACTGGGATAATCAAACAGATATGCATATTCCAAAGAATGAAGCTGGGGCCTTATCCCATATCCAAAAGTTAACTCGAATGGATTAAAGACCTAGTAAGACTAAGACTATAAAACTCCTAAAAGAAAACATGGAGGAAAAGCTGGACAGTAGACTTGGTAATGATTTCTTGGATATGACACCAAAAAGCAGTGAACAAAAGCAAAAATAGACAAATGGTACTATGTGTATGGAATGGGAGAAAATCTTTGCAAATCATATAACTTATAATGGATTAATATTCAGAATATATAAAGGACTCCTACAATTCAGCAACTAAAAACATCGAGTAACCTGATTAAAAAATGGTCAAAGGGCTTGAATAGCCATTTCTCTAGAGGTGATACAGAAGTGGCCAATAAGCATATGAAACGATGCTTAACATCACTAATCAATAAATAAATGCACATCAACACCACAATGAGATACCACCTCACCCCCATTAGGATGACTACTATCAAAAAAGAGAAAAATAAGTGTTGGTGAGGATGTGGAGAATTCGGAACCCTTGTGTACTGAGTTGTAAAATGGTTCAACAACCAATAAGAAAAACATCAAGGCAGTTCCTCAAAATATTAAAAACAGAACTACTATATGATCCAGGAATCCCACTTCTGGGTACATATCCAAAGAATTTAAAACAGAATCTCAAAGAGGGCCTGCAAACCCATGTTCATAGCAGCACTACGGATAACAGCCAAGAGGTGGAAGCAACTCAAATGGCCACTGATGGATGGATGAATGAATAAATGAAATGTGGTATATACATATATAATTCAGCCATAAAAAGGAATGCTGCATAGGGACTGAACTTTGAGGACATTATGCAAAGTGATATAACCCAGTCACAAAAAGACATATAATATATGATCCCACTTATATGAGGTATCTAAAATAGTCAAATTCATAGAAAGTAGAATGGTGGTAACCAGGGGCCTTTGGAAGAGTTTTGGAAAAGGGGAGTTGTTGTTTAATAGGCATAAAATCTCAGATGTTTCACAACAATGTGAATATTAACTGTACACTTAAAAATTACCAAGATGGAAAATTTTATGGTTTTGTTTGTTTGTTTAATCACAGTAAAAAAAAAAAAAGAAAGAAAGAAAGAAAAAGAAAAAGATCGCCAGATGGGAAATCAAGAAACTTGGGTCTTCTAGTCCTATCTTTTATGATTCAAATATTCTCACTAAAGAACTAATTCCATTCTCCACTGTTAATATTTACCAGGGGTAGGACACTTTAAAGGAAATACTTACTGCCATTTCAACCTGGAATCTCAGCCTGTCCTATTCCCCACAACACTATGAGCCATTTCTTTTTCTTTTTTTTTTTTTTTGAGACGGAGTCTCACTCTGTCGCCCAGTCTGGAGAGCAGTGGCGCGATCTCGGCTCACTGCAAGCTCCGCCTCCCGGGTTCACGCCATTCTTCTGCCTCAGCCTCTCCGAGTAGCTGGGACTACAGGTGCCCGCCACCATGCCTGGCTAATTTTTTTTGTATTTTTAGTAGAGACGGGGTTTCACCGTGGTCTCGATCTCCTGACCTCGTGATCCGCCCGCCTCGGCCTCCCAAAGTGCTGGGATTACAAGCGTGAGCCACCGCGCCTGGCTTACTATGAGCCATTTCTAAGAGATCAGCTCGACCGTCAGAGACAAGGCATAATCTCACAAGCCCCTCCTACATGCACACTGAACTTCACAGGGAAATGACAAATTTAAGGTAAGAGAACCTCCAAAAAGTAATTATTATAATATATATATAAAAAACAGTTCATCTCAAATCTTAAAATTTGCAAAACCAAAGAAAAAATTCTGGATAGAATTAGGATTTCTTCTGTATTTAGGTTATTGGAAATAAGTCCTTTCTCCAAAGAGCTGGACCATAAAGTTTAGTTTAGATGCCTATTAGATGCTGTGAAAATGGTAATAAAGCAGGTTGATATAATGAGATCCACTTGTTGTTGGGTGGGAGAAACAGAAAGTTGGCTAACAGTCTTCCTGGGACGTTTACCTGGGCGAGATGCAGTTCTCCACACAAGGGCATCCACCACAGGCCTTGCATTATCTCCCATTGTTTCACTGGAAAAGTGTTTAAAAACATAACGCTTTGTGTCAGTCAGATCTGACTGAATGCAAGTCCCAAAGCCATTATTAACTAATAACTGTGGGTCCCTTGGGAAAGTTACTTAATTTCTTCCAGGCTGTTTTTTTTTTTTGAGACAGAGTCTCACTCTGTCGCCCAGGCTGGAGTGCACTGGCACAATCTCGGCTCACTGCAACCTCTGCCTCCCGGGTTCAAGCAATTCTCCTGCCTCAGCCTCCCGAGTAGCTTGGACTACAGGCGCACGCCACCACGCCCAGCTAATTTTTGTAGTTTTAGTAGAGACAGGGTTTCACCATGTTGGCCAGGATGGTCTCAATCTCCTGATCTCGTAATCCACCCGCCTCGGCCTCCCAAAGCGCTGAGATTACAGGCATGAGCCACTGCACCCAGCCCAGACTGTTTTCTTAGCTGTAAAACTGGCAACACAAGATCTGAAAGAATTGTAAGGATGAGCTAAAGATACTCATGTATGTAAAACAACAGGAGCGTGGTCTGGCACATAAATAAGTATTAAAATTTTTAAAAAATATATAGGATGTCAATAACCTTGAAAAAGAGGAACAAAGTTGGAGGACTTACACACTGTCTGATTTCAAGACATACAACAAAGCCACAATAATGAAGACAGTGTGGTACTTGCATAAGGGCAGACATATAGATCAACAGAATAGAATTCAGAGTCCAGAAATAAAATCTAACATTTATAGTCAACTGATTTTCGGCAAAGGTGCCACGACAATTAAATGGGGAAAAAGGAGCCTTTTCAATAAATGGAGCTGGGACAGGCCGTTTATTGCATATCTACATGCAAAAGAATGAAGTTGGTTCCATTCCTGATATCATACACAAACATTAACTCAAAATGGAACATAGGCCTAAATGTAAGAGCTAAAACAAGAAAATTCTTAGAAGAAAACATAGGTATAAATCTTCATGACATTTAGGCAAAGACTTCTTAGATATAATACCAAAAGTACAAGGGACAAAAGGAAAAATAGATAAATTGAATTTCATCAAAATTAAAAACATCTATACTTCTAAGAATGCCATCAAGAAAGTGAAAAGACAACCCACGGAATGGGAGAAAGTATTTGCAAATTAGGGATCTGTATCTAGAATATATATTGAACTCTTACAATTCAGTAATAAAATCAAATAACCCAAGTAAAAAATGGGCAAAGTATCTAACAAACATTTCTCCAAAGAAGATATATAAGTGGACAATAAGCACATGAAAAGAAACTCAGTATCAGCAGTCATTAGGAAAATGAAAATGAAAACCACAATCAAATATCACTTCATACACACTAGGATGGCTATAATCAAAAAGAGAGAAAATAACAAGTGTTGACAAGGATAGTGAGAAACTGGAACACTCATACACTGCAAGTGGGAATGTAAAAGGGTCTGTCAGTTCCTCAAAAGGTTAAATATAGTTACCATATGATTGATCAGTTCCACTCCTAGCTATGTACCCAAGACAAATAATAAAAGCCTATATCCACACAAAAAGTTGCCCACAAATGTTCAAAGAAGTATTATTCATAATAGACAAAAAGTAGAAACAACCCAAATGTCCATCAAGCGATGAATGGATTAAAAACTGTGGTATAGCCATACAATGTCACATTATTCAACCATATAGAGAAAGGAAGTATTTGATACATGCTACAATATGGATGAACCCTGGTAATTTTATTCTAAGAGAAAAGAAGCCAGTCACAAAAGACCACATATTATATAGTTCCATCTATATTTAATGTCCAGATTAGGCAAATCTATAGAGATTAGATTAGTGGTTGCCTAAGCTGGGAGGGTTTGGGAGAAATGGGGAGTGAATACTCATGGACACTCCTTATTAATGTGCCTCAGTTCACCCTCTCAACAGAACCGCTGGAGTTTATGAAACCACATAATTGGGCTTATAAAAAAATACAAAGAAAAAATGAGTTAGAATTAAAAATCAAGGATCTGGGTGCGTTTTAGCTTTAACTTTTATGTGTGACCATGGGCAAGTATCTGTACCTAAGTTGTAAAATGGTGATAATACCTACAATGCAGAACTAAAATGAGAATTAGAGATGATAAATGTGAAGCATTCAGCATAGTGCTTAGCACATAATGGGTAAAAAGCAATTGATTATATTAAGAGTCTCAAATCTACTAAGTGCATGCTTGATTACCTCGGGCAAGTCTCTTAACTTCTGAGCCTCACATTCTACACCATAATATGGGAGAAAAGATCTCTCCACAACCTCATAAGGTGTTGAGAGGACCAAATAGACCATGCGTTATTTAAACCTTTGTAAACTCTAAAGAGGTGCAAAGTATTACATTTCTGATCATTGATTTTAAAGATGGCAAGAAGATCCTCAAAATTAAAATACTGTTTAAAAATGTATTCTCCTTCTTGCTAACAGCAGCATCTCTAAATGCAAAGGAGTAGGTCATTACATGTTCATTACCTGCCATTAGTAAGATGTTTATAATCGAATCCATCCCTAGTCTGCTGTTCATGAGCACTAAACATTTTCAAGAAAAAAGCACTTGTTACCACTACTTGCCTGGCAAGTACTCATAAAACACTATTTATACAACCCTGAGCTAAATGCAGAGGGAAATTCATGCAGAACATCAGTTTCTGCCACAAAATACATATTTTTTGTTTGTTTGGAATACAATTCTTGCACAGAGGACATGAGTCAACAGATGACTAGCAAAGGACCATAGTATTTCTGAGTGTGACTTATAAAATCAGTTCTATGACTTAATATGTACAACTTCAAAAAAAAAGTGCTAAGGTGTGTCATACAGACTTTCAGTGCTGTGTTGGAAAGAGAGTGATGTCAACTGAGGTCAGAAAGCTTCCCCAAGGAAGTTGGGTGTGGTGACATGAACCTGTAGTCCCAGCTACAGCTACTGGGGAGGCTGAGGTGGGATGATCACGTGAGCCAAGGAATTCAGCCTGGGCAACATAGCAAAACCCAGTCTCAAACAAAAAAAAAAAAAAAAGGAAAGAAAATTAAAGAGCTTCCTCAAGGAGAAAAACTTTGAAAGACAGATGGACAGGGTAAGATCTGGATGAGCTCAGGCTGGGCATGGTGGCTCACGCCTGTAATCCCAGCACTTTGGGAGGCCGAGGCGGGTGGATCACAAGGTCAGAAGATTGAGACCATTCTGGCTAACACAGTGAAACCCCGTCTCTACTAAAAATACAAAAAAAATTAGCCGGGCGTGGTGATGGGCACCTGTAGTCCCAGCTACTCGGCAGGCTGAGGCAGGAGAATAGCATGAACCCGGGAGGCGGAGCTTGCAGTGAGCCGAGATCCCGCCATTGCACTCCAGCCTGGGCAACGATGAGCTTAGAGCAGACTGGTAGGAGATGGAATTTTTCTCATGGGAGGAAACACAGGAACAGAAGAACAGGTGAGAAAGCAGTCTGCTTTAAAGGAGGGTATATAGTGTAAGTTTTATGTTCCAATTGATCAGAGCTATCAACAGTGCTTTACATCTTATAGTTAAAGCTAAGTATCTCTTATGATAGTGTCTTTGCTCCCTAAAATATCTAATGGCAAACAAAAAGAACAATGTTATCATCCCTTCCCACCCACATACAGTTTGAACCATTCCATACCACATCTTTTCAAGAATGAATGTTTTTACCCACCTCCATGTCATCTTCCTTTTTCCTCTTGCTTATAGACTCACTTCCTTCCTCATCTTCTTCTTCTTCCTCTATGATTCCTTCCACTATAGATTTTGAACCTTCTGGACTTGTAATTCCTTCACACCTAGGTTTTTTTTTAAAAAGTGCTATTACACACCTCTTTCCAATACACAAATTATTTCAGAGATACTCGTACTTACGGCCTTTTATAATCAAATGTTAGCTAAAACTTAACAATCATCCTGGTAGGAGGATAGAATTGTGCATTTCCAGGGCTGTGGAAAATCATGGCCAATGTATAACTATTCTCCAAGGGCTGGTTTCCAATTCTTGCACCAATACCGACCCATAGAAAGGGAGCAACACTTCCTCAGGGATGAGTTTTATTGGTATAATCTTATATAATCTTCATAACAATCCTATGAAGTACCCCGAAGAGTTAAGAATATTGTCCAGCATCACCTAACTCATAAGTGGATAAGGCTGGGATGCAAATCCAGGCTCAACTAACTCCAAAACATGTTGCTTTTCTGCTGAACCCTGCTTACAGTAGAACAAGGCTCAAACAGAATGATAAAAGTCCTCATTTTTTAATTAGCTGACAGAAACCATCTGAACCAACCAATTATCATTGTTGTTTTTCTCTTAAAAATTGCATCTCTTTATTATATTCTTCGGTAGAAAAATTATTATTATATCAACAGCTGGTACTATACTTCCTTTAGAGAGAACTTGATGGAAAAAACACATTGACAAGCTCTAAAGGTAAAAAAATCCCAAGGCCTGGGCAACAGCTAGTGCCAAGGTTTGCTCTGCATGATAGAGAACAATCTGTTATTTTGCCCTTGACAAAGATAGAGAAGGAAAAGGAGAGAGAACAAGCAAGATAAAAAGAGACTGGGAAAAATTCAAAAGTCAGCGGTAGATTTTTAAGAATGGTAACTTCTCCCTTTCTGTCTTCTCTGACAAACCTTTAGTGAAGTGTATGTTCACAAATGTTTTATTAAGTAGGAGTTTTATATGAAACTTGAAGTGCCAAGTTTCACATCTAATATACAGTATAGATGGGATAAAAAAAAGACAGTGTAACAAAGAAACATGCTTTCAATTTCTATAGCCTGTGGATTAGGAGGTTCAAGGCAATTTCACCTAGATCATAAGGGGCAGGAAAGTTCCAGCTATCTATGTGACAGTTAACACACGTGCACATACGCACTCTCCTACACATAGGTTTACTTATTAAGAGAAAACATCACTGGAAATAAAATTTTAAAATCACTCAACTATCTGCATATATGCCATGTAAAATGCTTTACTAGTAATTAGACAAATTTGAGGTCTCAAAATATTTAGGAATTGAAAAGTGAGCAGTCTCACAGCTTATTCAAAGTCTTGCATTTTGACTGCCTGATATTTCTACTGAAATTGCCCTTTTAGGCATAAAACCCATAATATAGGCCTTGAAGTCAAATACACAGGAGTTTGAATCTCAGCTATGTCATCCACTAGCTATGTGATCTTGGGAAACTACCTCTCTGAACTTCTATTTCCTCATCTATAAAGCAATACTTATCTTGAAGAGGTATTGTAGGGATTAAATGAGATAGTGCAAATGAATTAATGAATCTAGGTAATAAACATCAGCGGCTCTTGACATTAAAAAAAAAAGAGACAACCGGCTGGGCATGGTGGCTCACATCTGTAATCCCAGCACTTTGGGAGGCCGAGGTGGGTGGATCATGAGGACAGGAGATAGAGACCGTCCTGGCTAACATGGTGAAACCCCGTCTCTACTAAAAATACAAAAAATTAGCCAGCCATGGTGGCACATGCCTGTAGTCCCAGCTACTCGGGAGGCTGAGGCAGGAGAATTGCTTGAACCTGGGAGGCAGAGGTTGCAATGAGCTGAGATCACGCCACTGCACTCCAGCCTGGGTGACAGAGCGAGACTCCGTCTCAAAAAAAAAAAAAAAGACAACCAGACATTATGTACTTCCTGATGGTAGTACACAACATCACCTATCAAGTATTCTTGCAAACAAAACACCTGAACCCAATGAAGCTTCCAGATTTAACTATTTACACAGAATATAAGGAACAAAGGAATATGTTAAATTATGGCCTGAGAATTCAATCAGCAAATCCAGATCATGGGAAAGTCTATGGGGCAAACAAGGTTTCCTCAAGGAATAAATTGCAAGGAATCAAAAAAAGAGAGAGAGATAGAAGTGGAACCTTAGATTAAAAGATGCATGAGAGGTGGATCAACCAATTGCTATCTACTTATTTTGATTTTGACTTTAATCATAAAAAATTATTTATGAGACAATCAGAAATGTGAATATTGATTAGATATTTGATGATATTAAAGAATTGCCAATTTTTTTAGGTGTAATAATGTCATCGTGATGATGTTTAAAGAGCCCTTATTTTTAGATCATATGAAAATCTTGCAGAGGAAATTATATTTGTTTGGAATTTGCTTCAAAATATTTTGTGACTAGGGGAAATACATGGGGCACAGATGAAACAAATGAGACATAGTTATGGGTTAATAACCATTGAAAATGGACAATGGGAATACAGTAATCCATCCACTGTATTACTCTTCTTTTATATGTGTGAAATTTTTCCATAATATAAGGTTTTAAAAATGAGACAGTGCATATAAAATACCTTGCACAGTGCCTGGCAAATAATAAGCACTCAATGCCACTATCATTTTCATCTAACTCCTGTCTGTGCTGTTGGGCAACATTTTCTCAATTCATCTAAAGTTTATTTTGTGACTATACAGCAATACCCAGAATGCCATGTAATTCTATCAGGAAAGATCAATTGGACTAAATAATCTTAGCTCACTCTTAGAATCTGGCCTTCACTCAGGCTATGCCAGAGCTTTTTTATTATAATTCCCTCACAGCCAGGTTTGGCTTAGGAGACTGTTACTAGAATGAAACTCAGCTGCTATCACTAAAGTGAACATAATTTGTAATGCCTATGCTCTGGGATTTGCTTTTTAACACGTAGAAGTTTGCTAAGGTAATCCAGTATTAAATGAGGAGGAAAAAAAAGAAAGGGAAGGAAAGGAAGGAGAGAAAGGAAGGAAGGCAAAAGAAAATCTATGTCTGTCCCAACTGAACTCACCTGTAAAATTATTTAAAATAATAAAAGCATTTACCAGAATGGTAGAATCAGTGTAAGACAAAAGAAGCAATCTGTAATTCCCTCACCATGTTTCCACCTCTAACCAGACCAAAGGGTAAGAGTAAGACCTACTGTTTGACTTGGCCAACCATTGAGACACGGGCAGACTCCAGATTTCGAATCTGGCCACTCTTCACACTGGGAAAGAAAAGAAGGAAGAGAGAAGGTTATTCAGTATCCATTGTATCACATCATTGGAATCAAATAAATAATTCTACAGATTATGTGAGACCTAATAAAAAGTAGTGATCACTAGTGTTTCTTACTATAGAGATTGCCACTATTACTCACCTGGCTACATGGTTTTACAAGTAAAAATTAAGTAAAAACATCATAGCCATTTCAGTTCTGCAGATATTTATCAAGAGGATACTAGGTGCCAGGCCTATATGCAAGAAGCACATAATTTGGTAGGGAGAAAAAGACACATATAATGTTAATATAATAAGGCAAGGTTCAAAGAAGGCACTTGACCATGAATGAGGAGGTCAGAGAAAGCTCCCCAGAGGTCACAGCTAAACTGAGGAGTATAGATAACAAGTTTAACCAGAAAATAAAAGAGGTTGGTTAGAGCATTCTAGGCAGAGGGCACATTATGAACAAAGGTGCTGTGATGTGAAAGTTGGCAAGATAATGATTTTAGAGAACTGGGTGCAAGGAGAAGCAGGGAGGAAGCAAAAGGGGAGCGTGACAGAATAGGATTGGTAGGCAGGCACCAGCTTCTCCAGGGCCTTGTGTGCCGTGCTACAGGGCTTAGGCTATCTGAATAAATTAGTCTTCTCACATTTGTCCACCTAAGTACAACTACGGGCAAAGCAAAATGACTGCATTCCCAGGGTGAACTGGAAACACTGCCTGAAGCAAGCCACCAAGAGAAAGCACTTCTTTAAATCTCATTTCTTAGTTTAACAAATCATTCAAAATTTTAAAGCCCCCCTCCTCAGAAAATGATATTATTTCTTACTTTAATGGTAAACCGAGGCAATCAGAACTATTACCTCATCTTTTAACTGCCAAATGAATCCACATATTCACCAATACTTGTAATAATATACTGTGCCTTGATGCCTGTTTAATACATGAAATATCTCTATTCCTATCAAGGCCAACCTCAGGCACTAGTTCCCATCCCCTCTTGCTTCTGAAAAGATACTCTTTCTTTCAGTTATCCTGTCTCTCTTCTGTGTCACTTTTTTTCTCTCGTGGATGTCACAAGCATACTCTATTATCTAGCCTTTAAAAACATTCCCAATGCCACATTCACTACTACCTATTACTCCATTTCTCTGCTCTCCTATACAGCAAAGCTCCTCAAAAGAGTTACCTTGCTTTCTCTACTTTGTCACCTCTCATCCTTTCCCCAACTTATATCTGATTTTTATCTCCCATTTATTTTCAGATATTTATTTTGTCAAGGTCACGTCTATCATGCCAATTCCAATGGTCATTTCTTGGTCCTCATCTTACTTGATCTCTCTGCAGCATCTGACACAGTTGTTCTCTCCCTCCTTCTACAAACACTTACTATACTCACCTGGTTTTCCTTTTACCTCATCAACTGTGCCTTTTCAGTTTCTTTGTTGGATCTTCCTCTTCTTCCCAAGCTCTAAATATTGTGGAATATCCCAAGACTCAGTCTTGGATCTTTTTCCTATCAATATCAAGTTCCTAGGTCTTTACATTCAATCTTTCACTTTTAAATATTAACTATGTGATGATGATTCTCCAATTTATCTCTAGTTCAGCCTCTTCTAACTAGTATATACAACTGCCTACTTAACATTTCCACTTACATATGTAACAAGCATTTGAATTTATCCAAACAAAACTGATTCTCTGCCCCTTATTTGCTCCCATATCTACTTCTTTCTGTTTCTACCATTCACCCAATTGCTTGGGCTTAAAACCTAGAAGTCATCCTTAAGTCCCTTCCTGCCCTCCCCCGTCTCTCTCCCAACATTCAATCCATAAACCAGTCCTGTCAGCTCTACCTTGAAAATACATTTAAAAATGACTCTCTTCCTCTGTTGCCATCCTAGTCTATGTTTACCATTATTACTCTCCTTTACTATAACAGTCTCCTAACCAACTTCACACCTCATTCCCCACTTCTTCTTCTATTTGATTTTCCTCAGAACAGCCAGAGTGGTAAAACCAAGATGCAAATTTGTATCTGTCTGACCTCAAAGCCCAGGGTTCCCCTAACTTTTTTGTTTTGTTTCGAGACAAGGTCTCACTCTGTTGTTCAGGCTAAAGTGCAGTGGCATGATCATAGCTCACTATAACCTTGAACTTCTGGGCTCAAATGATCCTCCCACCTCAGCCTCCTGAGTAGCTGGGACTACAGGCACATGCCACCACACCCAGCTAATTAAAAAATATATATATTTTTTGTAGAGACAGGGTCTCACTATGTTGCCCAGGCTGGTCTCAAACTCCTGGCCTCAAGTGATAGTCCTATCTCAGCCTCCCAAAGCACTGGGATTACAGGTGAGAGCCACCACACCTGGCCTAAAGCCCAGGTTCTTAATGACTACACCCCTGCTGCCTCTCATTAGGAAACCTATGAGAGCAAAAGCAGTAATTCATTGGCCTTATATTTCAACATTAAAAAAAAAATCCGGAATAGCCAAAATGGCCATCAGTCATAAACTTGATTCAGATATCCAGAAGAATAAAAAACAAAATTACCAAATACCTCATAGTATAATAATTTTCAGGTTCAGAAAAATCAGTGACTCTCATGAAACCAAGAACATCTTAACAATTAACAAACAGAACCCTTATTCTATCCTGTATCTGGCAAAAGAAACAAGACTACTTTAAGAGAAGGCCTACCATGATACCCAGGCTGCATTAGGTGTATCCCCTGGCTTCCTTCATTGTGTTATGTTTATGCATTTCCTTGTTTGCATCCCCAGTTTTTTGATGATATGAACTGAGCCTGATTCATCCCCCAGTTCTTAGATCAGGTACTGACACATCTTGAGCACTAGAAAAAAAACTTACCAAATAAATTTTTAGAGTTTGGAAAAAGGGCCAGGCGCAGTGGCTCATACCTATTATCCCATGACTCTGAGAGGCCGAGGCGGGCGGACAGACTGCTTGAGCTCAGGAGTTCAAGACTAGCCCGGCCAACATGATAAAACCCTGTCTCTACAAAAAAAAAAAAAAAATCAAAAAACAAAAATTAGCTGGGCATCGTGGTGCACACCTGTGTAGTCCAAGCTACTTGGGTGGCTGAGGCAGGAGGATCACTTGAGCCCAGAAGGTCAAGGCTGTGGTGAGAGCTATAATCACACCACTGGACTCTAGCCTGGGCAACAGAGTGACACCCTGTCTCAAAAAAAAAAAAAAAAGTTTGGATAAAAGATGGATGGGCTTTAGACAACTGAGCCAAGTCTAGAATAACTTTCTCACTGGTTGTTACTGTGGAAGCAGGCAGGGCACCTGAGATATAAGCCAAGCTGGCAGCAGCTACATTCTTGATGCTATCCGCCCAAGATAGATCTTTGATATTTCTGTGAGAACAGGAATCCTGCATCACAGTAGTGGACAGGAAGTGGTAGAAACAACTTCACCAACATAAACATCATTCTGACAAGCCATATTCTTGCATAAGACCATTTGTCCTAGGAAAACGCCTAGGATATATTTACCAAGTCCTAAATTTCCACTTGATATCTGATTCAGTTAACAGATATATTCTGCCTGCTAGGGCAGTATGCCATATGCTATATGAAAGTAGAAAAGAAACACAGAATAGCTTCTTCCCTTATGATGCAGGAAGGGCATTAAGACAGACATTAATGAAAATTAACAATATGAGCCATATCCCTCAAGGGAGGATTGGAAAACTTAAGGGTATACAGTGCAATATAATAGAGACTTAAAGGTCTCTAGTAATTTTGCTGAAAGAGTCATCTGGGTGGTTTGGAGAACTTAAGAGAAAGTGTTCTGAAGAAGAGACTAGAGATGGAGTTAGAAGAATAGGAAGGAAGATAGGATGATGAAGACATTTATCCAAAGACTGATCTCCTTGTGGGAAGGGACAGTATTTTATTCATCTCTGAATCTTCACTCGTTAGCACAAAATAAGTGTTTAATAAATACTTTATCGGCCAGGCACGGTGGCTCACGCCTGTAATCCCAGCACTTTGGGAGGCTGAGGAGGGCAGATCACAAGGTCAGGAGATCGAGACCATCCTGGCTAACTTGGTGAAACCCAGTCTCTACTAAAAATACAAAAAATTAGCCGGGCGTGGTGGCAGGCGACTGTAGTCCCAGCTACTTGGGAGGCTGAGGCAGGAGAATGGCGTGAACCTGGGAGGCAGAGCTTGCAGTGAGCCAAGATCGCGCCACTGCACTCCAGCCTGGGTGACAGAGAGAGATTCCGTCTCAAAAAAAAATAAAAAATAAAAAATAAATAAATAAATAAATACTTTATCAAATGATTAACTGAATTAATGAATAAATTCATTCCTTTGCTTAAATGGAATTCTGTCACCGATTTTTATAAAAACCATTTACCCGTTGAGTTTATTTACCCAAAATCCAAATAAATTTGAGGGAATGGAACCTATAGCCATCTTCCATTTCTCCACCAGTTTATCTGAAACACAAAGTAAATCTAAAACCATGGAGCATCAGAGGTGGATGATGCCTTAGAAACCACCTAGTCTAACCTCTCACCTCAGAGGCAGAAACAGCTAGACAGCAGATGATCAATAATTACTAAGATTCCAGGAGGTACTATGGTGTATTGGGAAAACAATGGGTTTCAGACAACTGAGCCAAATCTAAAATATTTTTAAATATTCAAAAAATTCTGCTGTTTATATAATGTTTCCTTATATGCTATTACAATAAGGCGTGGCAACTGAAATTCTATTCTTTGAACTTGGTGCTTGACCTAAAAAAGAAGAAAAGCTACAATCTAAGATTTAGAATAAAGGCAACAGTGGCTGGGCACTGTGGCTCACGCCTGCAACCCGAACACTTTGGGAGGCTAAAGTGGGAGGATTACTTGAGGCCAGGAATTTGATTACTTGATTACTTGAGGCCAGGCTAAAGCAGGAGGATTACTTGAGGCCAGCCTGGGTAACATAGCAAGACCTCGTTTCTACAAAAAATTTAAAAATTAGCCAGGCTTGGTGGTGTGTACCTGTAGTCTTAGCAACTTGGGAGGCTGAGGTGGGAGGATTGCTTGAACCTAGGAGTTCAAGGTTGCAGTGAGCTAGGATCATGCCACTGCACTCCAGCCTGGGTGACAGAGTGAGGCCTTGTCTCCTAAATAAATAAATAAGCAAGCAAACAAACAAATTAATTAAATAAAGGCGACAAAGATTTGTTGGTTACCTCCATTCAATAGCATTCTCCAGAGACTTGAAGGTTTTAGGACGACCCCGTAAGAAATTCTGCATGCTATTAAGTGCATCCATAGCTGTACCTGGATGTTAAACAAAAACTGTAACCACATATTTAACTTATTCTGAGCATTTACACTTACTGAGTCAACTACTATATATCTGCTCTTGATGACAGCAGAATTTAGTGATGCTTGCAGAGAAATAAAGATGGCCCTCAATAATTTTTGCCTCTGGGGTATTCACTTCTTTATGTCATGCCCTCACACTGAAGAGGATGACTTGTATTCACAAGCAGCAGTGTGACTTCTGAAGCTGGGTCAGAAAAGACATGGCAGCTTCTTTTTATATGATAGGATTGAAATGTTATGCAGCCATAAAAAGATGTTAATGAAGAGTTTTTGATGACATGGAAAAATGGTTATCTTGTATAAACTTAAAAAAGATATAAAGACAGAGGGACATATTTCAAGATGAATGAAATCAACAATAAACTAAGACAAGGTAATAATCTACCAAGGATGTCTCTTATAAGTAAAATCCTGATTTGGTCAGTGCTAAGAAAACTCACCTTCTACAACATCAATCATGCACAGACCCAAGAGGCTTGGTACCAGGTTGGATGATGCTGTGTGGACTGCAATAGCACCACCCATGCTATGTCCAATCAGCATAATTGGAGGAGGAAGGTCCCCATACATGGCTTCAACCACATTGCCAACGTCTCTGCAAAGAGAAGAAAAAGATCTAAGAATGCTTTCTGACAACACTAAAAACGGTTCTTTCCCAGTTCCTTTCTTTGGTGTGTAACAGTGCTGGGAAACTGTAAAAGTCTATTGGGCCATCTTACAAACATACCTATGTAAACCTTCTAACATGTCCCCAGCATCAATATGTGTAGCCACACACCTAGCTCTCCTGATAAATGGCAGGTAAAGGACTAAGAACCCAAATTACTGAATTTTCCTTTATATCACACTTTCACTGTTCCACATATGTAGTACAATTACATAAACATATACCTTTATTCTGAACCTAAGATTGAAACTCTGGAAAAATCATTTAACTGCTCTGTTTCAATTTTCCCATCTATAAAACAAGAAAAAAAATGTATTAAGCATTATAATGTAGTAAACCTCAGAATCACAAGATGAGCCTTAGCCTCAGTTTATTTTTCACTATGTGATTTTGGATTAGTTACTTACTCTCTCAGAAACTGAGTTTCAACATCTATAAAAAAAGATAAAAATATCACTGACTGCTCTGGATTGCTTTGAGGATTAACTGAGAAGTGAACAAGAAAACACCTCGAAAGAGTAAAATGCTTCATAAATGTTAATTATTATTTACAATTTCTCATTTGTTTGAAGGATGAACATAAATGTAAGTACAGTGCTCTGAGAAACTAGAAAGGTGTTCAGAGCTCATTTTATTGGCTTTGGTTCTAATCTTCAATCATGAATGGACCTGTTTAACAAAGTCTAATTTTAAAGCTTTAAAAATTAGAACTGAAGTATGAAGTTTGGTTTTTAATTACATGTAGGCCTTCCTTGCTATAGCAATAGGTGGATAAGAACAGTAAGTTGTGTTTCTGGAGACCCACTGGCTCTACTGCCTTATTATATATATATTTTTAGGCTAGTTCTACTCCCTTCTTTTGGGAGTGGCTGGTTCAACTTCAAAAGACAGTTTTGTCTTGCTGAGAGTCACTACATACCTTAAGCACTCACGCAGTGTTAACCAAATATAGCAAGTGTCAATGTAGGAACACAGACTTTCATATATAGTCTCTACAGTATTTATAATGGCAAAGGCAAATGTTATTAGTTCTGTAGGACCTGATTTTTAAAATCTCATACAACAATTGCAGGAGTGAATAGGGTAGCCTCGGCAATTGTAGACAATCTGAATGGGAGATAGGGAGGCCACCAAACTTTGTAAGTGAAAACAAATAGTTTAATATTCCTTCGGACTGAAATTTAAGATTAAGACAGAAAGTGAAGGAGTTCAGGCAGTCATCCAAAGTGATAACAAATAGTTAAGATGAAAAGTCCAAGCTTCTTTGACACCAGTGCTGCTTCTATACTAACACAAAATTCTCTCTGGGAAACAAAATGATATGAAGGAAAGAAAAGAGAACTAATACTTATTCAGTGCTTCTTTTTCAGTTGTGCTATAAACTTTCTTATAACATCACCTAATGTAATCCTTCAGCAGCCCTGTCTAGAAGGTTCTGTATTAATCAATTAATCTCACTGGGTCTATAAAAATATTATTGCATTTTCTCACTGGGTCTATAAAAATATTATTGCATTTCTACCAAGTAAAAAGAGCTGCAGATTCTTGTTACCTCACTGAAACATATTTTCAATGTTTCAATGGGTTAACCAATTTATGCCTAGTGTTCCACTACTGCAACACTAAGTATGTGGGAGTTATTTATATCCTACTGCCCAAGGTCATCACCAAGTTCTGAGTGCAAAAATTCAAAAAATTGCAACCTCAGGCATAAATGGTAAAGCCATCTCCCCTTGGCATAGGGTACTGTGAATTCAGAGTAATTTCATGAAGTCAAAACCATGATGCCTTTGCTCAGAGGCCACTGGAAAATATCAGGAACAAAGATTCAAGAATATGTGGTCTTCAGAGTAAGTAACACAGGAAATTATTATACATACAGTTTCTAAAAAATAAAACAGGTAGTATTCCAAAGCTAATTCTGCATATTAAAATAACAGACCAGAAAAAATTATATGTTCAATTAATTAATCTAAAACAACATCGGATATAATTTTGGGGGCAAACTTTTTTTTTTAAAGAAAAGACTAAGTTTAAAACATGTTTATATTAAATATCAATATGTAATTTCCAGAATAATTATTGAACAATTCCAAGAAACTTTCGGTTGGTAACAGATAAATAATGAGTAAAATAAAAGGATGCTATGGATGATTATCTAAGTCCAAGTCTCCTTAAAATACACATTAACTGAATTGAAGGGGTTCTGCAGTATCTGCCTCATGCACAAAGGTAGAGAGGTCTGAAACACACCAACTGAACATCGTGTCTGAGCTTAAGAAAGGCATATTTACCCAGGTAGAAGGTAGTTACGATCAATCACTTGATCATCTACCACCAAGAGAAATTTATTGTTATTAAAATCAAGCAGAGCATTCAGTCAACAAGTACCTTACTTGAAATAGGTCCTGAAAATCCAGAGAAATACAATAAAGATGAAATAGGAAGGGTTACCTACAAATCTAGACTGTAACTGGATGTATCACAATTTTGGTGGATGCTTTTTAAAGGGATTCTGTCATATTTTAATGCTAGGTTAATTTTCTGAGAAGCATTACTGTGTATCACAGAAATTGGAATATCAGAATGACCCAAGCTCAAATTTTGGCTTTTTCACATACTTTCTTATGTAGTATTTAGGTTCTGCAGTTGATAATAAGTATGCCTATTTTGAGATTTTTTTTTTTCCCACAGTAACTGAATTCAGAAATCACACAAATGTTTTACTGCTTGGATAATTTCAGCAAGAATCCAATTTGTTCGCCCTTTTGATTCTTGGTCATCATCTTCATCTACTGTGGATGATTTTTATCATTGAAAAATTGTTTTGGTGCCAGTTATCAACTTACTACCTCAACTCCAATTCATCCTTCATTGCCTACTCTACAAAAATAGATGTGAGGCCTGTAAATATTTTTCCCTTGCCAGGAGGCATGATGTTAAGCCATGTTAATGGAGGGTGCTAGAGAAACACAGAACTTCCCCCAATATCCAACTCCTGCCAATTCCTGCACAATTCCTCCAGCACAAGTGGCTTTTCCAGTACTCTAGCCCTCCCCAACCCAGTGTTTTTGTAGCCAAGTGCCTCTGGTGAGATACCTCCCCACGAATAGCTTTCCCTATACCCTAGAGCGCAGAATTCTGTTGGGTTCCAAAGGGCAGATTTTCAGCAAGTTCTAACTTTCGGTAAGCCATGGTCGTGCATTCTCCAACAAGGTCTAGATCTCAACCCTGGGTGCGCTCCTTCAGCCCAAGGGAGTAGTGGCTGTTCCTTATATCTGCTATTTCTATATTATTAAGAATTTTCGTTACTTCTTACTACCAGTCGCTCATTCCAATCCTCTGTTATAGTGAATAATTCTTTATATTCAACTTTACTTATTCAAATTACTACGTGGTTTCTCTTTCCTGATAAGCCCCAGACTGAAACATTATTATTTAGTCCATGTTTCCTTAAGGTTCTCAATTAATTCTTCAATTTCCTCTAGAATGTCAACCAAGCCATCATCATCAATTTGTCTGACTGCCTGGACACTCAGATGATGTATTTCACTTTTTTGTTAAAAGTCAAGAAACCCTTTACTTCCTTAAAAATCATTCACAAATCTTCCTATACGTATCACTAACAGGCTTGACTGTTTGAGGATATATTGCTCTCATATTAACAAAGGCAGTAGGAATAACTGGAGGAACAGATTCTTACCTCTCTTTTCATAGTTTTTAAGGCATATGTTCATTGAGTGGAATGATATTCATACTATACACATTATTTCTTTCCCCCTCTCTCTGCCAAGGACTATAGTTGAATGACCATAAATTCAATCTACTGACTGTGTGACTTCATACAGTTATTCAACCTATATGAGCCAGTTTCCTCATCTGTAAAAGGGTATGTATATCTGTATTACAGAGTTAATGAGGATTAATTTCAATAAATGATTACATAAAATAAGTTAATGATTTATTATTAATAAATGCTTAGTTCATACTTTAATGAAAGTTGGCAGATAAAAAGTACACAAATAACATCTACCATAATAATAAAACAAATTATCTCCAGGTAGACGGTGAAAAAATAATAATATTAAAATTATTGCCACATCAGTTTGGGCTCTGAAGGAAAATGTTTATTCTTAACTTAAAGCTGCTAAAGTAAAAGAGGGCAAGATATTTTTGGCCAAAGTGACCAAATACCTGCGAGAGTATGTATTAAAGCAGAGTGGCTAGAAGAATCCTATTTATGCTATAGGTCAGTGATTCCCAAACAACAGTCATTGAACTGGCTCCATCAGATTCCTATACAGAGCTTTATCAAAATATAAATGCCCAGACTCCACTGCTAGAAGTAGATCTGGGGTAGGGTCAAGTCATCCGTATGTCTAGTAACTTCTCAAGTGATTCTGATGAGTGAGCAGTTTTAAGAGCCACCAAATATGCTACATTCATTTTTTACTTTAGGCCCGGGGTATAACTGTCATTTTTTAATATCATGTTCTCATCCTTCTATGACATAAGACGAAGAATGTGCGCAGGATACCTGAAGGAGATACTCTCAAGGCCTCTCGCATACAACTACTTTTCCAAGCGTAAGACCATGATAGGTACGTACCCAGATTCAATGCAATTCCATCAACAGAAGAAAACTTTTCAAAAGCCTTCACAAACTAAATTGTGCCTTGAAGAATTTTCATGTGCTTTATATGATGACCATTGCATTGGACATACCAAGAAAGATGCAGGTTTCTTTCAAGATTAAAGAGTAAGGAGAAACCAAAAGTAGAGGAGAGAGAACAGAAGTAAAATTTTCCTTGTGGTAATTATTCTCCAACAATCTCATCAGGAAAGTGATAAAGTTATAGTACTATTTATAATAGTGATGGGAGACAGGCAATGTATAAGAAATATTTGGTTACTTACTTTGCCATTGTTTCTGCAGACAGATCTTCAGGATTCTTGACTTTTGTTTCACCTAAAATGAAAATATTTTTAAAATAAAATTCCCACAGACAGGAATTATAAAAGCAGAAGTATTTTCTTTTAAAAATATCATCTTTGGACAATGGATTAGGGACTTTACAATTTTACACAATGAGTTTAGCAAGGATTTTCTTCAGAAAAATCTTTATAGTTATCCTAAGAAGGATAATTACAGTAGCCTAGCAAAGATTTATCCACATTCCTTATACATCGGCATAAGAATTTGACTTTAAAGGACCTTTTCTTAGCTTAACACATATAAAATACAAAAATAAATACTATATATAAAACTTTAATATATATACACACACATACATTTGTAAAGACTAGAAGCTAGGACTTCCTTCAAAATGCCCAAATCAAGCTGGGCTCAGTAGCTCACACCTGTAATGCTAGCACTCTGGGAGGCTGAGGTGGATGGATCACTTGAGGTCAAGAGTTCGATATCAGCCTGGCCAACATGGTGAAACCTTGTCTCTACTAAAAATACAAAAATTAGCTGGGCATGGTGGCACATATCTGTAATCCCAGCTACTAAGGAGACTGAGGCAGGAGAATTGCTTGAACCCAGGAGGCAGAGGTTGCAGTGAGCTGAGATTGTGCCACTGCACCCCAGCCTGGGTGACAGAATGAGACTCTATCTCCAACAACAACAACAACAACAAAAGCTCAAATGGAATAGACCAGGTTATTTTATGGCCACGTTGAAATTTCTAATAGTTACGACTATTCAAAGGGGCTTGATGACTATAATCCAGTTAATGGCTAATTAAGAATTTTACTCACCATGACTTCGCAGATCCAAAGCCACAATCCTACACTGAACTCTACTAATAATCGCTGCCTAGGAGAAAAAGGAAAAGTAGTTAAGACACATCTAGGATAACAAATTTCGCCCAATTCCCAATGATAACTTTGTAAAATGAACTGCCATCAGAATTCAAAGGACCCAAGAGAATCAAAAGACTTTCTAGTTTTAAGCAAAATGAAAGAATGATGATTTTCTACCAGTTTTGGCATATACTGTGGTTCTGTCCCAACTTCAAAATATGGCTTTCTCTACCTAAATCCCTCTTTCAATCTTAATTCTTCCTATCCTTTCTTGACACACACAGTTAAGAGCCTTTAGACAATGACCCTCTGAGCTCTGGTTTTCATCTATATTCCTTGGATATCTTTTCCTTACTCTGGAGAGAGAATCCCTTAGATAAGGATGGTGAGTCAGTTTATATCTTGGCTCAAGACATCACAGAAACATGACATTCAAATCATGAAATTTGCTGAAAGTAGCAGAACTCATGGAATCTACTAAAGATTCACTTAAGACAGATACTGCAGAACATACCAGCTTGTGTACCTATTAAAAATGTATTGAAAAAGAAATCATAATATCATGGGGGAGGTACAATTTTTTTTTTTTTTTTTTTGAGACGGAGTCTTGCTCTGTCGCCCAGGCTGGAGTGCAGTGGCGCAATCTGGAGGTACAATTTTAGAGGGTGAAAAAAATCTGAAATAATTGGGGATCTTCTTCCTCAACTAAACTGGATTCTTTGACAATAATATATCACAATTAGGGCTAGCAAATGTCACCAAATTTTAACTTTTAAGAATAAAATAAGAGAACTGTCTAGTCTAACCGTCACATTTTATGAATGAGAAAACTGAGGCCAAGAGAAAGAAAATTATTTGCCCAGAGTCACATAACAAATTAGGAGTAAAAACAGAACTAGACCCAAGGTAAGTTACCAATACAAAAGTCAACGTAAATCACAAAACAAGTTAGATTCTTAAGTCATATTTTTAAAATCCCCTAGAAAATCAAGTCTGATTCTATTTCTGTTATTCTAATGTATACCTTTTAAAGTCAACAATGGAATGAAATTCTACTATACTTTGCTGTTTGTTCCTGAAAGCTATTTGCTAATTTACAGGAGTTATTTAGTGACAGTAAAGCCTTCAGTGACAAAAACAAATCCATATGTTAGAAATAAAATTAAGTGGCAAAGATAGTATGAATTTGCTTGATTGCTCTAGATAAAAGAATAGAACCAGGTTTACAAAACAGAAACAAAACATATATTTGAAATTCCAATCTTTAACTTGAAAGCAATGATTTACAATCATAGGTGCCTGTCAGAAAATCACTACAAATATTAAAAACAAAATTTTCATTTATTTATTTAACAAATCTTTCTAATAAAAATCTGGCACCAATGGAGTAATGGGGTTACAGGAGGGAAAAATACTGGCAATACTCCTGTTCTCATGATATCTACATTCTACTATGGTGGAGGAAGACTAGAAAAAAATAAATGAGCAAAGTAAATTCACAGACTAACACATGCTTTAAAGATAATAAAAAAGAGCAGATGTATGGTAGCTACTCCAGATCTTGTCACAAACAGTACAACTCTGCTACTTCTGAAATGGATGAGTGGAAAGCAGCTATTTAAGAACTAGACTTGGGGGGGCAGGGGAGGCTCAGGAGCGGGCGGTGACAGCGACAGTGGCGGCAGAGGAGGCAGCGGCTGGGCCCGAGCCCCGTGCGTCTGTCCGCCCCCTGTGGATGCGAATTGGCCGCAGCGGAGGCGCCAGCGGCGGAGGAGTCGATGGGGCGCGGAGGATGAGGCCGCTGCCTGGCGCTCCTGGCGTGGCGGCGGCCGTCGCGCTGTTGCTGCTGCTGCTGCTGCTGCTGCCGCGGCCCCGGGCACAGGGGGACGAGCACGAACACACGTTATCAAGATAAAGAGGAAGTTGTCTTATGGATGAATACTGTTGGGCCCTACCATAATCGTCAAGAAACATATAAAGTCAGGTAGCGTGATGCCTCCAGCTTTGTTCTTTTGGCTTAGGATTGACGTGGCGATACGGGCTCTTTTTTTGGTTCCATATGAACTTTAAGGTAGTTTTTTTTCAATTCTGTGAAGAAAGTCATTGGTAGCTTGATGGGGATGGCACTGAATCTATAAATTACCTTGGGTAGTATCGCCATTTTCACGATATTGACTCTTCCAACCCATGAGCATGGAATGTTCTTCCATTTGTTTGTATCCTCTTTTATTTCATTGAGCAGTGGTTTGTAGTTCTCCTTGAAGAGATCCTTCACATCCCTTGTAAGTTGGATTCCTAGGTATTTTATTCTCTTTGAAGCAATTGTGAATGGGAGTTCACTCATGATTTGGCTGTTTGTCTGTTATTGGTGTACAAGAATGCTTGTGATTTTTGCACATTGATTTTGTATCCTGAGACTTTACTGAAGTTGCTAATCAGCTTAAGGAGATTTTGGGCTGAGATGATGGGGTTTTCTAGATATACAATCATGTCATCTGCAAACAGGGACAATTTGACTTCCTCTTTTCCTAATTGAATACCCTTTATTTCCTTCTCCTGCCTGATTGCTCTGGCCAGAACTTCCAGCACTATGTTGAATAGGAGTGGTGAGAGAGGGCATCCCTGTCTTGTGCCAGTTTTCAAAAGGAATGCTTCCAGTTTTTGCCCATTCAGTATGATATTGGCTGTGGGTTTGTCATAGATAGCTCTTATTATTTTGAGATATGTCCCATCAATACCTAATTTATTGAGTTTTTAGCATGAAGGGTTGTTGAATTTTGTCAAAGGCCTTTTCTGCATCTATTGAGATAATCATGTGGTTTTTGTCTTTGGTTCTGTTTATATGCTGGATTACATTTATTGAACGCTACAGTAACCAAAACAACATGGTACTGGTACCACAACAGAGACATAGATCAATGGAACAGAACAGAGCCCTCAGAAATGATGCCACATTTCTACAACTATCTGATCTTTGACAAACCTGACAAAAACAAGAAATGGGGAAAGGATTCCCTATTTAATAAATGGTGCTAGGAAAACTGGCTAGCCATATGTAGAAAGCTGAAACTGGATCCCTTCCTTACACCTTATACAAAAATTAATTCAAGATGGATTAAAGACTTAAATGTTAGACCTAAAACCATTGAAATCCTACAAGAAAACCTAGGCAATACCATTCAGGACATAGGCGTGGGCAAGGACTTCATGTCTAAAACACCAAAAGCAATGGCAACAAAAG